>NC_081824.1:113032216-113651938 GCF_030867095.1 Alligator mississippiensis | reverse complement strand
CTTATGGAAGGTGGAAACCACTGATGAGCAGTGAAACTCTGCCTACTTCAGTCACGGTTTCTGGCCTTTTGCTGCAACTGGAGAAGAATCACCAGTAAAGCAAACCTTCCTACAGCTGTACCATCTTATTTTTTTTTCCTTACTCCATAATTTTTTTTTGCATGTTTTTAACGTTTGCAAGTCTTGTCTTGTCTATTTTGTTAGCTGTTTTTAACACATCTGTGACCTGTATGTGTAACTGGAAACTCCAATTTAATTTTGTTCAGTTTTTCTTCCTGTCCACAGTTTTCTTTTTTAAATTTTTTTCCCCCCTTTTTCTTTTAAAAATTATTATGAATGTGATGAATGGAATCAGTATAGACCCAAATTGCTTTAACTAATAAAGAGAACAAGATTCTTTGGGTAAATCTGATAGTTTTAATTAGTCCAACTGAAATAGTTGGAACAGTTCTTCTTTGCAAGCTTTCAGGTACAAACACCTTTCCTCTGCCTGAAGAAAAGGGTGTTCATACCCAAATACTTTCAAAGAAGAATTTTTCCAACTATTTTAGTTGGTCTAATAAAATATATCAGATTTACCCAAAGAACCTTGTCTGCCTATGTCCTTAGATGAACATGGCTACAACCAACACCCTTTAAATAATAAAAACACACAACTTGAGCCAGGTTCAAGCATAAGGGAATGGAGCTTTTATTGTTTTGTTACAGCTTCTTCTAATACCAGTGGACATTTAGGGAACCACACATTAGCTCCAGAAAAAGCCATGACCAGCTATTTTGGGACATAAGCAGGATAAAAGGGTTCAATCATTTGGTAGATTTCTGAGGAAAGAAGAGATATATGGAGTAAAGAGGAGACATCTCTGCCCAGAAATTCATGTACCATTTGTAAACTAACTCTTTGGTCTCTATGGTATTCTTGAAGTTTGCAACTGCATTTCACTTCAGAGATGATCCTAAGGAAATCCCATGTCATTTTTCCTCAGTGAATACTCCCAATTATTCTTCTGGTTGAGGCTGTAAGTAAACAAATTTCTCTAGGTTATACTGAGACCTAGCAGAAACACTTCCTGAGAATAGTGGGAAAATAGACTAGGTTTGTAAGGAAATTTAAGCAATGAACAAAAACGCAGATAAGCACCTAGGAGGCTCCTCAGGCATTTTTACACGTGCTTTCGGACACGACACTGGGCACTTTAATTAGCAAAATGCGCTAATTAAAAGCGCCCGTGTGTCATGTGTATCAGTGTTGCCGTTGTCCCTATGCTGAAAAAATGGTGGCAGAGCACTTTAAACTAAAGCTTATTGGATGTATTTTATTTCAAAGTGCCCCACTGACATTTTGTCAGTGCGGCTAAATCGATAGACATGATGCATGAGGCTGCCAGAGTACATCAATTTCCGTGTTCCAGCAGACTTGATTAATCGTTTCTGCTCCAACACACTGGATTTCCAGCGTGTTGGAACAGGCTCCCCACATATGTGTAGGAACCCAAACTGCCTAATGAAGTCATTAGAGTTAAGTGCCCATTCAGATGTGCATTTTTAGGTGCCTAATACATTTAAAAATCTGGCCGAATATAGCACATACCACATTGTTTTAATTGCTTGCAGAGTTTTGCTTTGTCAGTATCTTTTTCTTCCCAAATAGATGTTAGTATTACAGACACCCTTTGTATACTGGGAGTTACAATATCTTTTCAAAGATTTTTTCAGAGGAAACCATTGGTATTTAAGCCTAGTAGTTAAATAGCTACATACCCTCTAAACCCCAGAAGTAACAGTTTTCTGTTTTAGAAATTAACATTAAAACTAATTAAATGTTAGAAATGTCTAGAAATTCTAGCTTTATTTCCTGTTAGACCAAGTAACAGATGGGCACTCATGGAGAATTCATATAGAGAATTCTCTATTTCAAGGCAAGGTTTATTTTTTACATATTTACAGCTTTTACTTAACACTGGCAACTTTTGTGTAATGGAAGAACCGATAGCTAAACTGACACTCCTTCCCATTTTCCTAAGTTTAAGACAAATTATTATCCGTTTCAGCATGTGTTGTTCATTGATACTTGAATCTAAGATGTAGTATCAAAGGTTATTGGAATCTTCTGTCCTAATTTAGGTGGCTAAAAGGTCTGGTTATTCATTTTACTTCCTTATTTTTGTTTTGTTTTAGGAGTTTTTGTTGCTGTTGTTTTTGAGTTGAGGGAGACATGCTTAAGTGTTTTTTAATCGCCTTTTAGGTTTTTGGTCATATTTTCTGTTAGCTTACCATGCAAACCTTAGTCGTATGCCCTTTGGATTGATTCTTGCCTCTTCCACCACAGCCTCCAGTAGTAAAAACAGAGATGGTGACCATTTCAGATGCTACACAGAGAACAGAAATCTCCACCAAGGAAGTTCCAATTGTCCAAACAGAGACTAAAACCATCACGTATGAGTCTCCACAGGTACAGGAGCTGGTGATCTTTTATGATGTTGTTTACAAATTGGTCTTTTTTTTTTTTAAACCCTATTCTTGGTCAAATTCAAGAGAGATGACGATATAAAAATGCTTTAATAAGTAACGTTTTTCATATAGGGCCTCAGATTATATTGTGACTATGGAATAATGGAATTACAACATGTAGATAGTGATGTGTCATTTAAACTGTAGGGTTTGTTTTTTTTTAAACTGCCCTTAAGATCCTGAAGAGGAACAGTAACTTTGACAAATTTGTCAACAAGAGATAGATAGTCAAATGGTCTGTATGACTCAGCAGACGAAGTGGCTTTTATTTTAGAGTGATCTGTAAAATGTACACAAAACCAGTGTCTCATATGGTTATTGTGTTGGCCAACAATGCCGCACAGATAGCATGGGGAAGAATACACAGATGTGTCTGTTCTAAAAACAATTTTTCATTTGAACTGAAGTAGAATGATGTAGGTGTTCAGTGCTGAAGCTTGCATTTACTTCTTTTAGTGAAAAGTTCTAAATCCTAAGGCATGAAAATACAACTTTTTCTTCCTTTCCAAACTACTCACAGCTTGATGGCAGTGCAGGTGGGGATGCTGGTGTACTGTTGAGTGCGCAGACTATTACATCAGAATCTGTTTCTACAACTACAACTACACACATCACTAAGGTAAAACCAGTAACTTCTCTGTGCATTTAAAAATATCATTATATAAATATGCTTTATGTTGGTTTTAAGAGCTGCTATTCATCATCATAAATGTGGCTAGGAACAGATATTGCATTTGTCCCTGGATAAGTTGTGCCTGTTTGTGTCCTGAAACAGGCCAGTCCTGTGATTTGTGTGTACACACATTGCCCTTCTAATCAGGGTTTAGTAAGCAGCTGAATGTGCTACTGCTTATCTGTCATTGATTCAATAAGGCAATCCCAGGATAACTGTACAGACATACTTGTAATATCCCAGGACAAACTCTTACTACCTCTTATCTGGGAAACTTTTTTAGGATTTATCGTGGGACAACAGACGTGGATGTATCTGAATGATTGAACTTTGCTTATCTGTTTGCAGCCAAAATGGATTGACCCAGCTTCCAATTTTGTGATGGATAGCTGACACCTTTAAATAAGGGCTGAACATGACATTACCTATGATCCAGAGGGAGAACTAGGGAAAAGATGGGGGAAACATTGCTGGATTTTTTCAATAGATGAGAAGTGGAGGAAAGCAGAACTAAGCTTTACAGGTTCTTCTTCCTACTCACTCCTCAGTGTTTTCTGGGAATTCTTGCAGGAGAGGACATAATATGGTTGGAGTCTATAGACACCTTCTAATGCAGGGGTCAGCAACATTGGGATTTTGGGGATTATATTGATAGTCTTTTTTGGGGTACCTTTGTAAGTAAAGCCAACCACTGGGGGTCCCTTTTATCATATGTTACTTCAGGAGCTTACATGAATCCAAGTCCTCAGCTTCAAAAGAGAATCATGAAATTCAAAAGACATTTGGTCTGTTTCTGTTTCTATCCTCTATAGTGTTTTTACATTCCCTTCCTCCATAAAAGCATGTTTTCTTTACCTGCTATTTATGGAAGCATTTTTTTAATGGGCGGGCATGCAAATGATAGAGTTAGTATAATTTTGATCACTTACTAACAGTTTTTTAAAAGGGAAGCACAGGAATAATTACAGCTTATGAAAAAGCTAAAAGGAAGGTAAAATATAAAAGGTACAGGTTACATTTTATTTCAAGATGAGGAAATTCAGTTTGTGACTACCTATGACAAGATTCAGGGTTTATAAAATGAGTTTCAGAATATATCCTAAAGGAAGAATTATTTATTGACAATAGGTCTGGAAAGAAGGGTTTGGAACATTCTTGAATGAAGGTCCTGCAGAGAAAACTGTAGACTAAGCATTTTAAGGAGAGATTAATTAACATCCCTTCTTTGATTTCCTGTTCTTTTCAAAATTAGTAAAAAAAGACTTTAGAGAAACATTTGAACCTCCTGTTTTAAATCAGTATCTGATCCTGTGCATATGTGCAGCTGTAAGAAAACCTATAAAATGATAAAGACTTTTTTTTGGAAGCAACCATTTCAAAAGTTTTGAATCAATCTTGTTTTCATGAAGTGACCGATTCAGTGAAGAATAGGATAGCAGTCTTGAAACCAGATTTTCCATATTTTCATTAGCAGCCTCATCATAGATATCAGTGGATTTGTGGATGGGGTTCTGAATGCCCAAACTGCTTTCCAATTTCCCATCCAAAAATTTTTATTGTAGACTTAGGAAACTTCCAACATAATCTAAATCTTCCTTTGGTGTTCTTGAAGGATTTGTTTTTGAATTTTCCTGGGATTTAATTATATTTTAATTTCCATTGATTAGTCTAATAGAACTTGTCTTACATGTTCTATCTCTGGTCTCAGTGATATTCTTGATTTGCTGTTTGAAAGTCTTTCATAACAATCTTCAAAGAATTACATGTTTATAAGAAAAATCTTTTAATCTTATTATCCGCATAGGTGTATATTCTATAGCATCTTCCTTTCTGGCTGGATCTTCAACTGTTTTAAACATTAGGGTAATGAAGAAGCAGGGTAAAAGGGGTAAAGGTGTTTCATCTGAGATTTTGCAATTAGATAGCAAAGTTGGTGAGGCAGACATACACAGGTAGATCAGAAGAGAGAACCTTTGCACTAATACTGAAGAAATTTTGTGCAGGAGCTGAGAAGATGAGTTGATATGTATCACTGCCATTTCAGGAGACTTGTAATGTGTTCTGATCCAGGTCTTGATGAAAAAGACCTGTGTCCCTGACCAAACAGCTACCTCCAAAAATAACCTCAGCCAATATCTGATGGTATTCTATGCTGCTTTAGTTCTTAGACAGCTTCTTGAATGGCACTGCAGTACAGTTAACCACATTATTAAAACTGGAAAGGACAACTAGCTTTATGCGGAATAATTTATTATTCACTGCAACTCTCCAACACCAAAGTTTAGTTGCTTCAGTGTGCTAGAGATGAAGCACATAAGTGGTTACCACTCTCCTCTCTAGTTATATGGAATAATTGTAAAGATTAATTTATTTTTTTGTGTGCCATCTGCAGACAGTGAAAGGTGGGGTATCAGAAACAAGGATTGAGAAGCGCATTGTCATTACTGGAGATGCAGATATTGACCATGACCAGGTGAGTACCTACCCTCTTTTTACTAGGGTGTGTCAATCGTGGTCCTCTAAGATCAATGACACTAAGAAAAGGCGATATCAAGTGAATTCCTGGGCAGAGACCTACTCAAATTGCAATTTTGTGAATTTTGTAGAAATTGCAAAATCAGCCAATCTTGAAATCCACAGGGGGGAAAAAAAAACCTTACTAAAAATAGAGTGCTGGCTCCCCAGTGGGAGCCAGCAGTCCTCCAGGCCATGCAGCCTTGCATGAATGGGGCTGCCAGCATTAAAACAAGCAGGCAAGATGATTGCAACTCCTGCCCCTCACCACCGGTTGGCTGAGAGGGCTGCTTATCATGCCGGCCCCACTCCCTCCACCAATCAGCGATGAGGAGCAGGGCTGCTTGATGGACAGCCCTCATCCAATCAGCAGTGAGGGGCAGGGCTATATGATGGACAGCCCTTTCCACCTGTCAGTGGGGGACACTACAATAAGCCCATAAAAATGGCTTGGGGGCTTAGAATTTGCCTGTGAAATTGGCCAGCCCCCACCTCAAGTTCGGTAGACCCCTGTTCATAGGAGCGGGTGGATTCTGTTATATCAACTTATAGCAGCTAATGTACTTTATGAAAAAAGTATCTGCGATGCAGCTGAGAAGAGGAGCAGTCTCTTTATTTTCCTGTTCTTATCCACAATGGAAGTATTCCTGCTCTCTAGGTTTAAACAGCTTATTTATGTGAAAGGGACTCAAATGGCTTGTTGCTACTGTTTTCCATTTGAAAGGAAAAACTGAATGACAGCCCTACCACCATAATGTGCTGGGAAACAGTAATCTAAACAAACCATAGTTCCCAGTTCTGTGTTGTTAATATAGTAACACAGCCCTGTGTTTTGAGAGAGAGTACAAGTTTCGCCGTACGTTAGGACATACTGATATTTCCTTTTAAATGTAAGAAAACAATCAATTTAGATTCACGTGTATTTGCAAAAATATGAGCATAGGCCCAACTATATTTTAATTGTGCATCTCTCTGAATCATGCATGCATAATTTAATCTTCATTTGCACAAAAAACTAGTGCATGCATTCATTTTCTTGAGTTAAAATATGGATTTACCTGTCCAGGAAAAAGACTGACTTTGAAAAGTAGAGAACAAAAAAATTAGAAAATGCTATCATCTGTTCCTTGGAGTTGTGATAGCTCAGACAATGTGCATAGCTTTTCATTTAAGACTCTAGGGTGACAAAACTGAAATAAAAGATAGTTAGCCATCACTGGGTTTTTTAAAGAAAAAGTCTGCCCTTTATATCACGAGACAGTAAAGCCAATTGTAAATTGATGCCGGATACATAAATCTACAGAACGGAGTTTTAATTTCACTTCTTAATTGTAATGTACTCAGGACTCTGTAAATTTAATTTTAGATTTTGATGTGCCTGTAGCAAGTGGCTCATGACAAATTCAATCTCTCCTTGAAGCTTGTAATTAAATGGCAGAGATGTTTAGCATTAGGCAAGGGTTATATCTACTCTGACACTCATTTAATTCATTTGGAACATCTGAAAAGGTCAAACGCTACCTTTGCTTTTATAAAACTCCATTTACTGCTCTCCATTCCTTCTCCTTACAAAAAATAAACAATTATGAAGCAAAAAAATAAATTGTAAGAATTGTAAGAAATACAGAGAGAATTTTTCACACTAACATTAAACCCTCTGTTTAGCTTTTGGCTACTTGTGGAACCTTCTACTAGAGGCTGACCCTGCAGTGGATCTGTGAATTTCATTTTGTTAAAACTGTGTGATTAGTTTTGTTCATTTGGCTGTTGGCACTGTCCAGCACATGAAAATATTCCCAAACCATCAAGATTTGTTAGAAAGCAAGTATTTCTAACATTCACTTTTTGTATTAAAGATTTCAGTTGCTCTTCCTTGCACAGAGTCTGATAGAAGTCTTAATTTTCAAATGTGAGTAATCCTTTCCTTAGAAATCCTTGGTTGTACTGTACAGATTACATGGGGTGCATCTTAAAATGTAAAATACTAATAAACCTATTAGGATGAAAATTGACAGCAAGCATCATGTGGCAGTAGGGCAGTATACCCCTCATTTTGCCACTGAATCACTAAGATTTCTTTTCGAACCTTAATGTATGTAATATAATGGTAATGGTGTAATGGTGATGTTGCAGCTGTGACGTTCCAGAAAGTATGCATGAGACAGATTTCTTAGGGTGATATCTTTTATTGGATCTTAGAACAAATGTTTTGCATTTGAAAGCTTGTCTAACTCATTGGACCAAGTGCATAGTTGGGATAGAGTTGGACAAGCTTTCGAATGTAGAATATTTGTCCTAAGGTCCAATAAAAGATATCACCCTAAGAAATCCTTTTCGAACCTTGGCATTCTCTCTTGATTTCTGCTTCCCCTGCCCTACCTCCCCACCTCTGTCTCCTCTCAGACTTTTTATTTCTTCTTCTCCCTACCGCAATATGATTTTGGAAAATATTGTTCATTCAACCTGTAGCCCTTCAAGGTGAGATGCTTGTTTTACTGCACCCTGTTTTCTTTTTTAGGGTTTTCAGTATTTTTTTTGTCGCCCTTGCCACTAAGTTGACTGTGGATTTATTATGGCTTATGAAATACCACCTCCAGCTCTTGCCTCCTGCTTGGTTCCTCAGCCCTCATCTGTGTTTATTCACTGCTTGTGCAGGGCAACACAGTTCATTGAAATAAGATGGCCTTGGCTATGGTTCTTGACTAAAATAAAAACCAAGCTCTTTTGCCTCCTGTGCCTCTCTTTAATGTTGCTGTGCTCCTCTAATATGGCCTTGTGTACGAGTCCTTTTAAGTACATTTCTTAATAAAACAAGATTTATTGAAAACACAAAGGAATAAAAATAAATTTTTCATTGTTCCTGAAGGTAAATATTTGGACCTGCCTCAGTGAAGTTTTTCTAAATCTAATTTGCACTTCCCTCCTGTCTTCCACTTACGACTTACTGATTTATTGATAGACATTAATTAGTCTGTCATAACTATTTTAGAGTATGTTGAATGAAGGAGTCAATGCAACTTGGATTATTTTCATCAATTCATAATAAATGGAACCATCTCTTTGTGTTGCTGTCTGCTATTCTGATTTAGCATTACATCCTAATGTCAACTACATCAATAATTTACAGTGTTTTTCCAAGATATTGTGGAAGGGTCAACAAATAATGAGAACCCTAGAATAAGAGAAATGGGAAATGTAAAGACATATTGCTAATTAAGTTTTCTTAGATCAAGGATAAGCTTAAGCTTTTGGGGAAATTAATGCATATAGAAAATCAATATGGTCCATTCGCTGCCTGGATAGTGCTGCAGAGGACCCTTAATTTAGTTTATTTTTTCTGTACTTACAGTACACAACGATTTCTTCTTGCATGCAATGAGCCATATTAACTACTGGACAATTCCTTGAGTTGCTCCTCTGGCTTTTGAAAATCTTATTAAACTATTTATGCTTTTCTTGCCAGATTGCATACTGTGTACACAGAAATACCCAACCCAACTTTTGAGTGGGAGGAAATACTTCTAGGTACCACTTGCAACTCAAAGTTTTCCCATGCTTATTTTCCCAATGTACTTGTAGTAAACAACACATCAGAGTAGCTTTCATACCATCTTGGCTTTCCAAGGTAAAATTTGGGCCGGGACTCATGCAACTTAGGCTTTCTGCAACTTAGGCTTGCTGCATTCAAGTTTTTCCCTAAGGTATCTATAGAGACTGTTCAGCAATTAGTGATCGCATCTAGGAAAATAACTAACTTAAGTAATTAGAGTTCAAATAAGACAGAATAGTGTTAGAAATTTTGTTCTCCAAAATGCTATTTTTCACAAAAGATGCCTAATATGCAAATAACTATCATTGTCTCTTCATGATTTGGGGGTGCATTTGCAGCATTTTGGGGATGCATTTTGCTGTGAGTTACAGAGAACAGGCATAAGATTTTTTTTAAAAAAGATTCCCTTACTGTCTATCCTTTTTCTTAGGCAAACATGAGATTGTCCTGCATAGTTGCTAACTAATGTGGTTTCTTTTATCAGCCATCATATTCATGTATTGTCCACGTGGTTGCTTCAGTAAAATATGGTATTGAATAAAATACTAATTCACCTATCCAGTAAAAATGCTGACTTTGAAAAGTGGAGAACAGGAAAATTAGAAACCAAATAATCTGTTCCGTGGACTCATGATAGCTCGAACAACCTGCGTAGCTTTTCATTTAAGAACCCAAAATCACAAAACTGAAGTAAAAGATATTTAGCCATCACAGGAAACTGTTTTCCAATTTAACAGCCCTTTAAATCCAAAGGTTTCAGTCCTGAACACCTATTAAACTGAATGTGTTGCTTTTGGATCCTCCAGATCAGACCAAATCTTAATGTAATTTTACTGTTCCTCAACTAAGCCTTTCCAATATGTTTGTAGGCATTGGCACAGGCAATCAAAGAAGCCAAAGAGCAGCACCCTGATATGTCTGTCACAAGGGTAGTGGTACATAAAGAAACTGAACTTGCTGAGGAAGATGAAGGATAAGTTCAAGGTAAGGAAGCCTTATACTATCAAGCAAAATAGTGCAGGTAAGCTTGAAATACTAAGTCCTATGTTGGTGGTTATTACTCACAACTGTCCTTCGAGCAAAGTATAGTTTGAAAGGGAACATCATCTCTCTTTAGCATGTATGGTTCAGTTTTTTAAAAAGTGCTCAATAGATGTATACATTTTAGTATCAGTGAAGATGGATACATTTGAATAGCAAATTGCCTCAAACACAAGATGCAATGCAGCTTTCAGAAGACTTGTAAAATTAATTTTAATCCTAATTTCAAATTTCCTACAAAAATCTTCATTCACAAAGCCTTTTTACAGTGTTTACTTTTAGCATTCCATTAAGTTATCTAACTTTGTGTTAAGACATGTACCTCAGGTAATTTATGCTTAATTTGAAATATGGGAGCCCCCTCCCTGCTCCTTTGTGTGACTGATTTTGTTGGTAGTTAAAAGATTATTCCCACTCTCCAAATTGGACCTAATCAGTATATTTCTAGGTCTCAATCTTGCTGAAATATTTAATCTTTTTCTTTCCCTCTGGAAAAGAGTTAAGTAGTTTGCAAGCTGGAGTTTAAGCTGCTTATCAGTTGAAGACAAAGTAGATCAGAATTCCTCCAAATATTTCACTCATTTCAGTGTGCCTTTGGGAAGTCACTGTAGGATCTTTGATGTTCAGACATTCAAGGCAAGGGGTATTCCTGTACAGTTAAGGAAACTTTCAAAAATTCACATCCTCTTTGTTTGTTTTTTAAAATCAAACAAGAGAACCTTTTATTCTGTAATGAAATGAATAATCTGAAGCACTATAGGCCACAGATCTAAAGTTGACATTTTTAAGAGAATATTTAATTTGTACATAGTCCTGTTTAGTCAGGTAATGCCTGGTGTTTGTTTTGAAATAACGACAAATTAAAAATTGTAGTTAATTTTAGACTCTTTAAATTGAGTGTATTCAAATTAATGGATGTTAGCTATGCCCAGGATTGAATTAAGAACTTGAATAAATAGAAATCTTTCTTTGTCTTGCCTAATGAAATTCAAAACAACATAATTACTACTATAATACCTTTCTGGATCCTCCAATATTTTAATTTACAGTCTAACATTTATTCAGTGTCATTCAAAATATAAGATGCTAGATGAAATGCAGTACTAGTTAATAAAGTAGTAGCAATGCAGATCAAAGCCAGCTGGGATAGACAGTAACCCTAGACAAAACAGAGTCCCATTAACGTAAGTTTGTAACAAATTCACTCTAAGTGATCTTAGCCAAGTTCAATATTGCATTAAAAATTGTCCATCTTACCTTCATAAGAAGTAATATCCCCATGTATTACTCCTCCTTCATAATATTTTTCAGTACGAGGATATACTGGAGCCATTTAAATGATAACTCTGATCAACTAAGAATTTGTAGTCCAATTGCTTCTATAGTTCCTCAGTAGTATTGTCTGAGTTTCTGATGCTGTATAAACACCAGGAAGCATGTGTTGTTTTCAGTTTGTTAATCCAAAATTTTTTCTTTAACAGATTTTAAACTATTTTGTTAGGTTAATATAATTTAATTAAAAAAAATGTGGTATGTTAGTTGCCTTTACAGAAACTTTATTAGTCAAATGGACTGTTTATAGATATTACGTTTTTCTAGGTTTCATCTGGACCACAGCTGTCACTGTGTACACATGTGGACATCTGTAGTCTGAAAGAACTAATCCTCATTGAATTAGGATGAAAGTTAATGCAAATTAGGGCAGTTTGAATTAGGCGATTTAAACTGTATTATAGATTAATAGATTGTAAGGCCACAAGGGACCTTGGAAGATCATCGGGTCCAGCCCCCTGCACCAAGCAGAAAAGATAACTGGGGGTCAGGTGACCCCAGCAAGGTAACCATCCAGTCTCCTCTTGAAGATTTTCAGGATAAGTGATTGCACAACCTCTGGAGAGAGCTTATTCCATGGTCTGGACACCCTGACTGTGAAGAAGTTTTTCAGTGTTGAGCCTGAATCAGTCTTCCAGGAGTTTGTGGCCATTACTCCTAGTTTTCCCCTTGGCTGCCCTGGTGAACAGTTGCTCACTGAGTCCTTGATGTACTCCCCTAGTGTAATGGTAAGATGCTACCAGGTCCTCCCTCAGCCTTCTTTTCTTCAGGCTGAGGAGTCCCAGATCCCTCAGCCTTTCCTCATGTGGCTTGCTGTGTAAGACTCTGATCATATGGGTGGCTCTTCTCTGGACTCTCTCAAGCTTGTCCGTGTCCTTATTAAAGTGTGGTGCCCAGAACCGGATGCAGTACTTCAGCTACGGTCTCACCAGTGCTGAGTAGGGCGGAAGAATCACCTCCTTGGTTTTGCTGGAGATGCATCGGTTGATGCATGCCAGAGTATTAGTTACCCTTCTGGCTTCACTGCCAGCTCATATTCATACTGTGCTCTATTATTACGCCCAGGTCCCTTTCATTCGTGGTGCTAGTCAGTTTGGTGCTGCCAAGCCTGTTGGTGTGTTGGAGGTTAATTAACAGGTATATTGTGTCCTTAGGAACTTGGCAAAAAAGCATTGCAAATATCAGTCCCTGCAAGGGAAACTAAGTTGAGTTTTTTGTACCACAACAGAGGCTATCAGGCACAAAGTAACATCTTTACAAAGTCGAATGTGCCAGCAGAACCTCACCCTGACTAAATCTCAGTTGCAGGTCAATTACACCCATTACAGCTTCTGGAACAGCACTTCAGATAGCTGTTGGTAGGATTGAACGATGTAGCAGTGGTTAAACAGGCTTATTATTGCCTCCTAATTACTTCCAAGCATAAGCCCACAGACAGAGGCTATGAACTGAGTCTGTTAAGGGGCTGTCAAGTGTATAGACTGTGTATAGATAATGCCCCCTGCCTTGATGGTCAATGATCATCTATAAACCCTTCACGGGAATTGAAATTTGATTCCATGTGATGCAAATTGGTTAGCATGGTTTAGAAAACAGCACTTCTACAAACAGCCATAATGTTATCCACATAACCAGTGTAACCAGTGAACACCACCATCTGTATTACAAGCATCATAGATACAAAACTAAAGTTTACTTCTCAATCCCTCTAATTAGCTATGAAAATATAAAAACAATGGGAAACATAACACCTTCTCTCACTTGTGTGTATGGTTATTCTCTAGAAAGGAACTACCATTTTATGATCAATTTTTTTAAATGGAAAATAGTTTTCATTGCAATAATAACCAGCAATTCCACAAAGTGCTTAGTGTTCCAAAAGGTCTCTGATGCTGACTTTCTTGTGTTAATGAACCAAAATTATCTTGTGTAGGCTTTTAAACAGTGCTCATCACTGCTGCACCTTAGCGGCTTTCAGCACTGCATATCATAGCATGACTGCAAGTTGTGTTTTATCTTGTCCTGAGGAAAAAAATGCATGAAGGGAATTATCTTGCTTTAGGGTGGTTTAAAGTTTTTAATGAAAAAGTTGCTTTGTGTTTGCCTAATAGAAGGCATTTTCAAAGAAGTACATCTGGCACTTTTGCAGAAGGTGGTGAGGTTTGTCATGGTCCTTAATTCCTGGGTTAGTTCATGCCCCAGCGAGAGTGGCTGCTAAGAGTTTTTCAGTGCAGGAGAAAACTTTACTATTGTTGTAGAGCCAGGGGAACATAGGCGTCAAATAGAGCCTCCACCTGGGAGCCTGAAGTAGCCTTGTAGTTATAGTGAGCCATGATTCTGAAATGTTTTGAAGAAAGACTTAGACCTGTGAGCTTGAGTTAAAATTGTATGAAAAACCAGCATAAAAAGAGAATGAATTTGATTTACTCATGGTAGCCTGGGTTGTTGAGATGAGCGGATTTCCTCTGTATTAGCTGAAACTTCGTAAGAGTTGAAGATTTAGTGCCTATGCATTGCATTACTGTGGTTCAGCTGAGAAATGATGATAATGTGAATAATGGTGGCCAGGTCATTATCTCAGCCTGGAATAATAGAAACCATTACCCATGGATGTTGCTCTGTGTGAGCTTAGCATCAGAAAGAAATTAAAGGGTACTAAATGACATCTGCTCACTACATTTTTAGCACAACCTTACCCAGCTCTTTCTTTAACCATGAGCTGCTCTCATCACGTCTGACAGTCTGTCATCTTGATGCTGATAAATCTTACCTGGTTTGTGGTAAAGGATAGGGAGAATGGTGTGTCATCTTCCTACTTTTAGCATTTGAATTGTTTTTCTGCCATGTGCTTGTTTGTTAAAAAGGGCTAGGGTGACAACCCATCACTTTGGAACTTCCCTGATGAAGAGGCTAATTGAAGAGATGCATTTTTTCATAAGTGCTTTATTTTTCGGTGTCTCCAACCATTTTTGAACTGGACGCTGAAACTCTGCAGCCTTTGGTGAGACAAAGGTTACCTTAGTCAGCAGTTCTAAATACTACAGATAAGTCCAGGAGAATGCAAATTGATATCTGCTGTCTATCCATTGACAGGAAAAGATTATCAATCATTTCTATTAAAGTAGATGTATTGATCTGTTTGGGCCCAAATCCAATTTAGCTTCAATTAAGTGAGTTTACAATAGGACTGGGAGGTTTGACACCATGTGGGAAGAGGCTAGAACTGATGTTAGTTGAACTATTTCATGTTTGAAGGAGGAAGGGAATATTCCCTGTTTGAATGATGGGTAGCTATTTCAGTCAGGAGAGGCACCAATTGTTCATTACTCTTTCTCAGACTAGGAAGGGCATTCATCATATTCGTAAGTCTTAGTCAAGACTCCTTGGTGGTGCCCAGAACTTTTTAATGAGTGGATGTGCTGAACTATAGGAATGCAGGTGACTCTCCTGTCAGAGCTACACAATGCTGCTTAAAAAGAGAAAGTAGTAAAAGCTTTTGTTGAAGGGGAGCACAGAGGAAAAGAAAATCCTGAAAGCATACAATCCGACTCGTTGCATCCGTTAAGATTCTAGTAGCTTTGGGAAGGTCCGATATACATTGTCTATGTGTAGAGTTGCCACAGCTAGTTAGAAGCCAGTGTTAACAGAGAAAGCAACTGTTCTTTGAAATGTTGTTGTTAAAAAGTGAGATCAACAACAACATCATAGCTCTTGCTCAACTTATATGGGAGTGAAACGAACAGATATGAAGGATTTTATTTAAATTTCCTGTATGGAGTCCAGTAACTTGCTTTTAACGAATCTCTGTTAGCCAAGTCATCCAGTGTTGATTACTTGAACTTAAACTATGAGCAGAGAGTCAGTAAGCCCTTATTCTGAAGTTAGATGGAAGATAGGGCAGAGTGACACCTTACAGACTAACTGGGTCAGAGGGGCATGAGCTTTTGTAAGCAACAGACTATTTTAGCAGATGCTAGCATCTTATGCTGACAAAGTAAGCTGTTGCCTGCAAAATGCCTGTCTGAACCATTTAGTCTTTAAAGTACCATCCTGCCCTATTTTCTGCCTTGCACCTAAACTAGTGAATGTTCTGCCCTGGTTAAAATGGGAGAATTCTTTGTACTGCTTTGTGCTGAGATGGAAAGATCATCCCTAATTCATTCATTTAAAATGCAACCTTGTTCAGTAGGTCACAGATTACATATTTTAGTGAATTTAAACTCACTATTAAATTTTGCAAACAGGTAAAAACAGTATTAGATACAACTGTGAGGGGCAAAATGTTAAACCTAAAAGTTTTGAAGGGAAAAATGTAGAGTCTTTAAAATTGTATCCCAACTTATTTTTATGTTATGAATGATGAAGATCTTTCATCACTCAAGACTTTTTGCTGAAATGACAATCTGTATGGAAAAATGACCTCTGAAATCTGATAGATAATGTTAAGACCATGTTCTTCTCAGATGGTTGTATAATCTTCCTTTCTATTTTTTTTCAGAAATTAAAGAGAAGCCGCTCATGTTGTGACTATGAAGAACCTTGTGACCATTCCAAATTGGTAACACTACCACTACACCACTGAAATTTTCAGGTCAAGCAACAATGACCAGACACTCAAGGTTGAAATGCCAACACCAAACTCTTTCTTAACACCCCAGGTCTAAAATTGTTTCTCTACAGTCTTAATTGTATCTTTCTATAACCACTTCTTAACATTCTTAGCTTTTTTATGAGGTTTTTAGAGGGGGTGTTTTTTTGGTTTTTTGCACAGCTATTTGCCATTTTTATAGCTGTTTCTGGATCATATGAAAGTGAACAAAATGTATTCTGGTAAACACTGTTCACTGGAACAGAAATGCTTGTGCAGAATGGAGAATTTTTGGCTAATTTAGATATAGTTTTTTTTCCAAATATTTCAACTGAAGTCTTACTGGAGAAACTTACAGATTTTTTTTTCAGAGTATTCAGGTAAATATACTTTATCAAATAACAAAAAAAAAAAAGACTTTTATAAAAACAAAGCATTTCTTATGATTTGAAAAAAAATAGATTTTTTTTGACTGGATTGATTTATACTGATACCTTATAACTCTTTCTTTTCTGAAGCTCTCCCCCTCTCCATGATACACAAGTGGTGGTAGTCTGTAGGAGAGAGAGAGTTATAATGAAGTTTCTACCGACTGGGCACTGTGTTTAAAAACTTTTGGACTTCGGTGCCAATGCTCAGCACTTTGGCTGACACCTTGTCATCTGCAACATTCCAGATAAGGAAGGAAGAAAGGGCAAAAAAAAGTCTTTTCTCCCCTTCCAGTAAAACATTATCTAGGCAGCTTAAAACCTTAGTGCTTTTTTCTTAACGTGTCCAACATTCAGCACTTCCATTATTTGAATACATGTGTAGAATGCTTGCTTTCTGTTAAATCACATTGTCTACATGTTGGAACTGACATTTCTTTTGAACAGGTATATCTGTTTGTCTACTGAGTAATGCAGGCTTTTAGGATACAGCAGAAAAAGTGTGGGTGATATGGGCCTGTTCTTATGTAGTTCAAAAGTAACACCATTTGGGCTAGGGACAGAAATTATGCATACATCCAATATAAGCGACTGGAAACATGTTCAAATCTGTAACACAACAAAAGTTCTGTGCACATAATCAGAATGGCCAAAACCAGCTTAAGATAAACCTGGATAGATGTCGTATTCAGACTTAACTGTTCAGGTTAAATTGGTTTATTGAACTTTTGTCCCATATCTCCTCCAGATTCAAGTTAACTCACAGTCCCCCAGCATCCCAGGATGGTTTGCACCCCTTTGCAAACTCCCCTCTTGCTTGATGGGCAGGCTAGCCTTGGCCTAAGCTGTCTGCTTCAGCAAAGAGGCATGCTCTAGTGCCTCCCAGCTTCTGGCCTGGACCACTGCAGATGTGGCTGCATTTCTGGAATCAAAAGTGAATGTCTGTTCACTTGCTTATGAATTCAATCTGTGCAGCATAGACTAGCCTGTGAAGATTGAATCAATTCAGCCTTGGGCTTTTTGACTGTCTGTACTTAGCCCAGATGATACTGCCACTGGGGAATACCTGCTGTTCAGTTTGTTTGTTTGTTTGTTTGTTTTTTGGGGGGGAGGGGTTTGCTGATTACTCTGTGTATAGTTAAGATGCCAAATTAGATTTATAGCTGCTTGAAGTTGTATTAAGTGATATTTGCTTTCTGTAATACTGTTATAAAATAAAGTTTGTTTATTCTCTACATACGTCGTTTTCCTTGTTTGTGATATTAAAAAATATCCATGTTTGTCAAGGAAATAACTAGATTTAACTGGAAATGATCAGGAAATAACTGGAATTAAGAGTATATGGCCGCAAGACATTTCCTAAAGAGTGGAAAGGTTATTGTAGGGTTAGTATTATCTGATTTTTGGACAGCACATTATTGAATACACTTAGCAACTCTGCCCTCTAGCAGAAGAGCAGTGGCTTTCATATTTTTTCTAATGGACACTTTAATCCGCATACTTCATTAAAGAAATTTTCTAAAGCCAGATTCTGATACCATTACACACATGGAGAAGTACTTTAATACACAAATGGCCCTAGTGACTTCCTTAAAAAAGGGAAACATGGATTGCAAATAATACATTGATCATAGGACTACTTAAACATTGTTTGTTTTTTCTTCTCCATTAAATCTTTTTAGTGCTATGCTCAGTTAAGCCTGATACTTCCTGTCAGGATTAGTGTTTTACCTAACACAATCTGGATAACAAATCAACAATAACTGGTATGTTAATTTATATTTACATTTAGGTTTTATGATTTTAGTACTTGTCACAATATGTTGAGAGCTGGTGAACTATCTAATCTCATTTCCCAGTCTGAGCGTCTCCACTATTTTTGCAATCAGTTAAATAGTACAAACGCTTTCTTTACAGGAAAGAATGGAATACAAACACTGCACGTAAATTAGAAAGTTTGTCAGACAGAAAGCAACCAGGTGGGTAGTAAAGTGGGTCAAAATTGGAGATGCTTGCGTTTTAAAGAAAGCCTATAGGGATTTTTTTTTCTTTTGCACAGCCAAGGAAGGGGTGGCACTTTTCTGAAGTATTTGTATTTTCCACAAGATGTGTGAGTATTCCTGTAAATAAGTGTTATAAAAGATGGATAAAATGTCCTAATATGTAAACTCCAGAGGGTATGTTGGTATGATCCAGTTGGAAGTACATCTCTTTGATACTGCAGAAGGATCTTGTTCTCAGTGTCTTTCTTATTCATCTGAGTCTCTTCATTATACATTATTAAACACTACAATAATACTGCCTTTTGAGTGTTTTGGTTTTTTTATTTCATTCCTGGAGCTGCAAATACGATGCCTTAAAACAGTATTATTGTCAATGAGAGCTGGATTTCTTCTTCATTGGATGGTACACTGAACCTAACCTTTCATAACTCAAACTAGCAAATTGCCCATCAAGATTGACAGGCCAGTGGGGACAGAGGCCCACTCTCCCCCTCCCATCTGTTTTTCTGCTGCACTGCCCCCCCTCCCCCCCACTCACCACCAGTTTGGCTCGGGCCTGGTTCCTCCCTGTTTGTCTTGGGGGGCCCGGTTCCCCCCCTTTCATCTTGGGGCCCATTTCCTCCCCTTCAGCTCCAGGCCCATTCCCTCCCCTCCCCTGCGCTCTCTCTCTGCAGGAGCTGCCAGGCTCCAATGGCCTCATTCACCATGAGGGGGCCTCTGGCTGAGCCAGGTCATGGGGCCATCAGAGCTCAGCAGGTCCTGCAGAGGCATGGCAGAGGGTAGCTATGGAGGCATGTGGCTCACCAACCTGTGCACAGGGCATTGGCAGCAGCAGTTGTGGGCTGCACTCAGCCTCTGCTCCCTGCCTCGCTGCTGCGGCTTTAACAGTGGTGCAACACCATATGCCTCACTGCCCGGCCCACCCAGCAACGGGACTTACAGGGCACCATGCCGTGCCATGCCACTGTCAAATCCATGGCAGCGAGTTGAGGAGCAGAGTCTGAATGCAGCCCGTAGCTGCCGTCGCCTGTGCCTCATGCACAGACCGAGGGGCCACATGCCTCCCCAGCTGTGGGGCACCACACCTCTGCAGGAAGCCCCGGGCTCCGATGGTCCCACAACCCAGCCCGGCTGGGGCCCCAGTCACTGTGGATGGGCCCTGCCTGGGCTGGGTTGGGTCATGGGGTAAACAGAGCCTGGCAGCTCATCCAGGGGTGCGGCATGGGGGACACGTGGCCCCCCGGTCTGTGCACAGCACATAGGCAGTGGCAGCTGCAGGCTGTGCTCAGCCTCTGGTCCCCGCCTTGCTGCTACAGCTTTGACAGTGGCATGGCACAGTTCCCTGTGCTTCCACACATCCCACCACCGCCGTCTCCCTACACCCCATACATCCTGCCGCCTCTACCTCTGCATGCCCTGCACATCCCACCATGTGCCCTGGAACCTCCACTGCCTCCCGACGCACAACCCACTGCTTGCCCCACTCCCTGGTACCCAACCACCCCTGCCCTCTCCTCCTCCCCCTCCCTCTACTCCTGTCTGTGTGTCTGTTTGTCCCTAATGCTCCGGGCCAATTGCCGTCCACCCTGTAGGCGGTGCATGCACAGTTGGCCTGGAGCATTACAGACACACAGACAGAAGTGCTAAGGTGCTCATTTTATTAGAATGTTTATTAATAGTACTTTGATGTGATCAATAGGAAAAAAAAAAAAGCTAGGCACATATTATTAAAAACATAATATCCAAACCAGCTCGGTCATAGGAAATGCTTAGGGCCAAAATTTGTCCAACCTTAAAAAGTTTAAATTGCAGATTTCAAATGCTGCTGTTTACTAATATAATTTACCAACTGCTTCTGAGACACTATGCTAAATACTGCTAAATTTTTATCTTTTTTTTTATTATTGAGTGGTGTGTGTGTGGCCGCTTCTCAGCCGTTTAGCTCAGATGAAGTGTATATTTACATATACAACATGTGTGTATTCGTGTGTGTATGAAATTTATTTGTTCTCTACAGGAGTCATTTTTCTTCTTTATGATATTAACAAATCAGTGTTTGTGTCACTTAAATAACTAGAAAACTAGATGCATATAATATGAAAGCACACAGTATAACAGACAGCAAAAAGAATCCCACCAGCTCAGCGTATAATATCACAGCAATGTATTTCAGTACAATTACAGACACACTTAATGAACAACTGGTCTTCTCTAGTGACTCACTCAGGAGAAATATTGCTTATGGAGGAAAGTGACTTATATGGATCCTCCACAAAGGTTACTTAATACACCTGGGTCTTTGGTAATAGTTGCAGGTCCATCTCAGATGTTCTGCGTATTGTCTCCTGGACTAAAGAACATAGGAACATTTTGTTTAGAAGAGAGAAAAGAGAAAAATTCCTATTCAGGTTCTTAGTGCTTTATAAATAAAATATCCAGGTATGAAAACATGGCAAACTTTTGTGTATTCTCTCTTCAGCCATTTCTTAGAAGACATTTAAAGGGGGAGAAGATTGGAATAAACAAAAATATTAATCTTCAGAATGTTTACATTTAACAAGATGCCTTTTTTTCCTTCCTCTTGCCCCCAGTCTATAACGAATTGCAGTGCCAAATGCTTTCTGAAATATGTATCTGCTGGAGAGGTAAAGACAAATGGAAACTTTCAGTCTGGCCACATAATAAATCTTCCCTCCAAAATCCAGTTTAACATGGTTACTGTGACAGTATATCACTAATATGAGAGAGGGCAGGAGGGTGGGTTTGGAGAGGAAGTGCTGGGAGCTTGTTGGTTTTTTACACGTGCTTGTTTAGGATTAGGCTGTGGTCTGCTCTAAGTGGTTTTAGTATGACCAAAATATATATATAAAGGACATCAACTTCCATTACAAGACAGCACAGACAGCTCATTTAAGAAGACTTAAATATTAGGTTTATATATATAATCTCACTATGGACCAGTGTGTAAACCACCCTGGCCCCTTGAGACTGATTTTTTTTTTTCAAGCTATGCTTGGCTTTTTGGTTTGTTTACAGTGCTGTTGGGCAGAGAAATACAATAGACTAAATCACTAGCAGCCTTGTTTTATTTTGTTTGGAAAAAGGGAATTCTTAAAAAGATAGAGGATGTGGTTCATCTGATATTTTGTATGCTTCCTGTAAAGGATGGGGTAGATTAAGTCTTGATCCAAACTTCAGAATGTGATACTAGATCAGTCTCCAGAGGGTGGTCTGGAATTATCTTCTTTTTCCAAGGCTCCTCCTGTACTGGCACAAGCTTTTTCTCTAAAGAGCATCTAGAGTTAAGAATAACCAGGTTTGAACAGGAGAGGATATGAGTGACACAATGGGCAGCATGCATTTTCTCACTGTAATTGAACCTTACTGGCTATCATGCACTTTTCATATTCAGATCTAAATTATTCAGAGAGAAATTAGTTGTTTTATTTATTCAGCTTTCATGATCACAAGAAGGAAGCAATTGATCTTGTGTTTGCATGCTTGGAAAGGCTGTGTAACATGGAGGATTAATATTTAAGTCTCCTTAAATGAGCTGTCTGTGCTGCCTTGTAATGGAAGTTGATGTCCTTGGTTGCACCTCAATTTGCATAAAGGCCTACATGGACTCCTAGCTCAGGAAGGTGGAGTCAGAAGAGTAAAGATCAGAGAGAGAGAGAAATTTACATGTAAACAAATGTTGTTCAACTACTTTGTGCTCCCCTGATGCCAAATGTTCAGCGCTGTGGGGAACTAAATTGAGTGTGCAGGGCCGGGCCAGGCCGAAGCATCATGGGATCCTGGGACCCAGTCCTAGTATGTGGGGCCAGGTGGGGTCTTGGCATGTGTGGGCCAGCCAAGGCTGTGTGAAGCCCAAACCAGGCATACAAGACAGGGAGGGAGGCAGCACAGGTCTGATCCCAGTGCATGGGGCCCAGTCTGGCCTGTGGACCAGGCCCATGCCACTTATCTGGCCTACATGGCCAAAAGATTGAGCACCACTGTGCTGCAGCAATACAGAAAATAGGAGAAACACTACACCACTCACATCATTCACTGTTTCCCAGTATACTTCTAGAATGCCTGTTAGCAATTGCACCTTAACTTCATAAGTAATCAAGCCTAGAGCATTTGGCTGTAGTAGACATGACCCTCCAAAAAAAAAAAAAAGTGTTCACTAAGGTGCATTTTATGCAAAAGAAAAAATGTGGTAACTGAAAGCTTAAAATTTATACTAGTGCTTTGAAGATAAGCCTGGAGACACCAGTAAGTTTTTTGCAGGTTCAGGTAGAGAAAGGCAAGGAGAAAGAAGGGTGTGCATGGCACCCACCTACCACATGGTATCCACGCCATGTCCACACCACAGGCAACCCTTAGGGGATCACTCTCCAGGTGCCCCCAGGTAAAAGCACAATTTATCTTTTTGTTGGTTGTTTTAAGGAGGGGAGAAGAGAAATCCATTTCTATGTATTGCGCTATGTTACACACCAGAAAATATAGTAAATATCTCTGTCCCCCTCCCCCCACCCCAAGGGGCAAGGATTTTTTTTTATATCTTACTGGATCAACTGGATAGTTGGGAGAGCTAGTGGACAACCTTTCAGGCATCAAGCATCCTTCCTCAGGTCTGATGGGCATCTGAAAGCTTGTCCAACAGCTATCCTGACTATACAGTTGGTCCAGTAAGATATCACAACAAATCCTTCTCTCTACAGTTCCTGGACCACAAAGGACACAGCACTCTAGTTGTCTTACATTTTTTTCCTAGTCATCTGGGAAAAAGGGAACACTTGTTTGTACGAAGTGGAAGAAAAGGAAGTCTGGTTTAAATTAGGACTGAGGCAACAATTTTATATGAATGTATTCAGATCAAGTTGATGCAGAATGGTTAAGGTATCTTGCTACAGCTCCAAAGCCTGAGTTCAAGCTGTAGACGGCTAGCTATTCAGGCTGAGTCATCAAAGATTAACTGGATGTAATGCTAGGCACTTGCATGCTATTGGCTGCAGAAATTGGCATGCCTCATTCACACTAGGCTGATGGACCATTAGGTTCAGGCCAATCATTTGCTTTATTCAGATCAAGCCATGATAGTGTAAACAGGTTTGTTAAGGTGCCGCAGATCCACAGAACAATATGCAGCCATCAGGGTGCTTGCTTATAATGTCTGTCAATCACAGAATCAGAGAGAAGTAACCTCTGGAAGTCCCTTTCAGCCCTATCTAGTCCAATGTAATATGCTGTTTCTGCAATCAACAAAATAATTTGACTGGTGAATATGCAAACATTTATATTAGGATTCTTGTGCTGCACAGAATGTAACTTAAGCCCAGTCTCTTCATCCCATAAATATTTGTAAACCTTTCTGATATCACCCAATAGTTAATGTCATTCACGGATATTTATTTGATATTCCTTAATTTGTTTGCATTGACACAAATACAGGCTGAAAAAAAGATCTCAATACTTCCATTGGGTAGCACAGTTTTTCAGGGCAAAATAAAGAACCAGTATTTCTTTCCATCGCCCATGCTTAGTGTTAGCATATATCCGTTCAGGACCTGAGTGCAGATTTCAATAGAAGTAGAGCAAAGTTAACACTAAGAGCTTTTGAAAAATCTAACCTTTTTATCCATCTCCAAAAAAACAAAAAAAAAAAAACAAAAAAAACCAATGCTGATAGCAATTGCCATGATGAAAAAGACCTGTAAATTAGCAGGGAAATATACTCCTCCTTTGATTGCAGCATGTTTTAAAAGGTCTTTGTTTTTTCTTATGATGTTCAGACAGAGCACCTTGAAACCCATAGATAACAGATAATAGGCATTTCAGGTAACTTCCAGTCTGAGACAAAGGACCAAGAGCTCAAATAGCATTCAGATTTCTCTGGCAGCTGGAACAAGCTTATTGTACTGTTCTTACTATATCTGTTACAGGGGTATGTTATAAATAAGTTTATTTCCATAAAAGACAAGAGTGAAAGCCTTTTCCAGATCTTGCATTCAGATTTTGCTCTTCATGTTCCTTCTGCTATGACTAAAGTTGTCAGAGCCGAAAGAGAGGCTTATATGTAAGTGACCTGACCTTCAAAAGTACTACAGAGCCAGCACCTCCAGCTGATTTCAATTGGAGCTGCTGGTCTTCAACACTTCTGAAAATCAAGACATTTATTAGAAGCCTAAATATAGATATGGAAGCCTATCTTTAGCACACTGTATCTGAGTATCCTGAACATTTTTCTACTTTTACATCAGTATGAAGTTCTAAAAGTAGTTATTTCTAAGTAATCACTTTGCAATGTATTCTTCAGCTGTCCGTTGCAATGTTTGGTAAGCTGCACATGCAGATGTAAAGCAGCTCAATGCATGGTGCATCTGAGAAAATGGAATGGCGGTTAATTGTAATTCAGTCACCCCTTGGGCATGGAGCATTTGAATGCTGTTTGATCAATAGTTGCTTTCCTTGGCTTACTCCAAGGCTGACATATTTTTAGTTAAATTGCAAATAAATTTGTTTATAACGAATAATAAAAAAAGGTGAAATAAAAATCTTGTGAATTTTTACAAGTTAGTTAAAAAAAAAAATGTCTGTTTATAAAAGTGTTTTCTTTCAGGTTCCAAACTAAAATTATTTGGACTGTTTTAAGATAGTTGTTGCTTCCTTCCATGGTTCTGTTTTCCATTTGGTAGCAGGGATGACGATCTGGATTATCTGGCTACAAAGTCTGCTGCACATGCTTCGTGAGTTAGGAAAAGTACACAGAAAAGTCCTTTTCAAAATTTATTTCCTGGATCTTTCTCTCTGCAAATGCCTCTATAGTTTCTCCTCAATTTAGAAAGACTTGTCTCTCCTTTCCAATGTGAACATTTTGAAAAAAAAGAAAAACTTCATGCATCACTCTGGTCTTGTGACTCAAGAAAAGGCCTGCTGAATCAGAGGGCTTTGCTGGCTTTTGAATGCGTAAAATCATGTAGTGCTACCTTCTCAATGTAAGTGTCTAAGGAATAGTGAGTGGGAAGCTTTTTTTTCCAATGCTGTCTAGTAAACCAGCCAATAAAGTATATTACATTAAGTCACAGTCTGGCCTGATGAGCTGAGTAATGTGCTGTTTACTAGCTCTCCTGTGAGAAAACAAAACTGTTGCCCAGGTCTCTTTAGCAGAAGCAGCTGCTTCACTTGCACAGCTCTGTGCTAACTTCTCTCCATTTGATTTTCCCCATGGTTTGTTGATGCAGCTGATTATTTTTAAACGTGCAGAGCTGAATGCTGCTTTGGAACTTGTTCCATGAAGCAACACTCCCATTGGTGTCATTAGGTTCTTGCCCTTGATCTCTCTTGTTTAAATCTTCTTCTAAGTTTACGGTATTGGGTATAGTAATCCAGGGCAGCATCTGGGGGGCTGCAGGCCGTGGCCAATTCCTCATTAACTGGCAAGGAAAAAAGAAAGAAAGCCCAAATGTTAATTTCCAACACTGAACTTTTACATGGAGAACATAACATCAGGAGAAATTTACCCAGAATGCTGAAGGAAATCCTTCCTGGCATGAGAGGGTAATTAAGGTAATATGGCCATTGAAGCCTAATTCAGATTGGCTCATTCAAGTCAAAGGAAATACACTTATTTTCTTCAGTTGGCTCTGGGTTAGGCCATAGTCCTTGGACAATTGTCCGGGTTGTGGTAGTTTTCTATTTACATTGCAGAAATCCCTTGGGGAGTTCCCAGTCACAAAATGGGGTCTCAGAATGCCAGGTGCTGTACAAATACAATAAAAATGATTAGTGTCTATCCAAGGATGTTACAGTGCAAGTGGTAAGATGGGAACCGACCAATGGGTGCAGCAACCGATGGGAAAACCTAAGAACAAAACGGAACCAATCAGCCTAAAAAGTATCTGTAACACCAACGTGCTGAACTGTTGCTGAGTATTTTGTAGGGGAGAACTTTTGCAAGTGGGATTTGAAAAAGGACAAGGTGGTGGTTTTGTGAAAGTATATGGCAGACCCTTCCCATGCTTGGAGGGCAGCATGAGAGAAAATGAGAAGTTGCTTGTTTGAAAATTGAACCTGTAGGCCCTGGTTGGAGTAATGGGGATACATTGTCAAAGGAGCTTCACCCAACTCTTACGGAATGTCTAAGGCCCTGTCTGGGACCTAGTTATCTGGCCTAGGGCTAGTGGCTGAATCAGGTGACAGAATTGCAGGTCAATACCTTGGTCATGGGGCTTCCTATAAGAAAGCCTGCTCTATGATCTGGAGGAAAGTAGTCTTTGTAGGAAGAAGTGATAGAGAGCACTCCTGCAATGGCCTGAAGGGAGAGGAGAAATGCCAAGAAGCCTGCAGCTAGAATCTATAGGAGCAAACAGAAGTGCAGCTCCCTGGTCTAATTCATGGCATTTTACAGAAAGTGCCATGAGTTAGATTGATTCTCGCAACTCAACAGATGTTAACTATTGGGTTGAGAGTATGGGGGATCGAGCTCCAATTTGTAGCTGATCTAGGGGGAAAGGCTGTGTCTCTCCTCACCCAGCCCCCTCTATTCTAGCCCCTGGTTCAGTCTTAGGATGGGAGAGAGAGAAGGCAGTGGAGGGAGGTCCATTCTTCAGCCTGCTCTGGAGCGGAGGGTTGGATAGATTGGACACCACCCCTCCCCCCCACCTGGCCTGCCCTCTAGCACCTGCTGGCAATCCCTAGAAAGAGCTCCCTCCACTCTCTTCCCCCCAGCTCCCTTCCCATTCTGCAAACAGTGCTGAGAGCAAGGCTGGGATGTGTCAGTCCAGCCCTGCCAGTGGCATGAGCAGACACAAGTTAATGAAGGTGCTCTGCTTTATCATATAATGAGGGTTCAGTTTGCTGCAGGATTGGGCCCTTTTAAAGCGCTCTGCAGCATAGCATGCACTTGTGTTGTGTCACGACTATAGAGTACTTTCAGGGGACAGATCAAGTGAAAATTGCCACTTCTGTTTGAGCCTGACATGGCTTCACTAAATTACATTTGTGTTTGGAAGAGACCTGCTGGATTAGAAAAACCCCGATTCAGGATTAATTAACAAGGACAGGGCATACAAGAAAGGCCTGGAGACAGGCCTAGGTAAGAAATGGTCCAGAGAAATGAAGCATGGGGTTTGTTTGAATATGTGGACCTTTTCTATTTGTATATAGGGTTGCTGCACTACAAGCCAGAATTGAGGGAGGCTCCATTCCCCTGCTGCCCCCAGAAGGCTGCCAAGGGGGGCAGCCTAAAAAGGCTCTGACATTAGGGTAGAAGGTGCTCTTGAGGCTGGAATGGCAGACTCAAGACTTGGCAGGAAGTTGCTTGAACAGTTTTTGGTTTTGTTGGATGTTAGTTGTACCAGAAAGGGGGAGGAGGGTCTTCATGATTTGACTGGAGGGCTAAATCTGGGAGACACTGAAACTGGCCTAGCTCAGAAGAGGAAACAAAAGTGTCTGGAGCTAGCAGCAGGGACACAGGCCTGGACTTCTAGATTCAGAAGGCAATAAGGCAATTTTGTCACAGTTTGTTTTGAAAAATCTCACTTGTCCACGGCAAACTGAACGAAATGTGTTTTAATCTTTTTGTGGCCTTGTGATTCAGTCTTTATTGGATTTAAATTGGTAAGATGCAATAGAAAACTGTTTCTTTCACTGACTTCTCACCCAAGTGAGTATTTTTTATGGTTCTGACAGCTGATGTTGCTGTAACAAGATCCATATCCGTGGGTGAACAGAATTTTAGTGCCTTTGATTATCTGGATAGAAATAATGATATTTACTGACATGATATACCCAAAGTCCTGTCAGCGATATGACAGGAGTCACAGAACCAGAGGCCTGGAAGAGGCCTCAGGGTATATATTCCAACTCCTTGCATCAATACAGGATTTTTCTAAATTATTCCTGCCTAGTACTTATCCAGCCACCTCTTGAATACCTCTAGGGAAGGAGCTTCCACAACTTTCCAGGGCAGTCTGTTCCACAACCTCACTTTTCTCATTCATGTGAAGGAAGATGTTCCTGTGATCCAAACTACTTTGCTACAGTTTAGAGCCATTGCCCTCTGGAAAAGGAACAGTCCTTCTCCCTGTTCCTTATGGCAGGCTTTCAGATATTTGAAAACTGCTATCATGTCCCTATTTAAAATCCTCCCTACCTCCAGTCAAACATTTGTAAATCTCAGCCTTTCCTTGTACAGCTTGCCTACCAAGCCCTTTACCATTTTTGTCATTCACCTCTGGACCCTCTCCAGCTTCTACACATCCTCCAAAAATATGGAGGCCAGAACTGCACACTGCTGGTTATGCCTCTGGATGAGGTCTTACCAGTGCTAAGTAGAGTGATGCTATTATCTTCCATGTTTTAAACCTAATACTCCTGCTGATGCAGCCCAATATGCCATTTTCTTTTGCAACTCCATCACTGTATCACAGCAATGATGCCCTCAGCAGTCAGTCATGGAGCCTTGAACATCAGATCCATTTTTACAAGGAAGAAATATTACTTAGAGAAACTAAGGGTTTCTTAGGGTGATACCCTTTATCAAACCATGAGGTGACCATTAGGTCACCTGATGGAGAACATCTTTCATTCAAAAGCTTGTCTAACTATACAGTTTGTCCAATAAAAATGTCACCCTAAGAAATCTTTACCTCTGCATAATAGCTGGACCATTATGGCTACAGCATTACTCATATACTACCATACTGTTATGAAACTATGGCCCAACTTATGGAGAGTTGCAATCAGTGAGATTTTGCTCATGGGAGAGGAAAATCCTGACTAGATGGAAGTTCTGCCAAAAGAGATCTCACTTTTGAAAAGTTAAGAAATACTGTATGGGGTTACTTCAACTTCATTACTTCCAGTGTCTTTAATAGGTGCACAAGAGACAAACAGAGATGTCTCATTACTAAGATCTTTTTTATTTCAAGTAAAGTTTAATGTTAAATCCTGTTAATCACAATTATTTGATCCTCCCCTTTCATGTACTGCCATTCTACCCTCTCTCTGGGCAACATTGGTTGTTTTCCTGTAAGGGCATTTGAACACTTAAGCTTCCTGATACTGTAGACACTGGATAGTATACCAGTAATACTTTGGTATAATATCATGCTTTTGTTTGTTCATGTGTGAAAAGGCAGTTAGCAGGTATAGATAATTCTTAAGAATCAGGTGAAGGCAGACCTTATTTAGGCATACAGAGCAGGCTTTGTTAGCTGGTAAGTTTAGCATCTGAAAAAAGTACCTTGGGCTGTTTGTGTAATTGTTTTAAGAGCCTGGAGCTCACTTATTGTATGTACACAGACACTTATTACTGCAAAGTCCAAAGGTTCAGAAATGTAGAGACGTTATAGATAATGGGAATTGATTCATCTGCATATTTCTTTATGTATGGGCTGATTTACATGAAGGGCTACATCAAATGTGTCTCAGTTATCAGAATTTAGAACTTGACACATGGCCAAAACTTGGGTTGAGCCTAGGAATATGAACTGCTGTGTTCCTGGCTGGCTTTGGCAACTTCCTGGACTGGTATCCAAATAACTCCACAAGCTTTTTCCTGCTTGTTGTGGAATGACAGAGGACTGTGGTTGCATTGTAGCCATGTGCTGGCTGTAGTATATCTGTCCCTTTCCTGCTCTGGGTGGGCTTATAGACCCTGATGAGAAGCCCAGCTCTGGCTGCTGCTCTTTTTCTTCTCTAGTTGAAGACATGGTTCTGACTTCAGCTCCCTAGTTATGGTCTACCAGAGACTTTGGTTCAGAGTGGCAAGGAAAGCACTTCTCCTTGTCATGCTAGTCATTGCAGAGTCTGAGTCTAAAGGGAAAGATAATGATTCATGGACTCCTGATCAAACCAGTACAGTGTGTGTGCCTACAGTGGCCCTAATGTTGGAGGTGTGTATAATCTCAGTTTATGTAATGAGGACACTTAAACTTCTTAGGAAGGAATAGGGCAAAAAGCAGCTAATTCCAGGAGCCTCCTTGGGTTCAACAGTCACATGAGCAGGTCTGAGACAGACCACAGCACAGCTGACCTCTAGCAATCCTTTCGAGTTAATAGATCGCTCATTCCCATAGGAAGAATCAGTAGCATGGTTGTGACAGTGCCAACTGGTGTCACAGGCATCTGGTATCATATGCAACAAAACTCGCTTAACTCAGAAAAAAATTGGCAAAGAAGTAGATAGCATCAGACACAATTACTCTACAGCTATGATGTTGAGGTTTTGACAAGATTTGTTGCGGTTTTTTAAATGCAGAATTGTGTGCCTGGCTTATGTGAATGTGTTCAGAATACAGAGCTAGTGACTCTGGGTAATTCTTTTATTGCTTCCGTACATTACTCTTAGAAAAATTAGGACCATGTCTGTGGGCTTGATTAATGCTCACTGGCCATTCTAAATTGTTCACTTCTCACCACCTCAACTTGGTATTGTCACTTTGATTGCTTCAGCATTTCTCTTTTTAACTACTTATCCCCCCCTTTACAATTAACACATCCTCCAGAGCATATACCATCAAATTATTTCATGATTGTGCATCAAATATTGTATGCAGATTTTTCAAGGATGGCAGTAGTTTAGTTCTAGCCTGCTATATCCAACCTAATTCAACAAGGAAGAACACAAGCAAAAGAGACTGTCAGTGGCTATCAGCAGCAAAAATGTTACCAGATTTCTCTGATATCCACTGTATCTTATTAGACGCTGGAATGCAGTGGAGTCTGTGACCTCTGAGGATCTAAGAAAGCAGCTCAGGAATTTACATTCTTTACCACGCAAAAAATATGAGGCTAAGAGATGCAACAATACTATTTAAGAACCTAAATTATAATTGAAATTGATGGGAATTAGCTTAATTCAAAGTCCACTGAAATCAAAAGGAGTCTCTCAGTCCTGAATGTGCTATAGATTTGGCCATAACAGCTTTCATTTAAACCCAGCAGCCTCAAGTGAAAGTGGCAACACTTATAAGCAGGGTTTGAATTATGGGGGAGCTGAGTGGGGCTGAGCCCCACCACGGGACGGTCAGCCCCTGGCCTGCCTTGTGTCTTTCTAAGCAGCCCAGACTGGCGGCAGTGGCTGCTTCTGGCTGTCACTGCCACTGGCCCCAGGCCCATGGTACTGGCAGGGACCTGTGCGCACAGGCCAGACCCCAGCCAACTTCTTTTGCACACTCCCTCAAGAGTCTAAGTGTAATTCGAACTCTGCTTATAAATGCCCATACAGCTCGGGTTTCAATGGCAGCCAGGTCTTTCTAGCTAGGGACAGACATTACACATAAACCGGTTTAAGTGATGAGAAACTGATTTAAACCTGTAACAGGACATAAGTTCAGTGCACATAAACCAGTTTCAAAATGGCTGAAACTGGTTTAAGATAAACTTGGTTGAATTTAATATCAGACTTAACTGATTTGGGTCAAACCAGTTTATGCAATGTCTGTCCCAGACCCCTTTCTGGTTTCAGTTAAACCAGAGTCCCCCAGCATCCCAGATGCTTTGCAGCCCTGAGCTGGGCTGTCCGCTCTAGAGAACAGGGCTAGCCCCACCCCTCTACTCCCTAGCCAGAGGTCTGGCGGAGACTGCAGGCAGAGCAGACTCTGCCTGGCTTCCTCCTGCTCTCCCCCCCCCCCCCCCCGGCCTCCCTCCTTCCTATCTCTCACAGCATGGACCCCAGCTACATGGACCCTAGCCAGCATGTGATATATTAGCTAATGCTAAGAGGTGTCTGTGTGTGTGTCTCTCCAATTTCACTGGGACAGGACAAAGGCAGACAGGACAGTGTCTGTTTAGGGCTTTTTTGAGCTAATCAACAGGTCAGCTGGTAATGTCCCTCCCTTCCTTCCTTCCTTGGAAAAAGCTGTTTAAGAAAAGCTTAAATTAATGAGAGAGGCTTTTGTTTTGTTAATGGTCTGATAAACGCTGTGTTATCAGCCCCCTGATGGCTCTCTCACCTGCCAGGTTTGCAAACAGAACGAAGAAGCAGGGAGAGGGAGACTGTATCTTCAACAGGCCTGGTCATGCCCCTTCTCAGCTCAGGACTGTGGAAGGAAAAGGAGGGCTTTTCTAGTGCCCCACAGCTTCAAGCCTGAGCCACTGCAGGCACGTGCTTGCATTTCCTCAGTCCAGAGGGAATGTCTGTGCAGTTGAAAACAGATTCAACCTAGGCAGGTTAGACTAACCTGCAACGATTGAATCAATTCAGGCTCAGGCTTTTTTGAATGTCTGTTCCCAGCTGCTAAGATAGTTTGGGGTGGCACAGCAGAGAATGGGAAGCCCCTTTTTTAAATAAAACATTTACAGACTATAAATTTAATAATCAAACACACAGGACTGACTCATTCGATAGCTGAAGTCTTATACAGCAAAGGCCCAAAAGGGACTGGTCTGTAGTCTAGCCAGCCACAGTATAGTTTCTACTTTGTGGTTTCTTGTAATAAAAATGGGTGTAACCCTTTTCCATGCCTCTAGTCAGTAAAACTGTGTGGTTTAAATGCAGTTTCAGTCTAAAATCCCAAGCTGTGGTTTTAAGCCATCCTTCAGTTGACTTAAAATGGGGCACAGTGACTTTAGAAGTCTTGGGTAAGTTTTGTCTTTTGCATCCCAGTTTCCTATAACTTAGTATACAAAAGGAGTATTTTGTTACACACAAACCTGTCTGCCTACCCACTTGTCCCCAGGGGGCTGACTCACCCTCCAAGAGCTTGATCCTGAAGTAGGCAATGAGCAGGAGGAGAAGCAAAGTCACCGGCAGGAAAATCCCAGTAAAGAGAACCCAGCCTGGTAGCTCCTTTACAAATATGAACAGTGGGCTGTCCATGGCTGGTCTTGTCCCACAGCCTTGCTGGAGAAGTTTCTCTGGCACTATTCTGCCTTGTTCTCCTTTGTTTTGCTCTACTTCCACTCTCTGCCCTTTGCTCAGTCCATTATCACTTTTTCTGAACTTTGCTTTGTTTGTACAGGCCTGTGATTCCTAATGGAGTTGTAGCTGGGTTATATGGTTACTCAGCCAGAGTTTAAAAGGGCATGTTGGAGTGCTCTGTGACTGTGAAATGTGTGGTTATGCTTTTCCTTTCCTTGCATTTTAGCAGTTTTTTAGTCCATGGGTGGTTTTAAGCACTGAGTATTTTTCCTCTCCTGGTATTACAGTATTATCATTTGGCTTACAGAACAGCTGAAAGCCTTGATCAAGATCAGCTGTGCCTACCATGTGCACTCTACTCACTCTCTTGAGATGAGGGCCTCTGCTTTGATGAACTTGAAGAGCAGAGTCTAAATAGATAAGATAGATAAAAGGTCGAGAGAGGAAATAATACCGTTCCCTCTTTACTCACAGGCAGTTGAAGCAGGGAGAGATTCAGGGGATTTTTCACAGGGCTTATCAACCACAGCAGAGTCCAGACTTGCCAAAGAGCTCAGTTCTTATTTGAGGGCTCAAAAATGGTTAGATTTCAAGTGCTTAATGCTCAGGGTGCTGAGCTTTGTTAAAGTTTTGGAAGAGGGCCCCTAGAAAGTCTATAGAATAGCTGGGACTAGGCCAGTGCTAAAAGCAGATAACCTGCAAAGTTGGGCCCTTGCCATCCTGGGGCTTTAGAGGCCTGGTGGGACAGCTTCAAATGAGGGAACCCTAGGTTCCTCACTTGCAGATGCACTTTATGACTCGGGGTGCAGTAACATATGTGCACCTGGGGAATCTCCTACCAGGGCATTCCTGGGACACACATCTAGAACAGGGGGACTCAGTGTTCTCCCATTTGCAAAGATGTGCCCCGAGTTGGGACACAGCAGCACGATGAACACCTAGGGAATCCTCTGATGGAGGAAATCCTGGGATGCATCTCTGTAAACGGGTCAACCCAGACAGGCAATCATGGGGCTTCAGGGGCCCAATTCTGCAGACCCCAGGAATAGGAATTTGTGTTGCCATAAAAAATGTTTATGGTTGTCAGAGAGGGTATTTAATAAGGGATGGATCACTCTAGAGATGCCCATTTGGATGCATCCACTTCTACCACTGTCAGAGACTGGGTACTGGGCTAGAGAGACCATTGGTCTGACTCAAAATTACATTTCTTCTGTTCTTAAGGGTGATGTCTGGTTAAAGCCTTAGACACTGCCACAAAAGTTGCCACTTTTTGACTGGCTTTTTGACACTACCCATTCACTAGGACAGGGGTCAACAGCCTATGGCCCATGAGCCAGATCCAGTCTACACAGGGTTGGATCTGGCCCAGGGGATCAAGTGGCATTCAGCTGTGCTGAGCCACCGAATCCCTGCACAGCACTTCCTCCATAGCCCTCCCTGTTGCTCTCTTGTGCCGGCACTTACCCTTACCACAGAGGGGCTAGGTATCTACAGTGATGGTAAGCACAAGCTTTTTGAGTTCCCAGGGGGTAGAGATCTGTGGCCAATGACAGGAAACCAGGTCACAAGCTCCAGCCCATGGTACCAAAATTTGCCAACTCCTGTACTAGGATATGGGGTTAGGGATACAGTTTAACTCTTTCATATATGCCACAAACAATTATTTGATAGTAATTTTGATCTCTGTCTGCACTAGATTAGAACCATGAAAAGCTCCCTTACCTGAGTTAATCGGTCATTTTAGAAGATGAAGATTTTTAGAATATGAGATTTCATAGATTTCATAGACATTAGGGCTGGAAGGGACCTCAGAAGATCATCAAGTCCAGCCCCCTGCCCAAAGGGCAGGAAGTCAGCTGGGGTCATAGGATCCCAGCAAGATAAGCATCCAGTTTGCTCTTGAAAGTGTTCAATGAAGGCGCTTGAACCACCTCCGGTGGCAGGCTATTCCAGACCTTGGGGGCTCGGACAGTAAAGAAATTCTTCCTTATGATTTTTGTGTCTTGGGGTAATTCAGACTATCAGTGTGGGTAGGTAGCTTAATCCTGTTTCACAGATTCATAGAATCTGAGGGTAGATGGAAGGTGCTATTATAACAGTCTAATCTGACTTCCTGCCACACAGGCCAAAGAACCTCACTTAATGATTGCTATATCAAGCCCACAGCACACCATGTAGATCAAGAATCTAGTATTGACTTCCACTGATGGAACCCTACGATTTATTTGTTCCAGTAGATAACTATGCCATTGCTATTGAGAAATAAGGTGCATTTTTTGGTCTGAGTTGTTTTAGCTTCAGCTTCCAAATACTGGATTTCCCCATGTCATACTCTGCTAGACTTCTAATGAAAAGTACTAATTAAAAACCATAGATTCATGGAGTCATAGAGAAGTAAGGCTGGAAGGGAGCTGTAGTCCAACCCCCTGCCTAAGGCAGGATCATCCCTATCCAAACCATCCTATCCAAATCCATAAACTAAGCAAGGGGTTTTCACGTACCCCTATGGGTACTTGGCATGGCCTCAGGGGGTACTCGGCAGCAGGCACTGCCACTGGCACTTCTGCCACTGCCGCATCACTGCCACTTCCACTGCTGCTGTGCCACCAGCACTTTCGCCACCACAGAGACACTCACCAATTCTCCACTGGGGGACCCCCACCCCACTCATTGACTGGCTGCTGGGTGATCTCCACTCCTTGCTTGTCTGGCTGCCCGGGACTCCTGCCTTCTTGACTGGCCACTGGGGGTACACTGACCTAAAAAGGGTGAAACCCCTGAACTAAGCTACCATCAATCCTGATGCAACACACAACATAAAAAATACATTCAAAGTAGTGGTGGTATTACTATTAAAGCTCCATTTGCTTTAAAAAGTTTCCTTCCCATGTAGACCGTAATTTAATTTCTTAAACATCTTTGAATAAACAAAATATTGAGTTTGTTTTAGTCTCCTGCTATAAGACCAGATGTGTTCCAGGCCTCAAATCATTTCTGGGCTCTCTTCTGAATGTTTGTCACTATCCTTTTTAAAACATGCACGCTAGAACTAGAATTTCTTAACAACTAGTACATTCTGTTTGAATGAGGCAGAGACCTTGACAGAATTCTCAATAGGACAAAATTACAGAACAAGCCAGGGGACTATTACATGTTAATTTTAATGGTATTTTTGTCTACTCAGGTTGATTAGACACACCCCAGAGGTCTATAACAGATTCCTGTACAAGTCCAGGAGAGAATAATGTCTTAGTTACATATTTTCACAACCTTTTATGAAAGTTACTACTTAATAGCATTTCATTTTGCTGACATTTGATGGTTTAGGTGACAATGTTAAATTATAATTGATACTAATTGGGAGATGGGATATTCAAAAGCAGTCGTTGGCAAAACCATTGGGTGAGACTACCAAAAAATGTAATAAGAACAGGGTGGTAAGTTCTGAAAAATCCTGCCCCTAAATAAATTGTATTATTACTATAGGCCCCCTCTACATGTTACATTTATGTCACAAAGTGTTAATTGTGGCATAAATAGCAAGGGTGCTACATGTGCACTCAATTTAAGGCATTATACAATAGGAAACAAGCCATAACATAGTCCACATATAATGTAGAACATTTTTATGGCTGGTTTTGATAGTGCCTTAAAATTAACATATGTCCAGATTGTCAGTTCTTGGGCCCAGATTGCACCAGGGTCTGGAATGGCCCCAGGACTGACAATCAGTTTATTGTTGGGTCCAGCCAGAGGCTGAGGTTGGGGAGGAGCCAAAGGCCATCCTCTTCCCTCCCACAGACATAGGATTGTCTGGGCTAGAGCCAACAATTAGCTAATTATCTGTCCTGAAAGCCCTGGGTGAACCAGACCTGGGATGTTCATGTTTGGGGCTGATAATCAGCTGATCACTGGTGGTAGTGGTGAATGCTAATGCTTGACGATTATCACTCCCATGGGTCAAGCAAAGGGTTGTAAATGAGTTGTTTGATGGCTAAGAAGGCCAATCAGAGAGCCTTAGACTCTCTGGCAGATGCCACAGGTGGTGGTTAAAGGGAGGATTAAACCACAGGGATCCTTGACTAGCGACTCCCAGGGATCATTTTGTCTATGCTCATCACTGCTTGTCCATCATAGAATGTTAGGGTTGAAAGGGACCTCAGGAGGTCATCTAGTCCAATCCCCTGCTCAAAGCAGGACTATCCCTAACTAGATCATTCCAGCCAGGGCTTTGTCAAGCTAGGCCTTAAAAACCTCCAAGGATTGAGAGTCCACCACCTTTCTAGGTAGCCCTCCTAGTAATAAAGTTCTTCCTCATACCTAACCTAAACCTCCCTTGCTGCAACTTGAGATCATTGCTCCTTGTTCTGTAATCTGCCGCCACTGAGAAGGGTATAGCTCCATCTTCTTTGGAACTACTCTTCAGGTAGTTAAAGGCTGCTATCAAATCTCCCCTCAGTCTTGTCTTCTGCAACTAAATAAGCCAGATCCCTCCACCTCTCCTCAGAAGTCATGTTCACCAGCCCCCTCACCATCTTTGTTGTCCTCTGCTCGACTCCCTCCAACTTGTCCACATTCTTTCTGTAATGGGGGGCCCAAAACTGAACACAGTACTCCAGATGTGGCCTCACCAGTGCAGAATAGAGGGGAATAATTACTTCCCTCAATATGCTGGCAATGCCGCTACTAATGCAGTCCAGGATGCTGTTAGTCTTCTTGGCAACAAGAGTACACTATTGACTCATATCCATCTTAGTGTCCACTGTATCCCCTAGGTCCTTTTCTTTAGAACTGCTGCTTAGCTTATTGGTCCCAAACCTGTAGTGGTGCATGGGATTTTCCATCCTAAGTGCAAGACTTTGCACTTGTTGAACCTCATGAGATTTCTTTTGGCCCAATCCTCCAAATTGTCAAGGTTGCTCTGAATGCTAGCCCTACCCTCCAGCATATCTACTACTCCCTTCCCCCCTCCCCTCCCCTCAGGTGAGGGGCTTGGTGTCATCCATGAACTTGATGAATGTGAAATTCATCCCATCTTCCAGATCATTAATGAAGATATTGAACAAAACTGGCCCCAGGACCAACCACTGGGGCACTGTACTTGATACAGCATTGCTGCAGGACTTTGTCGAAATCATGGGTGTTGATACTGGTTATTGTAGTAGATGTTGGACTAGTGGAAAACGCCTGCATGTGACTTATTTTATGTGAGGAGGCTCTTGTGCTTCAGCAACCACATGGATCTTGGTGGAGGAGAAAACTGTGTCCAATGGCAAATAGATTCAAGACAACTGGGGTAACACTTCCACTGCAGCCTTCTTCCACCTTGGCAGTCATTGAGAAGTACGACTTCTGTATCTGTCTGCTCCACTGTTGAGGTCTTTCTGTTGTTGGACTGCTCTTTGTCTGATACCTCACCTTTGACCTTACTGTCATGGGTGACCCACCCAGGAGTACAAGACTCCTGACGGTGTTGCTCTTAGGGTCATCGGTACAAGCAGGCCTCTACACCTCATCAAGTTGGCAGTCCATCTGATGGGGGTGATGCCATATGTGGGACTGCACCATCCAGCTGTCAACTTGGCGGTATAGGTGCCATGATTATTGTTCTTATTATCTTGGACTGCTCCTGTACTGACAAACAGTAATGGTGCAATTGGGATCATCCCCAATCCCAAATTGTGCCTCCTGCCATGCATGTGTGGCATAGCAGGAGGCACAATTGTTGGGATCAGGAATCAGATCCCATCATGTCATTAAAGGAACATGTGTCAGGGGTCATAGTATCATAATTTATTGGAGTTGCACTTTGCACTTGAAGTGTAAAGGTAGGGATAGATTTTGCTGTCTGAAATTAATGGGATCCAGGTATGTGCATCCAAGGACAAAAGTCATTTAGGTATTTTGGTTTCACCTGCTTCATGCATTTGGGATATATTAGCCCACTGTTGAAAAATGAGAACTGAAGAAGAAGATTAAGTATATCATTACCACCCTTGTCAGACTTGATCATTTTAGGGATAGACAAATGATGGATTACAGGACAGACAGTTGTTGACTGGTTGGCTTCTCACTGGAAAGGAAGTAAGAGAATTCTCCATCTTTCACACTTGAATCTTCTGTTTGCCAAATGACAGATGACATCTCTAATCAGAGTTTGTAAGTGCCTATATGAGGAACCAAACTTTGTAAGATGGTTTCTTTAGCAGACAAAAAGGAAATCAGATCAGATGTTAGGGAATTGAAGCTAGACAAATCCAGGTTAGTAATACAAGGCAAAAAGTATTCTCAGTGAGAATAAGTAACCATTGGAGCAACCTGCCAAAGAAAACCATGTCACTGGTAATTTTTAGATCAAGGTATGCCCTATTACAAAGGAGAATTAATTCAGGGAAGTCCACTGGTCTGTGTTATGAAGAAGATCAAACTAGGCTACCACCATTGTGCCCTTTCTGCCCTTGTAATCTGTGAAAAAACAACTTAATGTCAGTAATGCATGCAATTATCCTATCAACTGTCTCCTCAACAAAAAGAAACTAGCCATGCCCGGGACCCTACTCCAAGTATCATACTCATAAAAGATCAGCTTATTGTGATAGAATTCCTCTTTACTGTATAGGTGACAGGAGATCTGTCAGTGGAGTAACATTTTGCTTTTACAAATCTCTGTTATAGTACTCACACACGCCTCATCTAAATCTAAAATGTCACACGCATTATACTCAGGTTTAAAATGTGAAATGGCAATGAAGGTCTTGTTTGTTTGTTTTTCTGTTGCCATTTTGAGTACACTCCACTTTGTATGTTTCTCTGTTTTCCTGAGTGGGAATTCATCAGAGTCAGAAGAAAATTACAAAATTTGGACCAGATGCACAACAGATGAATTGAAACATCTGGGTTATAGAACATAGTAATATCTTCAATTCCTTTGACTGTGAAGAGTCTGAATCAAGAGGTCTTTTGTTTGCTACCAAAGCAGTGCTACTACTACTGATATTAACGATGCAGCTTTGAAAGAGGCAGGGAACAGAGCTGGTCAAAACTCAGAACTTTTGATTTGTAGAGAATTCTTATTTCAAATTTATTTTTGACCCAAAACAAAGTTCAGACTTCACAAGAAATATGTATTTTCCAGAAATATCACAACTTAAGTGCTCCATTACAATAAGGTTAACATTCTTCATTTCAAGATTTATCAGTTTGACCATTTTTATAAGTGCAAATATATTTTTATTTGCTATATCCTACATATTGCTAGAGCAAAATTATTTTCCCCCCAGAATATGTTAATCAGACTAGTAGTTGAAATTAGGCTTTTTGGTCTTATTGAAACAAAGTGCCTTGAGGAGTTCACATAAAATTTTGACTGAATCAATGAAAGTCTTGTAAAACCTTGACTTTTATCAAATAACTTATCAAAGCTATTTCCTCTGACATATCTTTCGACCAGCTCTAATTGGGAAATATACAGAGTAACAGAAAAACTGTTAGAGTAAGGATTCTGGATAGGGAGGATTGGTCTGCTGAAACTCAGCTAGAGTAAGCAAGAAAACAGTTGTTCCGGGTGTCTGAGAGCCAGTTAGGTAGTAATCAAAATAAAACATTTCGTTTAGGGTATCAGGTCAAAGCATGCGTCAGCCATCCGATACCTGGATTGACAACCAATGTGCTTTTTCTTAAGGAAAATTCTGCAGTCCATCTCCTATGAAGATCCTCCCTCAGTTTCCAAGGGGAGTGGTGTTGTGAATGTGATGGTCTTGATCTCAGCCTAGCAAACAAATGGCCACATAAAAGCTGGCCTTAATAGAGTATGGGAGGCAGACGGCAAACTGGACTTTCATTTCCTACCAAACATGGTGGGAAACCTCGGTCCTGCTGAAATGAATGGGAAGAAATGGAACAGAGATCATTTGGATCCTCATCTGAATTATTTTGATAATGCAGTGTTGACAAGGTGGGTCTGTCATTGCTGATGGACCTTTCTACAGGACTTTAATAACCTTGTTTCCCATGTTGATTGGTTTTAAGGCTAGAAAGGACCATTTAATCCTCCAGTTAAAACTGCATATCATAGGCCAGAGGGCGACAACCATTTTGGCAAGTATGCCACTACTGAGTCCCACACCCTCTTCAAGTGACATCCTAATACCCTTCCTTTGGCTGATTTACTGCTCTGCTTTCTGCTTCCTGCCCTATTTACTTCTATGCTGCCTCTCCCCTCCTTGGTCTGACATGTGTCACGCACAGAGGCTGCCTGTGCCACTTGTGGCATGTATGCAGCAGATTAGACACCCCTGTCATATAACATTATGTTTCAAACTGTTAACCTGGCAGTGAGCCCAGTAATTTGTGTTTCCTTAAAGCCTCTATTCCAAAAAGGCCCTAGTGTTAATCTGAAAACGTCAGAGATGGAAAATCCATTACTATCCATGGCAGATGGTTATACTATTTAAGTGTGTGTCTTATTTAAAATTTGAATTTGTTTGGCTTCAGCTTTGGCTCTCATTATCCCATTCACCAATAAATTAAAGAGACATTTAGAACCTAGTATTTTCTCCTTGAGTAGGTACTTATATCATGTAATCAAGTTGCCTCCCATTCACCTTTTTTTTTAGTAAACTAAACAGATTGAGCCTTTTAAATCTCCATGTCTAGCATTTTCTTCAGCCATATGATCATTCTTACAGCCATCTTAAATGGAGACTCCATTTGGAGTCTCACATTTTTTAACATCCCTGTAAAAATGGACACCACCAATATCATGTAGTGGTTTCATATCAATTTGACTAATGTCATAGAAAGAAGTAAAATCACCTCTGTGCTTTTCAGTACTCTTTTATTTCTGGGTCTAACGATCCCAGGAGCCCGCCGTATCACTAGACCTGGGAGCTCATGTTCAGTAATTTTCACCCACTATGATCCCTAAACCCTGTCCAGCATCCTTGCTTTCCTGACACAATCCTCCTTTCTTTAGTTATGACCTAAATCCTTATTCCTTGAAGTTTGACATTGCATTGGGATGCATTGGACAAAAACCCCTAATCACACTGGCCCTGTCCTCTTTACTATTTACTGTTCCACTAATCAGTCTAAATGACTGCACAGTAACTGGAATAACTGTGCAGCACTGTTGCCACAGGGTTTTTTCCTGATGCTACTGCACAATAGTGTCACGTCATAGTTAATGCTCAGGAATGCTACCGCACAGTAGCAATGAGCTACAGTGCAGTAGCCCATTGCCACTGCACTGTAGCATCTTGTGTAGTGATGCTATCTATTGCTTCTTTTATCATTATAAAATATTATCATAGAAAATTAGGGTTGGAAGGAGATCATCTAATTCAACCCCCTTCTTGCAGGACCATCCCCAACTACATCATCCTAGGCAAGGCTTTGTCTAGTCAGATCTTAAAAACCTCCAACGATGGAAAGCACACAACCTCTCTAGGTAATCTCTTCCAGTGCTTTGTCACCCTCCTACTGAGAAATAGTTTTTCTTAATATCTAACCTAAACTTCCCTTGTTGCAACTTGAGACTATTGCTCCTTGTTTTGTTATCTGCCACCACTGTGAACAGTCTAGCTCCATCCTCTTTGGAACCCCCCCTTCAGGTAGTTGAAGGTTGCTATCAAGTCCCCACGTTGTCTTCTCTTCTGCAGACTACATAAGCCCAGTTCCCTCAGCCTCTCTTCATAATACCTGAATATACATTCATGAAATGAAATGAATACCTAAATACTAATGCATTTTACAATGAACATTGTTCTTAGATACGCAGTCTGAGATCAATAGTATTCTGAACAAGATTACTAGGCATTTGGGGAACTTAATTTAACTAGAAATACATTTGCACTGGTAGTTGGAAGTAAAGTAGTACTGTTAAGCGTTTTAAATTCCTAGGCTTTCTGGTATTAGTATCTAATTACTTTTGAGAATCTGGAGGCTGTGTGTCCTTACTGCACAGTAAACTAGGCTAATTGTGGCTAAATTTGATTCCAGCAAATGCAAATGCAGGTATCAAATTTAGTCATGATTAGGTACTGCACATCAATGCACGTGTCTCCTTGCCACCAGGGGACCAGCCTGAAACCAGCCCCGGGGCTCTTGGCTAGGAGTCTCTCCTGCCCCAGGTCTAAGCTGCCTTTCTGGCAGCCCCTAGCTACAGGCTATAAAAGCCAGCAGCCACTTCATACCCTGGGGGATACTTCACAGGCAGCCTGAGAGAGTCTGTCATCTGTATAGGAACACTGCAGGACCTGTGTGCCTCCCTGGACAGGGCACACAGGCAGCCTCTGCCAGTCCTGTCCCCTAGCAAGAGCTGCTGCTTGTTCACAGGTGAATGTTGTAAAGGGCTGCAGCTGGCTGCACCCTTTGCCCAGCTCTGAGAACTCCCCAGGGCTGCTGGCTGTCTGTCTCTGGCAGCGGGGCCAGCACCTGCTCCCTACTGCTGCTCACCTCGAGCTGTCTCCTGTGATTGCAGGTCCTGTGGGCAATTGCCTCTGCCGTGTGGCTCCCAGTCCCTGGGCATAGGAACATCTGCACAGGGGCCAAAAGAGCTGATTCAGAGGCAGTTCGCATGGGACGGGCACCCAAACACCCATATTTATGAGGCCTTGTCAGGCAGCATATAGGAGCAAGGGCACTCCTAGATGGTGCAGCAGTGCCACATAAAGGTCAAGGCCTTGTGGGCACAGTAGGTGGCTGTGACTGACCACAATCATCAGTTTGGTTGTGCCCACCAGACCATGGAGCTCACTAGGATTTTGGTCTCTCAGGATCAAGGCCGCACCTCTGCAGTGGTCACCAGCAAGTGTAGCCTGCCTGAGCCCCTGCCTCACCCTGACCCCTCTGGTGTCATGTCACTGGAGGAAGGATCCTCAGGTGTTCACTAGCCCACCCCGTCCACTTCCCTGGCTGCTGCATCCAGGCCAGGGCGGCTGCCTGGGCCCAGGCTTGCTTGGCCCGACTTGCTATGGTTCCCTGGGCACCCATGTACAATTCACCTCTGATCTGAGGCTGTGCAGTGAGTGCATGGCCCCTGGTGCAGAGCATCTTCATAGTTTCATAGTTAGTAGGGTCAGAAGGGACCTTGACAGATCATCAAGTCCAACCCCCTGCCCATGGCAGGAAAGAGCACTGGGGTCAAATGACCCCAGCAAGGTGTTCATCTAGTCTCCTCTTAAAGACCCCCAGGGTAGGAGCCAGCACCACTTCTTTTGGAAGTTGGTTCCAGATCCTAGCCACCCTGACAGTGAAGTAGCGCCTCCTGATGTCTAGTCTGAATCTACCCTCTGCCAGCTTGTGACCGTTATTTCTAGTTGCTCCTGGTAGTGCTTGGGGGAACAGGGACTCCCCGAATGCCTGCTGGTCAACCCTGACTAGTTTGTAACAGGCCACTAGATGCCCCCTCAGCCTTCTCTTGTGGAAGCTGAACAGGTTCAGGTCCCTTAACCTCTCCTCGTAGGGCCTGCTCTGCTGCCCCCTGATCATGTGGGTGGCCCTCCTCTGGACCCTCTTAATGCTGTCCACATCTCTCCTGAAGTGCGGCGCCCAGAACTGGATGCAGTACTCCAACTGCGGCCTGACCAGTGCCACATAGAAGGGGAGGATCACCTCCTTGGACCTGCTTGAGATGCATCTGTGGATGCATGACAAAGTGCAGTTGGCCTTCCTGACCGCGTCCCCACACTGTCGGCCCAGGTTCATTTTGGCATCAATAACGACTCCAAGATCCTTTTCTGCCTCTGCACTGACGAGAAGGGAGTTCCCCAGCCTGTAGGTATGCTGCTGGTTCTTCCCCCCCCCAGGCACATCACCTTGCACTTGGCAGTGTTGAAACCCATCCTGTTCTCATCTGCTGACCCCTGTAACCTGTCTAGGTCCAATTGCAGCCTATTCCTCCCTTCTAACATGCCCACATCCCCCCACATCTTAGTGTTGTCAGCAAATTTGAATAGGGTGCTTTTTACCCCCTCATCCAAGTCGCTGATGAAGATGTTGAACGGTGCATGTCCGAGGACCGAGCCCTGGGGGACCCCACTGCCCACATCCCTCCAGGTTGAAAATGACCCGTCCACTTCCACTCTCTGGGTGTGGCCCTCCAGCCAGTTAGTGACCCATTTGACTGTGTAGGTGTCGATACCACAGTCCCCTAGTTTTTTAATAAGAATGTGGTGAGAGACTGTGTCAAAGGCCTTCCTAACGTCCAGAAAGACTACGTCCACTGCTACCCCTGCGTCTAAGAATTTTGTGACCTGGTCATAGAAGGCCACCAGGTTGGTCTGACAGGACCTGCCTCTAATGAACCCATGTTGGTTGCCCCTAAGCATAACCTCCCCTGCTGGCCCCTCGTGGACATGCGCCAGGATAATTCTCTCAAAAAGCTTACCCAGGATCAAGGTAAGACTAACTGGCCTATAGTTCCCTGGGTCCTCCTTCCTCCCTTTTTTGAAAATGGGAACCACATTGGCCCTTTTCCAGTCCTCTGGCACCACACCAGAGCACTACAAGTGCTGGTAAAGCTGTGCCAGGGGTCCTGCAATGATCTGTGCTAATTCTCTCAGCACTCTGGGGTGGAGGTCATCAGGACCAGATGATTTAAATATGTCCAGTTCCTCCAGAAGTTCCCTGACTAGATCCTCACTGACCCTAGGCCTCGGTGCGCCTCCCCCGGGGCCTGAGGGGGTCCCAGTGGACAGGCTGATCTGGTCCCTGTTGAGGAAAATGGAGGCAAACCTCCCCAACAGTGACCTAGCCCACCCCAAACAGGTACCCCACATACTACAGGCTGGTGGGAGTGCCCAACTTGACCAGCATCAGGGTCAGGTGGGTGTCAGTGGGGAGGGTCCGGTGTAACTTAGTGTTCTGGTATTCCAGGTGGGGCCAGAGCTGGCACAGAAGGTTTCCAAAGGTGCCCCAGGTCATTCTGAAGTCATCAACCCACTATTTGTTGTCCTAGTCTTGTGGTACAGCATGCTGCCACCAGTCTTAGCTGGTGCAGTGGGCCCAAAAGTGGTGGGGGTGGAGGGACAGGAGGATGATGGCGGCCCTGGCAGTGGTGTCCTGGAGTTTCTGGTCATCATGGCTGGTGGCACCAGCTGCATTGTGGTGGGGGCCCTGAGAGGGTGTTTAGTAGTTGTTGTCTAGGCAGTCCCCACATGTGGGGGAGCTGGGCAGAGCAAGGCGGCCATCGGCCAGGTGCTGCTGACAGAGGTGGGCCAGCAAGACTACCGAGGCTGCCAGGAGGATCAGGCCCCCCAGGGCAGCCATGGCTGAGAAGCACAGCTGGGATAGGAGCAGAGCAGCCATGTGCTGCCTGTGCCCATGCCACACTGGTTCTCTTGCAGAAGAAGTGTCTGCCCAGACTGCACAGTGCAGGGCTCTGTTTTAAAGATGGCTGCCAAGTACTAGCAGCTGGGTCCAGAGGCTGGAGCTCCCTCCAGTCACCACAGGGGGACATGGCAGCACTGGACTTAATTGGCACTACCTTTAGTGCTAGTTCTCTGCATGTGAAGACACCTGTCCAAGATCAGTTCCTGTGAATTAAGCTAATATGCAGTAAATTTAATTGCAACTAACTGCACATCTAGATTTGCCCAATAAGAAAGAAACCCATGCGGTAGGTTGAAGGTACTGGTAAGAAGGGTGCTGGAGACTGACATGTGCTCTTCTGTGATTTGGTAGGAAGTTTCACCCTGTCACCATGCTCAATTCAGACCACTTCTAGACTTCATAGTTCTAGCCACCTTGCTACTTAGGTACTAGTTACAGGCTAGTTGACATGCTAGCAGCTCACTTCTCATTCAGCATTGAAGAGCTGTAAAATAGATGGGGGTTATTTCTTGAAACAGTTTAGGTCAGATTCAGACCATTGGTCTAAAGACAGGAGGCTACATAACTGGTTTCAGTATTTAGTAGTTAAATGTCCATAAACATGGTCAAAACAACAGTTAAAAAGAGTCAGAACTATAGGAATTTAGCTTATTTTGGTTATATATAGATTCATAGACTGTAAGGCTCGAAGGGGCCTCAGAAGATCATCGGGTCTGGCCCCACGCACCAGGCAGGAAAGACAACTGGGGTCAGGTGACCCCAGAAATGTGACTAGTCTCCTCTTGTCTTTCCATGTATGGCTTGCCTTGCAAGTCTCTGATCATACGGGTGGCCCTTCTCTGGACTCTCTCAAGCTTTTCCATGTCCTTGTTAAAGTTTGGTGCCCAGAACTGGATGTAGTACTCCAGCTGCAGACTCACCAATGCTGAGCAGAGCGGAAGAATCACTTCCTTGGTTTTGCTGGAGATACATCAATCGATGCATGCCAGAATATTATTTGCCCTACTGGCTAGTGTTGCATTGCCGTCTCATATTCATACTGTGGTCTATTATTACCCCCAGGTCGCCTTCATTCATGGTGCTGGTCAGTTTGGCGCCACCAAGCCTACAGGTGTGTAGGGGGTTGTATGTCTCCAGGTGGAGCACTCTATATTTCTTGATGTTGTACTTCATCTGGTTCTGATCCACCCAACTTGCCAGCCTGTCTAGATCCACCTGTATTGGTAGCCAATCTTCAAGTGTGACCACACGTCCCCATAACTTGGTGTCATCCGCAAATTTAGCCCATGTGATCTTCATCCCCAAATCCAAATCATTGATAAAGATGTTGAAAAGTACTGGACCAAACACCGACCCTTGTGGAACACTTCTGCCCACTTCTCGCCAGGATGACATAGTTGCCAATCTTTTCCCCTGGTATTTATTGCTATTTCTCTATTGTTGGTATTGGTTATCTAGTATTTAGTAATTTTTTATTTTTTTTTTTGCCAAACTATTCTTGTACAACAGTGCTCACTACCCTGAAACCTTTGAGCAATAAGAGACTAGGGAACATGAAAGCAGGCCAGCAGGTGCAAGATTTCTAGTCGGACCTGGCTAGCTCAAGAGGTTGAGACTTTAAACCCTCAACTTCTAGAGATTCACCCACTTGACTAAAATAATTTAAAACCCTATTTTAATAATTTTTCTCATATTATTTTCTCTCACATGCAGAGAGACTGCTAGTTGTGGTAAACAATGTGCTATTTGCTGTTATAGATCAAGGTCTGCTAAACTTTAGCCAAAGTGAATTTCTAGTATGAACCCTCAAAGTGAAAAACCAATGTCTTATGAATCATTGTTTCAAGTGTTTGAAGTTGGACATCTTTAACTAAGGTACCCCAAAATACATAGTCACTTTTGAAAGTTAACCAGTAAAGGATGATTATTTTTATTTTAAAATGGTTTATGTTATAAACAGATGTCAAAGAGCCTGCTTTTCATAGAGAAGATGCTTATTGTTTCTGAAAAATCAGTCTGCAATTAAGAGTGTCAGTCACTACTGATAATCATTTTTGAAAATGTAGACTATTATGTATACAGTAGGTATAGTGTTCCAGACACTTTGGATAGCTTTTCCCTGAGAAGTAACTCTACAGAGGCAAGAATCCAATAGCAAGTGAATAGTGTGGCAAACCAAATGAGGCATCTTCTGCCAGTTTTATTTATAAGACTAGATGCAACCTGATATCTCCGCTGTAAAAGATTTCTTTTACAAAGCAGGGAGGAAAAATCATTAGTTATAAGATAGGTCCAGAAGCAACTATTTTGTCCTTTAAGCAACAGTACACACCAAAGAGAAGTTAGAGTGGATCTGACAACCAATTTTTAATCCTGATTGTGTAGGTGATCAGTATCTGGCTTAAACGGCAGCTAATAAGTTTAAGGCAGAATGTAGTTTCATGTGAAGAGACAGTTTTCATTGCAAATGTATTAAGAATGTTCAGGGATTTCAGTAATCTGTTGTTGGTAACCAGTGATAATTGTAACTTCTGTTGTAGTGTCTACAAGACAATAATAAATAGTTGTTTATTTGAGAAGAAAGTCTCAGCTCATCTGTTGTTGTTAGCAGAGGCTACTGTTAGTTCAGCACATTTTGTCAGTTATCCAGTACCCGAGTAATGTGACATGAAGTAAAGAAGCATTAGCGCACTTAATTCCCTGCCACTCACTCCTAGCAAATGCTGATTAATTTCATCCTCCGAGTATAGTAATGAGTTGCCACCATCTGTCAGCATAGTATTATCTATTGCCCTGAAATGAGGGAGACCTGTAGACCTTCACGCCATTCTTGGTATGTAATCTATGCAAAAAATCCCTTATGCTTCTTCATTGCGTTGGTTTAATATATGCTTTGGCTTAATACATGCCAAGTTCTAGATTTCTCTGTGACTAAAATTCCCCATGTGGGGCCCAGGAAAGTCTTTTACCTCTACATTGTAAAGGTTGTTCCCAGGTGCATGTTTATCTCTAATTTGTCTAAAATAGCTGCCCTGAAATCCATAATACCTTTGTGAGTCTCACTGTACTGTTTAGTAGAATAACCTTTGAACAACTTCCTGAATGATGAATGCACTGCAACATCACTCAGCAATTAACATGTTAAGGTAAATGCAATCAAATTTTAATTAAAATAGAATGTGTTAGTAAGTATTGAGTGAGTGTACTGGCTTGGATTTCTTTGTGCCCACCTTGGTGGTGGCATGAGGGGGATACAAAGCCGGAGAATGAGAGAGAATCAGGAGAAAATTTTCAGTTTGAAAATGCAAAGTGATGGCAATAGGTCTCCACTTGCTCCAGTATATGACTTCTTTACTCAATGTGAAAAATATTTGCAACCTTCCTAAGGGTTCAATAAAGTAAAAACAGTATAAGCTAACTTTGTTATGCCTTCTATAACTTCTGTGAGTGTGTGTTTCATGAGTTTGATAAAGAGTACTTGCTACTGAAGGATAAAACTATGCTGAGAGCAGGGAAGAGAGATTTTTTTGTTTTCAGCTGCAATTAAGTTTTCAATGCTCTGTAAGTAGAGTTGGACAGAAAACAACATTTTTTTCCCATTCAGTGAAAATTTGAATTTCAAAAGCATTCCTATTTCCTTTAAAAGATGTTTATGAAAAATTGGAGAAAGAGGAAAAGGGCTCACTCCAGGATAGGCAAGCACACAGTGATTAGGGCACTCTCATGGGATGTGACAGGCCCATGGTTGAACTCCCTGGTCTGGATTGTATCAAACAGAAATTTAAACCTGGGTCTTCCAAATCTCACATAAGTGTCTTCCTTATTGGGATACTGACTATTTGGGGATGGTTCTCTCTTAGCCTCTCCTGCTAGAAGAGTTTTATTTTGTATAAATATTTAAATCTTAACTGGGTCAGAGACGGAGGCTAAATACAGACAGTAAAAAAGCCCGAGACTGACTTGATTCAGTCTTTGCAGGTTAGTCTAAACTGAACAGATTAATTTGAAACAGAAGTGAACGCATATTTACCTTTGATTCAGGAAATGTAGCCACATGCCTGCAGTGGCTCAGGCCAGAAGCGGGGAAGAGCTAGAACATGCCTATCTGGCTGTGTGTTCACTTCCTCTTCCTGCTGCCCCCAAGGTCTCTGGGATTTGCAGTCCAGAATTAGAGCAGCAGGACTCTGCAGGGTTGCTCATCACTTCCTCTTCCTGCTTTCAGGTGCCTTTTGGATTTGTAGTTGCAGCCAGCAGTAAGCTTGAGCAAGGAAAGTGGTGTTTAACACCCCCCCCCTGGCTCCAGACCCCAGTTGAGGTGTATCTGGGCTGCATCCCCAGCCAGGCTCCCCACCCCCACCCCCCTTCCCTTGTTAGCCAGCCCTCACTGCTTCAGCTAGGGAGCAGAGAGGTGGGGCTAGCCCTGTTCTCTGGAGCAGACAGCCCAGCTCAGCCCAGGACTGGAAAGCATGCTGGGTTGTTGAGGGACTATGATTTAACTTGAAGCAGGAAGGTCTCTGGGACAGAAGTTTCATAAGCCAGTTTGACCCAAATCAATCAAGTCTGATACTATGTTCAACCTGGTTTGTCTTAAACCAGTTTCATCCATTTTGAAACTGGTTTATGTGCACTGATCTTCTCTTCTGTTCCAGGTTTAAACCAGTTTCTGAACACTTAAACTGGTTTATGCGTAACTTCTGTCCCTAGCCAGAGAGAGCAAGACTGACTCTAATCCAGAAGTTAAAACTCTTTTGATCTAAGGGAGGCCTACCTTCAAGTTCTCTTGTCACCAGTGAATTCCCTAGGTATTGAGCTATAGAGTGAGTTTTTCTTTCTGGTCCAATGAATATTTAAATAGTTATATATTCTGAAATAACTCCAGCAGGAAATATTGATGCGTGGGGAGCTCTCTCTTTGCCTGTACTTTTGAGATGAATTTCTGTTTGAGACTGAGAGACCCTTCTGACAAACCTTTTATTTAACCAATAAACTTCTGATTTTTTTAAAAGTTTGGATGCATACACATTTTCTAATGAAAACAGTGTTCAGTAAAGTCTGAACAGTCCTACTCATGATCTCAATCCTTTTTGTAACTCACCCTGTGGAGACTGCTGTTTGAGTAAAACTGATTGCAGCACCTGTGCTTTTGTAAATTCCCTCAAAAGGCCACCAGATACCTCTGATCAGACACCACAGTATCTAATCTCCTTCCCCAGTATAAATGACCCCTGCAGAGAAACATGATTTTCTGATTATTTTCTTATGTCCAGATAAGATTTAATTTCTTCCTTCTTATTTTTCACGCTAACATAACTGCTTGTAAGAGGTTTATATGTATATTAAAGGTTTTTAAATGTACAAGTATGCTTTTTTAATAAAGAAATATGCTATTATGATGGCTGTCAGCCATTGCAGGGATGTGGCTTGATCTGAGGTTCACTGAAGTTGGTAAGAGACTACGTGTTGACTTGCATGGACTTTGGAACATGTGCTTTGGAACAAATTTGGGTTTGTGTATATGTGTATGTTGTCTATAGTTCTGTTACTTGGACCTAGTTACCCATTTCTCTGTGCTCCTCATGTTATGTCCCTAGTTTTTGTGATGGGAGCTGTAATTTTTAAGGCCAAAAGGGACTGATATAATCATTTAGTATTTGTCCCTGGATACCACGTGTCAGAATATCACTCAGTAACTCCTGAGTCAAGCCCATACCTTGCGGTTCATCTAGAACATACCTTTTAGAAAGATACCCAGTCTTGAATTTTAAAGACTTGAAATAATGGAGAATTGGCAGTCCTTATGGGATAGTTTTCATAATACACTTTGTCCCTGTTCAATTTCAAATGATTGTGCATTCCTATTTCCAAGTTAGGCACCTTTGTTGGCATCTCAGCAAAAAAATGATTGAATGAGTAGATGCTAAATTCTACTTTCATTCCTTGAAACTGGTCTGTTAGTTCAACAGCTAAAAAATCTACATGCATATGGAGAATAGCATGACTATGTACTAAGGAGATGAGAAGGTTGGGCTGCGCTTTTTTGTTGTCCTAGAAAATCTATTTGTTCCTGTTTAGACCTTTTTAATGGATGGCTGCTATGTCGATGCCTAAAATGTGGCATACATTAATCTGTGTGAAGTTACCTCTGTATGTAGCTGAATCTCATGTCCAAGGAACATGGTCAACTGAGCCTTACAACTGGTGCCTGCCTTGTCAGACATGATAAATTCCCTCCAGAGAACATTGTGTAGAGGCAAGGTAAGGTTCTGTGGAGAAGGGAGATGAAAAAAGTGTCAACTAAATGGATATTCTGGGTGCAAAGGCAGCTTTTTGAGAATTATCGTGGTATGAAGAAGCCTTGGGACTTTGCTGTGCACTTCAGTGGACTAAGAACCAAAGATACTCGACTGGAGAGTTGGTAAGTAGTGTTAAGCAATTGCATAAAACCTAGTGACTGCCTTCTTGAATCAGTGCTTGCTGCTCAGTCACAGTAGATTCACAAATCTGACTACCTTGCCCCCTGAAAATGGTATGGAAGTTACAAATATCAGGAAAGCCAAACAAAAGACATAATGGAAAGAGGCTGCAGATACAAATACAACACACTCTACTTTGAGTGTGCTTACTGAACAGATGGGTAGCCCAGAAATATCAGATTTGTTGTCAACAATACACTTTAGTGTCTGTGGATTGAGACCATAATTCATCAATCTGGTATGAGCAGGCATTTTTACAATAAAAGCAATGAGATAGCTGTACGTTTAGTATTATTAACAATTACAATTACAGACCAATTTTTCAATTATATATTTAGCAGCAAAAAGAAATTAACACAAAATGTATTTTTTTAAAACTTAGCTTTTTAAACTTCTTCTAAATTGTGATGAGTTTCTGAATCTTTTTCCATCATAGCCTCTGCTAGTCTCTCTCCCACATGCTGTTCCCTGTTCTTTCCCTTCCCGCTGTTTTTTCCCTTGTAGCATTTTCTTTCTTCACTTATTGTTAACCTCAGCCACAACCTGCTGATTTTTCAATGGCTTCCAGCAGCATTTATTATCCAGCACTCTTCTTCAATCAGTGGATCTACAGAGGCACAGTGCACTCAGGGGTGCTTATATAATGGGTTACAATCAAAGACATTAGGAATATGTGTTCTGCAATATTTTTATGGAACTTATTTGTGCAGTTGGCTTTAAAGGAAGAGAGTCATACAATACTAAAGCTCTGAACTGTGATGGTGTGTTTTCCACCCAAGCAGCTCCAAGGACTTTACTGACCATTAATGAAGTAAGTCTCTCAGCATTCCAGGGGGATTTATTAGGAATGTTGTGGTTTAACTGTGTCCCCATTTTATGGATCATGAAACAGGTCACTGAGTCTTCAACTGGGATTTTATCTTGTGACCATTAACATGTGTTAGCAAATGGATGGTAAGGAAATACCTTTTTCTTTAAGTGTGGGCACACCCTGAGGTGGACAGACCTGAAGTCAAACAGCAAGTCAGTGACAGAGCAGGAAAGAATCATTCCCATATTGACCAGATTCCCAATGCAACGCTCATTTCCGAGCCATCCACAGTATGTTGTTATAGAGGTTGGATGGTTTCTGGTGTGTGTGTGTGTGTGTGTGTGTGGCTAAGTGTGTGCATCTTGGAACTAAAGGCAGTCATAAGCTTCATTGAACTTGATAGGTATGAGAGATGACTTGCATAAAGGTTAAATGAGGGAACAGTTAAATGACTCTTTTGTTAGTAGTCGCTAAACAATGGGAAAACATAGCCCAAGTCTCGGGCTAGCTTAGCAAGGCTGGAGTAGGATATTGGCTATTTAGTCAGAAGGGTTGGATAGATATTGTTTGATGGAGCTGTGTTTGCCTAGGTCTGATAAAACTTCTGGGAACCCAGGAAGACAGCAAGAGAAGCATTGGGAACATGGCCTGGAAAGAAACCTGAGAAAGAGAGCTTTTTCAGTGGAGTGCTGCTAGGAAAGAGGCTTGGAACTGTGAGCACAGAGACTGCCCGCTGCTGTTTGGGGATCTGTGTGCGCGCTCTGGGAGGGGGCGGGGGGACAGTTTTAATTAGAGTGGCTCTTGGGAGCTGCTCTAATTAACATGCCCACTGCGTTTTGTGTATTCAGTGTCCCACACTTGAAAATGGCAGCACGGATGCTTTGACCAAAGCTTGATCAACAAGTTTTAGTTAAAACACCCCCACTGCCCATTTTGGAATGTGGCGAGGGTACTGAAGCGTTCCAGTTAGATTAATTTAATCTACTCCAATGTTTCCTAATTAAAATGCTTGGAAGCAATTGTCCTGTACATTAAAAGCACCATTTGAATCCTGCTGCCATCAGGGAAACAGGACGTTTTGCATACTTTCTATAAATAAACAGGATTGCAGCACAGAAGTACTCAGCTCTCTGATCCATTTTTTCTTTTAACACAAACAACTGTCAAGCACCTGAATGCTGGCTAACAGCTTTGGCTTAAAAGGATAAAAATGCAGTTATTCAGGCGCTAGTAATTCATTGTGGTAAAAGAGGGTGGCTTCTAAGAGAGGTTGGTTGCCTTGGGGAGTAGTTTTAAAGTGAATGTTCTCCATTTATAACTTTAGAAAATTATTGTTCAGTTTTACACAGATGAACAGGTAAGGTTATTGCTATCTTTCCACTAAGCATATGATATAATACGCTATAGCTGGAGGAAAGACTGAGATGGACGTTTGACTGCTTTAGGTATGGCGATTAATACAACTGCTCCAATCTGGCTTTCCACTCCTGTTTTCCCGTTTCAAAGTCAAGTATTAAATGTATTGAGAAAGTCCAAGGGTGTAGGTTGTAGCCGTGTTGGTCTAAGGCCCTAGGCAGACAAGGTTCTTTGGGTAAATCTGGTATCTTTTATTAGACTAACTCAAATAGTTTTTAAAAATTCCAACTATTTGAGTTGGTCTAATGAAAGATATCAGGTTTACCCAAAGAACCTTGTCTGCCCTGAGAAAGTACACAGTGACAAATGAAAATAGGGAATAGAACCTGACTCGGCCCAGAGCTCCACAGCAAGTAACTTGCAATGGTTTGACAGAGAGCTGGTACCGCCAGCACTCTAAGATCAGTGTTTTCCATCAGTTGTACAACCACCTTTTAGTAATGCCACCTAATTTTTCCCAGTGTACTTGTAAGAATGTCAGGATGGCCTGTATCAGAAGCCTTGCTAAATCAAGACTCTGCCTCTTCCTTCCCCGTAGATCAGTTACCCTGTCAAAAAAGTAAATTAGACAAGTTGTTTTTGATGAATACAAAGTCTTTTCAGTGAAGTCCTGCTTTCAGAGCTGAAGATTCTGAAATCATGTCAGCCAAAGATAGTGGAGCAGTCTAATTCGTTGGTAAATGATCAGGAGGTTTTACACATCAGATGGCTTTAATTCTGCCATCACCTTTTGTGATTTCTCTCTCTCCCTGAACACATCTACTACTCTGAATTGCAATGCATTTTCTGGTTGCCTGAGCCACCTGCTGAAATTAGTGGGAGCTTTTCCATTGTTTTTAATTGGCATTGGAGTGAGCCCTAATTGACCATGGCCAAAAGCAGTTTGAAAACATGTTTCTATGCCAGCAGGAAAGAATAATTCAGCTCAGCAATTATTACATCCTGACATAGCCACCTACCATCTCTGAACCTTAGAGTTCAAGTCTATTTTTAGACTATATTTGTTCAGGTAATTAGTAATTATTACAAGTTATAGTAACTGAAGAGGATTTACAATAATCTCATCCTTGTTATTCTAACAATGCTAGTAATGGCAAGGGGGGAGGGGGGATTAAAGTAGCAGTTTGTCAATACAAATAGTGTTTTAACATATCTTCATGGGCCTTCACTTACTTTTCCTATATTATGACTGAAAGGGACTACTGCCCTTTCTCTCTGCGATGGCAATGCACAAGATCATAAAATATGTCTTGAAAGTGCTCAGAGCTCAAAGTGAACTGTTCAGCTTTTTCTTTGTCTCCCTCTCATTCACCTTTTCTATTTTGCTTACCTTTGCTTTATTCTCTCCCCTCCCCCTAACCTTGCTTCTTGATGAAATCATTTGACAGTCACCCTCATCCTCTGCTCAGCCGAATGGAGTAGGAGTACATTAGAAATCAGATGAATGGCTTCCTGCTGCTGGGGTCTGGTTTTGTGCTTTCTCCAGCAGACTTTAGGCTTCTTGAAAGCATGCTAATTGGTAGCAGTTTCCAAGGAGCCACCTGGCCACTGGAAGTAACCAGAGCATACCAAATCAGAGTTACACTAATATATACTCCTTGATTTAGAGATAGTATTGGTAGGGATCTACTTAATTCATGGCCAGACAAAAGAATTTTCATGGCTTAGTCACGGCACAAAGAACTGATTTCATGGGCATTTCTTGGTAGCTCCACTCCTCACCCCTCATTGGCAAAGAGGTCCTGAGGTGGGGGTGGGGAAGAGGAATGAGGGGGTAGCTGCCATCTTGGCTGCTGGCTGCCCTTTGTGCCACCTTGTCAGCTGGAACTATCCCCACTTAGGTAGGCTGTAAGGTAGTAAGGACTGCTGGCTCCCACTAGGAAGCCAGCATTTTCTTTTTATGAAGGTTTTAAGTTGATTTTGCAGACAATTGTGGATTTTGAGATTTCCACAAAATCTGTGAAATTGTAAATTAAGTAAGTCTATAAGTATTGGTAGGTAGTATGGGAGCCAGCCAAGGTAGCTGTATATCTGACAGGCATTTGCAACCAGCTTTCATTCTCTTTGTGCCTCTAGAGTGCCCAAGATGTGCAAGAGCAGGGAGGAAGATCTAGCCGATGATTCCAAGCAAGGCTTAAATTACATCTGTGCCATAGAGAAAAGTACTTGTACTCTGCTTGGTTACATCTCAGATGTGTAATTTTTGCCCTATAATCAGTTGTTCTTCTGCCTGATCTCATTCTGAGATAAAACACAAGTCTCTGTGTGTGTGCATGGACGCAACATATATTTTTCAGGCTGAGTTTAGCAAGTAAATGCTGGAAGGTTTGTGAGCTTTTTCATGCAAGACTTAAAGGTAGATATTTTCTGGAGTAGCTCTACACCCCTGGCAAACAGCACACTTCTGCTTAAGGTATCTTTCATGTTACTATTTTTTTTTTTGCCTCCTGATGGGCTATGCGGCCGTTATGACTTTCTGCATAATATTTACTTTGTGTCTGTAATCACATCTGTTAGAAAGGCCGTTACCCAGCAGACAAAACTTTTGATGGCATATGGCTGTCTTTAATTAAATGCAAATATTCATGAAAGCATGGAGTGCTCTCTACTTTGGAGGCTTTTCCTTAATCCCCAGTGCTCCTCTTATTTTTATGTCTGCATCATTGTACAGTCAGAAAATCTGTTTGTATACACTATGGATGCAAAAAAAACAAATCTGAAAATGTAATAATCAAGTTACCTGGTGTTACTTACCTGTATTCACTTTCAGCAAGATTTTGAGTACCAGCTTGACTTCCATTGTAAATTAAGTGATCCATCATGTGTCTCTATATAGACAGGTCCCTTGGTTGTCTTTTATTAAGAAATCAGTAGACTGAATCATGGGGGTTTTTTTCTCATTGCAAGAAAGCCAACAGCATCTTGTATCAACAGGAGTGTCGCTTGTAAATCCAGAGAAGTGATTCTGCTGCTATATTCAGCACTGGCAAGGCCTTACCTGGAGGCATGGCACCACGCTTCAGGAAAGATGTGGACAAACTGCAAGGAGTCCAGCAGTGACAGAAATTATTAGAAGCCTGGGAAGCAAGACTTAACCCTAATTCTTTCAGCCTTTCCTCTTATTTAGTCTTGAGAAGAGAAGATGGTGGATTTGATAACTGTCTTCAAATATCTGAAAGGCAGTTAGAGAGAGGATAGAGATAAACTTTGTCTATGGCTATAGAGGACAGGACTAGGCAGAATGGCCTCAAGCTGCAGCAGAGAAAATTTAGGTTGGAGATTTGAAGGAACTTTCTGACTATGAGAGTAGTCAAGCATTGGAACAGGCTGCCTAGAGAAGTGGTGGAATCTCCATCCTTGGAAGTTTAGTAGAACAGACGTGTGATTGGAGTGGTTTAGTCAGGGACAGTCCTGCCTTGAACAAGGGGCTGGACTAAACAACCTTATGAAGTCCCTTCCAGCCCTACTTTCCTATGATCCTATGGCTACATCTGCCATGTGGTAATTTGTCAATAATGAAATAACTCTACCAATTTGATTTTAGTTTGTCCTCTACTTGAGTTCATGTATTTCCCAAGCATTCAGTCATTCTCCTTTCCATCCCCATTCTCCTCCCACCTTGAAAATGCTGAATATGGTTGTTTGTGGAATAGTGGAATATTTGCTGGTGCTCACTATATTGCACAGTGATTGTCCCAGGGGTACAAGCATGGGGGCTATGCACCCCCAGAGGAGAAACCTTGAAAGTAAAGGTTACTCATCTACTTTAGGACTCCGGACTCCAGACGAGCAATGCCGATGAGAGAAACCCACGTGGTTCATCAGCTGCGCTTATATACAGCTGGGGCTGGCGGGTGACATCACAGATGGTTGCCGGCCGGGATAAAAGCCAGAACCAGCTAGGAGCAAGAGAGGCAGCAGAGGCTGCGGAGGCTCTCCATGCCAGCGGCAGTCAGCATTGGTGAGAGAAGTGCACCCCCGATTTGGCAGGGATGCCCCAGGCAGCAGTGGCTGCAGAAAGCCCCCACGCTGGTCATGGGCAGCACCAGTGTGTGGGAGGAGACCCCACTCAGGGAAGAGCAGGGAGAAGCACCAGAGACGGTGGAAGGTCCCCACATTGGGCACTTGCAGCCCAGGTTGTGGGAGAGGAACTGACTTAGAGTGAAGTGGAGGAAGCTCTCAACAGGGGTAGAGCAGAGCGGCATCGGGGAACACAGTCAGGCACAGGCTCTAGGGCAGAGAGAGAATAATAAGGCAGTTCAGCCTGATCTTTTTTTTTTTTTACCTGCCTTTTCTTTCCTTTGTGTCCTTCCTTTTTATTTCCTTCTGGCCTGTGCATACTCCTCGGTTGTCTTCTACTTCGTTTTGTGGTTTTGTTTTATTTTGTTGGTAACCCTACGTTGAGAGGTCCTAGAGACAACTGAACAACAAAGGCCACTCACAAGAATCGACAGACATCCAGCTTTGAGCAGGAGAGACCCGCAGGAGAGGGGAACATTCAACAGACCCATAGTCCACTAGGAGAGGAAGGAGAAGACCCGATACCAGAAAGCGTGCGACGGCTAAGGATCATCAAGACCGGAGGGCCAGCTGTATCAGGTTCAGGTGGCTGGTCGGAGGCTGGCATATGGAAGGCGTGTAAGGGAGGTGGAGCTCCATGAATATCCATCTGGAGGAATAACCAATCCCGAGGGACAGCCAACGGGAGACCCCACATGAAGATACACTCAAAGTTGTGGCAGGCGAGTTCTGGGGTCCTCCCCAGGGTGATCGGGGCCCCTGTCAGAGGTTGCACGAAGCCTTCCTGCACCCAATCACCAGGCAACCATATCAAGGTGGCACATGAATGGATACTCAGAGTGAGGCAGGCACAGTGATGAACATAGGTGGATTAACGCACGGGCTGGCGGGACCTGGGCCCAGTGGCTCCTGCCAGTCAGGGCCTCCTGGGTGCCTGGGTTCCATTGGGAAATAGCGGGTTTCACCTTGCAGGTGAGCAGAATTATAGCCTGCAAGGGGCTGCTTGGGGCTGATGGGAGAAAGACACAGGGGGTGCACATATGACAAGGGGATGACATAGTGACCTAAGAATCAATGGAAAGTTGGGTGATAGTGACGAGCTGATCACCTTTACTAGCCATCACAAAGCTGGCAAATCTGTCAGCAATACAGAAATCCTTGACTTCAGGAAAGCTGACTTTGACAAGCTCAGGAGGCTCATTGTTGAGGCCCTAAGGAACCACGACTTGACAGGAAGAGGAGTCCAAGAGGAGTGGTTCCGCCTCAAGGGAGCGATCCTCACAGCACAAGGGATGGCCATCCCATTTCAGAGGAAGTGGCATCCCCCAAGGCTCGTCCTTGGGCCTATCCTTTCAACATCTTCATTAATGATATGGACATTGGTGTCAGGAATGGACTGGCCAAGTTTGCTGATGACACCAAACTTTGGGGTAAAACATCCACACCTGAGGACAGGATGGTGATGCAGGCTGACCTTAACAGGCTCAGAAAGTGGGTGGATGAAAACCTGATGGCCTTCAACTCTGAAAAATGCAAGGTACTCCACCTTGGGAAGAAAAACCAACAGCATGCTTATAGGCTCGGCAGTGCTACGCTTGCTTGCACCACAGCTGAAAGGGACTTGGGGGTCATGATTGACCACAAGATGAATATGAGCCACCAATGTGATGTTGCAGCTGGTAAAGCAAGCAAAACTCTGGCTTGCATCCATAGATGCTTCTCTAGCAAATCCCAGGACATCATCCTCCCGCTGTATTTGGCCTTAGTGAGACCACAGCTGGAGTACTGTATCCAATTCTGGGCTCCACAATTTAAAAAGGATGTGGAGAAGCTTGAGAGAGTCCAGAGGAGAGCCACGCGCATAATCAGAGAGCAGGAAAACAGGCCTTATGATGAGAGGCTGAGAGCTACGGGACTCTTCAGCCTGGAAAAGCACAGGCTCAGCGGGGACCTGGTGGCTGCCTATAAGTATGTAAGGGGCATACATCAGGATCTGGGGGAATGTCTGTTCACCAGAGCACCCCATGGGATGACAAGGTCAAACGGTCACAAACTTCTCCAAGATTGTTTCAGGCTGGACATAAGGAAGAACTTCTTTACAGTCTGAGCTGCCAAGACCTGGAACAGACTGTTGCCAGAGGTGGTGCAAGCATTGTGATATAAATTGGATGTTTATCTTGCTGGGATCCTGTGACCCCAGCTGACATCCTGCCCCTGGGGCAGGGGGCTGGACTCAGTGATTTTTCCAAGGTCCCTTCCAGCCCTAATGTTTATGAAACATGACATCTATGAAATATGGAAGGCTGGAATTACCACCAAGGAGGAGTAGTCCGCACTGGTCCGTACCTGCAGGGAGTGGATCAGGAAAGCCTAGGCTGCAACCGCGCTCCATCTGGCTTTATATAGCAATGAAAACAAAAGGTCCTTTTTTAGGTATGTAGGGAGTCAGAAAAAAAAGCAAGGGTAACTTTGGACCCCTGCTGAACCAAATGGGACAACTGATAACTGACACCCAGGAAAAGGCCAACCTGCTTAATGGGTACTTCGTGTTGGTCTTTCATCAGTCCAGTGGGACCACCCTGCCCAGCAAGATGAGGGATGGCCAGGATGAGGGCATATTTATACCCAGCATCAGTGTTGATCTAGTAAAAGATCACCTTGAGAGGCTGGACACCTTCAGGTCAGCTGGTCCTGATAGATTACAACCTAGGGTACTCAAGCAGCTGGCAGGTGTCATAGCCCAACCATTGGCAAAAAATTTAAAAAATTTGTGGTGCTCAGGTGAAATACCTGAAAACTGGAAGAAGGCCTGTGTGGTACCCATCCTCAAGAAAGGGCAGAAAGTAGATCCTGGGAATTACAGGCCAATCAGCCTGACCTCAATCCCTGGTAAGATTCTTGAGAAAATTATCAAGGCAACCCTTCTGGATAAACTGGCTGAGGGCAACATCCTGAGGGATAGCTAGCACAAGTTTGCCGTGGGTAGGTCTTGCCTGACCAATCTCATCTCCTTCTATGACTAGGTGATGTATCACCTGGACAAGGGAGAAGAGATTGACGTCATATATCTGGACTTTAAAAAAGCCTTTGATCTGGTGTCCCATGACCTCCTCATGGAAAAATTGGCCAACTGCGTCCTCGGCTACACCACAGTCTGATGGCTGAGAAATTGGCTCTGAAGTCGGACCCAGAGAGTAGTGATCGATGGCAGCAAATCATTATGGTGCTCCGTGACCAGTGGCGAACCCCAAGGCTCTGTCCTTGGACTTATTCTCTTCAACGTCTTTATCGACGATGTGGACATTGGTGTCAGAAGCTCACAGCCTAAGTTCGCCGATGACACCAAACTTTGGGGCACAGCGTCCACACCTGAGGACAGGCTAGTGATCCAGGTTGACTTGGATAAGCTCAGTAAGTGGGCGGACACAAACCTGATGATGTTCAATACCAATAAATGTAAGGTACTCCACCTTGGGGTGGGGGGGGGACCCCCGCAGCATACTTATAAGCTCGGCAGTGCTACACTTACTAGCACCACTGCTGAAAGAGACTTGGGGTTCATGACTGACCACAAGATGAACATGAGCCACCAATGTGATGTCGCATCTGGTAAAACAAACAAAACCCTGGCTTGCATCCATAGATGCTTCTCAAGTAAATCTCAGGATGTCATCCTCCTGCCGTACTCAGCCTTGGTGAGGCCGCAGCTGGGGTACTGCATCCAATTCTGGGCTCAGCAATTCAAGTAGGATGTCAAGAAGCTTGAGAGAGTCCAGAGGAGAGCCACACACATGATCAGAGGGCAAGAGAACAGGCCTTAAGAAGAGAGGCTGAGAGTCATGGGACTCTTCAGCTTGGAAAAGAACAGGATCAGGAGGGAACTGGTGGCTGCTTATAAGTACATAAAGGCATCAGAATCTGGGGGAATGTCTGTTCACCAGAGTGCCCCAAGGAAAAACAAGGACCAACAGTCATAAACTCGTCCATGAACATTTTTGGCTGGACATAAGAAAACATTTCTTTATGGTCTGAGCCCCCAAGACCTGGAATAGACTGCATCCAGAAGTGGTGCAGGCAACTACTCTGGACTCATTCAAGAAATGTTTGGATACTTATCTTGCTGGGGTCCTTTGACCCTAGCAGATTTCCTGCCTCTAGGGCAGGAGGCTGGACTTGATGATTTTTGAGATCCCTTCTAGCCCTAACATCTATGAAATCTATGTGCACATAGCCCAGAACACAGCCAGGTAGTTTGGAGAGCAGCTCCCTGCAAGTAAGTGTATAGGGGAAAAGAGGCATGTGGGGTTGGGGGGCAGATCAAGGCCCTCATGGTTAGGGAGGGAGTGGGGCAGGGGCTGGTGGTGCTGCCCAGTGAGGGTAGTGCGTGGGACCTGGGGCTAAGGAAGGAAGCAGGAGGTAGCCATGGACAGCTTATCCACAGGGCGTGGGGTGGTGAGGGGGAGGTAGCTCCCTGCTGCTGTATGCATCCCCTGCCCCTGTGATGGATGCCCCCCAGATTTGTGTGTGGGGTAGATGCAGGCTGCTCGCTGTGTGCTTGGGGCTGTCTGCTGCCTTTTCTCCAGGGACCTTGTGATGGCCGTGCTTCCGCTGCCCACCTGGCAGCCTTGGGAGTGATGAGTTGTGCCTCCCACTGCCAGGCAGGCAGGAGGTGCATGGCCAGCTCAGGGCCACTGTGGCAAAGGCAGAATAGTGGAGAGCCCTGAGCCTGCAGAGAGCAGCCCACATTCGCCTTTGCCCCACTCAGCTCTGCTGTGCTCCAGCTGTGAAGGGGGAGACGGAAGCCAGGGACCAGGGAGGAGAGGTGGGCATGTGCCACCCCACCCCCAGCCCAGCTGGGTCCACCCAACCTACCCTGAGGGCGGGGATGGTGCCAGCTTCTTCCCAGTGCAGGGGCTGGGCCTGGCCAGGCTGGGGGTTTCAAGGGGCTATAACCACCCCAAAATTCACTTTATCCCCCCTTAACCACCTCTCCTAGTGCTGCTGCCACCACCTACCCACCCCTCCCACCACTTTTGCAGACTCAGCTGTGCGAGGCAGGCAGGTGGCAGTGCTGGGAGGGGTGGGGCTAAGGTGAGTTTTGGGATGTCTATAGTTCCCAAGCCTCCCCCTAGTGCCACTCCTGCCCACGGGGCATGGACACCCACCCTGCCCTTGGCAGTGACAGCACCAGGAGGGGAATGGGTCCCTCCCCCCACTGGAGCCCAAGGCCCCAATAAATCTTAATCCTCCTCTGGTGATGAACTGCTGAACCATGATGCCCTATTTCTAAAGATTTTGAGAATAGGTGTACTGTTTTTCCCATACCAAAGCCTACACAGTACAGTAAAGGCCAGCTAAAACATCTTATTTGTAGTATTAGTATTGTTATAGCACCTAGGAATCCTTGTCATACATTTCATAGACATTAGGGCTGGAAGAGACCTTGCGAGATCATTGGGTCCAGCCCCCCTGCCCAAAGGGCAGGAAGTCAGCTGAGGTCAGATGACCCCAGCAAGATGATCATCCAAACACTTTTTGAACGTGTCCAGAGTAGGTGCTTGCACCACTTCTGGGGAAAGTCATTTCCAGACTCTGGAGACTCAAACGGTAAAGTTTTTTTTTTTTTTTTATGTCCAGTCTAAAACAGCCTTCCAGCAGTTTGTGACCGTTTGACCTTGTCTTCCCTCGGGGTGCCCCGGTGAACACATGTTCTCCCAAATCCTGGTGCACACCCCTTATATACTTATAGGCTGCTACCAAATCCCCCCTGAGCCTATGCTTCTCCAGGTTAAAGTGTCCCATGCCTCTCAGCCTCTCCTCATAAGGCCTGCTCTCCTGACCTCTGATCATGTGTGTGGCTCTCTTCTGGACTCTCTCAAGCTTCTCCATGTTCTTTTTAAAGTGTGGAGCCCAGAACTTGATGCAGTACTCCAGCTGCAGCCTCAGCAAGGCTGAGTCAAGTGGGAGGATGATATCTTGGGTCTTGCTTGAGATGCATTGATAGATGCAAGCCAGGGTTTTATTTGCTTTGCCAGCTGTGACATTGCATTGGTGGCTCATATTCATCTTGTGGTCAGTCATGACCCCCAAGTCTCTTTCGGTCATGGTGCTAAGAGGAGCACTGCTGAGCCTATAGGTATGATGTGGATTGTTTCTCCCAAGGTGGAGCACCTTGCATTTCTCTATGTTGAATGACATCAGGTTTTGATCTGCCCACCTTGCAAGCCTGTCCATGTCTGTGCAAGCCTGTCCACCTTGCAAGCCTGAATCTCCAACCTATCCTCTAGAGTGACTGCGCTTCCCCATAATTTGGTGTCATCTGAGAACATAGCCAGTCTGCTTCTGACACCTGAATCCAGATTGTTCATGAATGAGCCAGGACTTCAGCTTAGTCGGGGCTGCAGAGATAAAGAATGAAAAAGATGGTCCCAGCTATTTCACAGTTTACTGGTGAGATAACTGGCAGGTAGAGAGAGACAGATGGGGGAGTATAAAGATTCAATGAGCCAATATTATTCAGGGGGCTCAGCACACCAGCAGCATAATTGTTGTCATGGTTTTTTGGTAGGCATCACAGCAAAGAAGAGTTTTAAGGAAGGATCTGATGAAGGATAAGGAGGCAGCATTGCAAATGTTTGTGGGTAGCTCCTCCCAAACCAAAGAAACATCATGGGAGAAAGCAATTTAAAAACGTAACAAGGTGAGCTGGTATTGTAGGCCAGTCAAAAACAGGAGCTGTCTTTTCTGCATTGAATGAAGGCTGATGGGTGCAGTAGAGGCAGGTCTGTCTGATGTTATACAGGAAGAAGAATCAGTGGATAAATTCAAAAGGAGGAAGATCTCTTGGGCAAAGCAATGGACTGAGAACATGATATTTGCAACATCATTCAGAACAGACTTGAGTGGGGCAAGACTGTCGTTGTCAAAGCCATATCCAGTAATTGTTGTGCGAGATGCTGAGGCCCTTTTCACTTCAATTCTGCATACACATTGATGCCTGCCTTGTTAGATTTTTCATTTCTTCAAGTACAATGAGACAGCTGAAATCTAATCTTCTATGGGTTAAATTGCTCTCATTAGAGAGACCAGGATGAGTTTGCAGTGGAAAATTAACACTTTATTCTCAAAGTATCAATACATTGATTTTTTTTTTTATAATGTTTTAGGAGTTTTTAATACTTTCTCCTTTCAGCCTAACGCACTGTGGTTATAGCTAGAGCCAGACAACATTTTGTCTATAAATGTTTGTTTTCAAATGTCCTCCAGTGAAAAGTGAATTTTCACTGCCAACAATTCAATTTTTTTCTTCTAAATTGTTTTGAGGAAAAAAAGTGTTGGGAGTGGAAGGATTCAAAATATTTGCATCTCTGACCTTTTCTATTTTGAGGTGGTAAGGAAAATGCCCACTTTCTCCAAGTTGGCTTTTCTCTGAATGTAACCTTAGAGCATTTTTATTCTGACAACAATTTGAATACTAGGCAATAACCGCCAAGTCTCTAGCAACACGTTCTTTTATGGGCCTAGTGCCTTCAACAACCTACTTTCTTGGTTTTTAAAGTGAAAATTACACTATGACCAACATGCAGATAAGTTTCAGCACATTCAGTTGGTAACTAGATTTGGAAGCTTTTTTTTTTTTTTTTTAAGGTCTATATATCTTTAAAAATATCCTTTAGACTTGCATTAGTTTAATCTTTCTTGACTTCAATTTTTTTTTTCAATGAATATACATTGAATGAAATAATTTATAGTAACATACATTTAAACTTCCATTCCTTCACTGTGATCTCTCACAGCAAAATATCAAATACATAGATTTGGACATTATCTACCAGTGTTATTGTTACTTATAGCAAAGCACTTTACATCTGTGAATCTCTGCTAATGAATACTCTGAGATCTCTAAAGTAAGGAGGGTATGTGAAAAGTGACAAACTTTCTACCTAAACTAGTCTAAGTTTAAAGCTGTCAAAATCCTAGTGCCATCCTCCAAAATACTAAAGCCCTCAATGCCGTGTCAACAAAACTTGATATAATCCCACTGGGTGAGGGAAATTAAGTGCCAATCCCTTTCTGTTCTGTATTCACATTTCTAACATTCAGACCAAGATTTCATGGCTGAAACCCTGATTGACCTTCTGCAGAAATCCTGAAATTGTGTGCATAAGCTAATTTTACAAGTCTGTATGAACTTTGCTTTCTTGTCAAGCCTCTTACTTTTTTCAAGAGGAATGTAGCTAGCCATTGTAGTCTGAAATCAGGCAGGAGACAGGGCAGTGTCTCATCTTAGACTTGTTCAGAGAGGCATGAGCTTTTGTAGGGAACAGCCTACTTCATTAGATGCAGAGAGTTGAAGAGAAGGACAGATTACAGCAGAGTTGCAGAGAGTTGGGGTATTTAACAGAAAGGAATAATGCCATTTAAATACAAAGAATAGGGATGTGGGGGAGAAAAGGAGAGGGCATTGCTGGGAAAGGTGAAGGTGAGTTGAAGAGCTCAAGAGGGATTGTAGGAGGAGCGAATCCCCCTGGTGGTCTCTCAATTTCTGTCCTGCTCTGGCACTCTGGGTACCCTGCTTCTTTTTCCCCCTCTCCCCTGCTATACCTTGCTGGTATTATTTTATTGGGGAAAAGAGAGGCTGCCTAGGGTCCCAGAGCAAGCCCTTGTTTGTTAGTAGCCAAGGGAATCCTACCAAACTTCTGATCACCATCCTGCCCTCAAATGCTATGTGGGCCCTCCTGGCCTGTCTTGGCCCCCAGGGCAACTGTTGCCTTACGGGCTATTTGTGGCTTCTAACCTCTCCTACAACCACACCGATGCCTTGCAGATGTTATGAATCCTCACTTAGGTGGGGTACTTTCCCCCCGCAGCAGCGCCAGGCTACCTCTGGCCCCCGCTCCCTTGTTGGGGCCTCAGCATTCCCTACTTCCATCCCTCTACTTGAACTGGTCCCTTGGCCTAGGCCCACTGCATCAGGCCTAGCTTCTGGGTCCAGCACTCATCTTACCCACTTGGGCTCTGGTCTCACCCCTCTTGGGCTGCACCCTCTTGGGCTTTGGGCCCCTGGCCCTGATCCTTGCCTTTCTTCAGGCTCTGGCCTTAGCCTTCCTGGCCTCTGGCTGCTTCTACTGCCTTCATGCCCAGGCTTTGGTCCTGTCAACCCCTGCCTGCATGAGCCCCAGCCCCTAGCAGGGTTAAAAACACTCTTGTGCCCCTCGGGTACTACTGTGACCACTTCCTTCCCTTTGTAGTTACCTTGGTCCACCAGTGTCAACTGTAACAAAAATTTAAGCCCACTGGCTATAAAGCAAATTATCCCTGCAGTGGGCCCACACATAAGTCCTATCTCACTAGCTATACAACCAGACTTCCCCTCACCCTGGGTCATATTCCTCTGCAAGCCATTAGTGCCTTACTTGCATTCCCCCCCCCCAGGTAGCTCGGGTATCAGCCGGGCACTCCTTTACAGCCTTCTGGTTCAGGAGCTCTTCTCTGCCACCTACAAGGCCAGACTGCCTGCCCTGCTCATGCCCTAAGCTTAAATGCCTTCCAAGACCTGCACCTCCTGGTCTGGTGGCTCCCCAGCAGGTGCAGGGGTTTCTAATTAGACCCTGATGGCTATCTTTCAGGGCAGCTTGTGGCTGCTGCTCTGGCTGCTTTAGCAGTGCCTTTGCTGCCTATAGCAGGGCTCTGCCCTGTTGTCCTATTGCGGAGCAGCTAACACTGAAATAGGCACTTACAGTGTCTGACCCCTGGCTGCCTATTCCCCTGCAGCCAGCTCATCGTGGACAGTTTCCCCTCCCCACTTGGAGGACTTGGCTACTGCTTTCCTCTTAATGTAACCAGACCATCTGGCTCTCTGTAAGGATAAACAAAGCAGTTGACACATAAATGCTAGTCCAGGTGATGGGGTAATTTTTGGGTGATATTTTTGTTCCACAATTTCAAGTTCCAAATCAGTTTTCAGAGCTTTGTTGTTGAAGAACTGCTACTCCGAGGTTGGTGATGGCATGTCTAACCCTAGACTATCAGAGGAGTCACTGACCTGATGTCCTGTGGTGTTTTTAAGTTCTTTGTAATAGAAGAATTGCTTTATTATTTTCCATAGTCAAAAAACAAGTGAAATTAGTTTTTGAAATGGGGTACCATTACATTCAGAACAGAGATAGAAGGGTGCTTTCAGTCTAAAAAGGTTGAGAACCACTGAGTTAGGGATTCAGATAACGAGCCCCGGGGGAAACGTAAGACTTTTGGATAAGGATATGGGCCTGGAATGAAATTCAGGGGCAAATTGCAAGTGATAGAGCAGAAAGGATTCACTTTGCCTCATATGGATGAGAGGGTACACTCCCCTCCATGACCTGGAATAGAAGCCAAGTTTCCTGAGTCTTGCCCATTCTTTTACTGTCATTAAATAGCTGTGAACCACACTGGCAAAGTGCCTGCATTTGAGGCTGAAAACCCACTACTGCCATCAATTACTCCATCTGCTCAAGTGGCAGAGATCGTTGTGGTTGATCTAAAGGTTCCAACTTGTTTGAATGTCAGTATGAAGCCATATGACGAAATTGATGCTTTTTCATTTGGCTTTAAATGTACATGAAATGACACACACAAAGTGTATTAAAAGAGCATGGAACCTGCAAAGTCAAACACTCAAAACTTAGTAAAGGTCAAAATTAAAATTGCCTCTGGAACCTTATTGCCTTCCCCTTGTGTCTAGAAGCATTTAGATACTCTTTAATTACATAATTACATGCTATCTTTTTTTTCTACAGGACTCCTGCCTCATTAAACAATACATGTCCTTACATGCTGAGCCCATTTAAGACTTGAATCTCTTAAATCGTTTTCCTGAGCTCAGTAAAAACACAACGCAAACATGCTTATCATGCCAGGATCCCATTACATGGGTTTCCCTAATTTACATTACAAAGTGAGGGATGTATAGTTATTTTTTTTAAGTCAGTCTCTTTTTACTATCTCCAGTCTTCACATGCTGTCAATGGAAGTGGCACATAAATTGCTTTATGGCTCAGTGGCTGGTTAAGTACCTTTAACAGAAATTAATGTTTCACTTAATAGCTTAGAAAATTTTGGAGAGAAAACAGATGTTCCTTACTGGAAAATTAAGTTAGTGGTAATTTCATGCTAAATTTTCTTTCCTTATTTTTGAACCACGTGGGAAATGTCACATGGAAAGACTTCATCCTGGATTGTGGTCAGTAGTTTGGCTACTTTGCATTGTGCCAATGGTGGATTCTGCATCTGAAGCTAGAGCACCTAATCCCAGGACTGAGTTGGCGGGGGGAGGGGGGGGGTTGGTTAACACAGTGTAGCAGTTCCTGTGCTATTTGCATTCCTGGTGGTAAAGGAGAGGGGGCTGTAAAGTTTCTGTCTCATCCTTGACTGCAGCATTATCTCCATTAATAGTCAAAACAATTTCAAGTAACTTTTAGTCTGATAGAAATTATTTTAGACAGCAGGACTGGCAGAAAGCCAGCCCCAGATTAATCAAGTGCGGAGAGAAAGGAAAAAGACAAGAAAAGATGAGCTCTGTGGTATTGTCAGACTTTTGACCATCTCTTTGTTAGCTCCAGCATGCAGTGTGGATTAATGCCTTGCTTATTTACTTGAAAGTTCTACTTGCAAAGGAAGATCTATTTATTTGCTAGAGATCATACTCCTCCCTTGCTTTTGCTTTCCATTTCCCCTAACTCTGGAAACTTCAGCAAAGGGATTTGATATGTCAGAACTCCTCAATATTTCCTTAGATGTTGGATAACAGTTTATAGGAGGAGATGCAAACATGTTCTGGCACGCTTTATTTCTGGCTTGGCAGACTTGATTCTCCTCTTGCCAGTGAACTTTTTATTTTTATTTAGTTAGTTTTATGGCTCTTTCTAGTTCTAAAGATTTCCTTTCCAGTTCTGTAGTTGCAAGTATCCTTTATTTATTTGATATTGTTTAGAAACAGGCCCTATATGGCACTTTATGACCCTCAGGATTGAGCCTTTTATTTTTTTTTACAAACTTTCTTTGAAGTTCTGAAATCTTTACTTTTCTACCTCCACTTTCATTCATCATCTGCCCTACTTTAAACTGATCCATTGTTGCTGGGCAGGAGACCAGGCCCCAAATCCCTTAGGGCAGGGGTGTCAAACATGGCCCATGGGATGGTTCCAGCTGGGTTACCAGGAATTTGGGCTCATGGCTAGCAGTGGGTGAGGCCTGGGACCGTACAGAGGCCATGGTTGTACAGAGGGCCTGTAACTGCAGGCACCTGTACACACCACAGGTTTTAATCCTCATTAAATTAAATAGGTTTATAAAATTTAAATGTGTTTATTTTGGAGCATTGCACCTGTGTTTATAAGCACTAGGTTTGCAAACAAATTAACTCGGTCTGTGAACTGGACTAGGCTCACCAGGGTGCTTCAGGCACACTGCTGTAATTATCAGCTTCAGTGATCAAAAGAAGCCGATAGCTGATAATGTCATTTCTCTTTTTATCGGTGCCGATCCGATAGCCAAGTGATATATTGATGCACCCCTAATTAAATGAGAATAGTATTTCAGTAATCCTGGCAGTCTAGTACTTTAATCCTTCCACCCTACAATGCCCACCCCACAGAGTGCCCCATAATCCATCAAGCACAGGAAGGAAAGTAGTTGTGTGGGGTCAGAGAGAGCAACACGCTGGAGAGGCTGCTGCTTGGGGGCCAGCTGTGGAACTTGGGGTAGGGGGGTGGAGATCTGGCCTAGGAGCTCTCTTTGATTACTGAGAGGCCTTGTAGGGAACTATTAGTATGCTTAGCTATGTAGATGGGTGTGTGTAAGATAAAGAAAAGGACTGAACTCTAGCCAGGGAGTCTGCAAGCTAGCACTGATTGCCTCTAGGAGTGGACATAACTGAAGTGAGTGATAACATAAGGCTGGAGAAGTCAGGGATAACACAATGCTGGAGGAGTCCTGTGGTGCATTGTCTGTATTGACTTTGGTGGGACTTTTGAGTCCTCATGTCTTTGTAGCAGGTTTCATGAATGACTCATGCCTCCTGAGGCTGGGGGGCCATGGCAACCACCTGCACTGGCTTGGCAGTGGTGAGTGGGGACTGTCTACAGGTGGCCGCAGTGATGTCAGTGGTGAGGGCAGGCTGAGCGGGGGGCTGCCCGTAGGCAGCCACAGTGGTGTCAGTGGGGAGCGGTGTGGTGAGCAGCGACCGCCCACAGCTGCCAGGGCAGTGTTGGCAGCAGCCAATCTCGGGGGGCACATGTCCCCCCCCCCCCCCCCCCCCCCCCCAACGCATCACCTATGGCAGGCATGCAAAGGTTATTGCACTGTTTATTTCTGGCAGCCCTATGGAAACAATCTTTTTTTATTCACCTGCTTCCATGAATGTTTGGAGGAATCTACCAGTGGAGTGTTAGGTGTGCTTTCAGTGCTTTCCTCTGAGTGCAACATGACCAATGCAATATAGATCTCAAGAGGGCCAGTGGACTATGGTGCTCACAACCGCTCCTGACAATGTGGCAAGTTATTGATGCTCATATCTTCTTCATAGCCAGGATAGCTGTGATGAGAGGGAAGTAATCAAGGAGACCTAATTAGCTCTCAGACATCAAGATAAACTCATTACTTACTAAATATGCAGCACCTGCTAGAAAGAGAGTGCCTATTTCTTCAACAGCGGACCCCTCTTTTAAGCTAGTCTGACTACTCTTAAGCACCTGTTTTGTAGAACTTCTCTATAAACATTTAAATGACCAGGTTTTACTCTCATGATTGTTCACTTATGCATACTTACTAATCTGTCTTATATGTCCATGTGTAGGGTTAATCCATATTCCTTATCTTCTTTTTTTGTCTTCTCCAAGCAGATGCCCCAGTTGATTCCCTGGCTGGAACCAAGTATGTAAGTGAGGAGTTGTAGGTTAGGTATATGGTAGGACAGTATAAAACACAAGTAGCTCATACTTCACTATACAGGCTCAATTTAAACAGCATAATAGCCTCCCTGTGAGCAGAATATTTTTCCTTCAAACACTTTAGAGCAGTATGGGAGTTTCATTCCACTTCACTATATTAAGCATATTTTCACTGGATTATTAATGGATTTTATTGTACTGCATTTAAATTGTCCCTGAATGGTTTAATATACTAAAAGTAACATACTTTTTCTTTGTTTTACTGGCAATGCTTTTGCAAAGATCATTGTACATTTTTAAATGTTGCAGAATATTTTACACCTGTCCCAAGACTTAAGAAATATGTTACTAAAAGGTCTCTTGTCTGAGTGTTCTGTATTTTTGTCCTAGCTATATCTTACTGGCTGTTCAGGTAAGTAAAAAGCCCCTTGCATCTTAATACTTTTAATTTAGGGGCTCATCATTACTTACATCTACCTAGTCTCTGGTTCAAGTACCAATACATTGTTTTTATGTATTACTCATTGATCAGAATTGCCCCTTGCTGAAAAAAACGTTGAAATCTGAAAAGCCAGCCTAAGTAATCTAGTAGGAGCTGATCTGCTTTCAGATGAATTGAAGGGAATCTAAAGTACTTTTTGTTTTTATGCAAGCAGGGACCAGAATGCAGGCTTTTAGTTGCAATGGGAACAGTCCAAATCACTGCATCTAATTCCATGTCAATGTGCTTATGTAATCTATATGGAACTGTACGATGTAATGTTATTTAAAAATCTCTTAAGGATGTACATTTATGATGGTAACTCTGAACATCTATCTTTTTCATCTTAGATATGGTGTCACTAGTTCTTGCTATATTTCACAGTTCCCTATAGTTACTAACTAGACTATGAAAAATTCAAGGAATGCTGAAGTTACTGAGCTAATCTCATGTGGTTATCTAAGGCAATTTTAAATGCATACTGTGGGCCTATAAAAAGGTTTTGATGAGATTGTATGGGATGGCTTGGCAGATAATTTTGTTAAAATGTGTTTCTTACTTGAAGGAAAAATTTAAAGCTGTAGTAACTTGGCAGTTGCTGACTTCCCAATGGTGACCACTCCATGTCCTATAGTTTAAAAATAAGTATAATCCTTTTGAGAGTTGCAGAGATACATCAGAGAGCAGAGGGAAATGTAACCCCTGCAGGGAGTGATTTGTGAAGTTCTACAGAAAATCTGTTTTATATTACAATACATGCTTTCCTGCAGAGATGAACATGGGGAATCTCACAGAAAACATTGTAGACTTCAGTGGCTGATAGTGATTGTGTGTATATAACCCTGAGTAAACATCTCTGATATTAATTCAGTCACGGTTTCCAGAAGCCTTGATTGGATCCTCATAAGGATTTCTAGATTCCTTGAAGTCAAGCCAGAGGACTTACTGTTTTAGCTAGCCAGGATGTAACAGTGTAACTTCATACAAGTGTATCAGAGAGAGTTCTAATCTACAGTACAGTCTGTTACTGAATATTTGGCTGTAGGATGATTAACCCTCTGGCTACTCAATACCCATGGATCTTACACTCCTGCTTGTGTGAAGAACAGAATTTGCTGTTTCTGAGAGAGAGCATTTTAAAGTTACAAAAGATGAGGCACTCAAAGCCATTTCACATAATGAGGTGGGATTGCTCACAGCGCTACATTCAAAGAATCTGTGTGCGTGTGAAAAGTAACCAAAAAGGCAGATAATGTAATGTCTTTGATTCAAAATGTTTGAATATTTTGCAAAACTTTAAAAATAGTTTTTTGGCCTAGTTAAGCTCTTTACCCCAGGGATGTATTCCTGGGGCTACAAAGTCCTGTTTAATAATAATAATAATAATAATAATAAAAAAAAAAATTAAACAAAAAGCTTTTTTTCCTTCTTTTTATAAAAGTAAAGGAGCTTTTTTGATCACGCAGAGTTCAGCTGCATTTGGGTTTCTACACCATTGGCTTGCTTCATCTCTTGTTTTTTGGCCTCTGAGGGTTGAACTTATTACAGCACAAAAAAGGAAGAGCAGCACATGGATGTATAATTAGCCTTGGTTCCTCAGAAGTTGCATCAGTTATAAACTTTTAAACATTTCTAGAGCTTTGACACAAAATGGTTTGGATAACTGCAGGAATTATTGGAGCTTCAAAGAACACGCCTTGACATAACACAGCAAAGAGAAATGCATAAATAAGAGGCAAATCTTATTCCAATTTAAGTTCATCTGGAATCTATTTGTTGTACTTCCCAAGTGGTCCACGTTCCTGAAAATGTTTGGAGAGAGAGAATATTGACTTCAGTGTTTCATGGATATGGATGTGACCGAGTAAGAAAATTGACTTGAGCATTTGTTTGTGAATATGAATAGTGTGTTCAGCAATACTAGGTCTGGGGGTTGGTAATCAATAGCATGAAAACAAAACAACAAATTGACTTCTCTTTGCCTGTTCATGAACATATTCCTGTCTTCCACTTCAGGACTCTTAGTTATTTACCATTGGTTGGGTTCTTGCTGGTCCTCATACCACTGTGCAAGCTGAGGGAATAAAAACTCCACTTGCTCTTGGCCTAGACCACATGAGAAGAAGCCAGAAATGCTGGCTGGGGTGTGACTGTAAAGATGCTGCTCAAAGGAATGGAGGAGAGCATAGAATAAGTTAAATCATAGCAGGCAAGATGTACAGTTTGCAGGGTATGAAGCTGATGGGAAGAGGGAATTGAGGATAATGCTTCATCTTTAAAGTTCAGATCCAAAGTCCACCCCAAGCCTAGACTGCTTAGCTTGGTTAAGGCATGCTTGTAGCCAACAACACACAAATAAAGGTAGCTAGTATCGTGTTTTTGGTTCTCTAGCCTGATGACCAGGAGGTCTAGAGTATAGCTTGACCTGATGCTTCCAGATTTGTAGCAAGATACCCTTATATCACTTACAGCGATGCCATAATTTATTCTGCCTTCAGAATAACTGGAGATCCCCTTTTCCTTTGCCCCTGGGGCCATTGATTCTTGCTAGTGAGTCTAGAAGGTATGGCTGTCCCAGTATTGGAGAGAGTTTTTTAAAAACAAAACAAAAAACAAATGAGTGAAATTGGAGTCACCATTCCTATTCAAGGCATTCCCAAGCCCAGCTATAACAGAAATTTGAAGGAAAAAGAACCCTGTCTTCTGCCAGTTCTTTTGAGCCTAAAATCCTCTTCATATTTGGGATTGTTACATGAGATGTCTTTTACTGCAGAGACAGGGGCTGGAGCCCCATAACATATCATTTTGTATACATGGGCTGAGAGTTGTTCTTTAAGATGTCTTGACAATTTTTTCATGGCTTTTACACTGCAATTCTCAGGCTAGGAAGTAGATCCTTTCTGTAGTAGTCAGAAACTATTTGTTTGCACTTGATGAGTCTGTTTTGCTTTTCCAAAAACAGTGGGGGGGAAGCTCTCTTCACTAGAGAATCATTTTATAGTTCCTAGCAGGATTGTAAGCTTTTGCTCATTCCATCTACTACTCTGTCTCACTGCACACACTGAGATTCAGAAATGTGATATTAGCAAATTCTGTATCCTAATGCAAAGGTTGCCTTCCCAAAGGAATAAGATAAGGGGAAAGAATCTGTTAATGATCAGCTGGGCACAGATAAGCCTGTATGTGTGCAACTGGGATCCCCTGTGAAAGATTATAGCTTGATGCTGGCCATCCATTTACTTTTTAGTTTGATTCTTCTTAAGTTAACTCCATTGCTATTCCCATAGCTGACAGTACTTCCCTGTGAGAGGGAGTGCGATGGTAGTAGCACATGCATATTTTCTTTAGGGAATGAACCCCTTAACAATACCCATCTTGCTGAGCTGTTATGAGCAGGGATCCTGGTTTTCTTGGATTTAAAAAAATCCCCAATTTTCTAATATAAAAAAGTAACCCCAAAACCACATTTTTCCATGATTAAAATGAAACACCACTAATATCTATCTATTTATCTAGCTAGATATATATAGTGGTGTTTCATTGTAAGCAGAAAAATGTGACTCTGGGGTTACTTCTTTGTATTCGAAAATTGGGAATTTTTTTAAATCAGAGAAAACCAGGATCCCTGGTTGTGTGAAAGTAGCTCTGGGAGTCTCTCTGTGCTTGATCCAACTCCTACATTTATAATTGTTTTTCTTACAACCTTGAATGTGATTCATTGGGAAAGGAGACAGCATGGCTGCCTCGTTAAGGAGGGCATTCAACTTGGAAATACCTTCTTTTCCAGCTCTGCTACTGACTTCTTGCATGACTTAAACTGTTCAGTTCACTTGTATGCCTCAACTTCCCAATCATCAAAGTAGGGGTGGGGGAAGGAGAAGGAGTCTTCTTTACTCTTTTCTGGATCCCTTGGTGACCTATGAAAGAGATTTTGAAGCTTAAGCGTTGCTATATTTTAATAGTAGTTGAGATGCTGTCAAACATGAGTATATCATTTTTTTTCAGGTTTTGCTCTTATGCCCTTGGCCTTCTTGTATCCTTTCTTCCTGCCCTGGTTTGCCTTTCCTCACTGTGATAGACACTGAACAGGGCAGGATCCCCTCTTCATTGCTTATAAGGAAACTTCCACTACTTGGAGTGTAAGCTATTTAGGGCAGGGGCTGTTTTCTGTTCTCTGAGTATCATCGATTACCGCACAGAGGGGTCCTGATCCATGAATAGGTCCTTTTAAGTATTCAAAAGGTACAAATAAGAAATAATAATCCATGTACATTTTTTGGCAGTCTGTGTGTAAAGTTATTTGCAGATACATTGTTCAGTGTAAATATGACTAGTAATAATGTGGTTTCTGCAGATTTTTTTTACCTCCCTTCCAAGATGACTTCCTAACCTTTCTATATTTACAAATAATTTATGCTTTCATTGCTGAATTAACTTTTTTCTGCAGCCTGTGTGGGTTTATGCTAATAGCTTATCTGATTTTTCTGTTAAAACTCCCGGAGAGTAAGTAAGGTTATTCACACGTGATAATATAGCATGAGGACTACAGTAAGGCAAATTTTGAGGACTATTGTTTGCCTTATAAAGGGATTTTTTTTGGTTACTGGGTTTTCATAAGGCAGCAACTTTATGAACTGGTTAATACTCCCTTTGAGTTTTTTTTGACTGTGGTAAAACCTGAAGCCCATCAGCTGTAGCTAAGCTCTAGGTCTGAAGAGAACTATTCCACTAAAGTCTGTAATTAGACTTGCATTATCCAAGTAATAAACTCCTTCCATTCTTTGACCTAGGAGCTGCCACTTGAGCTGTTAGAAGAGTCAGTATTTCTCTAGTTTTGAAACCCAGTGCCTTGGCAAAGGCTCCTGATGCAATTGTGATAAAGCTTCGAAACTGTTGTCAGTGAGTAGTTTTATTGTGTCTGTTTCTACAGTAGCAACTCCTTTATACACATGGCTCATTTTTCCAGTTAGTCTTTTTTAAATTTGCATCAGATTCTCAAATGTAATCTGACAAAAAGGTAGGATAATTATGTACAGAGCTGTATTAGACCTAATGAGCCATTGGGATAGGATTGTGGAACAAGTTTGACTAATGAGGTATATGCACCGTTAATGCAAAATGTGATTTGCATATTTAGATCATATTAATGAATGCTTTCATATTATCAGTTAAGGACATTTTAAATATCTATCTAAGTAAATAGCAAGGTGTTGCTATTAAGGGGCCGTATCATATATGCATGCCTTGGGAGTATTGAAAACCTAGTGTGTGACGAACCTACTTTGAAGTGTGATATATGTGTTGCTAGATGCAAAGTTTTGCTGCATATGGAAGTAGCACTTGTCTGCATCACCTCCACACTACCAGTTGTAAGGCATGAGTTGGGACCAAGTGTGTCCCGCTGTTCCTGCACCTACTCATAGCACAGCATAACAGTGTGAAACAATGTCAGAGGAGCAACAAGTTCAGAGCACACCAGGTTTTGCAAAGTCCTCCACAGTTAATAAGTGCTGTTGTCTCATCCAAGAGAAACAGCACCTGGGAACTGAAGAAAAACTATATTCAGATCCTCAGGCCTTCCCAATCCTTCCTTCCCAGACAAACCAGACCTCACCCCAATTTTGTAACTCTTCTGGAAAAAAGTCCTCCTTTCCCACTTCTTGTTTGTTATCTTCCCCTGCCCTTACTCCATTGCAGTTCCTTTTATTACAAGGGCCCAGTTAATTTCTCTCTCACTGCTTCTTAGCCCATTGGTTGTGGTAAAAGTCAAAGGCCAGAAGAACGCTTCCAGAAATTCTTGGGCCCAGACAGAAATTACATTTGTTGTATGATTGGCCTCCTGAAAGTGCTCTACAGCTATGCCATGACGCATGTGCATGGCTGTAGAGTAGTTTTAAAGTGGTCAATCGTGCAGCAAATGAACCCTCATGAAATGAGGGATTGGATGAAAGTGCTCATATTCCCTAAGGTGCTCCATGAAGGCTTTGGAGCACTTTAGGGAGCTTGTGTTCCCTAGAGTTAATCTGTCATGTGCTTCTCCCTTCTCCCTCTGCAGGAAGGCAGGAGGGAGAAGGGAAGGGGAGTGAGCTGCTGGCTTGGGTTTGCTCAGCCTGAGCTGGAAGGGGGGTGAGTGGATTGGAGACCCTCCACCTCGCAACCCCCTCCCCCCAGCTCAGGCTGGGCAAACCCTAGCCTGTAGCTCATTCCCGCTCCCCTCTCTCCCCTTCCTTCCTGCAGACAGCACCGGAGCTGGGAGAAGGATGGCTTCTCTGCTGCAGGCAGGCTTGATTTCCCCAACCCCAACCCAACTTTACATAAAGTTCCATGAATTATAGCGTGCCCCCCTCCACCATGAGTGGCTGGTGCCTCCTGAATGGGGGGGGCACCCACAGAAGCCACCGGTGGTGGCAGCCCTGTCAGGAGGGGTACCAGCTCTACCAACAGCATCAGTGTCGGCTGTCAGGGGGGGCACGTGCACCCTCATGCACCCCCTACCAGTCACCTATGCCCTCCACCCCCTGGCCCAACAAACATTTAGCTGGTGGGAGGCACTCTAACTCATGGAACTGTATGTAAAACACCATAAGTTACAGCGGGGGCCTGCATATCTGTTAACACCCCTTTACGGTCCTCTAGTGAAGGCATGGCAGGTCTCACTTCAACCTAGAATATGAAAAGCCTTTTCCTAGGAGTAGTCCCCTCTGAGCCCCACTCTGATATCATCAAACAGCTTCTTTGCCAGATGGTTCTTGCTCATAATGTAGAGTTGCCCAGATACAAGCAATTGTAACTTAACGTAGTAGAAATATAAATGAAAGCTTCCAGCACAAAGCAGTGCAAATAAACGTATTATCGATCTGTTGAGTGTCATTATGATGATCCATTCATAGGATCTCTGAAAATGACCCTGGACCCTTTTTGCTATTTTGCCTCTGCTACCACTGAGGTGTCACTCATATGTAGAATTAACAGTGCCTAATTTACACCCCCTGCCTTTTTTTTTTTGCTTTAATTTACCACTTCAAGCAGCTTTTAAATTATGGTTGCAGGTATGTTGTATCCATGGGGGGAGATGCTCTGAATTCTCTATTGTATTAGTTATATAATTAAAATGCCCATCATCACAGTCTCTAGGTACTCTTTATACCAGGCATAGGTTCCCTTGTATAGGTAACAATTATCCCCTTCTCTCTTGGAAGCTCCTACTTAGAAAGGTTCAGATCTCAAGAGGTGTCAGAACAACCTTCCCAATCCATTAGAAAATGGCAAGAGAGATGAGTCTTACACTGTGCTCTGATGGTTGAGAGTGGGGAATTCATCATCTTACCAACTATGTCAGGTGCTGAAAATAGGCCACTTAAGCTAGTGAAACCAGAAAGAACTATTTTCTGAAAGAATAAGGGCCAGTCTTAAGAAGCTGTTGTGTTTCTCATATGCTGCTTGTGTCCTGACACTGCAGCTTTTGTTATATTTTGAGTACATTTAATGCATTTTTCACCTGTACTGGGGCTACAGGAATCTTAAAGACTGTGCATTATTGATATTAAGTACTGAAATGAATGACTCGAATATAGCTAAACTATTGTAGTTTTCTTACAGTGAAAGAAAGCTCCTTTCAAAGCTTTCCAACATGGCTTAATTTCTGTAAAATATTGCCTTGGTTAGCAATGGTCTCTCTAGTTAGTATCAAAAATATCTGAAACTGTCATAAATGTTGAAGCAAATGTCGTATTTAAAAGTTTTTAGGCCAGCATTTTAAACTCAAAGCTTTGATAGCATTAAGTTATCAAAATACTCAGACTATAGTAGGGAGGTTATACTGATTATCTGATCAAATGCTGTCTCATAATCATTTTTATTGCTACAGTTGGAGTAAATAAATAAGAGCTGTTAAGAATTATATTTTCCAGCTACAGAGAACTCTGAGGGCACCTCTACATGTGCACATAAATGTGCGACAGGATTGAGTGAAAGAGCCACACAGTCACGTCTCCTGCCATTAGATCCCATCACACTGTATTGCCAGTGCATGGGGAGCCTGATCTTGGCCTTCCTCTGCACCAGCAAGAAGCAAACATCTGTCACTGGAAGCCCCCTCCCAGCTGTAATCTCCCAGTCATGGGGGTGCTCCACATACTCCTAAGCCTGGGAGGTTGGAGCCATGTCCCACGGCTGCTGCAACCCTGTATCTGCAGCTACAGGACACTGTGTCCCAGCAGCTGTGGGGCATTGCTGGGACCCAGAGTTTGCAGCTGCTGGTTGCTTTGGTGGCTTAGTCCCCTCAAATGCAGGACTTCCAGCCTCAGGTTGGGCATGGTACACCCCTGTGGCTAGGAGTCCAGTTAGCTGACAGCTCCCAGCTTCAGAGGCAGACCTTGCTACATGTGCAAAATAAAGCTGGATAGCAGCTATTGCAGATTGGAAACACTGCCTTAAGATGCTTAGCCAGCACAACATGAGGTGCCAACTTCAAAGTGCTCAGAACCACCACACTTGCAATGGTATATGCCCCAGCAGAATGTTGTGCTCCTGTATGGTCTAGAAGTTGTCAAACTAAAGAGCTCAAAACTGTAATTAACAGTCTGCAGAAACTCATAACAGGCTCCACAACTTACACACACACACACTGATGTACTCCCTGTACCCTTGGATATTAGACCAAGTGAAATAAAAAGACAGACTTGAACATCATTACTGACAATAGAGGCAGGAGATGATGAAAATCACCTGCTCCATCAACTGTTAACTGAAGCCTCCCAAATAGATGGAAGCTTAAGAGGCTCAAAAGTCATAATTTTTTTAATACATAAAACCCACAAGCTCCTGGAAGACATTAGGGATGCTGAACCAAACCTATGGGCAGCAATAGAGCGGGACAACCTCTGGGAAAGGTCAGATCTATTCCTACAGCATTGTACACCAACATCAAATGAGTCCCCCTTTGGGCATGACCTTAACAGGGAAGTGTAGGTCAAACTGAACAAATTGAGGTCTGGATATGGATATTTCAAAACAACACTTCACAAGATGAACATCTTGGACAGCCCCGTGTGCAAATGCAGTGTCCAATGAACAGCACAGCCCTTACTAGAAAGCTGCAAGCTTTACAAATGCCCAGATGAGACAGATCAAATCTGCACATTGAGAGAGAATACCAGACAGTGGCTCATAGATTTGGAGGTTGATATCCGGCACCCTGCAAAAAAGAGAGCTGGATAGCAACCAGCTATAAAGTTAGTATACATTTCCAAGGGTTGGACCTTTTGTGGCATGGTAAGTACTCTGCATATGTATTTGGTTTCAGTCAATTGTGTAGTTAACCAGTTAATTGCTCAATACCTGTAATGAGTAGAGGGCCTGCCCAGTGTCCATATTACAAAACCCACCAAGACAGTTGTCAGTCTTGTTTGTAGTGTCAGCAGGGAGGACAGAATTAGCATAGCATCTGAATTCTGCTCTTCCCCATCTAGTGGTGATCCCTTCATTTCAGGACTGAGGGATAAATTGCCTGGGCAATGTGGGAATACCTGCCTGGCTGCTATTGAGCACAGTGCCCCCCTGCCCCCTCCGCCTCTCTTCCCTTCCCCCCCACCTTTTTTTTTTTAAGAAACATGTCTCTAACTCTGATAATTGCTGTCTGAAAAACTGACTTTTAAAGCAATTTAAATTGCAAATGTCTCTCTTGGATATTTAGCTTTTTCTCTGATCAGTTGAGTCTGATTGTCAATTATGCAACATTGATTTCAGCAGAATTAAAGTAATATAATATGGGGGAGAATCAGGCCTGCTGAATTTGTCAAAATGTGAATATCCCTGGGTTACTGTAATTGCTACTGTAAATACCTGAAGAAACTGAAATGTTGTTCTTTAAAAAGATCCTCAAACTCACTAATCTAGTGATCCTCAAACTCACTAATCCTCAAACTCACTAATTTAGTGAGGAAAAATTTGTATTTTGTTTTATTTTTTAAATAAAGCTGATACAAATCCTAAAGCCTAAGAGAAGATGCATTTGACTTGCATATGCACACACATGTTTACATTGCATCAAAATATCTTCAGGCAGTTGTATAGACGTATAATTGGCCTCTGAAGCCGATGACTTGCTCATTAACATCCAGATGCTGCACCTAGGTAGGTGGGGCAGGGGCAGGGGAAATGCAGACCTGCAGGGACCCAGCAGCAGCACTGCGGAAGAGGAAGGGAGGACAGGGAGGGGGTGCCTCATCCTGCCATCCCACGCTCAGTTTGCTTTCTGGTTGCAGGAAGCAGCCAGCACAGGCAATATGTCATGGAGTGCAAGGCACTCTGGGATTCATAGTATTGTACAGCAGCACTGGCGTTCGCTGCTTATGCTAGGGGAAGAATTGACGCCATTTTTTTGCCACCGAAGTCAGCCTTTTGTTGCCCTCTCAATGTGGGCTTTAGCAGCAAAAAATGGGGTGAAATTTTCCCTGCCCCACCCCTCACAGCAGTGAACTCCATTGCACTCCACTACAGTTCCCAGAATGCATTGCATTTCATGAAACTGCCCACCTGCTGCTTGTTGCTCTTCCTGCATACTGCAAGCCAGATGGTAAGAGGGGAGGGCAGGGAAAAGGGCGAGAGAAGGCTGTCCTGGGTATATTTTTCCTCTTTACACCTCTAAGTGCCACTTTAAATTAGTCATATGCAATAGTCTTCCATGATGGTAGATTATTTATTTTGGTCACTGATCTGCCTTTGGCTTTCCAGAGGCTCCTGCAATTTGCTGTCTTTAGAGAAAAAAAAAAGGTACATTATCATTCTTCCATGACCTTTTTAAAGGCCATGTCTACAATGCATGGCCTTGCCAGATCAATGGGTAGGTGCATGTCTGGGCTTTCGTAGTAAAGGATAATGCTTTTGGAATAATGGCTGCCTTGCACATGCAGCCACAAAGAAGCTATTAACCCAGCACTTAGATGTTGCTCTTAGTAGCAAAATGTGGGCCAATGTTGAACAGCATTCTACAAAGGGGAAGGAAAGAAGCATGGGCGACTGGTGCCTCTTGAGTCAGGGGGCACATACCCCCCCATCTACTAGTCAGCAACCGGGGGGGGGGGGGGGGGAGGCAGGATCTCACTCACCAAAAAGTGGCCATGCCACTTCCAGAAGTGGCTGCGGCCGCTTCTGCTGGTGGCTCTGCAGCCTGGCTGGTGCTCATGCACCACCTGGGAGCATGGCCGTTTCACCTGGTGTCCCTTCTTCCCAGCCACCGCTCACAGAGCGGGCACCGGTGCTTCTGTCTGCCTGTTGCCTAAGCGGTGGGCACGGTCGTCTGGAGGTGCACCAGCACTTTCAGCTAAGCATCAGCCCTGTAAAGGAGATAAGAAAACCTCCCTTTTTCTTTCCCAAGTATATAAATCCCAACTAAATGACAGCCTTCCAAGTCCAAAAGAGATGTGGTTCAGTCCAGTTTGACAAGTTTCAGTGAAACAAAGAAATTTAAATAAAACCAATCAGAGATAATTTATTACAGTGTTAGAACCAGCGATCTATAAATATTGAGCATCAGCTGGAGGGAATTTTGGAGAACTCAGCAAATTCAAGAAGCCCTGCTGCCAATCTTCATGCCACCCTCCTCCCACCTCTCGAGCCAGTGTAGATGAGAATCATGCTGCACGCTGCACTGTCATGGGTAGCCAGATAGATTTTGGCATAAATGTTTGTTTTCATGTTTTAAAGTGCAAGCAAATAAAAGGTTGGCCTGTAGACCTGTTTCTGCCTTATTTATCAGTAACCTACCCAAGGTTACCTGTAATCTGGGTAATGGGACCCATTGTTATGGCTATATAGACAAGTCCCTGGTTTCCTGCACTAGCAAAGGATTAGACTCAACAAACTATGTCATACTGACCTGTTCCTTTCCTGTTCTGTATTCCTAAGTCATTTAAGGGGTCTTTGTGGTGATGGCTGGGGACTGACAGAAACTTAAATTTGCTCAAGAAGTAGTTAGATTTGTATTGTTAATGTCTTTTTTTATTTATGTTAATCCCAAGTAAATACCACTTTGTATCAGCCATGGTGGCCACTGTACAGTTCCAAGAGAACTTCTATCAGATGCTCCATGAAAGCCGGCTGCATGCTAGGTTCAGAACTTCGCCTGATAACTTCACCTCAGAACTTCATTTTGCAAGATATGCAGGTCAGTGGAGGAACTCTAAATCAGAGTAAGTTTTATAGGCTAAACTCAAGTGGGTCGAAATCTAGTTTTGTGACTCAAAATCCACAGGAATGGCTTTTCTTCCACTGGTCACGTTAAGTGTTATTTGTTGAAATAGGGGCTGTTGAACACTTTTTTTGCACTTTTGAATACCAGTATTGAGTTCTCATGGATTAGTGAGGGAGAGTGAAGGACTCTGCTGTTTCCCAGACTAGCACAAGTTTGAAGAGTATCAGAGCACATGCGTATTTGAATGATGACAGTCCATATGAAATGAAGGTCTGGAGAGTTTATTCCTCTCTCCTGTCTCAGAGGACTGTTAGTGATCCCATTGTCATGCTGCCAAAATAAATTAACATGATTCACTATTTACCTTAATAACTATCAGAAATGAAAGCAGATGGTAATTAAAGTAATCCTTGTTCCCTGGTGACACGTACAGCATGACAAAACACGAGTAATGTGGTGGCAGAAGATCCTGTCTGCTTTATTTACTCATTGCTTCGTTGCTTCATTCCACAGAGTGACTAATCTCCTATTAAATTACCGAAGAGCAACTGAGTTAAATTTAAGTGAATATTTGTGATGGAAATGTTAATGTGACAGTATCTGCTTGATATAAGTAAAATCTGTATTCTTAAAGAATCATCTGGTCTCTATTGCATCTTTGTGCATCTGCTGCCATTTCCAGGTGAGCCCATGAACGCTGAAATTCAGCCTTCAGGGTGAATGTAATAGCACTCGGCTTTATGCTGCGGGATGCTCCTTTCAAGGGAATGTGAAAGAACCTGGTGCATGGTAGGAACAGATATTCAGCATAAAGACCTCAGTGAAATCCCAGGTGTGGCCATTTTCAAATTTGAGAGAGAGAATGATTGATCTATGTGTTTGTATCAATTTGAGTGTATTGCTTCCAACCTATTTCTACTTAGAGACATCTTTGGATAAAGGTTACATCAACCAATACTCTAAAAAGATTTTCTTTAAAATGAGGGGCTAGTTGAAATTTCCAGAAAAGGTTTAAATTCTCTGGCATGGGTTAGATGAAGCAGATCTGTACCACACCAGCATAAGCTTCAGGGAGGGTAGAAAAATAAGTGCTTCTTGGGGACCAATGCTCTTCTTCATATTGGACCAGCTCTTCTTACCAGTGTGTGGGGGTCTGGAGGAGGGGGGTGGGTGGGCATTATCTGAACTAAGTCTTTCATTCTTTGAAAGATGGCTACCTTAATAGCATAGAAGTGATGTTTTGTTGTTCAATAGGTACTGACGTTATGAGAAACAGTACTTTTTATATGAACTTTGGTTTGGTTTAATGGTTTGAATTGGGGATGAACAAGGAGAACAGGAGCCATTTAATTCTGTCTAATTTTGAATGCATTGAGTTTTGAGATTCAGACTAAAATGAAAATTATTTGATCTGGATTCCATCTGCTTTTTTAAAATAGTTTATACAGCAACATAAATATATGCAGTATTACAAATGCAACCTGACATCCTCAGTCACAAACTGAGACTGGAGAAAATAGTTCAATATAAATTTGGATTAGGGATTGGTGAGATAATCAAAGAAAGAAGAACTTCTGGATGAAAGTGAATTTTATGGAACCATTTAAAGAAAGATCAGATGTGCTGGAAAGACAAATACAGGGAGGCTGATTCAGACTCTGTTTGGGGGGTACAGTCATGGCTAAAGATGCAAGACAAAGGATAATGGAAAGGAAAAAACTGAGAAGAATACAGGAGACATGTGAGATAACAGCAAGTAGATGGGTGAAAGAACAGTTTGGGATTTCTGACTCTTTAGCATGAGATAAAGAAAAGAAGCCTGTATCGGGGTATGTTGCTTGAAGATCATTAGCATACTTAGCAGATGAGGAGAGGAAATTGATTTTGACTGTGGACCATTGCATCCTTTTGAAGATGTATAAATATAATATAATCTGTAAGCTACCTTCCTCAGTAGTGCCAAAAGATCTTGTTCAAGATGGTTGAGTATTTGGGGCATTACCTGGGAGTTAGCAGACCTTAGCACAATTTTCTGCTCTGTCACTAAGGTTAGGGACAGAAGTTACACATAAACCAGTTTAAGTAATCAGAAACTGGTTTAAACCAGTAACAGAATAGAAGTTCAGTGCACATAAACCAGTTTTAAAATGGCTGAAACTGGTTAAAGATAAACTTAGTTGAATGTAGTATCAGACTTAACTGATTTGGGTCAAACCAGTTCATGAAACTTCTGGTCCAGACCCCTTCCTGGTTCAAGTTAAATCACAGTCCCCCAGCATCCCAGCATGCTTTCCAGCCCTGGGATGGGCTGTACTGTCTGATCCAGCAGAGAAGGATTGATGGGAAGAAGCTAGGACTGCCCCCCCCCCACGCCCCGGCAAACTTCAGCTGGGGGCTGGGGGCTGGGGCCAGGGAGGGGGGTTAACTTGCCCTTCCCTCAAATACAGAGCTGCCCTGCCCTGCTAAAACCTTACTGCTGGCTGTGACTGGACTGTGGACTACAAATCCCAGATGCATCTGGAAGCAGGAAGAGGAAATGATGAGCAGTCCTGCAGAGTCCTGCTGCTATAATTCTGGACTGCAAATCCCAGATACCCTGGGGGCAGCAGGAAGAGGAAGTGAACACACAGCCCATGCTGGCTACATGCCAGAGAGCTGTGCTCTAGCACCCCCAACCTTCTGGCCTGATCCACTACAGGTATGTTGCTGCATTTCCTGCTTTAAAACCAAATGTCTGTTCAGTTGTTTCTCAGTCTAATCTCTGCATTTTAGACTAATCTGCAAAGACTGAATCAATTCAGCCTTGGGATTTTTGACTGCCTGTACTTAGCCAAAATCTGTATGTATCCTTGGACAAGTCACCTTAATTTCTCAGTGCCTCTGTTTCTTATCTGTATACTGGGGATAACAGCCCTGCAAGGTAAAAAAGTGCTGAGAGGATAAATGCATTACACATTGTGAGGTGCTCAGTTTTTGGCACATACTACAAACTCACACTTGCTTCTGGGGTATGGAGTGTCACTGCTTGCCAGCATAATCTAACTCAAGTGCTAGGATGGTTTCTCATTCTAGAAATCACAAGTCACAGAGCCTCGGCTCTGTAGAGGGAGTCCCATTCAAAGGCTAAAGTGCAGCAAACTAAGAAGTATACCTGTGATAAAGACGGCTACTATTGCCCAAGATTCTGCTGTTCCTACATCTATATCATGATGGAGTGTTTTACATGTGATGCAGTCGCTCCAGTAATATAGTAAGAGAAAGATAGGACCAAAGAGACTTGGGTTTGCTCTTTTGTATGTATGACAATCAGAAGTTCATTCACATGGAATAATCATAACAAACTTTGCTAAGTATAATGTAATAGGAACACTTTTAAACCACAACTCTTTCTGAGTCTTTGATTATGTGTTCTAAAGGAAAGGTTTATTTCTTCCTTATACCTGGTATTCTTTCACAGCAATTTTAGAGGGTCCTTTAAAATACAAAATGTCTATTCCTTTCATTTTGATCTTTGTAAATTATTTTAGACAAGAAATTTCAATCACTTCTGAATGTGCATGTGTTTGGAGAGAAGGATTTAGTCAGATCTTAGATGGTCAGAATGTCATTCTAAAATATGCATTTTTTGAAATATATAAGTTCATACACAAATCAATACAAATAAAATGGCAAAAGCTTGAGTTAATAGAGGGAAAGGCCTGAAACTTGGCCTGGCTATGGTGGGCCAGTGCCTGAGTTGGACCAATTCCAGAATCCAAACCCCAAAACTGGAAGTTTAAATCTGAGGATCATCTTAGGAGAGATATGCAGTATCAAAAATGGCCAAGGCCCAAATTCTGTTGAACTTCATACATTAAAGCCAAAGTTAATGGTAAAGTGGCTAAAGTAATGTATAGGTCTTCTATTTAGGGATGAGATTCATCCTTGGGAGTTTTGGGATTTAACAAGCCTTAAAAATTAACATCACTTAGAGCTATCAAATGTCCCCTGGTTGCATATTAGAATGATGTGAAATCACAAATGGGATAATTCTAATTTAAAAACATTCGCCTACCTTCACTCCAAATTATGGACAGGATCTTTTAGACAGCAAATCTACTCTGAGTTTTCAGTTTACAATGAAGCCATAAACCAGGTGAATTTTGTGTGATTTTTTTTTTTTTGGAATTGATTGCTTTATTGCAGGTTATTTTATCTAAGTCTAAGAACTGATATCAAGGAAATCATTGAAGACAACAGGAATGTTAGGTACAGAGATATGTCGCATACATTTCCCCACAAATAATTTTAGTATTTTATGTTCTCTGCTAGTGATCTGAAGCAACTGGGCTAGTCAAAATTCTAAGGAGAATCCAAGTTCCCCTTTCTCCTCTCCACATTAAACTTCAAAGATAATTTTTGGTTATTTAAAACAAAATTTATAAAAAATCACTTTTTTTCCCAGCCAGTTCACAGAATAGTCTAGCTGGCTTCCAAAAATTTGGGAGGGAAGAAAATCAGCTCTGATCAGCTGTAGCTGTAAACAAAGTCTGGAAACAAAAAATACTTGAATGAAGGTATGAGAAAATGAAAGTTGGCTATAAATGTATGAGAAAATGAATTTGAGAAAGTTAAAGTTTGCTATAAAACTAAAAAGTAGACTTTTCCCTTGCCATTTATCTCCTGAATTGATGAGCCTGAGGAGAATATTGTCATTCAGGAAGTACTATTGAAACTTGGTGATGTCTTCAATCATGAGCACAATGGTAAAAAGACAAATAGTTCCATCTGCCTTGGTAGCACTACCATAAAGCCTTAAGCTGGATACAAGTTTACAGGTCTTGGTGAACTGCAGCCAACATCAAGGCAATTTTTTTTTATAATAACGAATGCTTCCAATTAACAAGACTAAATGTATTTTTCACAAATATGAGTATTGTTGAAAATTCTCCAACAGTTATACAAAAAATACATCAGGCTTTGATCATTTGTGAGTCCAAGATACTCATGCAGGAACCATTTCATTTTTAAAGTTTCTTTCTAAAATTAAATTTGGGGGTTTTGAAGATGTTTTTTCAATCATTTGCATGAGCAAAGCTAACAGCATTTAGTCACTATTTGTATGTATTGTCACACTCAGCAGTTCACAGTATATTTCCTTTTAAAAATGTAAGCAGCTTTTCATATAATTAGCTAAGAAAGCATATGGTAAAAAGCATAATTGATTAATTTGTTTATTTAAAAAAGAAGGTCAGTGCTTGATTTAAAATTTATCTACACATAAATAGTTCTAAAATGACTATCTGAAAAAAATAAAAGGCACTAATTTTTAGACACTTCCAACTTATCATCTTTGGCTCCTGTGTTTATGGTGAATCCCAGTGCTTCTTAAATGTCTTTCAATTTTCTTATCTTATTTTTGTATTGTTTTAGATCCTGTGACTTTATAAAATAGAGAGACTGTTAAAATATTCCCATTTTCTTTTTGCATTGTGGCCTTAATTCAACAAGACCTGTGAGCACATCCCTAATTTTAACCATGTCAGTAATCCTGTCAAAGTCAAGTCAGGGGCATGCTTTAAGCACTTTGCTAAACTGAAGTCTGAATTACTCCCATTGTAGCAATTTCCCATTTTGGTGGTTACAATAATATTTTACATTAGGAGCCCAGTCTTTCAAAGACTTTTCTGCATGTATCTGTCATTTGACTGGGTTGTTATTAACAAGGACTCTAAGGAACCTTCAGTCAGATTACTGCAATTGCTGCTTTGGCAGCCCCTGTTTTTAATCAATCTCTTTATCTTACAAATGCTACACACTAAGAAGGAAATGTAGGAAAGTTACATTTTTCAATATAAAAAATACAGTTCCTCTCTAATTTAGCTAAATATTCGTGTCTTTTGGTCAAGAATAGGATTTAATAATATCTATATAAACTTTGACACCTAATGGTCACACACACACATTTAAAGAGCAGGAGCGCTGATGGGGAATTTTATTATAATAGATTCTTCACAGATATTTAATGAAAAGAACCACTCAGAGGCTGATGATGCAAAGCAGTCTTTGGGCAGTTATATTCGTCTCACCTTGTCTCTTTTCAGAAGGGCAAACTATGGAGTAATTCGGTGATTCTCAATCAGAGTACTGTGGCACCCAGAGGTGTTGCAGGAATCTCTTAACAGTCTTATGGGTGCCACTCATTATTAGCACTGTTAAGTGCTCAAATATCTACACATCCTTTGGAACAGGGGTCAACAACCTCAGCATGCGTGCCAGAGTGTGCCACGCAAAGGCATTTTTCTTGTCACGTATGCCTGGGGGTGGATGGCAGGGAATGGGTATGGGCTGTGCTGCCACAACAAGGATTGCCACCACTTGTGGCTGTCCCACTATCCACCTGGATGCATGCCTGCACCCACCACCAGCAGCAAGCCAGGCTGGGGCTCTGCAGACCCCAGTGCAGCTTCCTGCAACCTCCCCACCACCTGCCACAAGCAGCCTTGGATCCGTGGCAGGTGGCAGGGGCTTGCCTAAAGCCTGGGTTGACTGTGGCAGGAAGCTGAGAAGCTGCAAGCAGTTGCACCAGGGTCTGTGGGAGCCCCAGTCTGGCTTGTTGCTGGCAACGGGTGCCTACACACCTAGGTGGACAGAGGGGGATTGGCAAGGGGTCCAATCTTTGTTGTGGCAGCACAGCCTGGGCCCCTTCCCTGCCATCCACCCCAAGGTGCACATGCACCCACCACCAGCAACTAGCCCTGCTGGGGCTCCAGGGACCCCAGTACAACTGCTTGTACTTCCTGGCCACCTGCCACAGCTGGCCTGGGCTTTGGGCAGGCCCTGCCACCCACCATGGAGCCCAGGCTACTCACAGCAGGTGGCAGGGAAGCTGCAAACATCTATGCTGGGGTCTGAGGAACCCCAGCTTGGCTTGTTGCTGGTGGTGGGTGTACACATTTCTTGGGATGGACAGTGGGGAAGGGACCTGGGCTCTGCTGCCACAACAACCTGGGCTCTGCTGTCCCCTTCAGGCTCCTCTGTCATGCAAACATCTTCCAAGTAGAGGTTGTGGGTATTTTTGGCACTCTTCCCGAAAACATTGCCAACCCTTCATTTTGAAGATAACCTAGAGATTTTAAATAGGAATCCACAGTCTCAAAAATATTCTGACCTGTTGTAGTCTTTCCAGGTTCTTTGCAACAGAAGAATTGCTCTATTATTTTTCCATAGTAAAAAAGCTAGCAAAAGCTAAGAGATAGCATTTTCTGATGGGTATCTTCAGTCTAAAAAGGTTGAAAACCACTGGAGTAGCTATGCTGTACTTCCTCTGAGTGAGACTGCAATCCATATTTGAGTCACTGAAAACTATCAGTCTATGAACTATCATGAATTTGAAAAAAGAATAGTGATCATAAGTATGACTCTAAGGGCACATCCAGATGAGTGTTATATGCTTTTCCCCAGGGACAAATAACAGCAATACAATATATGCTGCTGCTACTTGTCCCCAGAGAATACCCATGCATGCATGCTCTGGCATGTGGCAAGTTTCTGTGGGTGGGGTAGGGGAGGCTGGGGCTAGTACCTGGGCTGGCCCCAGCAGCCTTATCTGGGGTTCTGGGGGCCTTCTGGGGCTCTAGCAGTGGTGATCCAGCAGTAGAAAGCCTGGTCAGCAGCTGGAGCATGGCTGGGCCAGCCAGGCTCTGGTTTTGGGTGATGCACACTGCCACCATGTGTACCACCCTGCTTTTTTCAGATGAGTGTTTTTTTGACCCTGGGATCTCCCGGGGTCAACCCCAGTCCCCAGCCCCCCACAGCATATTAGCAGCATGGGGAACATATGCAGCAGCACTGCATACCACACATGTGCTCATCTGGACCTGTCCCAAAAGCTTATTTAATGTTATTACTTCATTTATCCACATAAAAGTGCATAATGTTTAAAGGTATACCTAGTTTATGTAAATGTAGCCTTTCCTCTACTTACTGAAGTAAAGGTGTGGCATAGGTACAGATACAGCATTCACATCCCCTAGAACCAAAAGCTGCCATGACATCATTATGCATAAATACACTCATTTTTTTATATTAGTGCCAAGCTTGTCGCCTTCCTTTTTCCCCAATGTTCATTTACCATGCCTACAGAGTAACACACAAGATATACACTTAAATAGGAAAGGCTAATTGATAGAAGCTGTTTGGTTTACATAGATTTAGTTGGATAAGTTGCATGTTAATAGAAAAAATCCTGGAGATAAGGTTGCAAAGCTTATTTAGGTAAATGATGCACATTAAGAAAAAACCAGCTATGGGGCGGATGCTGGTTTGAGAATGGTGTAAGGTTGTAATGCTATTACTATGGGTTCTTCTGCCTAATATGGATAAAATATTATTGAATCATTTCCCTGTAGATTATGGAAGGCTTTTGGTACTTTTTAAATTTTAGCTTTTCTTTAATCCTTCTATGCCCAATTGTTTTTTTTACATCATCAGTGAAGTACTAGAGCTAGAGTAGACATTCTCCTTTTAGTTTCCCTTGTTGCTCTTGTAAAACTAGAAGATTTTGTTTCCACCATTTAAATGAAAAAGGCCAGTGCCAGATTATTGTGTGTGTGTGCATCTATACTGTAGCAGGGCACTAAGGTGCCTGCTACTTGGAGAGCTGGGATAACTCCTCAGGTGCCGGCTGCTGAGGCAACTAGAGGAAACTAATGACCCAAACCTGCCTAGCAAGCTGAAAGAAGGGGCAGGGCCTAGCTCCTATGTAAACCGCAGGCAGGAGGCCAGGAGGCAGTTCCCTACCAGCAGCCAAGGAGAAAGGAGCTCTCAGTCATGGGACAGAGGAGAAGCCGGAGGCAGGAGCAACGTCTTACTCTGCTGCGGGATGAAGAAACCCCTGTAGGCTTGAGCGTGATTATAGTCAGGTGGCGTCTGTTTGTGTTTGTGTTGTTGTTTGTTACTGGTGGTTTGGGTGAGGCTATTAGGGGTTGGAGGAGGCCTCATAGGGGACTCCCAGCAGGGTGGGAACCCCAGCACCAGCAAGGGTGCAGCATTCGGGGTGCACAGCCCCCAGCCCCAGAGAAGGGCAGTTGAGAAGCTCCAGAGAAGGGGGCGTTGCTGAGAAGCCCCAGTGCGGGCGTGGTGAGCCCCGGAGAAGGGGGCAGCATTGTGGTGAGCCCCAGGAAAGAGGGTGGCATTACTGAGAAGGCCCAGAGAGAGGGCAGAGAGCCCGAGTGCGAGAAAGGGCGCAGAAATAGGAAAATGGGGCTGCGGAGAGCCCGAGCGCTAGAGAAGGTGCGGAGAGAGAGAGACAGAACGTCAGTCACATCTGCGAGGCTTGGTGCGTGGTTGGAGCCACGCATAGGTCATAAGGCTGGAGTGTATGGAACACTCACTACTGTAGAGAAACTAAAGTCCACAGGAGAACCATGGACCAGAAGATGAAAGGCAGCCTCCCTATAAAATATATATATAAGATCAAAGTCGTGGCGGGCGAGAATTGGAGGGTGCCATTCGGCAGCTTGACACGGTAAAGGAGGCGGCAGGGGAGAGCACAGAAACCCCAACCGCCCTCCTGCTACATATACATTCAGTGATACATAAATCATTGATACTATTAGACCTCTTTTCTGAGTTCTTTGCAAAGATTTTTAAATGTTCCTAAAGTTTGATTTAAGTTACAGTTGCACACCTTGGCTAGGGACAGAAATTGCACAAAGTATAAGTGATTGGAAACCAGTTCAAATCTGTAACACGACAGAAGTTCAGTGCACATAAACTGCTCTCAAAATGGCTAAAACTGGTTTAAGATAAACCTGGATGGGTGTAGTATCAGGCTTAATTTATTTAGGTTAAATCAATTTATTGTATTGATTTATTGTATTGTATTTATTGTATCCCAGATCCCCTTGGCTAGGGACAGACATTACACATAAACTGGTTTAAGTGATTAGAAACTGGTTTAAACCTGTAACAGAACAGATTTTCAGTGCACATAAACCAGTTTAAAAATGGCTGAAATCGGTTTGAGATAAACCTGGTTGAATATAGTATCAGACTTAACTGATTTGGCCGAAACAGGTTTATGCGATGTCTCTCCCAGACCCTTTGCTGGTTTAAGTTAAATCAAACTCCCCCAGCATCCCGTCATGCTCTTTGGACTGGGCAGGGCTCTCTGCTCCACAGCAGGGCTGGCCCCTCTCCCCTCTGCTCCCTGGCTGCAGCTCCAGCAGAGACTTGCAGTCTGCTCCTCCCAATCCCCCTCACCATTCCCTGCTAAGAGGGAATTCCCCCTCCCTTCTGCCTTGCTGAGAGGTATTAGCCAGGAGACCATATGCTGGCTATGGTATGCTGTGACACAGGCAGAATCAACAGGTAGCTGGTAATGTCCCTCTGTTTTCTTATTGGGGTGATAAACACTGTTATCAATTCCCTGCTGGGCTAATCAGAGCATCCTGCTGGGGGTTGGCCATGCCCCCCCTCAGCTCAGTTTTGTGGAAGGGAGGGGAGGTCTGCTGTAGCACCCCCTGGCTTCTAGCCTGAGCCACTGCTGGCATGTGCCCGCATTTCTAGAATGAAAAGGGAATGTCTATTCACCTCCAAATCAGTTCAAGCTTTGCAGGTTAGACTAACCTGTAGAGATTGAATCAATTCAGGCTCAGTCTTTTTGAATATCTGTCCTTAGCCCTCCAGATTCAAGTTAATTCACAATCCCCCAGCATCCCAGGGTACTTTGCACCTCCCTGTCAAGCCCCCCTCACAGAATGGGTGCACTAGCCTTGGCCCAAGTTGTCTGCTCCAGCTGAGCAGGGAGGTGAGATCTAGTGCTCTGCTGCTTCTGGCCTGGGCCACTGTAGGCATGTGGCTGCATTTCCAGAATCAAAAATGAATGTCTGTTCACTTGCTTATTGGTTCAATCTGTGCAAGTTAGACTAATCTGTAAAGATTCAACTGATTCAGCCTCTGACTTTTTGACTGTCTGTACTTAGCCCTTTTGTTCATGGCATTCAAAATAAGCATTTTTGAAATATGCATGGGGACTAGATTATCAACTTGCATCAAATGAACATATCTTAACTGCAGCTGAATACAGTGATTCCAGCCACCATTCTCTCTCTCTCTCTCTCTCTCTCTCTCTCTCTCTCTCTCTCTCTCTCTCTATATATATATATATATATATATATATATATAAAGGGCTTAGTCTGTCTGTCCGTGTGTCTGTCTATGTGTCTGTAATGCTTTTGGCCAACTGCACGTGCATGGCTGAAATGGTGGGCAGTGATTGGCTGCCTGGGCCTAGGCTGTGCGGGCCCAAGTTTAATCCACTGCTGGGCAAGTTTATGATGGTGGCGAACATGCCCCAGCCGCCTAAGCAGCGGGGTTTCCCCATGCCTCTGTGCCTGAGGGTGCTACCCATCCCCGATGCCCCCCAGAACAGTTGGCAGGAAGGGAGAGGTGGCAGGCAGGGAGGGAGGGAAGGGAGTGGTGCAGGAGGAGGTGAAGGGGGGGTAATGGTGGCAGCTGTTGTTGGGGCTAGGAGGTGGGGAGGGAGGGAGGGTAGCAGGAAGGGGGCCCCAATAACAGCCGGCAGGGAGGGGAGGTGGCAGGGAGGGAGTGGGAGCTTTGTGGGCCTGGGTCAGCACAGGGTAGGGGGAAGAAGGAGGTCATGGTGTTGGCTGTTGTTGAGGTTGGGTGGCAGGGAAAGAAGAAAGGAAGGGAAGCATTGAGGTGGGGGTCACGGTGGCAGTGCCCCCTGCTGCCCAACCCCAACAACAGCCGGCAGGGATGGGGAGGCAGTGGGGAGGGAGGGAGGGGAGCAGGCAGGGGAGAGGAAGTGGAGGGTGGCAGCCCCCATGCCAGAGGCTGGAGGAGGAGGTGGTGGAGGGAGTGTTTATGTGGCTGGCCCTGAAGTGGGAGCAGGGGGCGAGAGGGGGCCATGTAAACACTCCCTGAAATCCGTTATTCTTGACAAGTAATTAATAATAATATAAAGACTCCCACTTACGAATTTAGGATTCCTTGAGTGATTTTATATCCTTAAACTTCACTATTCTTACAGTACTTTCATTGTAAGGGGTATATCTTTCTAGGTTCTAGATCTTGTTTTCTAGGCACTATATCTTGTCTATGCAGGAGAAATATATTGCATATTAAAAAGTTACTATTTTTGGCTAAAGAGAGAGGGAGAATTCCTGATCAGACAGACACATATGAAAGGAACAGTTTTCTTTCACAGATCTTTTTCTGTGCCATTACTCTGTTCTTTGATAGTTTAACTGGTAATGTCTATTTGATATAGTAACAAACCTGAAGGGACCGTAACAAAAAACCTTTTTCATCACTTCTATTTATTAAAATTCTGCACTTTCCCTCCTCAACCATTCTAAATTACAACACCCTATCCTGAGTGTGAGTATAGAAGAGAAAATGAACAGTTTTGGGTGGAGCAGGGAGAGAAAAGTTGATATTGCCAGTGCATTAAGAATTGGTTATCATCCCTATTGGGTTCAGCAGTCCAACGATATTCATTGAGGCACATAAGCAATCCTTAAAATTAATACTGCCCTTTAAACCACTTTTCCTCATTTGAGTAGAAATTACACTAAATATATGCTTTAGTGGCTTGCTGCAGCACAGGAGAAAATACTTGCTCTACTTTTCCTGCTATTCTGGTGTCTTAGACATTATAAACTATTCATTTGAAAAAAGGGTTTTGTTCACAAGATTTTGAGCACTAGCTGTTTCTATAAGTGTTTTGACTCACTGCTGGCCTGTATACTCGTACATAATTGGTCTCCCTTTCCTGGGAGGCATCTTTGGACCACAGGCTGATGAACATTGTAGCCTTAGGTAAGGCAAGATGTCCCTATTTTTAAAAAGATGCAAGCATATGACACAGACTTTAAAAGGGGTTTAACTCCACTCCAAGAGCAGTATATTTGCCTATAGATGAATCGGTGCTACATTAGTTATGTCTTCAAATGGCTGCTGTAGAGCTTACCCTTTACTCATGCTTTCAAATGTCCAGCCTGCATATTTGGACACAGATGCCAGCTTGCAGTTTGCACTTAATTAATATGCTGAACATCGCCTCTATCTTCATCTGCCAATGGCCTTGGTCAGATCTGTTGACTAGAAATGGCACTATTAACTTTGGCCACTTGGTGGCACCAAAAAATAATGCAACTGTTGAAACCACTACCAAAAAAATGGAGAGTGGCTGTAGATACCACCCAGATTACTGCCTTGTGGCTTTCAAAAAGGAAGATATTGAGTGAACAGTGGTGCCACAGTTGTACTATGCATCATGCATGAATAGTTTGAGACTTTCAAGAGCACAGAAATGTCAGTTCAAATGTTATGCCTGCACTTAGATATGAAAGAAGACCGTTCTCCCTTGACACTGAAACTTATAGAATTTATTCCCTAGTAATCATTTCTCTCATTTTATAAAATGTGTCACCTGTTAAGTAACCACATGCTCCCAAGAAGATGTTTTTATTGCAACTTAAATTTAGGAGAAAAAAGCCCTAAAGTTTGCATTCCTAAATTGCTTTCTTTCCACTCAAAACTCCTCGTCACAGTCAATGTCTTTTGCCAAGGAGAGTTCATGACGTTCTCTGTATAGTCCACCAGTGCATACATTATATTTCCTTGATTTGAAAGTACAATGTAGTTTCACATAAGAGCTGACTCTCTCCAGAGGTTGAGCTTTACTGACTGTTCTTTTCCTCTTGGCCAGAGGTAGCAAGGGAAGTACAACGCAATAGCATTACATGTCTTGGGACCAGAATGGGACCAGGATTTTTTATTTCTGCTTTTTCATGTTAGCCCATAGCATGGAGCAAAATGCTGTTGAACCAGCTCTTATAGATGATGTAATTATTCTGACTGAATGTTCCTTTCCCCCATGCATTTAGTTTAGTTTAGTTTTTTCTTGAATTGAACAAATGTTATGTTTCTTTTCTCTTTTGCCTGTGGATGCTTTTCTGGCTGGTTTTGCCTTACTTTTCTTTCTGATTCATGTACTTACATTCAAGTATGTGTCATATGTATGCAGGCCCCTTAATGGTAGTGATTAGTCTAAGTTTTTAAGATGGTGGTAGCTCTCAGAATTTGAGGGATTATTGCACAGGAACAGACTTAAATAAAGGGGGATATACTTTCAAAAAGCTATTTACTTGTTTAGTTTTGGTTGTGGCATTTGCACTGGATAAATGCAGAATACTTTTAATTAACATCAGACTATTTACATAACCTGTAAATTAAACTGTCTATATAAATGCAAAGTCATATCTAAAAATTTTGGTGCCCTGGGCAGAGTTCAGAGCAAGGGTGGGTCCTGAGCAGCTACTGATGCTATTTCTGCTGCCACACTAGGCTCCCCAGGGGCTGCTTTTCTGGTGCCTTCCCTCAATTTGCATCTGGATCCGGTGCCTCAGTTGCACCATCCTAGTTCTGCTACTGCATCTGTGGTTATCTTTGCCTACATGGCTTTTTAGTCCAAGTATAATTTGTTTTATAACCTTACCTTTCCTGTTGCCTCCAATAGAACATCCTTTGGTAACTTTGGTTTCCATTCCAAAACCCCTACCATTAGGCACAGACAAAAGTGACAATTTTTGCCTGATCTATTCACAGAAAGTCATTTATAGCCATGACCAAATACAAGTGCAGAGCTGCAGACTGCTCAAAAATGGCTAATCAGGCAAAAATCTGAATCTTCATTGTATGATGATTCAGATGAAGATGTTTCAAAACAGAGCATTTTCTGTAACTTCTGTCTGCACTGCCTGCCAGGCTTGTCACTGTTTGCACAATGGGAGTGGGGAAAGGGAGCAGAGGGAGTTCAGTCTTGGTTTTTTTTAGCCCCCACTGGGGGCATGGGTGACTGGTGCCTCCTGAGTCGGGGGGGGAGGGGCACTTGCCCCCACAGCGACCAGTCAGTGACCTGGAGTGGGGGGGTCCCCCTGTGGCCAATTGTACCAACCCGGAAGTGCCAGCGGTGCACCTGGAAGAGCCAGGGGCATACCTAGAAATGCCAGCGGTGCTTCTCCGGGCACCCCCACTCCCTGACCGGTGCTCTCAGGGGGGGCACCGGCACTCCCACCTGCCCCCCCATTTGTTGCCTAAGTGGGGAAAGCTGGCTGTTAGGGGTGCACCAGCACTCTCAGGAGGTGCACATGCATCCCTGTGCACCCCCTATGCATTGCCGCTGGGTGGGGGGGGGGCGGCTCCAATTCACCCACCCCACCCTCCAGTGCTGGCTGGAGAATCCCTAGAACAAACTCCCTCTGCTCCATTTCCACCCCCTCCCATTATGAAAACAGTGAAAGCTCTCAGGGAGGAAGGGCCATTGCTAAGGGAAACTGGCTGCAGGCTCCCAACAGCTAGATTTCTCTCCTCCCCCTGGACCCAACAGTGAACTTGTTTGGTCGGGGGTAATGTTATAACTCAGAACGCTTCCTGCAAAGCATTCTCAGTTACAGTGGGGAGCAGCCCTTCTGTCTGTGCCCATTATTACATTTGTAATCCCTATGCCATTAAGATATTCTGTAAGCCCTTTTCTTTTGAGCTTGTCGTTTCTTACAAGCTACATTTTGAAATTATAAATTGGTGCTATCAAAGTGTGTTCTCATGAGAGGAAGAAGTGGTATTGCCCAGTTATTTAAAAATGATTTCTGGTTCTTGGTTTCCTTGTTTGAATCCAGCCTGGGTGATTGGAAGTTGTTATTACTAGATGGCATTTGGGGATTCACGTAAAATGAGTCAGAGGTCTCAGGCCATTTCCTAGTGAAGAAGTGCTCATGATAATGCACAGTGTAATCACAGCTGACAATAACTGAGACTCATTTTGGCAGTCTCCCTAGTGAGACCAAAGATTGAATCGGATGTCAAGTTCTTCTCAGCCCATTCAGGTTACTATTAATCACTGCTTGCGAGAGAGAGAGAGAGAGAGAGAGAGAGAGAGAAAGGGAGATGCACAGACCTTTGTATATTTATCATGTGTTCCTCTGTTTACCAGTTTTTTGTATCACTAAACATTTAAATTAAAAGAGGCCATTAGGAAAAACAAACATGAAATAAGACAAAGCAAAAATAAAGTGCCTTGAGGGAAAATATCGAGCACCAAGAAAGTGCTTGATATTATCAAATATTATTAATTACAAAATCTAGCCAAGTAAACAGAATTATTTCCCAGACCAGACCTCTTGTATTTGAGGGAAACCAAATCATTAAAACCCTTACTTAGAGAAGAATGATGGGAGGAGGGAATTAGGCAGCAGCTACTGAAGGTCAGGCTTTTCCAGAAAGATCATGAGAATACTGTAGCCCACCATATTTCACCCACCCAACAGGTAGGGGTCCAGGACTGAATGCAGCAGATAAAATCATATAAAATAAGGCAGGAAGGGAACTTGAGGTCCTCTGGTCTATCTCTTCCTCCCCTATCCCCATTGCAAAGCTTGATCAGCCAGACCTAAACAATTCTTAGAGATGTTTGTCTAAATTATTCTTAAAAATCTCCAATGATGGATATTTTGGAACCTCCCTGGATAATATATGCCAGGTCTTATCTACGCACTCAATTGGGAAGTTTTTCCTAATATCTCATTTACATTTCCCATGTTATGATATAAGCTTATTATTTTTTTGTCTGAGCCTAAGTTCACATGGAGAATAGTTCATATCCCTACTCTTTTCAGTAACCTTTATATCTTTGGAGACTGTTAGCATACCTCCCCTCAGTCCTCTCTAAATTAAAGGAACATAGTTGTTCAGTCTCCCCCTTAAGTAATGTTCTCTATACCACTTGTTATTTTGGCTCTATTTTGAATTCCATCCTCTTGAATCGCATCTTTCTTGAAATGTCCTGACCAAAACTGGACATACTACTGCAGCTGAGGCCTTAGTAGTGCTGAAGGACTTCACATACCTTGTATATAACACTACTGTTCATAGAGCTCAGTATACTTTTGACTTTTTTTTTCAGTATGATGATGCTGACTCATCTTTACTTTGTGCTCTAAGGGAAACCCCAGATCCTTCTCTGAATAATAGCTAGTTAGCCAGTCATTCCCTATTTTGTATCTGTGCCCTTCATTATTCCTGCTTAAGTGTTGTACTTTGCACTCTATTGAATTTCATCTCTTTATTTTAGACCATTTCTCCAATTTGTCAAGACCATTTTGAGTTTTAATTCTGCCCTCCAAAGTGCTTGCAATCTCCCTAAGCTTTATATCACCTGCAAAATCAATGTTTACTCTTAATCATTTCAACTAATTAATGAAACTATTCATTAGTACTGGACCCAGGAATAACCCTTGTATAACTTTCATAGATTTCATAGACATTAGGGCTGGAAGGGACCTCGGAAGATCATCGAGTCCAGCCCCCTGCCCAAAGGGCAGGACGTCAGCTGGGGTCATAGGATCCCAGCAAGATAAGCATCCAGTTTCATCTTGAAGGTGTTCAATGAAGGCGCTTGAACAACCTCTGGCGGCAGGCTGTTCCAGACCTTGGGGGCTTGGACAGTAAAGAAATTCTTCCTTATGTCCAGCCTGAAACGATCTTGTAGTAGTTTGTGACCATTCGTCCTTGTCATCCCTTGGGGCGCTCTGGTGAACAAACGTTCCCCTAGATACTGGTGATCACCCCTGATAAACTTGTAGGTGGCCATCAGATCACCCCTGAGCCTGCGCTTTTCCAGGCTAAAGAGCCCCAGGGCTCTCAGCCTGTCATCGTAGGGTCTGCTTCCCTGACCCCTGATCATGCGCGTGGCTCTTCTCTGGACTCTCTCAAGCTTCTCCACATCCTTTTTGAATTGTGGAGCCCAAAACTGGATGCAGTACTCCAGCTGCGGCCTCACTAAGGCCGAGTACAGGGGGAGAATGACGTCCCGGGATTTGCTTGAGAAGCATCTATGGATGCAAGCCAGCGTTTTGGTCGCTTTACTAGCCACAGCATCGCATTGCAGGCTCATGTTCATCTTGTGGTCAATGATGACCCCCAAGTCTCTTTCTTCCATAGTGCTAACCAACATAGCACTGCCGAGCCTATAAGGATGCTGCGGGTTTTTCTTCCCAAGGTGGAGAACCTTGCATTTATCGGCGTTGAACACCATCAGATTCTCATCCGCCCACTTGCTGAGCCTGTCCAGGTCAGCCTGGATCACCCGCCTGTCTTCTGGCGTGGATGCTTTGCCCTAAAGTTTGGTGTCATCGGCAAACTTGGCCAGTCCGCTTCTGACTCCAGTGTCCACATCGTTAATGAAGATGTTGAACAGTATGGGTCCAAGGACAGAGCCCTGGGGGACCCCACTGGTCACAGGACACCACAATGAGTGACTTCCATCAATTACTACCCTCTGGGTCTGACCCAGGAGCCAATTTTCCAGCCAGTGGATCGTGGGGGACCCAAGGCGACAATTGGCCAGTTTCTCCAAGAGACGATCATGGGACACCAGATCGAAGGCTTTTTTGAAGTCAAGATATATGACATCAATCTCATCTCCCTTGTCCAGGTGATAGGTCACCTGGTCGTAGAAGGAAATGAGATTGGTCAAGCAAGACCTACCCGCAACAAACCCGTGCTGGCTATCCCTTAAGATGTTGGCGTCGGCCAGTCCATTAAGGATGGCCTCCTTAATAAACTTTTCTAAGATCTTCCCCGGGATAGAAGTCAGGCTGATGGGCCTATAGTTAGCCGGATCCACTTTCCTCCCTTTCTTGAAGATAGGCACCACGTTGGCCTTCTTCCAGTCTTCGGGCACTACACCAGAGCACCAAGAGTTTTCAAAGATCCGCGCTAGAGGCTGGGCTATGATGCTCGCCAGCTCCTTGAGTACCCTGGGGTGAAGATTGTCAGGGCCGGCTGACTTGAAGGTATCCAGCTTCTCAAGATGTTCCTTCACAAAGTCAGCATTAATGGAGGGCAGGGGATCACCCTCACCCAGACTTCCCGGCCCTGTAGCAGGCACGGGCGTCCCATGGGGCTGATGAAAGACCGACGCAAAGTACCTATTTAATAGGTTGGCTTTTTCCTGGGCGTCAGTTGTCAGTTGCCCCATCTGGTTCAGCAGGGGTCCAACGTTGCCCCTGCTTTTCGTCCGGCTCCCCACATATCTGAAAAAGGACTTTTTATTGTCCTTGATGCTCAAAGCTAGCTGGAGTTCAGTTGCAGCCTTGGCTTTCCTGGTCTGCTCCCTACAGGACCAGACCAGTGCAGAATAATCCTCCTTGGAGGTGACTCCCATCCTCCATCCTTTGTAGGCCTTTCTTTTTAGCCTCAGGAGGTCTGCTAGGTCCCTGGAGAGCCAGGGGGGCTGCTGTGCCCTCTTGCTGCCTTTCCTCCGAGATGGAATAGACTTAGTTTGTGCATTGAGGATCGCTCCCTTGAGGAGCAACCACTCTTCTTGAACTCCCCTCTCCCTGTGGTCACAGTCCCTTAGGGCCTCACTGACAAGCCTCCTGAGCTTGTCAAAGTCGGCTTTCCTGAAGTCAAGGACTTGCGTGTTGCTGACCGACTTGCCAGCTTTTCGGCGGATGGTGAAGGTGATCAGCTCGTGGTCGCTGTCACCCAGCTTCCCATCGATCACTAGGTCGCCGACTAGGTCCTCCCCAGTAGCCAGCACCAGGTCGAGCAGCACTTTGCCTCTCGTTGGCCCATAGACTTCTTGAGTCAGGTGGAGGTCATCCACGCACGAGAGGAAGCTCTGCGACCGCTCAGATTTTGCTGAGCGATCCTCCCACGAGATGTCTGGGTAATTGAAGTCACCCATGACAACCATGGTCCTGGAGCAAGCTGCCTCAGCCAGTTGCTGGGCAAACTCCTGGTCTAGCTCAGGACTTTGGGTGGGAGGTCTGTAATAGACTCCCACCATTGTGTCCCCTGTGCCGTGTTCCCCACGGATTTTAACCCAGAGGGTCTCCAGCCGTCCACCCTGGTCGCCAATATCGGCTTGCAGGGACACGTAGCTTTCCTTAACATAGAGAGCTGCACCCCCGCCCCTTTTCTCTACACGATCCCTCCTGTACAGGGTATAGCCATCTATCCCCGTGGTCCAGTCATGGGTGGAGTCCCACCAGGTCTCCGTGATCCCTATGACATCGTAATTGTTTGCACTGAGCAGGAGGATGAGCTCCTCCTGCTTATTCCCCAAGCTCCTGGCATTTGTGTACAGGCAGGCAAGCGCCCCCTGGGGGGCTCCTTCCTTGCCCACAGATTTTACCAGGGCTGGGGCGGGCTCCCTTGAGTGCCATGATCTGCTGGCTTTGCAAGATTTGCTCAGCGGGCCAGCAGTGGCAGTCATGCCCCCATCCCCCAGCGGGCTTAGTTTAAACTTGAACTTGTATGATTCATCTTTCCAGTTTGAGAATGCAGTGTTAATAATTACCCTTTGGGTACAGTTTTCTAGCCAGGTTTTATCCATCTTACAATGGTTTCTTCTAGATCATACTTAGAAAGAATTGTCAAAGGCCTTACTGAAACTCAGATATAACACAGCTACTGTTCTCTATTTTCAAGGCCGGTTATTGTGTTGTGGAAAGAAATTTGTTGGTTTGACACAACTTGTTCTTAAATCCATGTTGGCTCTTACCACTTTGCTACCTTCTATGTCAGAGGTGGGCAATTATTTGGGCTGGAGGGCCACTTCGGGAGTTTTGGTGAGCTGTTGTGGGCCAGGCCAGCACCACCCACCGCCAAGCCCACTACAGCTTACCAAAACTCTGTAAATGGCTCTCTAGCCCAAATAATTGCCTAAGTGACTCTGCTCTGGGGCCTAGCCCCATGCTGTCACTGCCCAGCATCTCCAGGGGAACTGGCCTGGGACCTGTGTAGGAAAGGTATGCTCAGCTAGGCAGATGGGTGGGGCCATGGGCACTCAGGCAGCTGCATCCAGAAATGGGATGGGTCTGGGACTGGGCCTGGGAGTGGGATCATGGGGCAGTGGCAGCATGGGGTCAGGGCCTGGGGCAAAGCAGCGATCCACTCCCTGCATACCCTGTGTGTGGAACTAGCACCCATCACAGGGATTTGTAGGCAATGGATTGTGAGACTGCCTCGGGCCCCAGCCCTATGCTGTCACTGTCACTGCCCCATGATCCTATATTCAGCCCTGCCCACCCATCCCACTCCTGGATGCAGTTCCCCACCCACCTGCGGCTCCATCCTGTCTGCCCAACTGAGTGTGCCCTGCCTGTGTGGGTCCTAGGAGACCCTGCCTGCCTGCTCCATTTGGCACCCCCAGCAATGGGTGGAGGGTGGATGGGCCAGGGTGCCCAGCAGCAGTGATACTGGCATTGACAGCTGGAAGCAGAGTCTGACTGCCACACCACCCTGGCACTGCTGCATGCCTGGGGGGCAGCAGGACCAGCCACATACTCCATGGCCTGAGCTGCCCCCCATGCCAGGCACCCAACCCCATCCGAGGGATTTCCCACAGATTGGATAAAATCCATTGGCAGGCTGGATGCAGCCTGCAAACTTTATTTTGCCCACCCCTGTTCTGTGGTTACAAATAGATTGTCTGATCATTTGTTCTAATATCTTTTCAGTAATCAAAGTTATCCTGACTGTTCTGTATTTCTTGAAGTCCTCCTTTTCACCCTTTTTTAAGGATATACACATTTTCCCTTTTCCAGAACCTCCCCACCCATCCTCCAAGTGTTCTCAGAGGTACCTGCTAATGACTTTGAAATTGAACCAGCCATTTCCGTAAGTACCTTAGCATAGAATTCATCAGGCATAGCTGCTTTAAAAATCTAGTAGTTTTTCCAAGTAGTCTTTACCTTGTTTCTCCCCTATTCTAGCCTGAGTTCTTGCCCATATATCACAATGTTGATAGGATTACTCATCTACTAAAGTTAATATTTGTAGAGAAGACTGAAGCAAAAGGCATTGATTACGTCTTCTTAGCATCAACTGTTAGCTTTCCTTTCCCAGTAGAGAGGTGAACTAGCTCCTTGGATTTCTTTTTGTCCTCAGGTTTTCTTGCTATCTTTTATATTCCTTGCTAGATGTTTTGATGCCTTGGCCTTCCTGATTTGGTTTATTCATGCTCTTTGTACTCACCATTTATGCTTACCTTGATCATTTGAGTTTCTACTCTTTGTATGATTTTTTTTCTTGAGCTTCAGGTTACTGGCTAGCTTGTGATTACTAGGCAAGTTAGTCTCTTTACTTCCATTTGCATTTCAACAGAAAATGCTGTTGCTTTAACAAACTGTCAACTCTCTTGAACACCTTTCCTCTTAGACTTATTTTCCTTTTCCTCATTTGACCACCCCACTGGGTCAGCTCACCCCAGCTCTTCAATGCCCACATGCTTCTCCTCCCCCTGGCTGCAGCACGTGCCTTCTTTTATCCACATCTCTGGATAGCTGCTCATCCAATCAGGAGTTCAGAGTGAATTCTCCAGTCACCTTGAGCGACATCCATGGCTAGTCCAATCAGAAGTTCAGGTTGAATGGTCTAATCACAGTTCAATGTGATGCTGTGGGTAGCAAAGCGAGCAAAACACTGGCTTGCATCCATAGATGCTTCTCAAGCAAATCCCAGGACGTCATTCTCCCCTTGTACTCAGCCTTAGTGAGGTCGCAGTTCATAGATTCATAGATGTTAGAATTGGAAGGGACCTCAATAGATCATTGAGTCCGACCCCCTGCGTAGGCAGGAAAGAGTGCTGGGTTTGGATGACCCCAGCTTGATGCCTATCTAACCTCCCCTTGAAGACCCCCAGGGTAGGGGAGAGCACCACCTCCCTTGGGAGCCCGTTCCAGACCTTGGCCACTCTAACTGTGAAGAAGTTCTTCCTAATGTCTAGTCTAAATCTGCTCTCTGCTGGCTTATGGCCATTATTTCTTGTGACCCCCGGGGGCGCCTTGGTGAATAAATACTCACCAATTCCCTTCTGTGCCCCCATGATGAATTTATAGGCAGCCACAAGGTCACCTCTCAACCTTCTCTTGTGGAGGCTGAAGAGGTCCAGGTGCCCCAGTCTCTCCTCATAGGGCTTGGCCTGCAAGCCCTTAACCATACGAGTGGCCCTTCTCTGGACCTTCTCCAGGTTATCCACATCCCTCTTGAAGTGCGGTGCCCAAAATTGCATGCAGTATTCCAACTGCGGTCTGACCAGCGCCCGATAGAGGGGAAGTATCACCTCCTTGGTTCTGTTCGTCATGCATCTGCTGATGCACGATAAAGTGCCATTAGCTTTTCTGACGACTTCGTCACATTGACGACTCATGTTCATCTTGGAGTCCACTAGGACTCCAAGATCCCTTTCCGCTTTCCTGCCTCCAAGCAGGTCATTTCCTAGGCAGTAGGTATGCTGGACATTTTTCCTCCCTAGGTGCAGCACTTTGCATTTCTCCTTGTTGAACTGCATTCTGTTGTTTTCCGCCCATATGTCCAACCTGTCCAGGTCTGCTTGTAGTTGTTCCCTGCCCTCCGGCATGTCCACTTCTCCCCACAGTTTTGTGTCATCTGCAAACTTGGACAGAGTACACTTCACTCCCTTGTCCAAGTCGCTGATGAAGACATTGAAGAGTATCGGTCCAAGGACCGAGCCCTGCGGGACCCCACTGCCCACAACCTTCCAGGTCAATACCGACCCATCCACTACCACTCTCTGGGTACGACCCTCTAGCCAATTTGCCACTCACCAGACTGTGTAGTCATCCAAGTCACAGCCTCTTAACTTGTTTACCAGTATGGGGTGGGATACCGTATCGAAGGCCTTCCTGAAGTCTAAGATTATGACATCAACCCCTCCTCCTGCGTCCAGGCGTTTTGTAACCTGGTCATAAAAAGAGACTAGATTAGTAAGGCATGAGCTACCTGCTACGAACCTGTGCTGGTTTCCCCTCAGCATAATTTGTCCTGTCGGGCTCTCGCAAATGTGAGCCTTGATAATTTTTTCAAAGGCTTTGCCTAGGATGGAGGTGAGACTGACTGGCCTATAGTTGCCTGGGTCCTCCTTCCTCCCCTTCTTGAAAATGGGGACCACATTGGCCCTTTTCCAGTCCTCCGGGACCTGGCCCGTGTGCTACGAGTGTTCAAATATTCCCTCCAGTGGCTGTGCGATGACGTCAGCCAGTGCCTTCAGTACCCTTGGATGGAGCTCATCCGGGCCTGCCTACTTAAACGCATCCAGTTCCTTCAAGTGACTCTGCACCATCTCAGGGTCTACACTTGGTAGTCTGGCACCCTGCTGCTGCCTCTCTACAATCCCAGTAAGAGACTTGTCTTGCCCCTCGCTTAGGAACACTGAGGCAAAGAACTCATTGAGGAGTTCAGCCTTGTCCCCCCTGTCCGTCACCAATTGCTTATCCCCATTTAGTAGAGGTCCTATTCCTCCCTGGGCCTTCCTTTTACCCCCTACATATCTAAAAAATAATTTTTTGTTATCCTTAACTTGGGATGCCATCCTCAGCTCCATGGTGGCTTTGGCCTGTCTAACTGCCTCCCTACAAGTGTGAGCAGAGGAGGTATACTCCTCTTTAGTAATCTCTCCCTGTTTCCACTTTTGATATGCCCCCCTTTTAGCCCGTAGGCTGCTCTGGATTTCTCTTGTCAGCCAAGGAAGCCTCTTGGCCCCTTTCCCCCTTTTCCCCCGCATTGGGATCGTCTCCCTCTGTGCCCGAAGGATCATTTCCCTAAGGCACAGCCACCCTTCCTGGGCTCCCATCTCTTTAAAACTCTTACTCTGCAGTGCGTCCGTGACTAAACGCCTGAGTTCATTGAAATCAGCTTTCCTAAAGTCTAGCATTTTCACCCTACTAGTTACCTTACCCACTCGATGTGTTATGGTGAATTCTATTATTTGGTGATCACTGTCCCCCAAGTGACCACTGATCTGTAGGTCTCCTACCATGTCATCCCCCATTGCCAATACCAGGTCCAGTAAGGCATTCCCTCTAGTAGGACCATTTACCTCCTGCGTCAGATGGAGGTCCTGTACACAGGATAGGAACCTGCGTGAATGGTGGGACTTTGCTGTCTGCGTCTCCGAGCAGATGTCTGGGTAGTTTAGGTCCCCCATGACTATCGCCTCCCTAGTTTTTATGGTCTCCGAGAGCTGCCTGAGGAGCCGCAAATCTAGTTCTTCCCCTTGGTGTGGGGGTCTGTAGCAGACCCCTACCATCAAATCCCTTTCTCCTTGACCTCCATGTAACCTAACCCACAATCCTTCTACTTTCTCCTCCTCCGATTCCGTTTTGATAAGGTTCGATGTATGTCGCTCATGCAGTTGGAGTACTGAATCCAGTTTTGGGCTCCACAATTCAAAAAGGATATGGAGAAGCTTGAGAGAGTGCGGAGGAGAGCCACGTGCATGATCAGAGGTCAGGAAAACAAACCTTATGATGAGAGGCTCAGAGCCATGGGACTCTTCAGCCTGGAAAAGCACAGGCTCAGGGGTGATCTGGTGGCTACCTATAAGTTTATCAGGGGTGTTCACCAGGATCTGGGGGAACGCCTGTTCACCAGAGCGCCCCAAGGGATGACAAGATTGAACAGTCACAAACTCCACTGCGACCAATTCAGGCTGGAGATAAGGAAGAACTTCTCTACTGTCCGAGCCCCCAAGGTTTGGAATAGACTGCCACAGGAGGTGGTTCAAGCACCCACTTTGAATGCTTTCAAGACACATTTGGATGCTTATCTTGCTGTGATCCTATGATCCATGCTGACTTCCTGCCCCTGGGACAGGGGGGCTGGACTTGATCCTCCGGGGTCCCTTCCAGCCTGCATGTCTATGAATCTATGAACTTCCCTTGTTGCAACAGGTCAAAGCATAAGCCCAACCAGAGACTAGGCTGTAAGAGAGCCTGATCTGACTGTTACAGAAGTATTCAGACAGTGATCTAATGCTGTCAAGACAGCTTCCCACTTGTCTCTGACCACAGCAAACAGAAAGGAGGGAGACCTTTGTTAATGCTTGCAGTAGCTATTGGCTGAGCACTGTTGCTTGTGCTGAAGGAGCAGTTATGCTGCCTCGGATGCAGTTATGCTGCTGCATGCAGTCTGTAATATCTTGATGAGACTTGTGGTATAGAAATAAGACTGTATTATTTATTGGAGTTTATATAAAGAATTATTTACAGTATTGAAGTAGCAGCCTTGCTATTGTCCTTGAAAAGGCCAGGGACCTAGCCTTGTTGCTATACTTTCACACCAAGACGTTCTTGTTGTCTCACCTAGACTGTCTCCTGGGTTGCGATATCTCCTGGACACATGTCCATGACTCTGGCAAAAACTTTTTTCTTCTATATTTTTCCTTTGAGAATATATCTGGGGGTGTGTTCTATGTTAGGAAAATGGAGTACATTTGCAGTGGTTGGTATTATCATTTAAAGATACACTTGTACAACTGAACAGAGCCTTTATACTGGATTTTGTACACCTTCTTGCTGTCAGGGTGAGCTCATTCTGGCTATATACATTTATTTAAGCAATTTTAATGCTTAATATTTTCAGATTCTGCTTAATTTTATATTTTTACTCTGTTGGAAAATAGTAGATTATATATTCATTATTTACTAGATAATGGACTTTTTGCTCATGATTTTGTGTCAAGCAGCTGCAGTAAGACTGAAAGTGGAAACCAATTAAACACATAAAACAGCAAATACAATTTAGCACAGGAAATCAGAGATTAAGTAGGGAAATGCTGTAAAATTGGAGCATGAGACCATACAGGTACACCCAGTAGGGGATCATCAGGAGATATCTGAGTCAGAAGCCAGGTTCAATGCCTGTGAGGGCTTTGCTGGTTTCTTAATAGGACAAGCTTTGGTTTCCTCCCAGAATATCAAGCCCTTAATAAATAAGCATGTCAGTTGTTGTAGTGTTTTTTTCAAATAAAAGTATCTTGGCAGCTAGATATAATTTTCCCAATTCTTTTTTTAAATAGAAAAGCATGCAACCTTAGCTTGAAGTTTTTCATTGAGCTTAAATATTTTAAGAGACGCATGTAAAATGATGATGGTGATGCTCAGGGATCCTAATTTTCTCTGATTTAAAAAAATCCCCAATTTTTGGTTTAAAAAAAGTAACCCCAAATCCACATTTTTCCACTATTAAAATGAAACATCACTCATATATACACACACGTGCACACAGAGTGGTGTTTCATTTAAATAACGGAAAAATGTGGATTTGGGGTTACTTTTTTTTAACCAAAAATTGGGGATTTTTAAAAATCAGAGCAAACCAGTATCCCTGGTTATGATGATGATGAGATAGAGACCAATGTGGCAAGCAACATTTGACTATAAGACTCTCAATGTCTGTGAGAGAGATTTGGTAAATCTACAGTTTGTTAGGGTATTAGTCCATGAGATTTAAATGTGTCAGAATAATTGAGACACTCTAACCCTGATAAGAAATTAATTGTCAGCAACAGTCAGACAGCTGAAATATATAAATTTAAAACCCATGTGTACATTTCCAGTGTCGCAGTGTCTGACTCCAGATTGTTAGAGAATCGTATTTCTTAGTTTTCTCATTGTAGGATAAATCACTGCTAGCAATAAACAGCTGCTAAAGGAAACTGACCTTTAAAAAAAAAAATAAAGCCTATAAATTTTGGTATGTGTCTAATGTACTGCTGACACTATGAAAAGTAACCATTATGCTATAAAAATGACCTAGCTTTCAAAAAGACATTTCAGTTGGCATTCTTAAAGCAGCAAAAGAGGGAAAAATACACACTCCAGCATCCGGTTTGCAACAAAATAAACAAAAACTGTGGCAACTACATTTCAAAGCATTATGTTAATAACACAAACATATTTAATAGTCAAAAACTGTCCAAGAGCAGACAGGCGTTCATTGCACATTACTCTATAAAACAGGCTCTTATTCAAATGAGCAGATGTTTCATGGCACCCTCCCTACAAAAATGTTTTCAAAGAAAACTTTCTAACACTCGATGCTGACTAAAATCAACTTCAACTGGCTGCTTGGTATATTGTGGGAAGACATATAAAAACAATTAAGGAAAGGAGGGGAGATGCTTGTGCAAATGCCACTTGTTGATGAAAACGAAAAGTCCTTCCCCGCCCCGACTCCCCTGACAGAAAAGCTTTAACAAACAAAACATGCAAGTTAGTCTAGTGAGATTTCCTTTGCACTGTACTAGCTCAGTATGTGGAACAGGAATTTATGTACAGCTGTCACTTTCCTGAATAGACAACACCACGGCCATCATTTTTGGAAACTAAGACCGTGCACACTTGCGTCAATGTAACATGCACAAACAGCTGTTCTGTTTTGTGAGCACTGTAGCAGGAAGCCAGATAGGCACAGAGAAGGTTATAGGCAGAAGCTTTGCCCTGAAGCAGAAACACACATTAGGTTTAGGGATAATACTGTATTCTTTCCTTTTAAATTACACTGTGGAAAGGTTAATGCTAAAATTGGCGCTCAGCAAATGCTGCAGGTAATTGTTTTTACTTGGGGATTTACAAACACTAATTGTGATACCCAGTCTCTTCCATGTACTATTTAGTTTAAAGATGAAAAACTGATGCATACAGAGAGGTTAATGTCCCATTCCTGCTCACATTGAAGTCAATGGCAAAACACCCACTGGTCCCTACGGTAGAGGATCATACCTGAGGTCATACCATGTCATTGCAGACCTGATTTCCATCGCACAACTCAAGTCATTGTATACCTTTGACTGCAGGAGATGTAGTTGCAAAACTTCTGCTGGTGGATTATGGCTACTGTTCTGTATGCTGTGTAGGGCACATGTATTTGTTTGTTGTGTTGTGTTTGTGTTGTGTATGATCACACAGTTTACTTTAAAGGGTGTGATCATAGATCAGGTCCCCACTAGCAGACATTTGCTAAGAGGGCTAAAAAGTACTTGGTTGGGGTGCGAGGTAGGAGGAGGGATAGGAAGAATGCAGCCATGGGGCTGGCACAAGCAGCTGGGCTTTCCCAGGCTCAGGACTGTGCTCTGAACTGGTATAAACTTTCAGTAGATTGGGCTAACCTGTGCCTAGTCTAACTTAGTGCACCTCGCAGGTGAACTAAATTAGATTGGGCTGGCCATTGTCAGTGTTTGCCTGATCCAGTCTCCCCAAATGTACGTACAAATTGGTACTTAGATCAACCTAACCCTAGTTAGGTCGAACTAAGCGTAGTAAAATCTGCATGTGGGTGAAATATGTTAGATGAGTCAACTCATTTTTTTACTAGATTTAACCTCCCTGACCATATGTACAGTTTAGCACTTAGATCAACCTAACCCTAGTTAGGTTGATCCAAGTGTAAGGTCTGCATATACCCATACAAAAACTCCATCCAGTTGTTACTTCATAGTGGGATGAGCAGTTGGTATTGAAGCATCTTTCCTGCTAATTCATGCTACTCACATGCGCGTACACGTGCGCGCGCACACACACACACACGCACACACACACACATCACAGAGCTGTCTCTTTTCTGAATAGAACACTAATATATATCTATATAGCATTCATTTTTATATATAGCATTAATTTTTTGTTACTACTCTATATACACACAAACATATAAAGGGTAGTAATAAAAATAATCTGCTTTAATACCAGTGATTCAATATGAAGAGACTGAAGAGAAATGAAATCTCTGTTTGTTTTCATCTCTTGTAAACTCAGACTGTGCTAATAAGGTGCTATGCTCCAAGGATTTTCAGAGATGGGAATTATTCAATTTTGTAATTATCACCTTCCTCCCCAGATATCTCTAGGTTCCAGGGCTATGACTTTTTAATGTGTTTTTTGCAGTTATCTTTGCTAAGCCTTGATAAATAGTTACACATCTTATTTGGTGTGCTCAAATTAGGCACAGTAGTACTTTATGGTTAGGATAAGTTATTCTAAATATTGTCCTTCAGATACTTACTGTAGATCAAAATGTTACAGGCACAACAGCTATTTGGATATAAGATTTATGATATTTAGATTTCAGCTAAAACCCTGATGCTCTGAAAACCTTGATTTATGAAGCAGGGATTTACAATATATATGTGTGTTAGAGTTGTTTCATCACAAATGCTTGTGGATTTTTGACTCTCAGTTATGAAGGGCTTTTCTTAGATTGGAGATACCAACCTCATACATTTGTGTGCCTCTTATACTGCAATACTGTCCTCAGAAGAAAGGCTGTTTGTGTCTGGCACTTCGTAAGCATGATGCTGGCATTCAATATCTTGCAATATAAGTACGTGTAAAACTGTGTATGGATAGGTGTGTGTGTGTGGATGTATTAGTGCTGTGCAAAATGAATGTGTTTCATTTTGGTTTCAGATTCGGCCGTTTTGGAGAACAGCGATTCATTTTGGTGTTTCGGATCACTGCCCTATTACATTTTGGCTGAATCTGTTTTGAACAGGCTACGAGCATCACACAGCCCTACTGCACAGCTAGGCAGGGCTTGGGGTGGGGGCTACAGGGCCCCAGCAGGGAGCAGGACGGGGCCATAGGTGGCTTGTCCAGGGGAGGGGGAAAGCTGCTGCCCTCTATGCAGGTGAGGCGACCCCCTGCACAGAACAGCAAAGAGTGGCGAGCAAGCCTGTTGGTACCTGCAGCATGACTCGGCTCTGCAGGGAGCAGAGATCTGTGCCGGGGTTTCCTCACCACCACTGCCTGCCCCGTGCAGCCCGGATCTCTGCTCCCTGCGGAGCCAGGTCGTGTGGCAGAGACTAGCACTGCCCTGCCGTGCAATCTGACTCCACAGGGAGCAGAGATCCGTGTTGGGGTCTCCTTACTGCCGTTGCCTGCCCTGTGCAGGTCTACATTGCAGAGGCAGTGCAGGGCAGGCAGCAACAGTGAGCAGACCCCCGGCGTGGATCTCTGCTCTCTGCGGAGCCAAGTTGTGTGGCAGGGCAGCAGCGTACAGATGTTTCCCTGCAAGCCCAGTTCCAAAACTCCAACATTTTCTGAAATGTTTCCAAAACATTTCAGATGCCTCATTTCATTTTGGAGATTTTTCTGAGCCTTCTGTTTTGATTCGGATTCAGTGTTTTGGGCACTGACATGGCCCAACACACCTCCAAAATGAAACGGCTGCTAAAATTTCACGCAGCCCTAATATATGTGTGTGTGTGTGTGTGTGTGTGTGTGTGTGTGTACACATACACATTTTATATATATATAGATGTGTGTGTGTATGTATATATATAAATGTATGTGTGTATTCTAATATTATAAAAGCCTTAGTCTGTCTGTTCATGATGCTTTATTCACGCTCTGATTGGTTGTATGAAACAACCAATTGGAGTGCTCCAAGAGTGTTCCAGACAGGAGGCAGTGGCGGCAACGTGGCAGAGCACTGCCATGATGGTAGTGATGGAGCAAACAGAGTGGGGGGGCGAGGCAAGCATTGCTGGCCTCACTTTCCTCCCTGGCCCTGCTACCTTGAGGGAGCAATGGCATGGGGTGCTGGTCAAGGGGAACGGAGGAGACATCAGGGCAAGCTTCTCCCTGCCCCCCGGCTCCTGGGAGCAGCAGTGTGGGGTGCTGGGTGTGCAGCACTGGTCTCACCCCCCCCCCGCTCTGGCCTTGTCACTGCTGCCAGGCCCCAACAAAAGCTGGAAGGGAGGAGGGGGGGAGGGCACAGTGGTGGCACACCGCCATCCCCATCACTGGGCCCTGAGAACAGCTGGGAGGGAGGGAGGCAGGGGACCTGAGAGTGGGGAGGGGATTACACAGAGCTGGACACGCAGCAGCAGCAATGTGGGACGCTGGGTGGCAGCTGTGGCTACCACATGCAAGCTTCCCCCCTTCCCATGCCTGGGAGGTGGCAGCGCTGTGGGGTGGAGTGGCAGGGGCCAGGGGCTGCACAGAGTTGGACTGGAGGGATGGCGCATGGGGCTAAAGGCAGAGCGGTGGAAGGATAGGCCAGTGGGTGGTGGCTCTCCATCCCTGCCTGTTCTCCCCTCCCCCTGTCATTCTTGATGGGTAATTGGCTAGTATAATATATTATGCCTTTGGCCATTAGATCTGAAAGCTGAATATTTTTCTAGACAGCCAGCACTGAAGCCATTGTTGAATATTCTTGTTTGTTATCATTGAATGCATTTCATTTGGAAATACATCAGAACCAAAACAGATCCAATAACTCTGAACTTTAAATTTAAACCAGAATGGCTTTCCCATCTGTAGTGGAGCAGGTGCTGAATCCAAACACTTGCAGACTCTGAAGTCTGGGCTCCATGCTCTTTTTAGTCATTGTTCAGGTAATTGAAAGTTGCTATTAAATCCCCTCTGTCTTTTCTTCTTCAGACTAAATGGTTGCCTATAGACATGCAGGATGCCTGCTCCAACACACGTAATTACAGTGGACCAGACTTGATTTAACTGAGTGTGCTGGAGCATGCTAATTAGCACAATCCAGGAGCCTCAGCATCTTACATATTCAGTGTCCCCACACTTCAACATGGCAGTGGGGGCACTTTAACTAAAGCTTGTTGAACGAGTCACCGTTTTGAAGTCTGGGACTCTGAATACATGAGATGTTGTAGGCACTTCAATTAGAGCAGCTCCTGAGAGCCTCTCTAGTTAAAGTGCCTCCTCCCACACCTGGAGCATGTGTAAAGATGCCCAATAAAACCAGTTCCCTCAGCCTCTTCTCAGTAGTCATGTGCCCCAGCTCTCTACTAATTTTCTTTGCCCTCCACTAGATTGTCTCCAATTTGTTTACATCCTTTCTGTAGTGGGGGGCCCAAAATCGGACACAGGACTCCAGATGTGACCTCACCGGTACCGAATAGAAAAGAATAATCACTTCCCTTGCTCTGCTGCCAACACTCCTATCAATGCAGCCCAGTATACCATTAGCCTTCTTTGCAACAAGGGCATACTGTTGACTCATATTCAGCTTCTTGTCCTCTGGAACTCCCAGATCCTTTTCTGCAGTGCTGCTGTTTAGCTGGTGCAGGAATTGTTGGTCCCCAGGCTGTACCGGTGCATGGGATTGTTCCATCCTATGTACAGAACTTTGCACTTGTTCTTGTTGAACTTCATGAAATTCCTTTTGGCCCTACCCTCCAATTTTCTAGGTCTCTCCGAATCCTAGCCCTACCCTCCAGCATATCACTACCGTCCCCAGCTTGGTGTCATCTGCAAACTTGCTGAGGGAGCACTCCATCCCATCTTTCAATTCATTGACAACCAGGTCATTGATGAAGATCTTGAACAAAAATGGCCTCAAGATTGACCCCTAGGGCACTCTACTTGACACTGGCTGTCAGCTAGACATCAAGCCATTGATTACTACCTTTTGAGCCCAATGATTCAGCCTGCTTTCTGTCCATCTTACAGTCCATTCATCCAACCCATACTTCCTTAGCTTGCTTGCACGAATGTTGTGGGAGGCCTGTATCAAAAGCCTTGCTAAGGTCAAGGTATACTACATCTACTGTAGGATGTGTCTGCACCGGTCCAGGCCCTTTCCTGTGACTGGAGAGATCAAGGAGAACACCACCTGAGCCCCTGTCCCCTTCACCCTTGCACCCAGAGTTCTGTAGTAATTTTTGATCTGCTCAAGGTCACCCTTGGCAATATCATTGGTGTGCACAAGGATGAACAGCATGGGGTAAGAGTCAGAGGGCCAGATGAGTCTTGGTAATTCTTCCATGACATCTCAGATCCTAGGCAAGCAGTAGACCTCTTGAGGCAATGGGTCAGGCAGATAGATGGATGCCTCCTGTCCCCTACAGAAGGGAGTCTTCAACCACCATCACCCATCACTTCTTCTTGGTGATAGTGGTCTTGATCCTTTCAGCTTTGGGGATGCCTGGCCTAGCCTTTTCCACCAATGGAATGTGCTCCTCCTACTTGGTTTCTAGGGCTCCATATTTGTTTTCCATGCAAGCCGCTGCAGGTGGCCATGAAGACTTCTGCTTGCTTCCAGGTTTCACCTTCCTGGGAATCCACGTCCTCTTCATTCTCTAGTGTTGACTCTGGCAGTCCTTCCTCCACAGTCCTAGTGATCTCCTCCAGCATTGAACTGATGAAGTCCTTATAGTGGAGGATGCTTCAGAGCCTTGCCACCTCCTCCTATAACTCTCTCACTGCTTTCTAAGGTGCAGCACCAGGAGGCATCATTTACACTGGCAGTCTCCCACTTAGCTGTCATTGAAAGGAATTTGCAAGCCACAATCTTCACAGCACCAAACTGGGACCTGGGTGGAAGCCTCAATGGTGAGTGGTCCTACCTAGACACACAACTTAAAGGCATAAGCAGAGGAAGAGGTGGCAGTGGCTCTGGCATTGCAACGTTCTCCAGCCATTTCTCGGGGTCTTTAAATCTGCCGCCTCTCTCTTCCTGCACCCTCTTTCCAAGCAGAACTTTCCTAGTAAAATCCCATGTAAGCTGGCCTGTTCGCTGTTCCTTGGTCCTGAAAAGTTCCTTGTCCCCTGTTAACCTGCTTCCCTTCACCAAGTTTATAGTGAAGAAAGGTGAGAAAGCAAATCCCCTAGCAAACTCCCCCTCACTGTAGGAGTTTTCAACCTTTTTTAAGAAGGGTACCCCTTCTGGTGGGTAACCTTTCCGGATGCAGAGTGGGGCAGGGGTGCTGACAGATGGCCAGATGTGGAGCCAGCAGTGTGGGGAGCTTGCATGTGGCCACCACCGCCATCTATACACTTTGTGTTGCCACCAGGCATTGCTTTCCTGCACCCAGGTATCTCTGCGCCACCAACTTCGTGTCCAGCCAGCCGTGAGCACCCCCTCCCCCTTTGGTGCGAGGTGGTGGTACAGGGAGCTTGCAAGTGACCGCTCCCACCCCTGGCTATACATTCAGCACCGCTGCCGCATACTTGGGGGGAGTGAGTGCTGATAGCCGGCCATACACAAAGCTGGCAGCACGGAGAAGTGGGGATACTTGGGCACAAGAAAGTGGTGCCTGATGGCAGCACAGAGTGATGGATGGTGGCAGCAGCCCTGCCCCATGCCACTATCCTGCGCCCCCCATGGCGCTCAGCAGCAACGCTGAGTGTATAGATGGTGGTGGGGGCAGCCGCTGCATGCGAGCTCCCAACACCACTGCCGTGCTCCAGAGGGAGGAGGTGCTGTTGGCCAGCTGGATGTGAAGCTGAAGGTGTGGAGAAACGGGGATACTTGGGCATGGGAAAATGGCTTGCGATGCCTGGCAGCAGTGGTATGTAGTGATGGATGGCAGTGGCGGCCCCACACCACTGCTTCCCAGGTACCCCCACTTCTCCATACCACATCCAACCAGCCATCAGCAAAGCCTCTCTCCCCTGCAGCTGGCCGGATGTGAAGCCAGTGGTGCAGAGAAGTGGGGGTACTTGGGTGCGAGGAAACGGCATATGGCAGCAATGCTGAGTGATGGATGGCAGCAGTGACCCCACTCCGCCACTTCCCAAGTAGCCCCTCTTCTCCATGCCACTGCCGTATAGCCCCTGGGATCTTCCCAAATACTCCCAGGGGTACGTGTATCCTCAGTTGACAACCCCTGCTTTAGACTATAGTTAAACAAGGAGCTTAAGTATTGATCTAACTGCTGAGTTTTAGCTACTTCCACTAAATATGTGTAGGTTAGTTACTTTTAATTACAGAAAGAGCTTACCTTAAAGGCTCCCCTTCAAAAAGCGGGGGGTGACTAACTACCCTGCAAGCTGCCTTCCAAACTACTTGCAAACTGCTGGGTTTGACGCCCCTATTCACTCACTCCCTGGTCACTTGGGGAGTCTCCTTTTATATCCTCTTAGGCCTGGAATGGCCCCCTTGGTAGGGCTTTCTCATATATAAGCCGCAATCACCGAGCTAGCAGCGCTCCTAGCTGCTCAGAGCACACACCTAAACAAGCAAGCACACAGGCAGCCCTGGCTCACTTACCTTCCCAGAGCAGGATCTGGTGCCTGGCTCCTCTTCCCCTTCCTTCTTTTGCTTCCAGTGACCTGTTTGCAAACTTCCTTGTTTGCTGCTCCTGTTAGCTCACTCCCTTGTGATATATATATATATATATATATATATATATATATATATATATATATAATTATTATATATGTAACGTGTGTATGCTCTCTCTCTCTCTCTCCCTGTATATATATATATTTCTATACATATTTCTATATATAAGGTCTTCTATTTCCAGATATGCACATATCTATCTAGCTATCTATCTATCTAGCTATCTATCTATCTATTGCTTGATCGATCGATCAATAGATACATATGCATATCTGGAATTAGAAGACCTTTATTATGCATATATTATTAAATTATATATTATTATTATTATTCTGCAATTCAGAAATGGTTTTTATTCAAATATTTAAGTCTCAGGCATTCATGTTTAATATCAACAGTTTCATAAGCAAAAGTTTTGAGAAATGTATCTAGAAAGCTCCCTTTCCATTTCCTTTAAATGAGCCTGTCGGGTATTTGTCCCACGGGTTGCAAGTATCTTATGTTTCCTTCTTCCCTTCCCCCCCCCCCCATTTCCTGTTGAACACATCCATTTAATGCAAATTTTCTTGATGGGGGAAGTGTTATGCTCTCCACTTTAAATAGGGTCACCATATTTCCAGTTTCAAAAAAAGAAGATACTTGTTGGGGAGGGGGTGGGGGTTATATGATTGGGGGGTTAATGTTATGCCCATGCCCTGCCCTGTCCTGCCCCTCATTCCCAAACCACAGCCCCCCGCCCCCAGCCCTGCTGCTGCCCCTCACTCCCGACCCACAGTGTTCTGCCCCCCCCAGACCGTGCTGGCATCCCTCACTCACAACTTCCAGGCCTCCCTTCCCTGCTGATAGCCCTCAAGCCCAATCCACAGTCTCCTGCCCACCCCCCAGTGCCCCTCAATCTGAAGCCACAGCCCTTGCTTCCCCCAGCCTTGCAGTGTCTGCCAGCTGCCCGGCCCCTGTGAGCAAGAGTACTGGCTTCGGTGCTGCTGTCCCAGCCGCACAGTTCCCTGCTACCTCCAAAGACCCCCTCCCCCTCCCCCTCCCCCATCCTCCACTAGAGGGGCAGGCATGTTCCCTCCACCTCTGCCGCCCTGCTGCAGCCCCAGAGCCTGGACAGCTTCCTCCAGTGCTAGCAGGCACCCAACCCCCTCACACACCCATCCCCTCCACACACCCTTGCTGCACACACACACACACACACACACACACACACATACCCCGAACAGTCCCCAACCCCTGCACCCATAGACTTACCTGCATGCAGCTGCCAGGGCTTGTCCCACCACCCTGCCTGTCAGCGCGCTGGCCATGCATGTGCATGCATGCAGAGCACACTCCCTCCACTCTACCGAGCCCCAAGCAGCTCCTTGCTAGGGCAAGCTGCGAAGTGCTGGGAAAAACTTCAATGCTGAGCAGAGCAAAATCCTGAACATTTGTTGATATTTTAAAAAACTGCCCAGACTGAGATGGGGAGCCCCAACATGAGACCAGGTCTGGGTAACCCTACTTTAAAAACATGGTGCCTATTTTAATCAGCATATCATTCCAAAACTCTTTGTGAAAAGAACCATCTTTGCCTAATTGCGTTCTGAAATGTGCTTGAAGGTTGGAGTATTTCTCAGCCTTGTTGGTGACAGTTGTCTTGGTGAAAGGTAACATTGTTTGTGACTAGCAGACTTTGAGCCATGTTGTGAGAAGAAGTTTACGCCGTGTTCCAGTCGTACAGTTGAAAGGGCTCATCTAGGCCCATCCCCAGTATAAACGTAGAATTCAGTATTCCTAATCCATGCCTCTTCTTAAAAACCTCCAAAGAAGGAGATTCCAAATCGTCTTAGGCAGTTTGTTCTATTGTTCTACTACTCTATCAGATAAGATCCTTTTTTAATGAGAATTATTCTATTTTATGGTAATTGAAGCCCATTTCCTTGTGTTCTGCCATGCACAAGAAAACGTTTCTCTATTTTACTTATAGCAACAATTTCCTTTGCTTTGGACTAAATGCATCTGATTCCTGTCGTTTTCTCTTGAATGGCTTGCATCTCAACGTCTTTTTCATCTTCATCCTTCGATCCTATGTATTTAAATAGGGTGTCTAGAAGTAGGCACAATACTCCAGCTGAGGCCTAATCAGCACCAAACAGAGTGGTGCTATCATCCCAGGTCTTGCATAAAATGCTTCTGGTAATGCAAGTTAGGATGGGTTTATGACAGCATCATGCTGGATGACTTATGTTGAATTTGTGGTTCATGATAACTCCACATCTTTCTCAGCAGTGCTTCTGCCAAGAACATTTATCCCTCATTCTGAAACTTGACTGTGGAATATCTTGTATGTCTTATGAAGTACTTTGTTATTAAACTTTGGAGTGTTAATTCTCCGTAGGGTCATACCCCTGTATTTCCACTGACTACAAATGTGAAATTAGTGCAATAATGTGATAAATCAGGCCCTCAAGCTTATCTAACAGTTGATTTCCAGTCTTGTAAAAGAGGAAAGGACAGGGTATTGTGACAAATTGTGCACTAATGTCTCACTACAATACATGACCTTTTAAATGTAATTCTTGGCAAGACTTTATATAAATCTGAAGGCAGGATAGGTTGATACAAAGATTTCTGTAAGATTTAAGAAGAAAATGCTGCCTAACTTTTGCAAAGGAGGAAGGAGGGGGAAGAAAGAGAAATGAAATAAATAGATTAAATGTTATGTCTCCAATTAAGTAGAATAGTAGCCTTTAACATAAATTGGCAATTTATCACAAGGAATAACTCTTCTTTTGAAATGTGAAAAATGCCACACTTGTATATTGCTAGAAAAAATGTTTTTTTATTTTTTATTTTTAGAGAAATACAAATGTACTTTGCAGACTTGGACCTTTTCTCACTGACATCCATTATAAAACTCCCATCAGCCCTCATGGATACGAAGTCAAGCCCTTGGATGAGATTAGAAATTTGTTTGACAAAAGGTAACTGTGTAGATGTAATAGATCTTTTCTAAGACATTTGACTTATTGCGTGACATTGATTAAAACACTACCTCTGTACAGTATCAAGAAAGGACACATCAAAGATATGGTCTGCCGTAACTTTCAACCATTTCAAAAGGGAAGAGGAATGCTGATTCAGAGCGAGCACAATCTCTTAGATGTAACTAAATGAATTAAAAACTAGGCAACTGAGGGCTCTCAAAAGTTTCTTGAAAAAGGTATCTTCATAGAATGGCAGTGTGCCTATTTGGTTTCTGCAGGGATCTGATTTAGGGTTGGTGTTGTTAGATACTTTGATTAGCGGTCTAGAAGTTAATATACCTTCATTGCAAATGATAATAAAACAATTGTATCTGGCAAACAATGAGAGTAAAGTAATTGAACAAAGTGATGATGTGTCAGTGATTGGGTCCATTTAAGCCTTTTAACTACCCTTGCAGCAGTGGGACACTGACAGTCTTTATCCTCTGCCTTACCTGTGGCAGGTTTAGGGTGCTTTTTCTGTCTTTAGGAAATATGCCTTGGAGTTGTGTAGTTTTAGGAATAGGTTAGATGAGGATTTATATGACATGGTTTGGATGGGGATGATCCTGCTTTGAGCAGCAAGTTGGACTAGATCTCTGGAGGTACTGTTCAGCTCCAGTCTTCTGTGATTCTATACAAGGTATCTTAAAATAGATAAATGCTAAGTTATTAATTTAGGAGTATGGAATGTAGATCATTCAATATGAAGGGCTGTATCCTGGAAGTGGTGATAGGATTATACAGTAGATAGGATTTTAGGGGTTATAATGGACAAGTGACTGAGCTTCTCATGTAATCTTTTCACAAAAGGGCTAGATGTAGTTCCTGCACATATAATCAAGGGAGTAGGGGATGAATGAGTGGGGAGATTATTTAACCTCTATGTATGGCTTTGGTGAGACCTATACTGGAGTATTATATCCAGTTCTAAAGTCCACATTTTAAAATAAGCTGATTAAAATTGGAAATGGTACATGAAGTAGCCTTGAAAATGGATCAACAGCTAGAGAAATGCTTTACAGAATGATTCAGTGAGTTCAGTTTGTTTAGCTTATGGAAAAAAAGACTGACAGATAACTTGATTACAGTATATACCATATTTACTCAAGAATCTCCTCGTCTTACATCTGCATACAAGCAAACCCCATTAAATACATTATCTATTGTTGAACTGCTGCCAAAAATAGCATGTGCTCAGTAATGGAAACCAACTATGAAGCTGATTAAATGCACCCAACACTGAGCATGACTATAAAACACGTGGCCCTATTGGGCAAACATTCTGATGAGAACTTTTTTAATATATACAAATGTCATTAAAACAGTTATCACCTTATACTTACAAAGCTACACATATTGAGCATCCTTGTTTTACCAAGAATTTGTATCACAGAAAGAACTACATATCAAAAACATACAACTACATACATTAAACCCTTAAACAACATACATCAACTTCCAACAAAAAACAAACCCTTACAGAACATTTTTCTTCATACAGAACCCCATGAAAAACTGTGACCTCATCCTCAAAGCCAGCATCTTGACCATTAATTTATAGTGTAATCTGTCTCCATTGTTTTAGGAGTTTCTTCTCCCCTTTCTTGAGTAAGATCATAACACCTCTTGGAAAAATGTTTCCCTGCCTCTCCTGTTTCCACTGTTTCCTTGAAAATGTCCACTGTATCCCTCCCTATCATTTCCCAAAACTTCTTGTAAAATTCCATAGGCGGTCCATCTGCTCCTGGTGATTTCCCTCTTTTAAGGGTTTTTAAACACTCCTCCACTTACTTATCTTTTCTTCCATCTTTTTTGCCACCTCCTCCTCTACTTTCTCTTCAATCTCTTTTAAGAATTGTCTGTTTCTTTTTTCTGGTATAGCTCTTTGGAAAATCTTCTTGTCACTTCCAACACCTCCTCCTGCTTTTCTACATAGGCACCACCTTCTTTCTGCACTGCTTTAAGCTGTCCTTTTGCCGCCTTCACTCTGGCTGAAAAGTATCAGAACCGTTCTTTGTTTTCTCCCACCCAGGGTGCTTGTGCTAAGAATATTTTCTCTCTCATCTTTCTTTTAAACCAGGTTTCTAACTCCAGCCTTGTTTCTTCTACCTCTTCTCATACCTGTCTTCCTTCTGCAGCTTCCTTTAGCAGCTCCTGCATCTTGTTTTACAGCTTTCTTAGCTATGTCATTCTTCTCCCTGTGCATCTTCAGCCTTCCTTCCTGAAGAATTATCCTATCCTCTTCTTCACCATCATCCACCATTCTCTGTTACTCCCAAAATATTTCTTCTGTGTTCACCACCCCTCACACTGTCTTGTGTACATTTGACACATCTCTTCATCTTGTAACAGCTGCACATTTAACTTCCACAGTCCCTTCCCTCTCACAGGTCTCTTACTAAGACTCATTTCCACCTTCAACATCCAGTGATCACTAAAAGCCACACATACATGTTTTCTACCTTATCCCTATTTCTTTTGATACAACCACAAAGCCTGTTCTTGATTGTTTCTTTCCACTGGGAAAGAAATTTTCTCCCCCTGCCCACACATCTCTTGTGACTCTTCTTTTATTATATTTGTTAACAGTCTGGATGAGCTGTCCAAAGCTCCTTTTCCTCTTTCTCCTGTTTTGGCACCCACTTCGATTATACAGTTGAAATCTCCTCTTTTCCTGTTCTGACCACATAAACCACTAGCTTTCTAAGCAGTGCATTCCTTCCCTCCCTCTCTGGTAATTTTCAATATACATTGACAATTTCTAATTCTGTTTCTCTGACTTGTAATATCATTCATTGCACTCTAACACTGTTGGCAACTTCTACCTGTTTTGGTCTCAGCTCTGGCTTCTTAAATAATATTGCTACCCCTGCTGCTTTATTTTCATTTGTCCCTGACTACCAGGATAGTCTCCATCTCCACCTTTTCTTAAAGCATTTATAATCCCTCTACCCTGGTGTACCACATCCTTGTAGGCAGATTCTATCTGCCCTTATTTCATTCAACATTGGTTCAACCTGTTCCCATCTTTTCCTTGTTAAGATACTCCTGACATTAGACAAAATTATTGTCAATGCCATTTTATGCTGGTTTTAAAATGAGTGCACCTGTCTCTTTAATGTTTCAGCTGAATGTGCCTGTTCCTTTAAAGTTCTTCTGTGCCACTGTTCAGGGTGGTAGACTCCTCTCTTCGCACGCACGCACGCACGCACTCTTCCTGTCACCTTTGCAAGCTGCCAGATTGCTTTCACATTTGGGAAGGCTTTCATATTCCCACCTCCCTGCTGCTTCCTGCCTTCGGGTCTCCACTCTGGGGTGGAGTCCAGAGGTGTTAGCAGCAGGGAACTGCTCTCTGGCTCTTCCTCCAACCTCTGATCTCCCTCATTATCAGGTTTCTTCTTCGTGATCTTCAGCACCTGTGTTTCCTTTCTTTTCCAGGCTTATCTCTCTGATTCTTTCACTTGCTTCATCTATATTTCTGTTGACTGTAGGGTGTCTTCTTTCATCTCTACCCCACCTCCATGTCTGAGCTGTTTGTTGTTCTCCCCTTCCCTTCCCTTCCATCTCCTGTCTCCTCCAGTGCTGCCTCAATCACAAAAATGTCACCCCCCTCCTTCTCTGTTTCACCCTGTGGGGCATGAGGGTGCTTCAGTGTGGGGCTAGCTAGCAGACACTCCCTGCAATGAAGCACTGTCATGCCCAGCCAGCCCTGTCAGTGTCTACACATGCATTGTTGTGCAGTAAATAATGCTGCTGCAGGATACTACCTGTATTTATAAGTACTAACCTATGGCGGCATTTATTAGTTTACTGTGACTTAATAAGGTAAGGAGACTTTACTGTGGAGCTAATTAAGCAACTTGCATCAATTCTGAATTAAACAAGTCTATAGATATCTGCCTTTATGCAAATTACTACAGGTACATTTTGGTATGTTTATTTCAAAGTCAGTGTTTTCACATTTGCCCCTCACTTCCATGTGCTTAGGGAGAGCAGGGTCTGGCAACAAGGAGGTGGGGGAAAGGGTCTGAAGGGGGAAGAAGTTGAGGTAGGGGCAGAGGGCAAGGGGATACCTGACCCCCATGTTTATTTCCCCAGCTGTAGCAGTGGGAGGGGGGCAAGTTCAAGGCAAACTTCCAATAATTAAATTCTATATGGGGACAACTATAACAAATTTCAAAATTTTCCATATGTAGAATCTGATTATTGTGGGAGTCATCTTATATTCAAGAAAGTATGGTACATACTTCATCGGAAAGAAGACATAAGTTATAATATATATATATATAAATAATTAAGTAGAGAAAGATGCAACAAGAGCCACTGTTTGGAAGCTGAAGCTAGACAAATTCAAATAAAAGGTTAGCACCAAATTTTAGAAGAGGTAATTTAGCACTGGAGCAAATTGTCAAGACAGCTGGTGGAATCTTTGTTTCTTAATGTCATCATATCTACAGAGGAGGTCAACTAAGATGATTTTAGTGGTCCCTCATGGCTTTATCTTTGAATCTATAACAACCATGTCTTTGGTCTAGTTTGAAACTGTTATGCACTACTGGAGATCAGTATATCTGTTGAAATTTTCCTCTTGTTAGGTTGTAAAAAAGGTATTTAGAAAAAAATTTAATAAGCTTTCAGTAACTGAAAGAGAGCTATTTATATAATTCTGTGTCCACTGAAGACAGGAATTGGATTAATAGATTTTCAAAATTCTTTTACTACTGATTATATGACTCACTATTATGTTTCACTAGTGGAGACGGGCATAAACTAAGTTTTGCATCTGTTTTGAAACTTGTCTGTCTGACAACCCGTGGACCCAGAGAGTTCTAATGAATGGATCTGTGTCATCTTGGTGAGAAGTGGCCAGTGGTGCCTCTCAGGGGTTGGTGCTTGGTCCAGTGCTTTTCAACATCTTTATCAAAGATTTGGATGTGGGGGTGAAGAGCTCACTAATTAAGTTCACAGACGACACCAAGTTATGGGGAAGTGTGGTCATGCTTGAAGATAGGCTACAGACACAGGCAGACCTAGACAGGCTAGAAAGTTGGGCAGAGCGGAATCTGATGAAGTTCAATATTGAGAAATGTAAAGTGCTCCACCTAGGGACAACCCCCTGCCCCCCCTCCCCCCCCCCCCCCCCACACACCTACAGGCTTGGCAATGCCAAACTGACCAGCACCATGAATGAAAGGGACATGGGGGTAATAATAGATCACAGTATGAATATGAGCCGGCAGTGCAATGCTGTAGCCAACAGGGCAAATGATACCCTGGCATGCGTCAATTGATGTGTCTCCAGAAAAACTAGGGAAGTGATTCTTCTGCTCTACTCAGCACTGGTGAAACCGCAGCTGGAGTACTGCATCCAGTACTGGGGACTGCACTTCAACATGGACGTGGTAAAGCTCAGGAGAGCCCAGAGAAGGTCCCCCGGTATGATCAGAGATTGTACAGCAAGCTATATGAGGAAAAGCTGAGGGACCCGGGACTCTTCAGCCTGAAAAGAAGAAGGCTGAGAGGAAACTTGATAGTGGCTTACCACTGTATCAGGAGGATACATCAAGGGCTCGTTGAACAACTGTTCACCAGGGCATCCTTGGGGAAAACCGGGAGTAATGGCCACAAACTCCTGGAAGACCAATTCAGGCTCAACATCAGGAAAAACTTTTTCACAGTCAGGGTGTCCAGACTGTGGAATAAGCTCCCTCCAGAGGTGGTGCAATCACCTACCCTGGAAATCTTCAAGAGGAGACTGGATGGTCACCTGACTCCCAGTTGTCTTTCCTGCCTGGTGTAGGGAGGCTGGACCCGATGATCCCCCCAAGGTCCTTTCCAGTCTTGCAATCTATGAAAGATGCTTTTGATAATGGGGATGTTACAGAAGAAGCAAATTGGTCTGGATGTTTCCCTTGGCAAAATTGCCTCTTATCTTGCCTGTGTTTAGTTTTAGCCATCTGCTCGTCATCCAGGTGCTAATCTTTGCTGGGCACCCGGAAAGCTGAGAGATGGTGCTATTTACATTTGACTTAATGGAAATGTGTTTCAACAGCAAATCTGGTTTCTGAGTATCTTCGTTCAGATGGTCAATAATATGAAGGAGAGGACTGAACATTCTTGGATGGGTACAGGTAACGGATTTTGAGGTGAGTGAACAGTAGCCAATAACAGTGTTCTGGGTTGAATACGAAAACAAAAAAAAGACTTGGGGCATTTCCGCTGATCTCTGCAGATTCATGTGGCTTAGAATTTGAGTAGTTTTTATGAATAGCTGTCATTACTTGCCATAGAGGGGTCCAAGCTGGACAAAATTCTCTTAGCTGTGGAAAGGAGACATCATTCCAGAGTTTTCCCTCGGCATCATATCCTGAACTGTAGCCAGGCATCTCAGCTGGTAGGTGAAATTAGAAACTTTGTAATAGCCTCTTAATTAGCTTGCTTAGAAAAAAGTTTGGAATATGGATACCCAATGTAAGCAATGAGAGATAGTTAGCTGTGTTAATCTAAAGTCAGGCAGCAAGCAGATCAGGGTGGTACTTTAAAGTTTATCTTGTTCAGAAAACCATAATCTTTCATAGGCTACATCTGGGTAACTCTACAAAAGTTTGCGTTTATGAATGGGTTAGTCTTTAAGGGTGCCTATACACATGCTCTGATGCATTTTAATTAGAACACATTAGAGCAGACTCAGTTAATTTGATTAATTGAGTCTGCTGCATGTTCTAATTAGAACTCTCTAGCATCACCACAATGTCACATGTGTAAGTCCTTGCAGGTTTAAAAATGGCTGCTGGGGTACTTTAATTAAAGCTTGCCAGATGAACTTTAGTTAAAACTTAAAACATCCCACAGCCATTTTTAACCTTGCAGGGGCTTAATACACATGACGCTGTGGCATTTTAACAAGAGTGGCTCTCCAGGAACCATTCTAATTAAAACCTCCCAAGCCAAGGTTCCCTCTAAGCTGCGCGCATGTGGAGCCGCACACACAAAAAAATCTTGCTGCGCATTAACTTTTTAATGCCACACACCCACCCAGAGAGGAGCTGGGCTGCGGCTTCCTAGAAACCCGGAGTGCGGCGGAGGCACTGGGTCCGGCAGTAAATTACAGCGTGGCCGCCCTCCACTCCTCACCATGCTGGCATTCCTGCAGGGAGAGAGAGCAGTGCGGGGCAGGCAGTGGCTCCTCCCCAAGGCAAGGCAGGGGTGGAGACAGGACCTGGGGCAGAACCGGGCACCTCACTGGCTCCGGGGAACTACTCTGCTCTCCAGCCCCTTCGGGCAAGCTTTGCACCGAGCCCCAATGCCATGTGCCTCCTTGCTGCCTGCTCTGCCCAGTGGCAGGACACATATGGCTCCATGCCGCTTTCAAAGGCTATGGAGGCAGAATTGATCATTGTTGAAAGAGTGATGAAATATGCCAGATAGGGCAGACCAGACATACCTTCACTGTTTCACAGTACCTGAGAGCTTTACAGAATATATTAAATGATGTGATTTATGTTTGATACATGAAATCCATTCTCTTTTGCATGCTCTCCTCAGGTGGAGAATTATACATAAACTTTTTTGTTTTCGTAGGGTCTTATATTTTAATTTTTAAAACATAAAATATATACTATATATAGATTAGTACTTCAACACTTTTTTTGCCAATTAATGTTGTGACAATAATTTGTTCAGCGCGCTGAAAGGGGGAGGTGAGACCAATTTGGGACTGGACCAAAGTGGCACGTTCGCAGACTGAAGCATGGACCACAGCAGCGTGGTCACGGACCATTACGCCTTAGAGGGAACATTGCTCCCACCCCCCCACTCCCTAGCATGTGTATAGGCACCCTATGTTGCCACCCTGCCCTGCCTTCTGCCTAATAAGCAGGGATCCTAGTTTTCTCTGACAAACCCCTCCCCTCCCCCCCCAAAACAACCCAATTTTGGGGTTAAAAAAGATAACCCAAAATCCACCTTTTTCCACAATCAAAATGAAACACCACTATATATCTATCTATGTATTAGTGGTGTTTCATTTTAATAACGGAAGAATGTAGAGTTTGGGTTACTTTTTTTAACCCCCCAATTCTTTTTTTTTTTTTTTTTAAATCAGAGAAAACCAGGATCCCTTCTAAAAAGCAATAGTTTCTTTAGTTTTGCTTAGAGGATTGTATGCTTTAGGCAGAATGATAGAAAACACATTTCATATGGTCATATTCTTTCTGAATAATGTAACTAGAATTCACAATAGTTTATCGAATATAAAATATATGTTTAAATTGAAGGTCTCTTAATCTAAAGGCTTGATTTATTTCTTTAAGGAATATGAATGAACACTGTGTTTGCCAAAGGGTAACCATTAAAGTGTGAGCTTTATGTTATGTTCAAGAGAAATTATGAAAATTCTGAACTAAAAATGCCGTCAGTAAATCAATATTAATGTAAAAATCCCTGTGCATGTAAAATTGTATTTTTATTTGCATTAAGCGCTTTGAAATGTCAGCAGTGTAAAAAGACAGGAATCACCTTTGTAGCTTGCTGAAGGAAATGAATAGACTGCCAGTTGCCCCAAAATGTTTCACTTCTGATACTGGCAAAGATGCTTGATGATTCTGCTCCAGGACACATTCATGTGGAACTTGCTTATTTGAGCATGTGCATCTGAAGAGAAAAATTGGCCTTTTGTAAGGAAGACAGATCTTTAGGCCCTGACTGCTAAATATTACAGAACAAATTATAGGATATTTCCTTAGCTCTAGTGGCATTTTCTTAAGTAGAGGATAAAAGTGAAGTGAGTTAAATTTATACAGTAACAATAACTCAAGCTGCTGCTGAGGAAGCAGCTTACAAGAAATAATGGAGGAGAATATGCAGTGGAGTTCATTCATTTGCACTGGAACAAAGGGGATGAGTTACAAATTTTGGGAAATATAAATGTTTTCCATGGCTAGGATGACTATACACCCTGGTTTGGCCAGGACAATCCCAGATTTCATAGGCCATCCTGATGCCTGGGCTCAGGCACCTGCATGGGGTGAGATGGGATGGGTGACTGTGCCCGAAAGTTTGCTAAGAACTTTTTTCCAACTATTCCATTGGTCTAATAAGATCTCGCATCTACCCAAAGAACCTTGCCTGTCTGCCACTGGCAGCCTTGTGTCCTGTTGCTGCAGCTGCTGCTGAGGCCCGAGCTGCACTGTGTGTCCATGCAGCCACCTCAAACTGGTGGAGCCTGGGGGGCCTGGCATAGGGATCACTCCCAGCCAAATCCAGCCTGCATGAGGGGAATGGAGCCTGGCTGCATGCCTCCCAGCCCCACTCCAGCATCAGGGCTCCCAGGAGTCGTGCGGTTAGGGCTGTGTTTGTGCGAGTGTGTGCATCTACATAGGTTCAAGGGTGCAGAGGGACAGGCTGGACATGGATGAATGGGTGTGTGTGTGTGTGTCACAAGCCTTGGCATGCCACAGCTCCTACCCTCTATGGGTGTCAGCAACCCTGCCAGCCCCTGGCAGGGATCATCTCCCCGCTGTGCTGATTCTAGCCCCAGTGCAGAGTGGTGTCAGAGCTGCCCTCAGAGCAGCCGGCTGGCAATCCCTGCACCTGCAGCACCCCTGTCCCTCCCTTCTCTATGCAGCATATCCCAGGGCAGCCCTGGCCCTGCCAGCCTCGCACCTTGGAGGTGGCCACTGAGCCAAGCGGAGCAGCCCTACATTGCAGCACCAGCCTCTTTCCAGAGGTCCCAGGTGTGCCCTGCAACTCCACACAGCCCGGGGCCAGGGCAGATCCTGGTGGGTCCCTCGAGGGCAGCCAAATTACAGAAGAGCGTCTAGTTTTCTCTTCCCTCCCCCCTCCCCCCATGAGCTGCAGGCTGGCCTCCAAGCTGTGGCTGCAGCAGTGGCACATGCTCCTGTGAGCAGGGCTGTAAGCACAGCCACGGACTGCTGTTTCCCCCAGGGCTTCACCCGGCTCACTCCCTCCAGGGGGCTCCCCCCTGACTGCCCACAATACCTTCCTCCTCTGGTCCTACTCTGCTGCTTTCTGCCCACTTGCATGTCTCCAGGCCACCGGGGGGTGAGTACCCTGCTGCCTGCTCTTCACCACTATGTGCAAGCATGCATGCAACACCCCTTGTGCCTGATTTCCCTGCAAATAATATGGTCATCCTATGCATGACAAACATGCAGAGCAGAAAAAAAACATGAATATAAAATGTCCTGGCTCTGATGCCAGAGAAAACCTGAGGCATTATCTGCTAGGAAGAAACAGGTTAATAGTTGCATGGAGTGAGGTGGGACAAATTATATAAATTTTTGGCCCCGAACTTGTGGCCCTAGTAATAACCATGTGTGTGAGCTCTTCTGTCCTGATCCCTGGCTTCATCATCATCTGACCTTTGTGTCTGTGGTTCACTGGTCTGCAGATGCTCATGAGACACTTAGGCTGCTTGCAGATGTTCAAAAAAAACCCCAAAAGGAGCTTTACTTTAAACTTGGCACATTTCCGCACTGCACCTCACACTAGCCTGGAAGAGGCAGTGCCTTAGTTGGATCCAGCTCACCCAACATGTGTAAAGATCAGGCACTTCAGTGGGGCTTTTTTGGGGCTTTTTTCTAATAGCTGACTGAATGAGCTCTAGCTAAAAGCCCTCCAAAACCCTGCTGAAATGCCTGATCTATGCAGATTGCAGACTCTGCAGAGCCAGGTCAAAGTAATGCAGTGGGTCTATTTCAGGAAAGGACTTTTTTTTTTTTAAGGTCTGCAAGCAGCCTTAGTGCTCAAGAAAAGAGTATGTGCTTTGAATGTAGGGGTGCTCCTCCCTAAATGACATGAGGCAATATTATAGGTTTGAGCACAGGAAAGGAATATGCTGCATAGGCTTTTTACTGGAGATGTGCTTTACTTCTTGTGTAACTTCCATTAATTTGGCTTGCCTTTCTAACCCACAATGGATAGGAGGGTAGGGTCATGTTAGATCTGTTATGAAGCTAGATAAAAACAGTGAGAAGTAATTAGCTGTGTTAGTCTGCAGTCAGGCAGAAGGCAAGGTAGAGGTGCACCTTATAGACTAATTAAATCAGAGATGCATAAGCTTCTGCAAGCCACAGCTGACTTCATCAAATGCTATGCATTGGATAAGTGGCATTAGCTAGTTTTTTACTAGCCTTTTCATGGCGAATTTAGCAACTTGTGGGAGACTTTTGTGTGAAAGTTTCCTTTGCCAACATACATGATGAGGCAAATGTGGTGATGCTCAAAACCAGAATTGTAGGCAAGCCATGGAAATCAAAACAAATATGGAAATAGGATTCCTTTGTAATCTTATGTGATCTTGGTGGTAGTACTGGGTCTAAACACAGAAGAAATTAAACTTGAATGGAAATGAGTGTAATATGGATCTCAGAAGCTGCAAGGTTCTTAAGGGTATTGAACTGGAATGAACCAAATGCACTTAGTTTAATTAACTGAGATAACTAAATGCAGGGTATATTAGTAATGGAGAAAATTACATACCTAAGAAAACCTGAGACAAATAGGCTTTTTCCTACCATGATTGAGGAGAGGAAATTCTTTCTAAATATAAATAACATTTTATTTTTCCATTGCTTATGATATTTTTCCCTTACATGGAAGGGAAAAGGGGAATACATACTTTTACAAGTGTATGTGTAGGTCACACAGACCACCGTAGGTTGCATGTATCCCTCTAAGTACTGAGTAACCGTTGTGCCCAATCCACAGAGAACGAGTCTTCCCCAGATATATGTAGCCTGATGCTCATGTCAGAGAAACATCCCTAGTGTGTCAGTCAAGATGTCAGCCATTATACGTGCACACATTGGAAAGCCTGATAAATACATGCTGATGTGTCTATAGTGCACTAGGACAGGGATCCCAAACTTGCTAATAGCTTGTTCATAATGGAGAGATCCTTCCTTCTTGTTCATAACTGTGCAGATTGCCTTCTTTCCATTTGTGATGTCTCAACATCTCAGGGGCAGAAGCACAGTAAATTACTTAGAAAAGTATTTCATGCACTTTTAGTTTCTTGTAATGCTGTTTTTAATGCTTTTTAATTGCAACTGGAAACAAGGAGAAAAATTATTGTAGTACTGACGACCATCGACCTGTGATCTGCTGACCAGAATTGTTGTGTCCAGAATATTTGTCATACAGTGTGTTCTTTGGGTGCCAGTACAAGCCTTGGCTCTACAAAATTCTCTGCAAGTGCATAACTATATTTTGGCATTGACCGCTAAGGATACTATGTGAGAGAGTGGGCCTGGGTTTGTGGATCTTTTTGTAGGATTGATGATATTTCATCACCAGACATGACTCCAGTTAGCCTACTTATAATTAAACAGTTGTTAGCCTAGTTATAATTGAAAATATCATTCCAGGGGATCAATTTTTCCTCAAATGAACATGTTTTTTGAAACCAATATAACACAGTGAAAGCAGAGACTTGTACTGTAGTGGCACTCTGGATAACAATGTTTTAAACTTTAAGGAAGTTCAGATTCAAATTTGAATCCAGATTTAAATGTCATGAAGTGTGTCTGCCAGTTTAAAATGTTAAAAATATATTTTGTTTTTTTCCAATTTCTGAAGTCATGCACTTTCTAAAAGTCAAACATTTTTTGCTTGCTTTCCATTTAGACAAATCTTCCCTCTTCATTTAGGTACCATCTCGTAAATCCAATCACAAATTGTCCTGTTGGCTCCATGTTTTTACAAATAGATCATTTTCTCCATTACAAATAAAGCCCACAGTCAATTATCCCAATTAATTAAATGAGGTGCATCTGATTTATAACAGTTCACTGCTAATGAGTGCCTCATAGCTACTCATGTGCATTAATATACTATTTCATGCCAACCTGAATTTTCTTTCTGTAGTTGCATCTAATAATAATATTAGGAGGATCACAAAGGAGTTCTGTTCCCAAAATAGCTTTGATTTCCATGATGATGTTTTGTTCCTGTCTCTGATTTGGAATAATTGCCCATTTATTATTCTCTGTTTATATATGTCATTTAACTCTATGGGATTAACATTGTTCTTTTCTGTGTAGTTAGAGTGTTTGAGTTACACTGTTCAGTGTTCAACAAACCATCCTATCATGTTCTTTCTTTCCTCTCTTTCTTCCCCAGCCTAAATTGGGATTCTTTGAGTTTTCAAGTGTAGAGGCATAAAATTAATATTTCAGACAATAAACATTGCTAATTTAGGAATTTAAGGTTCAACTTTGCTCCCAGTGGGAGATTTGACGCCATCAAAGGGATAGAATTGGGTGTCTAGTGTTGTAGTCTAAGAATTAGTTGGTGGTTACGACTGGTCAAGAGGGACTGATGCAGGTCTGAGAGGGGGCTAGAATATGCTGATTCTAAAATAGACCCACAAGTATTCTTTGGTGCAATTCATCCCAGTGAAGGTGCCTCACCCAATTCGCGATACCTAAATCCCTGTATTTTAAGGGCACAGTGTGTTATTATATATACCTGGAGACTTTTGTAGGTTCCCAGCAGGTGAGTTCTCTCAGTTATCTGAACCCCATTAGAAGGTACTACACCCACAAAAGCCATTTCGATTGCTGAATTTGTTTGGATAGGTGAAACCACACTACCTTGTGAGGAATTATATGTGCTAGCACATGATACATACTGTTCATTTTGATATGGTTTCCCAGTATGTATACTAAGTATAGTAAAGGTTTAAAAAGAAGAGATTTTATACAATACCAACAGTTTAGAAGTTAGTAAAACAAAGTTGCCATTCAGATAATCAAGGGATTGGACAACTCAAGGTGAACTGTAGTAAGGATGTTTTAAAAAGAGACAAATCTGGCAAAATGTAGGACAACGTAGCTCACCTCGATTCTTTGCTTTTATGCAATCCTATTATGGTGAATCTAAAAAAAACTCCTGGGGCAAGACATTGTGACAGGAGCCCATAACCATTGGATTGCAGTGTTGCATGTTACCAGAAGTGGCTTGATGGCATCATTTGAAAGCATTGATAGAGGTCCCAGTTCAAAATAAATGTATTGCCATGGAGAAATTGCAGGCATTATTTAGGGAAACGGCAGCCAGGTGCCCTGGTATGAAAGCAACCCTAATTGCTAGTTTCATGGAGAGGCATTGATGGATAGATGCTTCACAGCAGACCGAATTTCATTTTTCTGTCTAATCCACAGCCCAATGAAGACAATATGAATCTCTCTGTCAATGTTGAATGGGTTTTGTATTGAGCCTTTATCCTCCTGTCTCAAGAGGCAAGTCTTTTGGACTTTTAATGTTAAAAACAAGGGAAGGCATTCAAGATAGCACAAAATAAGGAGGGAAGTGAGTTTTGGTTTTTACTGTACTTTAATAGAGGAGAAAGTAAAAGCTTCTTTACCAAAGTACCTTTTATAAACCTTTTTGCACGTGCAAAGCAAAATACTTTACCTTGCCACGTGTTTGCAGTCTCAATCTATTATTTTGTGTCTAAGATGAAAGACCTGTAAAAAAGAAAAATGTATAGGTTTAAAAAACCTGCTTGTCACCTTGGATCTAACTTTGGAATTGTAATTACACAGTACATCTTCAGTGACAGCTTGTAACACAGAGGATCAGATCATATGCCAAATGCCATAGAAACAGTCTGAAGTGTCAAAACACAGCATAGTTATTAAAACAAACCAGAGTCAGCTAGCTAGCTTAATAGGCCAAGAAATGAATATATCCATAACAAGTTGTCTGATCTATACACGTTTTTATGAACCCCCTCCAAACAGAGAGCAAAGGGAGAGATTCACTAAATTCTAAAAATAAAACACAGACACTGAGTTCTATTAGCATCTTAATGGCTTCAACACCCTTAAACTTGTTTCATAGAAACATGACTTCTATCTCTTTCATTCCCTCCCAGAGTATTTTGGGTTCTCCAGGTCACGTGTGTACTTATAGGTTCATAGGACTAAACCCTGGCCTGACAGATATCAATTGGTAGGTTGCCATTCTTGTAAGTAGAACTGAAATTTCAGCAGACAAGGCAGGAGAGATGTGTAGCCTCAGCTGCTAAATATGGCCAAAGCAGACCATACCAGTGGTCTTTTTTGGGGATCAGCAATTTTATTCAGTAGGGGCTGGAATGGCCCAGCTCAGGTCTGAGGAAGGTGGGCACTAAGACCCATCTCCTTCCATCGTGGCCCAGCTGTGGCTCAGTGCAGGCAGAGCTCTCCTTTATTGAAGGCCTGGGTGCCTGGTTGTGGCATGGCACAAGGGAGAGCTCTCCCTTCACAGAAGCTGCGGGTGCCTCACCACTGCACAACTTGGGAAGAGTCCCTCCTCCCCCACAGCAAAACCCCCATGGCTTGGCTGCAGCTCATCACTGACCGAGCTCCCCACCATGGAAGCCACAGTTCTGTGGGCTTGGATCTAACCTATGGGCCATAGGTTGCCAGCCCCTGGTTTATCTAATTTCAGAGTCTGTCTCAAAGGTTAGTATAACTGGTGCTCAAGAAGCAGCTTCAAATCTTCTACTATATATCTGATTGTAAAGGAATTTTCTTTCTGACTTAAACTGCTGCATAACAATTGCAGGCAGGCTAAGATGTAGTATTGCAGGAGTCATTTGGGTTAATAAGCACTCCGTTCATGACTTCATGGTATTGTCACAGAGTTAGGCAAATAATTCGCCCAATGCATCTAACCTACTTAGCCATCTACCTTGCTCATGGGGTATCATCAAGAAGATTATGGTTTTGTTCCAAGTCAGTTACTCTTTAGTATTACTTACTGCTGTTCTGAGAGTGTTCAGTTGTAAGCTATTGAGCTGTAGCTTGCTGTGATTGCTCAGATAAAAACATGGCATACTTAATACTTCCCAGAAAGTAATTATTTTTGCTCAAAATAAGCACAAAAGAGGCATAAGCTTGTGTGATGTGTGTTTTTTATTGTAATGTTTCTGTGTTAAATGTGTTCATGCTGTTATAATGCTGTGCCTCAGTTTACCCCTAATGCTAATACATGGGGAAAGAATGGGATAAAGAGATGGTAAAGCCAGAGTTTCATATGTATGGTACAAGACTAGACCAAGTTCCAGCATCGATAAGATTTGAATTGCTTTGTTGACACACGAACAAAGATTGCATACATAGGAGACTCCAGAGGAGCTGAAGAAGATGAGCATGACAATAGGTGGAGCAGGCTGGATAACATGTGGGTGTCGGCTTCTACCCAGGGCAGTCTGAACACAGAGACCAGCAGAGCAGCTTTGACTGTTTGGGAGCTGGGCAGACTGGAAAGAGAACAGGCGTAGGCTGGATTGGGATGGAGGAACTGCTTAACCCTTTGGAGGAGGCAGAGAACTGCTGGGTCGGTGGTCTTGCTTCAAGAGGAGAAAGAAGGTCCCTTTCTCAACCGCAGATGCATGCGTTGCTCCTTGGAATTTTGCATTGCCATTTTTCTCTCCAACAAGAGATAAGGTTCTTCTAGACATAGAATCTAGCTCCTTGACACAGGGCAATAGAAAAACAGGGAGGGTGAGGATGCAAAAATGCAGGATCTCAGAGCTGGAAGGAACCAGGGCTCTTACCTCTGACCACTGTAGCTTTGCCTGGTCTCTGAGAATACGCCCCAAAGCCAGGCCAGGTGGCACTTCTAGAGCACTCTCAGAGCCCAGACCAAGCTACAGTTGTCCTGAGCAAGCACCCTCCTTGGAGCGCACTCTGTGACAGCATGCGCAAAGCAAATTTATGTAAACAAACAAATATTCCTGGAAAATGTACCGCATTATTTGCCTAGGTCTAGACATAACACTGCTTGTGTAGAAACCTGCCATCCCCACTGACTGGAGGCTGGGGAATTATGAAATGGGACCCAAAGCTAGATAAAATAAGTTTCTGACCCTAATAAAACATCTTGGACCAGGTCCTAATTGGGCTTAATTTAGCATTCATAGAGCTTAGCTAATCAACAGTAGCTGAGGATCTGCCCTTATATTTGATGTTTAATGGGGCTCTTTTGTTCTATACTAGCTGTGGTTTTGGCCCATACTTACAATGCTTGTTTTTTTAAGTGTTGGCACATTTTAGGGGAGTGGGAGAAGGAACAGTTGGGGGTCTCTGAGCTTGCTTTCTTTTTTGAATCCTGAACCAGGAGGCAGAGTCCATTGAATAGTGCAATTACTTTGAGTTCTTCAGCAGGATACCATCATGCTTAGAAAGCCTTATATTCTCTTCTGCAAGAGAAACAAATAATATCCTCTTTGGAGGTATTGTTTGGCTGTTTATCATCATATTTACCCTAGTCTCTCTATACAAGTTTCTGGCTTTTCTCACAATAGATCAGCTAAGCCCAAGATCAGTGGAAAAGCTACATTATTTTTAAGTGCCTGGCCTATTCCCCCACCAGCCTTGTGTGTACCCATTATAGTGATTCACCTTGACTCTAATGGCCTTCATTGCTGATAGAAGTGCTGACCCAGGCTGAGGTCTTTTGAACTATGATAGCAATTTATTCTAGCCCTCTGTAAAAGCAGTTGATAGATTGCTGGTTCAGTTCCCGCCCACATCCAGTGATTACTAGCAGGTTTATAGGTTTCTGAAAAAGAGAGAACTAGAAAGAGACACGACTGCCCTAGGGCCCAATTCTGTGTGAGTAGGAGTAATAAACAGGGCCTGGCTGGGTTTGGTGGAGAGCTGCAGTGCTCCAACAGATGTACAAAGAACTGTGCCACAAGAAGGCTCAAGGCCTGGTGAAACCCTCTGCATAATGGAATGGTACCTCTTGCTTTGATCCATTGTGCTTCTTTTCCTAAACTTATCCAGTTCTCTAGCCCCAGCTTCTCACTTTTTCCCTGGATGTGGCTTGCATGCTTTGGTGGGTCTAGATCTTTGCACAAATCCTCCTTCCTTCAGCAGGTAGAATGTTTAACTCAGGACATAATAAAATGTCAGGGTTTGTCTTTCACTTACAGTTTTTTGTTTGTTTTTTATTATGGTTCAATTTAATAAATTTGTAGATCATTAGGGGCTGGAAGGGACCTTGAAGATCATCTGGTCCAGCCCCCCTGCACTACGTAGGAAAAGACAACTGGGGTCAAATGACCCCAGCAAGGTGACTGTCCAGTCTCCTTTTGAAGATTTCCAGGGTAGATGACTGGACTGCCACTGGAGGGAGTTTATTTCACAGTCTGGACACAGTGACTGTAAAGGAGTTTTTCCTGGAATCGAGCCTGAAGTGACCTTCCAGGACTTTGTATCCATTGCTCCTGGTCTTCCCTAGGGCTACCCTAGTGAACAGCTGTTCACCAAGTTCTTGATGTACTCCCCTGATGTAGTGGTAAGCCACTACCAAGTCCCCTTTCAGCCTTCTCTTCTGAAGGCTGAAGAAGCCCAAGTCCCTCAGCCTTTCCTCATATGGCTTGTCTTGCAAGTCCCTGATCATACAGGTTGCTTTTCTCTGGACCCTCTCAAGTTTTTCCATGTCCTTGTTGAAGTGCGGTGCCCAGAACTGGATGCAGTACTCCAGCTGTGGTCTCACCAGTGCAGATTACAGTGGGAGTATCACTTCCTTAGTTTTGCATGAGATGAAACAGTTAATGCATGCCAGTGAGTTGTTTGCCCTGCTGGCCATAGCATTGCACTGCCGGCTCATGTTCATGCAATGGTTGATCACTACCCCTAGGTCCCTTTTGGCCACGATGCAAGTCAATCTTTACTTTCTTACAGTGACTAGCACACGTAGCTGATTCCCCTTCTTCCAAAGACCTTCCCTGCTTGATTGAAACCTTTTTATCAGCTAAGCCTTTAGCAAGACTGAAGCTTTTTTTTTTCTTCATTGGTTTGCTTATATTGCTCTCCATCCTCCACTGTGTTTGAGTAGTGCTGTAGTTCCTTCTTCTGTCTCTGCTCTCTTTCCCTTTCATTTTAGGATTGTCAGTTGTTCATCACTGAAACACTATCAGATGACATTAAGCTTAGATACAGACCTTTTTATTAAGAACGTTTTTTGAAGTAGCTCATTTATGACTGAAAGAGTACAACATTTCTAGTATAATACTTAATGCTTAGTTTAAATTTTTGAGACAGAAAAGTGAGGGGCTGCCCATGTGATTTTATCCCTTTAAATGTCACAGGATTGGCCTAGCAATTCAAAGCCTGACTAGAAAACAAGTAAGTAGAAGCACAAGAAGTGGAAGATGACGTATAAAACTTGACCATGCCCTTTTTTGAATGGGAATTCTTCCCCCCACCATCTATAAATTCCTCTCTTGATCTTTAATATTATAAGCCACACTTTCATATCATATAGCCTACTTTTTAATTTATATGGGTTTTTATGAACATAGGGCCTGTTCCCATTTGTTTTATGGAAGCAGGATCAAGGTCAGGTGGTTTGCTTTGGAGCAAGATGTTCCCATGGTTGGGACACAAGACTGGGACTCAGGAGATCAGCGAGTTCTGATTCTGCCATGTACCACAGGTGTGACTATAGGCAAATTACTTGATCTTTCTTTGTCCCAGCTTCTTTGTGTGTACACTTCTGAGGGCTTGAGTGAGACTTAAGTGATGCAAGGCCTTTATATACAGGTGAATTTTTCCAACAGTCAATTTGTATGTAGATGCAAATACAATTTTTATGTAAATATAAAACTTGCCTATTGTATAGCACCTTCCATCTGTGATTCCCAAATTACTTTGGAAGATGCCCTGCTAGTCCTTGATTTCATTAAGAGTACAGTAAAACAAGGCTGGAATCTTGACTCACTTAAAAATTTGGGCTGTTTTGTACTTCCTTCCAACCCCTTTCCATGCTCCTCCATGAACACAGTTTGATTCTTTTTCAATAAACCTTTCTTTTCTCCACCTTTTCGTCCTGTCCATTCCTTTTTTCTTTTGTTTGCTTCCTTCCTGCTGTCCCAGAGCCCTCTCTTCCTGTATATTTGATGATTCTCTTTTCTTTGCCATTTCTTTTCTTTTCTTTTTTTCTTTTATTGTCATTCTATTCTCACTCTTCCTTTGGAAAAATACATTTTAAAGATTCAGTGTTACTTTTAAATCTTATTTGAAGATTTTGGCAGGCACATCACAGCTCAGCCTATCCTGATTCTTTTTTCCTTTGCTTTCCACCCTTTGTTGCTCTGCATACCTCCAAGAGAGCTCATCAGAATTATATTTGTAAGATTTCAAATCTCTGCACTTGTGTCTGACGTGGAGGGAAAAAAAATCTCCTAGAAGAATCCCTTAGATGTTTTATTTTACTGGACTTCAAGGGAGGAAGAGTTCTCAAATTAAAATCTTCAGGCATAATTCTCACTTTGCTCCAAGAACAGCAGGTGAAGAAAGGTTTTCTCAAGTAAGATGATGATACCAGGTATCCTGCTTTTTAAGGGCAGGAAAAGGAAAGTAAAAACAACATGGTAGCTTTCCTTTATATAGCACCACCTTTTAATCTAGGTTGTATACTCAGAAACCCATATGAACACTGATCTTTCCACAGCTTCACGGAAGTTGACAGAAGCTGTCTGTATTGCCATGCCTCTTTTTACTAAGGCCACCCCATGAAGTTGGGGGCTGCAAAATGAGATGGCTGCAAAGTGAGCGGTTCCATACTGAGTGGAGACAAGAAGATACAGATGATTTCATCTCCTTGCCAGCTTTATGGAGACTGGCAAAATTCAGGCATAAGGAATCTGTGGATGGGTAGATTTCTGAAGATACATGGCTTTAACATGGATGGTTCGAGTCTTCCTCTGAATCCATTTGTTCGGGGAGGAGCCCCACAGCTCCTTTTGTGGAGGTAAGATGCATCTCCTCCATGGAACATGCTGCACTGCAGGGGTTGAGGGCTGGTCTTTGGGTTGGATTAGTCGTCTTCTGCATCTAGCCCACAGGTGTGCCAAGCATTCATTTTTCTTGTAGCACCTTTTTACTGATGGCAAGAAAGTTAAAATGACTAGGGATAGAGATCTATTTGTTAGCAAATGAGCTCAGATACAACCAGTCTGTAGCACGTTGGGGTCCCACGGGTGGCTGTGATGCCTCCTGGTATCTCTGTGACTGTCCCCCACTCTGCCCCTAAGGCACCTTCCCGTCTCTCCTGCCACACCTTGATGTAATAATAATAAATAGGGTGGCTGCCCAAGGGCCTGTGTCTGGCTCCAGTCCAGCTGGACCCCCACTGGCCTCTACTGCTCCCAGGCCCCTTGCTGGACTTCTCTCTGGCTGTGCCACTGCAGGGCACCTAAAGCCTTAGGAGCTAATCTCATGGCTCCAATCCTTCCCTACACCATGCCCCAAGCCTTGCAGGTGCTACAATATCATTGTCCTTTCCTGTTGGGGCTGTGACCTCCTTGGTATCTGCCCTTTTACTCTGGCTAGGCCTTCTAGCCTGGGCCCACTGTGTTGGATCTGGCTTTGAAGCACTAGCTCTGGTTCATCCCTTCTGGTCACCAGGCCTCTGGCTCCTGTCTGGTCATGCCCCTCTCGGGCACCGGGCCCCTGGTCCCTGTCTGGCTCTGTGGTCTTGGACTTTGCCCCTCTCTGGGATCAATAGTCACTCAAGCCTTAAGCCTGCCCCTAGCTCTGTTACATACCTTCCCTACTTACTTATGGCTGATAGGCAAGGGAGGGTGTGGGGTGCTCAGTCTGGCTCCCCCTTAATTTTTGTCCCAGCTCAGCAGGCACGGGACAAAAGAGAGTTCCTTCTCTTATCAAGGAACTCTTCAAACATCAGATCCGAAGCTACCCATCTTGCAATCCCCCTAGCTTTATTCCTTTTGCCTCCAAGGACTCCTTTGTGTTTTTCCACCAATTCAGAGTCCTTCCTCCTGAGGTCCAAACAGCTGATCAGCTCAGTTATTTCCCAGGAAGGTTTTTCATTTTTACATTTGACCACACCTCGGCCACTGGGTTTTCCCCCCATATTTTTTGTAGAAGTCCATAAATATAACACTCCCTGTTTCCCTTCTCAGGTGGTCTTTGATGGTCCACCAATTAGTCCACTCAGGGAAGTTACTCATACACACCCTTCTACCACTCAGGATCATCCCAATCTCTGTCTGCCACCTGACCTGGGGTAGGTTTCATCTCTCCTACCTTGGACCGTACCTACTCTCAGCTCCTTCTGGGGCTTGGTAGGTCATCTCCCTGCAGTCTGCATACAAGGCTCTCATGCTGGCTGCTGAGTTCCCCTACTAGCTGGCAGGACTTCTGGAGCACTCTGCCATTCGTTTGCCCCCACTCCCCTGCTTACCCAGGTATGGTTGTTCCACTGATGGTTCCATACCCCAAGGTATTTTCCCCTGTAATAGTGCTTATGGGATGGAGGCAGAGAGACTATGTTCCTTCTCCCTGTTATAAGGCCATGCTGTGGGCCTTATTATACTCTGTACAAGCAGGGCCACATGCCCATTGGCAAGCTCTATTTGTCCCTTGGCCAGAGTCCTGGTTTTTCAAAGCAGGTTCAGCCCTGGTTTGGGTCTGGACAGGAGGACTTGTTTCCCCCTTTGGCACATGTTTGTCCTTCTCTAGGACTTCATTCTGGCACCCTGGTCCTACAATTCCCCTTCAGGGTGAACTGGCCTCTTTCCCTACAGCCGCCATCTCAGAAACTGCTGCTGCCCACTCTTCTCTCAGCTATCCTTTCAGTCAGGGCTGTGCCCGAGGTCAGGTCTTTGCTGCTTTCTTGCCTCTATCATTTTCCACAGCTTTGGGAGTTTTCTGTGGCCTTTCTCCATGGGCGTGGGTTTGTGGGAGCACCACTCTTGTCAGGCATCTTGGGAGTCTTTATCCTCTGCCTTGTGGTTAAGGCCCTTAGTCCCAACTTGGGACTCCCCTTTCTGCCTTGCTGCTTCATGCTTTTTGTACTAGCAAGTGATTTTTACCAGATCTTTCAACAACTTTTTAAATTTCCTGACTACTTGTAGTACCCAGCTCTCTCAGCTGTGATGCAAGGCCCCTCAATCCCTGTGTGACTTCTTCTTTGAATGGGTGGAGTCCAGTGTCACACCTCAGCTGCTCTAGACCTAACTCTCTGCCCAGCCTCGGGTTTTCACTGGTCAGCTCAGCATTGGCTCACTAGAGCACTGTGAGCTGATCCTCACAGCTGACTTTATCTGCCTGCAAGTTGTCCCTCTGCACATGGGCTTCAGCCAACTCCAAGTTACCTCTTGAGAGTTCTTTCTGCCAGGGTGTTTGCTCACCCTGTCCATTCTTATATTATAAAAGCCTAAGTCAGTCTGTCTGTCCATTCAGAACGCTTTGTTCGCATTCTGGTTGGCTGATGGAAACAAGAGGCAGAACAGCAGCAGCATGGGGCGCTAGGTGGTGGCATTCCATCCCAGCCCCCTCTGCCCCACCCCTGCCCCCCATCATTCTTGACAGGCAATTGGCTAGTAATTATATAAATATGCAGTGGACACAAGCTCCTGCACCAGGGCTTAGGTACTAGTGAGGTCTTTGTGCAGCACAGACAAGAGCTGCTCACTCTGTATGTGAGGGGCAAGGGAGCTGGGGCACATGACTTATGAGGAGAGGCTGAGGGAACTGAGCTTATTCAGTCTAGAGAAGAGAAGACTGAGAGGAGATTTAATAGCACCCTTCAAGTGCCTGAAGGGGAGCTCAAAAGAGGATGGATCTAGACTGTTCTCAGTGGTGACAGATGACAGAACAAGGAGCAACGGTCTCAAGTTGCAGCAAGAGAAGTTTAGGTTAGATATTAGGAAGAATTTTCTCACTATAAAGGTATTAAAACATTGGAACAGGTTGCCCAGAGAAGTTGTGGACTCTCCATCCTTGGAGGTTTTTAAGACCCAGCTAGACAAAGCCCAATCTTATGCTTATTTTTATCTGATGCTTATTTTGCACATCTAACTGTTTTTGAAGGTCTGCTACCTTGGCCTTATGTTTTTTCCCTTCCCCTCAGTTGTCAGGGCTTTCATACTTTGGGACAGGGTCCATCCCCCCAGCCTCAGAGGCAAAAACATCCAAGTTGTCTTGGAATGCTCGTAGCTTTGCCTCCCACTCTTGGCTTCCTTCTGCTGCTATCAGCTGCTTTATTTCTTTCCTGATCTCAGCCTCAGCTGCCAGTAAGCATTTCAGCTCTTTGCTCTTGCTCTCCTTGCTCCCTGTCAGTATCTGCTGTCTCAAGGGAGCTAATTCTGCCTCAGTTTGCTTGTGGCCTCAGCATTCTACTACCAGCTCCCATTGAAGGTGGTCTGCCTGTCTGCCCACCTCATCTGCAAAGAGTTGCACCTTTAACAGTTCCCATTCCAGTGTATCTGTATGATCAGGCTCCAACACTACTTTTCTGCTGCCATTCAGGGGCTCCAACCCCTGGCCCCAGCATGCTGGCTTGTAAGGTGAAAGCGAAACTGGAAATGCCCACCGTGGCACTTCCGGTTTTGCCAAGCCCCAACAGCCCGGAGCATAGCAGGCTGCGTGGGCCTGCTTCCCTGTCCCTTGGGGCCCGTGGGAGGGTCAGTGATGCGGCGGGAGGGTCGGTGATGCCCCCGACGCAGCAGGAGAAGCAGCAGCCCAAACAGGCAAAGACACCTGTTCGAGCCTCTCAACCGGCATATTTTGTTATCCGGCACCCCCCAGTCCCCATGGGTGTGGGATAACAAAGCTTTTGCTGTATATGCCTGTTGAATACAGTAGAATCCTCTTAATTTAGTTACCCTAACAGACAGCCTATTCTCTAAAGTAAACTTATTCCTTGTAAGAGATGAAGCCATTAAAACACAGCCCAAAGAGCTTTAACATGCTAAAAATAAGGACTAGAAATATAAAAATATGAACAGAAAGTTCCTTACTGCTCTCACCCTTAATTAAAACTCTTTTTTTCATTGGAGGTGTCTTAAAAGCTTGGAGCTCTGAATCACACACCTGGTAAAGTACCACTTAATAAGATCACACCATCTGAATATATATTTCATTTAAGTGGAATTTATGTTAATATTGTCTTAATTAAGCTTCAGTCATTACCATTTGCTGTCATTAAGTTAAATGCAGTTCCCTGGGAGATGTCCCAATTAAGGGGTCAGTTGATTAAGTGAATTCTCTGTAAGTGAATTAAACAGTGACAAGTAGCTTTCTAGCTTAGAACTGTTGGGATAGGAGTCTGGATCAATTTTAATACCGTTCTCCTGGAAACAAACAACACAGTGACTTTTGGGAATACTATGATATGGAAACATTTTACACTGGTTTCCTAGACTTCTCTATATTTTAAAAGTTCTATGCTGCCCACCTGTGTAATTCAAATGGCACTGAATGTAATGATGATCCAGAATGGAGCATTGTTCTTTAAACGACTGCTTTTGTCTAGCTCATCACAGTTAGCTGTCCAGGAAGTGGCGGAATAAGATTAGAGGGCAAATCAATTGTACAGTTCATGTAAATGAATTATATTCAGGAGTACCCCCAGAAATCAATGACCTGTCTTAGATAATAGTCAGGAAAGACAGAGCTCTGCCTTTTATCATTTGTAAGAGCATTGGGAAGCGCAAATGTATTTATCAAGAAAATTCACAGAAAGGAAGAATGGCCTGTGGCATAGAAAAACCATAGTGTTTAAAAAAGCTTAGGCATTCTTAACCCACATTTGGGGACTAATGTATGGTCTTCACATATACATTGCTTTGTGGTTCTCTGGGACACGGTGCCTCTGGGACATATCTTACCATGGTTAACTCATATGTTAGCTGTAGAACAACCCCCCCACCCCTTATTAATCTAATGCTAAATAACACGAAGGGTCAGATTGTGAATCCTTTGCCACATTCTGGTGAGCAGTTACTTGCCAGGAGTCTTTCCATTGACTTCAGTGGTCATTGGATCAGGTTATATGCAGTTTTCTGGGTGATGCCCCAATTAAGGGGTCAGTTAATTAAGTAAATTCTGTGCAAATGTTTTAAACAGTGACAAGTAACTGTATAGTTTAGAACTGCTGAAATAGGAAATTGGATCACTATGTTCTACCAGAAACAAACAAGAGAGCAACTTTTGGGAATACCATAATACAGAAACATTTTACACTGGTTTCCTAGATTCCTCTGTGTTTGTCTACACCACTCACTTTTGTAATTTAAATGACAGTGAAGTAACGATAATCCAGAATGGGAGCATTGTTCTTTAAGCAACTACTTTTGTTTAACTCAGTTTGAATTGAGTGAATGGGGGTTTCTCTGTGTGAATTCATGATCACTACTGTAAGAAAAAAAAGTTGCCTTCAAGTACATACTATACTAGTACACTGCGTTCAAAATCAACTAGTATTTTGACAAACTAATTGATGCTTTAGAAGCCTCATAAAAACAAGAGAAGGCATGCCAAACCATAGTCCATGTGACAAATACTGTGCTGTTACATCTAAGCTGCATTCACTGTTCTATATATAGAGGGGGTGTCTTAAAAGAACATCTTTCAATATTCTGCAATTAAAAAAAAAAATCAGTGACACTTCAGTTTCCAAGACAAGTAATTTTTCAAAATATTTGTGGCATTCCCATACCCTTCTGTCAGCTGCCTATGTGCTGGTCTAATTCCATCTCAAATGTCCTTATGCTATTTTCATCTTTAGCTCTCAATGAAAAGCTCTCTTGGTACACAGATTTCCATTGAGCTTAGTTGCAATATAACTATAAAACATTCATTTGGGAGTGTAACAGGGGGCCTTCCCAGGGCAGGTCAGAAGTTGGCCCGCCCACCTGTTTCTGGGCTAACCCCCTGCCTCTCTCATCTGCCATGCCTTACTGTTTAATAATTGGTGTCTTAATGAGGCAGGAAGCTGCCCTTTGGCAGCCCTATTCTTCTGGGCCTATGTCTGCAGCTACAACCACCCCTGCACTGCATCCCAAGCCTCGCATATCATGCATGATGTTCCTTCACACCACAACTGGTGCTCCCGGGTCTCACAAGGACTCTCCCTTCTTCTCTGGAGGGGTAGGTCATTGTGCTCTCCCTTGCTGTAATTTTTGACCCACACTTGGCCTCTTTGCAGTGGAGACTTGCCCCTAGCTTCCTGGCTGAGCCCCCCCTATTTGGCTTCAGGCACAACTATGGCCTCAAATGTCCAAAAACATACCTTGGCCTGCTCCCCACACATGGGGTTCCCACTATGCATACTCTAGGGCCTCTACACCATGCCCCCCCCCCCCCCCGGGGACTTCTCATCATCTTCACAATCAACTACTTACAGGGCTGACCCTTGCACTGCCCTTCTGGCTTACTTCCAGCTTGGCCCTACTCTGTGCAGGGCCACCGGCATCCCTGCCCCCTCAAGGCCTTCACAACTGCCCTCTCTCTCCAAGGCCACACAACTATCTCCAGCCAGGGGCCTCTGGGGTCTTCCTCCCCTGCAGGCTCAGGTGGGCACAGCCATGCCTGGCCCTTGTACCCACTGAATTGTGGGGGCTAGGGGTTAAGGTGCCTCAACCCACCTTTCACTGGGGTAGTAATTGGCCTGGCATTTCCTGGGAGCTCCCACACCACCAGGAGCCCCACCAGGCCATCCATCCCCAGCAGGGTGCAGTTTCAAGTCATGCCCAGGACCAAGAGCCTCCTGCTCTTATCTTCTGATGTTCCTGCTGCAGCTCAGCCAGGCGATGTTTCTGCGTCGGCTGCCAGCAACAAACAGCAGCCTTTGTATCCTTTGTTCTTAAAATGGCTGCTGCCATCAGGCATCTGCTATCTACCTGACTCTGCCCTTAAAGTGGCAGGCACCCAAAGGTGCACTGCCACAGGGAGGAAAAGGACCCTTGGATTAAAACTGCTGGAAGAACTATGCTAAATCTACAAGGCCTGTTACTGTTTTATAGGTGAAAACTGCTTAAACTCATTTTTGTATTTCTTATTTACATAGATGATTTACATATCCAGTTTCAGCCCGAAGAACTTTGGAAAAGCTGTGCTCTAAACTCGAGAAAGCTGGTGTTTGGAATGATCGCTGTTAAATATTGAAGTATAAAGGTATTGGCTGGTATTATTATCATACAATTTTGAAATGAAGTTATTTTGTCTCTATAGAAATATTAAGACTCATACTTCATGGTTTGTCATTTTACACTCCTCCACATGCTAGGCCTATTAATATAGGTGGGGTGTTACCTATTATTACTGGCTATTGTTATATTCTGTCGTGGTTTATCTAAGAGCCTTCATTGGGGATTAAGTGTCCTGTGACTAGAGATTATTATAAGCAACATAAAACAGCACCGGCCCCAGAAATCTCTAAGGATTGAGTAGATGTGTGGAGATAAGAATAAAATATTTTAGAAAGAGGGAAGAATAGACTGTAACCAAATGGGTGCATCTACATATGAAATGAAGGCAAAGAAATAAACCCAAGAGCTGTTTAAGCCAGAGTAAACTTCTCCCAGGCACAGTGCCTACACATGTCTGGGACAGCAGCAATTTGAACTAGGGCGGAGCATGTCCAGGCTGGCAAGGGTCACTGGGGGTCAGTCCCAGGCTCCATATGGTGGCATCAGGCAGCATCAGAGCTGGCTGGGGCATGAGAGTGCAGAACCTATGGAGCTATGTGGCTAGGCAGGAGCCAGGAGTCTGGTCCCCACCTGGTCACCATCTACATGTGCATTTCAGTACAGATAATTACTCCTCTGCAAGGTAGCACTGACCCCAACACTACTATCTTATAGTGGAGTTAATTAGTTTACTGTGCCACACGTGTAGACAGTGACACTTTTTTTTGTGGAGCTAATTAGTCTATGCCATAGTAACTCACATGTGTAGCTGCACCAAGTGTTTTAGTAATCACTTAAATCTGGATTCTTTATGGACTGTATTTACAACATGTCCTCTAAATAAGCCTTGTTTTTGAAAGGCAGAATGAAGAGAATAAGATCTTTCCTTGAAGATACCGGTAAATAGTAATAAGTAACTGAGTAGCAGTTATTGCAGCAGGAGAAAGTGGTGGAAAGTGAGAGTGGCCATAGTCAAAAGCCAGTGAACCCCAGGTGTTCACTATGTTACTCTCTGTGCAGCACAAATAGAATTACTCTTGCTTTCCCTCAGCAGAGGAAGAAACTGCTATTACTGTTTTTCCTTGTTTATAATGCACACCTTAATTTCTAGCAGTTGAACTTTGAGGGGAAAAGGTGCATGTTGTATGCAAGAAAATTCAGTATTTACATGGGAATGTTTTGGAGGTATTTCTGGGAGAATTATGGTGTTACAACTTTGTAGAGGATCTCTGGCATGGAATCTATTTGTCTATTTGTAGTGCATTCAAAGAAGCACAGTGAGGAAAGCTATTTTCTTCATGTAAGTAACTGTCCAGTCCCAACCATCACTGAAACAACATAATGAAGTCTTCTTATACATAGGGACCTACCTAAATTGAACTCATGCAGATTTCACAGAAACTGTGAAATCCGAGGCTGCCTGCAAAATCCATGCTCTTGAAATCTGCAACCCCACCCAACCCCCCCCCCAAAAACTTTTAAAAAGTTATTTTAGTAAAAAAGTTACTAAGTTTTCCCTTCCTGGGCTGGCCTTGTGGACCATCTGGGAGGAGAAGGTGCTAGCTGGTGGGGTGGCATGAAGGGGGAAGCAGACAAGATGGCAGCTGCCCCTCTTACCTCCTTTCCCCCCTCCCCCGGGTCTCACCACCAATCAGTGCTGAAGGGCACAGCTAGACAAAGGGCAGTCAACAGTCAAGATAAAAGCTGCCCCTCATCCCTCCTTCCCCTGCAACCTCTCTGCCAATCAGTGTTGAGGGGTGGGGCTGCCACAAGATGCCCATGAAATGGGTTCTTCATGCCAGGAGAAAGCAGTAAAAATGGCTTTGTCTCACCGTGAGTTAAGTAGGTCCCTAATTATAAATTAAACATTTTACCCTATACAGTATTAAGAAAATTTGAAATCTATTTTCATGTTCTTTTCTCCTTTTTTCCTAGATTTATTCGTAATGGCCATGTTTTGCAACAACAGCTGAGAGACTCTAAAATACTTTCCTTTCCTAAGAAGGGGCAGTCTTTCAATAGGATGGTACGCAAGGCCTCTCTTTATATTCTCAGCTCATTTTTTCCTTTGTGTGTCTATGTATCTTGCACATTGAAGTGACTTAATAAAGGGAGGATATGAGCTTGTAACAGAATGATAACAAGAGTAGACCCCCTACTTTACTCCATTTCTATGTGGATAAACTTCAATAAGATTTTTAAAAGTATAATGTTACAAATTGGAAACACAGACTCTTGTTAGATGCCTCTCTACAGGTAGGGGCACTTCCTATCACGCAGAGGAAAGTTTCATAACCCTGTAACAGTTGGTACAATACCAAGATCCATTCTCATCTGCCACACAGACCTTGCTTCATCTGAGTCAGCTGAGCACCATGTTGGTCACACAGTGCACAGTGAGGCAAGCACAAAAGTTTCAGAACATCAGGCAGGATTTTAGAGACATTCGTTTTGCATAAACCTGTGTCACATCAAAACCCTGTTGCTAGGGAAGTTATACCAAGCTGTGCACGGAGCCTGCAACTGCTGGAAATTTCTTTCAGCTCAGTGTGATTCTTAGAGATGAGGACTAATAAGAACACAGTATATTATTAAAAAATATCAGCTTGATGGGGCTCAGCAAGTGCCCATAGCAAGTGAACGTAATACTTGACTCCATTAAATCCTCAGCATCTGAGCCTTCCTACCTAAGGAAATAACCACAAAAAATATGACGTTGAGATACTAATAAGATGAGCTATGTTACTAATGAAATGCTAATGAGATCTATATAATCTAGTGTGTCACTGCAGGGTCTCAGTCTTTTCAGGCTTGGTAAATGCAATAGCAACTGTTAATTTGCCTGGAGTAGACTCCTGAATTTAGCAAGGGAAATTCAACAGGATTAGAAAAATACCATGTACTCTTTCAAAACATAGTTATATTGGTTGTTTATAATTGTTTTCTTTTTTATATTGTTTTTATTAAAGATTCTCACTGAATAATTAGCACACTCCAGCAGGTTTGATTAATCAAGCCTGCTCTGATATGGTCTAATTAGAACACATTGGAGCAGGCATTAAGTACAGCTATATATAGGTGCCCCTGGTAAATTAATAATTAAAAAAAATTCCAATGAATAGCTAGTTTTAATTGGAAATATCATTTACCAGAATGGCCTTCAGCTACAAAGTTTGGTATTTGGATTCAGCTTTTTAAATGTCCTAATGTTTGAAGAAGACTGGCACCTTTAAGAGCATATTCACTGTGTTGAGGGAAAGAGCAAATTTCACTGTTAAAGGGGGCAAAGGAGAACATGGAAACAAAGGTTATTCCTGTACTTTATATCTACCAGGAACTTCTTAACTACCACAAAACTTATCTAATGAGGAACAGTTGCTCAGCGGGAAAAGGGAACACCCTGTTCCCATGGGAAAATTAAATATTTCATACACAAGTGCTATGCAAGTTGATACCAAGGCTTCATTGTAACTCACCTCTACAGCCTTTCTCACATGTGGCAGGGGAATGTGCATGCAAAGCAGCCAAAAGTAGCATGGCATGTGAGTCATCTTGCCTGTCATTGACTGTAGAGAGGGGGTGGGCGATGAGTGGAGTGGGTCTCCAAAACTCTGACTGGAGAGCTATCATGGGGTATGGTTTTCTAGCCAGCACAAGCATTAAAAGTCCCCTCTCTTTCTTCAGTACTACTGCTCATGGCATATTTTCAATGCACAGAATGGTTTCACAGTTTAGGAATAAGTTTTTACCATAGTGAGTGGTCAAAATCTCTGGTTCATCTGATGTTTCAGTGGTGTAGGTTGTAGCCGCATTGGTCTAAGGACACAGGCAGATAAGGTTCTTTGGGTAAATTGATATCTTTTATTAGACCAACTCAAATAGTTGGTAAAATTCTTTTTTTCAAGCTTTTGGGTACAAATAAATTGTTGTAGGAATACATCTGGGAAAAAAGGAAATAAGAACATGAAAATAGATTTCAAATGTTTTTAATAGAGGTAAAATGTTTAATGGGTCTAACTCCAATAATCTGTACCTGAATTTGTACAAATGGCTTACTCCAAAAAATGTGTACCTGAAAGCTTGCAAAGAAGAATTTTTCCAACTATTTGAGTTGGTTTAATAAAAGATATCAGATCTACCCAAATAATTTTGTTTGCCTGATTCAGCTGAGATCTTGGGCTTTTTTGTTTTGTTTTTTTGGGGGTGGGGGGTGTAGGGGGTGGGGAAGAGGGGAATGTAGCAGCACAGGTAAAAGTGAAGAGGTGCCTGGGGAGTCAGATGTCCGGCAGGTCTCAGTAAGTCAGAATTCCACTGTCTCCACATCCTGCATAATTTTGTGCTGCGGGATGTTCAGCTCTGCCTGTTCGTCCTGCAGCATCTCGCCCCCCTTGATGCCGCAGGGGAAGTAGCCCTACACCTTCCTACATTTTGAAATCAGCTGGCTTGTAGTGGTAGCAGCACCATCACTGGCAGCCCTGTCCCCCTCCAGGGCATCCCTGACTATAAGGTGCAGTCTGTGTGCCACACAGCGGATGCCAACAAAGTTGGCATTATGGACAGCCTTGACCATATTGTCCCCATTATTGGTGAGCTTGGCCTGCCCAATGAGCCACCCCTGCACCATGTGTTTCATGGCCACCATGATCTCCCTTGCCATATGGGACTCATCCAGCATCTCAGCTTGGAGAAGAGCCCTCCGACAGCATGACTGATCACACCAGTGCCCTGTGAGGGAAAGGTAGGTGTGATTGCTACCCCAGCTGCTCCAGATGTCCGAGGTGAAGTGCAAGGCTACCTGTGGCCATGCCTTGTGCAGCTGCTCCCTCAGGTGCTCCCTGCATGGCTCATACGGGGAGGGCAGCACCATCCTGCTAAAGGTGGTGCATGCACACACTTGGTAAGATGGGGCCACAAGCACTATGAACTGCCTGAACCCTGGCCACTCAACTAGGGAGAAAGGCTGGCCATCCAGAACAAGCATCTCCCCAGTGGTCTGGGTGATCTCACTCACCTTGGGAATGCACCCCCCTTTTGTCTGCAGCTTTCCCCCACTGGTCCAGGGTGGCCTGCCTCTGTTTTTGGGGGATGGGGACTTTGGAGTGAGCAGGGGACTTCCCTTTGGGTGCACACACACTGGTGCCAAGCTTAGCAGGAAGAAGGGCAAGGGGGTGCTGCCTCCTGAGATGCAGCAGCATCGCTGTGGTGGTGAAGTGTTTCACCTCCTTGCCCCAGCTGATCTGCCTTTGGCAGTGCTGGCAGATAGCAAACCTGGGATCATCTGCCAGCTCAGAATGCTCCCACACTACGCTACTCACCCACTTCTGGGTTGAGGGTGGGGATGCTGCCAAATTCCTCTCCTCAGCAGTATGAGGCACAACAACAGGAGGAGCTGCTTCAGCTGAGCCACTTGCCTGAGCCTTCACAACTTCAACCTCATCTGAGATGCTGCTTTCTGGAGAAGGAGGCCTAGGTCTAGGGGAACTTTGAGGCGTATGGAGCACAAACTCTGATTCCCCTTTGGTCCCCAGAATTGCTTGAGCCAGGGCGCTCAGGTTCCCTGGTTCCAGCTCCAACTCCTCCTCTGGCAGTGGGAGGCTCACACTGGGAGATGACATTGGGGTGGAGGAGACAGTGATTCTGATGCTGGTGCCTATTTCTGGAGTTAGGGGAGGTGGTGCAGGTGCAGGGATGTCAGGTACAGGTACTGCTCCCACCTCCTTGCTTCCACTGGCAGCAGAAGTCTCATGGCTGCTTGGGAAGAGGATGCGTCTATGTTGAGGGGAGGGAACTTGCAGCTCTAGTTCTCCTCCTACCCCCTCTCCCTTCCCTGCCAGAAGACTTGGCACCTGCCTTTCCAGCACACTTCATACTAATCTTTCCTGTGCCGCAAAAAGTGTCTGTCTGACGACTAGCTTGTCTGATTTGTTTGCTTCGCTTTGTGTAGATGACTGTGGCTTGATTATTGATTACTTGTTAATAAAGTATATGGTGTGTGTTTGTGGTGTTGTTCGGTGATGTGCTCTTTGCCCTGGCTCTGAATGGGTGACTTTAGGACTTCTTCTTGCCTTTCTAGCTTGTCTGAATTGTTTGCTTTGCTTTGTGTAGACTGTGGCTTGATTCTTGCTTGCTTGTTAATAAAGTATATCGTGTATGTGTGTGTGTGTTGTTGTTCAGTGATGTGCTCTCTGTCTTGACTCTGAATGGGTGACTGTCTGACTTCTCCCTCTTCTTCTTCTGGGTTGTGTTTCTTTACTGTATTGTTCTGTGTTGTGTAGTGTACCTAAAATATCTTCTTCTTTCTGAATCTCTATCTGACTTCTTCTGTGTTCTCTTTAGTCAGTATGTAAATTATTAATATTATAAATGATAATATTAATAACTAATGTAATAGCTATGCAATCTCTTCTATGAGTACCTGATTTTTCTTCTTCTATGTGTGTGTGAATGTGTGTGCAATGTGTGCTTCCCTGCGCAGTGATGGATCACGCTGCCAGGGAAAACATTGAGCTTTCTTTTTTAAAAGTTTGGAAAAAAAAAAAAGAGAAGAAATATAAATTGAAAGAAATTAACTGGATAAGTATTAAGTAGAGAGATGCTAAGCTATATTTTATCCAACCCTTTCTTAGAACAAAAAGAAGCATATGACTGACTGACTATGATGCAAGCAAAGGCAGCACAGTACCTTTCTGACACTTGATCACAAAAGGCACAGCAAGCCTGCAGACAGAGGCTTTTATGCTGTTTCTATGTCCCTCCCCCAGACACTGTTATTGGAAGGGCAGTCAGGGAGAAATCATGCTTACTGGCCAGCTAGAGATGTCAATTCCTGCCCCCGCCCCCCCCAGCTTTTTTTCCCCTATTTTAAGTTTCTTTCCCCAGAAAGACCACCTTCTGAATCTCTGAATCGCTGAATCTTTCCCAAATTGATTCGGAAGCTCCAAATTAATTTGGAAAGTTTTAAGCTTCTAGCAATTCGATTCAGATTCAGAGATTTGGCCTCCGAATCGGTCCAAATCTTTTCCAAATTGAATTGTGAACTGAAGCTTCGCAGAGCCCTGGTTTCTAGTGGATTTAGTTTCTGAGTTTGTAATATCAAATAATTGTTCCAACTACATATATTTTTATGCCCCTCATGGAGAGGTAAAAAAAAATAGAGGCATGGGTAATAAAAGTAATAATTCAACACCTTCAAATGCAGTCTTACCCTGAGTCAGTCTTCTTCTGGGATTTACTTTTGCCCTTCCAAAGGAAAGAATCACTTTCTCTGAACAGTTTCTTTCAATTATGCAAAACTAGTATAATATATGTATATATTCTCTGATCTTTCAGTTAATAACTTACCTTTTATTTAAATATCCATTAACATGAAATCATCATGGCAATTTTGGATGAATTGCAATATCACTGGCACATTTTCATACAAATATAATTAGTGTTCTAAGCTTTCCAAATAAGATTCACAGTAATATTCCTAAATTGCTGCTGTTTTCATTCTTTTATGGTATGTGATAGAATCTTTAATATTTTTAAAGGAAAAATAGTTTCCACTGATTCTGTAGATCTTCCATACATGAAAAATCCCAACTGATATTAATTGGGTTACTCACACAAGCTTCAGCATTTGGTCTGATGAGGTCACTGCCTATTGTGCTGAACCAAAACAAGGGGTGTTCTTTGTTTAACCTGAGATGGAAAAGAAATACTATTGGCATTTAACTACAATTTATTTTTCAGTATAGTTCCCTATGCCATCAGTGCTCTTGGTTTCACACAGCTGCAGCTTGGCTATGCCTGTCTCCTACAAGTCTTTGTCCTGCATGTCCAGAAGCATTTTGACTGTTGCAATCACCTCATTATCATCACTGAGACTCTTCCCACAAAAGCCATCTTTCAGCATGGGCAACAGGTAGAAGTCTAAGGGTGTGTCCAGATGAGTACACATATGGACGGTCTCATGTTTCCCACTGGAAAATGGTAGTGGCACATATTTGCACTGCTTGTATTTGTCCCTGGGCAGGTCCCTGCATGTGCACTCTGGAGCATGGCAAAGTGACCCAGGTGGGGTAGGGGAAAGTAGTCTTACTTGGGGTCCTGAGGACCTCCAAGGGCAGCAGCGGTGCTGAACCGGCTGCTCAGAGCCTGGCTGGCAGCCAGAGTGTGGCTTTGGCCACCGAGGCTCCAATTTCTGGTGATGTGAGCTGCTGCCACATATGCCACACTGCTTTTTTTAAACACTTCTTTAAATACCAGGAACTCTTGGTATCTAATTTTGTCACCATGCAGCTCTGCAAATGGGTGAATGTGTACCACATGAAGTTTGCAGTTCCTCAGATGGCTTTGAGGCTCTGTAAACCACACGTGAGCTCATGGGGATGCTCCATAAAGGACCAAATCTGGTGCATGGGCTGATTGGGATAGTACTTCAAAGCCATGTTTGGTCACTGAGGTAATTACAACCTTGGAGATGAGGAGTGATAGACTGACCTGGAGAAGACAAGCAGGTATTTGTTATTACATGATTTGGCCTGTGATAAGGCGGTCAATTATGATCTACCCTTTCTTGTCCCCAAAGCCGGTGGCTGTGACCTTACAGTTGATGTGTTTCTTCAATTCCTTGGGAGGTGGAGACTGTTTGCTTCCACTGCATGGTAGGTTGGTTGTTCTCAGGGTTAAAGTGGTAAGCTTCAATCCTGCTCCTCAATTTCCCTAGCACAATGCTGTCCTGATCTATTGCAATCATTTTGTTGCTCCAACAAAAACCCTACAATCCATGGTAATATTATCAAACTATCCAACCACACCCTCAACCTGGCTAAGGTGTCTGTACTATCCCATGGTCTTTCTTTCTGCCCCCTACACAACTTAAGATGGAGGTTTTTTCCCTGCTGTTTAAAACTAAGGGAATATTTCCATGATGAGCCACACAATGATCAAGTCATCATAGACCTGACCCATAAACAGTATGAAAAGAATGACAACTCCTGGACTTTACTTGAGGGTTGCAGCCCCATTCTGGACTTGTATACAAACTGGTTCCATCTCCCCTCCCACTCTGGGATTTGCCAAAAACAACCCCAAGAATGCTTACATTGCAACCTCAGTCCCATGGACTGGAGAGCCATGCTCAGCCTTCGAAACAGCCCTAATATTATCATACAACAGACTAATAAGGGGGTGTCACTGTTGTCATGGACAAAACAGCATGCATACAGGAAGCCGAGAGCCAACTTTCCATCATGGAACTTTACAAACTCCTGACTGAGGACCCCATGGCACAATACCAGAAGGAATTAAATACACTCTTAAAGATGCTACCTTTGGGAGCAGGAGAAGATTACTAAAGAGGTGTATACTTCCCCAGCTCGCAGTTGTAGGGAGGCAGTTAGAAAGGCCAAAACTACCATGGAGCCGAGGATGGCATCCCAAGTTAAGGATAACAAAAAATTGTTTTTCAGATATATAGGGAGTAAGAGGAAGGCCCAGGGCGGAATAGGACCACTATTGAATGGGCAAATGCAATTGGTGAGAGACAGTGGGGACACGGGCCAGGTCCCAGAAGACTGGTAAAGGGCCAAGGTGGTCCTTATTTTCAAGAAGGGGAGGAAGGAGGACCCAGGCAACTATAGGCCAGTCAGTCTCACCTCCATCCTTCGTAAAGTCTTTGAAAAGATTATTAAGGCTCATATATGTAAGAGCCCAGCAGGAAAAATTATGCTGAGGGGAAACCAGCATGGGTTCATAGCAGGTAGATCATGCCTGACTAATCTAGTCTCTTTTTATGTCCAGGTTACAAAACACCTGGACGCAGGAGTAGGGTTTGACATCGTTTACTTAGACTTCAGGAAGGCCTTCGATATGGTATCCCACCCCATACTGGTGAGCAAATTAAGAGGCTGTGACTTGGATGATTACACAGTCCAGTGGGTGGCAAATTGGCTAGAGGGTCGCACCCAGAGAGTGGTAGTGGATGGGTCGGTATCAACCTGAAAGGACGTGGGCGGTGGGGTCCCGCAGGGCTCGGTCCTTGGACCGATACTCTTCAATGTCTTCTTCAGTGACTTGGAAGAGGGAGTGAAGTGTACTCTGTCCAAGTTTGCGGATGATACAAAACTGTGGGGAGAAGTGGACACGCTGGAGGGCAGGGAACAACTACAGGCACCTGGACAGGTTGGACAAATGGGCAGAAAACAGTAGAATTCGATTTAACAAAGAGAAATGCAAAGTGCTGCACCTAGGGAGGAAAAATGTCCAGCACACCTACTGCCTAGGAAATGACCTGCTCGGTAGCACGGAAGCGGAAAGGGATCTTGGAGTTCTAGTGGACTCCAAGATGAACATGAGTCGGCAGTGTGATGAAGTCATTAGAAAAGCTAACTGCATTTTATTGTGCATCAGCAGATGCGTGACAGACAGAACCAAGGAGGTGATACTTCCCCTCTATCAGGCACTGATCAGACTGCAGTTGGAATACCGCATGCAGTTTTGGGCACCACACTTCAAGAGGGGTGTGGATAACCTGGAGAGGGTCCAGAGAAGGGCCACTTGTATGGTTAAGGGCTTGCAGGCCAAGCCCTACGAGGAGAGACTAGGGCACCTGGACCTCTTCAGCCTCCACAAGAGAAGGTTGAGAGGTGACCTTGTGGCTGCCTATAAGTTCATCATGGGGGCACAGAAGGGAATTGGTGAGGTTTTATTCACCAAGGCGCCCCTGGGGGTTACAAGAAATAATGTCCACAAGCTAGCAGAGAGATTTAAACTAGACATTAGGAAGAACTTCTTCACAGTTAGAGTGGCTAAGGTCTGGAATGGGCTCCCAAGGGAGGTGGTGCTCTCCCTTACCCTGGGGGTCTTCAAGAGGAGGTTAGATAGGCATCTGGCTGGGGTCATCTGAACCCAGCACACTTTCCTGCCTACGCAGGGGGTCGGACTCGATGATCTATTGAGGTCCCTTCCGACCCTAGCATCTATGAATCTAAAAGTAATGCTTCCACCTCCTGGGAGGCCAGGCAACTTTTACTTTTTTATTACCCAAGATCCACAAACCTGGCAACCTAGGACATCCCACTGTCTCTGGAATTGGCACCATCATGGCAGGAGTTTCTGGCTACGTTAACTCAATCCTATTCCCATATGCCATGGGACCTGCCAGCTATTTAAAAAATACAACAGCTTTCCTAAAAAAACACTAGCTTCTATTGACAAGCTAGTTAGTAGCTACCATAAATGTCGCATCTCTGTATAAGAACATTCCCCATGAGGATGGATTAGAAGCCATAAAGCACATTATCCCTTCTGCTTCCATTCCACTCTCCTTGCTTTGTCTTTACACATAACTATATCAGATGTGGGGACTTCTCTATATTGACAAATAAATGGCACTGCCATGGGCACGTGTATGGCCCCCAAATATGCCAGCATATTTATGACAGACCTTAAATTCTGGTTCCTCCTTAGCAGCCCTCTCATCCCCTCGGTGTATTGATAACATCGTCATATGGACACGTGGAAAGAAATCTCCAGAGAAATTCCATGAGGACTTTAACAACTTCTAACACTCTATTAAACTAACTCTGGAACACTCCATCCAAAACATCCAGTTCTTGGACACCACTGTGAAAGTTTTCAATGGCCATGTCTCCATCCTGGTATATTGGTAGGGTGACCATATATCTCAGATTGGCTGGGACAGTCCCAGATATTGAAGGCTCTCTCCGCATCCTGGCCACTGGAGAAAATTGAAGCAAAAGTACTGGACTGGTGGGAACCCATTCTTGAGTCAGCTCAGCTCTTGAGTCAACCTGTTGCCCAGTTCTTGAGTCAACCTAGCCAGTGGACTGCCCCCTGGTCTGCAATCTGCTCAGCTGCAAGTGGAGTCACCTGTCCAGTAGAGTGGGAGGTGGGGGGGAAAGTAAAACACAGACTGACTTGTGTTAAGTATGCTTTAAACTAAGATAATGGATTTTTATCCACATACCTGTGTTAGCCTTATGTCCTTCAGTGCATTCATTATTTTCTCTCCTACCTACCTTGCTTCTCTCAGCAGTGCCCTCTCCTTTTTCCTCCCCTCTTCCCTACCTCTTCCCTACCCTTTGTATTCTAATCACTGCTTTCTATTTAGAAGCTCTGTTCCCTGAAGTCCCCTCATAGCATCTGATGAAGCAAGCTGAAAGCTTACATATCTCTGACTCAGTTAATTTATTAGGTGCAAATTTACCCTGCCTTCTGCAATACAAAAAAATAACAGCTTATCTCATTTTGGTACCGTAGTCACTTATGTACAACCCAGATGAGAGTTAATATATTCTCAGATTCATTCATTATCTTTTTAACAAGGCATAGTCCTTCACATTATTTTGCAGAAAACTGCTGTATTCAAAATAAGTTTGTAGTACAAGAATGCAAAAAGTGACTCCTGGTTTATTACTGAAGCTATGCCTTTCTCAGCCTACTACAATTTTTTACTGTCAAATCAGATGGGTTCTGTATTTTCCCCATGTTAATTATTTAGTAACTTTTTACACACGTCCTTGTTATCATTGTACCCATGCTAACCCAAGCACTTTCAGAACACTGATATATGTCCTTATCAGCATGAGGTATACTGTATAACTCATCGTCACTACACAGGAAAGGAGAAAAAATTATTTACCCAAGCTTAGGCCAAGGCAATGGGGAGAAATTCAGATGGTAATATGAACTGCATTCACTGACATACACATCTTGTTCATGTCCAGTAAGCATTTTTTGTCTGGAATGCAAATTAGGTTTTATAATTCAGTTCCAGAACTTGCCCCTTGTTACTGTTGAAGCTTCAGTTGCTGCTGCTCATTAATAAATGCATCTCTTCTGGTTATTAATAGGCGTACCAAACACTGATATGAAAGAGAGCATCATCATTCACCCCCTCACCTTTACTTGGACTGACATTGATTACATCGCTAGTTTAAAGACTGTAGGGACTGCCTTTTGTTTTCCTTTGGGCAGAATCTGGCATTCAAAGGAGAACATGATGTTCTTGTGCTGCTTTGCTGAGTAAAATTTAACATAGTTCTTTTGGTGTTTTTACAGGTTTACCACAACTTACTGAGTTTAACTACTCAACTGAGTGCAAATTATTTAAGGACCAATAGTCATGCTGTATAAGTCCTGTTAATATAGACAGTAGTCACTGATGTCTTATGGATGGAAAATCTGACCATTTCTTGCTAAAACTTGCTTTACCTTGTTATTGTTATTTGGAGATCACTTTATTTCACATACAGATCACCATGTCTCTGAGCCTGCAAACACACATTTCACTTTGGCTAGGGACAGAAATTATACATAAATCATTATAAGTGAGAGGAAACCAGTTCAAATCTGTAACACAACAGAGCTAGGGACAGACATTCAAAAAGCCCAAGCCTGAATTGATTCAAACTTTGCAGGTTAGTCTAACCTGCATAGATTGAACTGATTTGCAAATGCATAGCCATTTACTTTTGATTCAGGAAATGCAGGCACATGCCTGCAGTGGCTCAGGCCAGAAGCACTGCGCTACAGTGAGCCCTCCCTACATTTCCACACTGCTGAGCTGGGGCAGGGGGTGTGACCAGGCCCTGACAGGATACTATGATTAGGGAGGGGCTTAAATCCCCACCCTAACCTGCACAGTTTCCAGCGAGGGTGTGCCTGGATGGGGAAGGGAAAGCAGCCCTTGCCAGGCTTTTCCCCCACTTGCAGCTCAAGGGGTAGGAAGTGTTGCCAGACCCTGGCCCGGGCTAGCACTTTGAAGCAAGGGTTGGGGGAGGGAGGATCTGCTTATGTGGACTGCATGCGTCTGTATTATCCTACTAGCTAGCACTTCGTATTTACCTAAATCTCAAACAGACGGCCCTGACAGGTCCCATTCATTGCAAACCAGGTCATTTCTCACACCTCTCTGTCCCGTTGAACACTGACAGATTGCTGGGTGGGGAGAAGCTGCACTCTAACCAGGCTCAGTAATTGATGTATAGAAGCAATCACCAGCATTAATTGCTGCATAAAGAAACTTAATTTGATATAAGGGTTTCAGGGAAGGTCTGAGATGCCTGCACTTTGATGACTTTGAAGCCAGCCAGCAGGGAACTTATTAAAACACAAAGCTTATCAGCCCATCAAGCAAATGAAGCACCTCTCTCATTAGTTCAAGCTCTTCTTACTGCAGGGTATAACAGGCATTTTGCCAGGTATTTGAAAGCCACTGGCTTCTTGCTCAGACATTACCGACTGACCTGCTGATTAGTTCCAGAAAGCCCTAAGCAGACACTGTTCTGTCTGCCTTTGTTCCAGTGAAACTGGAGAGACAAGCACATAGACACCTCTCAGCATTAGCTAGCATGGGAGTGGCATGGCCAGATGCTGGCTGGGGTTTGTGCAGCTGGGGTCCTTGTTGTGGGAGAAGGGAGATCCCTGCTTGAACAGCAAGTTGTGAATGGGAGGAGGGGTGAGGGGGGGGCAGGGGGAAGCTGGGAGATGCTGCTGTGACCCTGCCAGGCAGACCCTGGCTGCAGTCCCTCACCCCCTTCTCAGCCAACTGGAGCTGTGGCTAGGCAGAGAAGAGTGGGGCCAGCTCTGTTCTCTGGAGCAGACAGCACAGCCCATAGCTAAATAGCATGGTGGGATTCTGGGAGACTCTAATTTAACTTGAACCAGGAAGGGGTCTGGGACAGAAGTTCCATAACCCAGTTTGACCCAAATCAGTTAAGTTCAACCAGGTTTATCTTAAACCAGTTTCAGCCATTTTGAAACTGGTTTATATGCACTGAACTTATATTCTATTACAGGTTTAAACCAGTTTCTGATCACTTAAACTGGTTTATGTGTAACTTCTATCCCTAGTTCAGTGCACATAAACAGTTTCAAAATGGCCAAAACTGGTTTAAGATAAACCTGAATGAGTAGAGTATCAGACTTAACTAATTTAGGTTGAATTGGTTGATTGAACTGCTGTCCCTGATCCCTGCCAGATTCAAGCTGTCTGCTCTAGCAAAACAGGGAGGCATGCTCCAGCAATCCCCAGCCTCTGGCCTGGGCCTCTGCATGCACGTGGCTGCATTTCTGGAATCAAAAGTTCACTTGCTTATTGGTTCAATCTTTGCAGTTAAGACTAGCATGCAAAGATTGAATTGATTCAGCCTCAGGCTTTTAGACCATCCGTACTTAGCCTTTGAGTTAAATTTAAGCATGTATAAGCAAGAATGGAAAAAAATTGGGGCCTGTTACTCTGATATTATTATTATTATTATTATTATTATTATTATTTGGTACCAGTAATGATGTCTCTACCTTACTTTGCCTATTTGTACAGCAGCAGGTATTTTTGATATTGGTACTATGTAGCCTACATCACAGCAATATTTGAATACAATTGTACAATGTTCTGAGGTATAAGCAGTGTTTAAAAGTGCAAAATAATATCACTCCTGTCTTTGATATTCATTGTAAAAACATGTAAAAACAAACAAATAGAGACTTTTGTAATTATGGCAATACTAGATTAAACCTTACAAGAGTTCTGTTGGTCTAACAAATATTTTCCCTCATTTTACCAAAGGTTGCATGACTAAGGCAAGGTGTAGGTAAAGCTTCTTCACAGTCAGGGTGTCCAGACTGTGGAATAAGCTCCCTCCAGAGGTGGGGCAATCACCTACCCTGGAAATCTTCAAGAGGAGACTAGACAGTCACCTTGCTGGGGTCACCTGACACCGGTTGTCTTTCCTGCCTAGGACGTGGGGACTGAACCTGATGATCTTGCAAGGTCTCTTCCATCCCCTTAAAATCTATGAATGCCCTCATCTGTCAGTACCAGGTGACAGCAGTCAGCCTTTTGCAAGGTTGGTCCCTGCTTTGTGAACAACAGTTGATTTAAACAAACACAAAAATTTGAATGTAGTAAAGAGGGGTCAGAATACTGCTACTTGGCTTAAAGTGGTAGTGGGTTGCTGTTTGCCCAGGAGAAGCTGTGCAATGAATATTTTTTCTTCCTTCACCCTTCTTGTGCAGGGCTATATGTTGCAAATAACTTAGTGCTGCACTGATAAAGGATATAGCTTATTTCCTCACTTACAGCTAATTCTGCTGGAGAGTATATAGAAGGAAGGCAGAGTCATCCTCCCTACCCCATTTTTGTCCTTACTTGGAGGGTGGAAGGAGAACAATATAGCCACCAGTATGCCTCAAATGTCTCAGACCTGAAATCTAAGTAGCATTTAATATGGTTCTGCAGAGAAGGGAAATCTCCACTTTGCAGCTGACTTAAGCCAAGACATAAATCTGGCTCCTGATAATAATGAGGAGGGGCATATTCAGCACATTAAATGACTACCACAGAGAAAGAAAAAGGAAAATATCAATTGACAAAACAAATCTAAGCCTAATTTCTAGAGAGAAAAGAGGAATAAATAACAGGCACTGTTGTCAATAGGAGATGAAGGAAAATGGAATATGAGTGCTTGTGGTGTAAGTGCTGCTTCTTGAGCGGCCAGAAAGCACAGTGTTCCAAATTTGTGCTCTATGTTCTTGTTACGGTGCTGTTGACATTTCCCAGATTTTGTTGTGCCAAGTATTCACAGGAAATATGAGGACCATATAACTAATGAGCTAGAAGAGAATTAAGTTGTGATTTGAAGAAAGACTAAAGGACTTAGAGTGTGGGTATAATTGTGACCAGGGTTGTCACTGCCTAGGTGGGTGATGGACATGGGAAGTTTAACTGGAAGCCTGAGATCAAAATACATTGTTATTTTTTTCAAATCCCCCAAATTTGTACCAGTGTACAGTCCTAGGTTCTCTATGTATATGTTTTTGCATAACATGGTGGTAGTTTATGCCTTACTTTCAGCACTGTATTATCTGCCAGAGGAACAGGACCACAGATGGAACCTTAGAACATTCTCCAGATGAAACTGTGATTTCATTTGAACTAATCTGCATTTACATCACTGTAGTTGAAATCATGCAAATGCCACCCAGAAAGTAAAAATCCCTTCCCACTGGGATTTCAGCAACATTAAAGCAGGAATTAATCTATTCAAATACCATGTAATTAGTGGGCAAGAAACATCAGAAGGATTACACAGCTGTTGCAAAGATATACCTTGAAACCACAGAGCCTTGTTAATAGCACATACCTATTTGCAGCATTTTTGTTTAGCAGTGCACAAGGTACAGACTTTTAGTTTACTGAAAATAAATATTGGATGGATTTCCTGACCAGCTGCACATTCCTTTGATAAGTAAGAAAAAAACAAAATGTTTATCCAGTTAAAGCACTCTTCTGGCCTGATCCTTCCTGCCTCTCTGTACCCACAGTTCTCAATAGTTGTTTAAAGAACACAGAATCAATCCCTTCCCCTTCACAAAAGTATCAATTTAGTAATCAAGGAGAAATGATGTGGTACAGAGGAAGGAGGGGCATATCTGACTCCAAAGCTCTGTTCACTATACTTTTCGAAAGAACAAAAGGAGAAATCTTTTATTTTGTTTTATAGTCTTCTCATCAAGAGCAGTTCAATAGTGAACGTGGAGAAAAGATTAATAGGCTGTTATGTTCCTGAAGTGCTCTGGAGGACCTGCATCAGACCATGTGATACATTTTAATTGTTTTCTTTCCAGACATATTTTCCCCAGACAGTTATAATTCTTTATTCTTAACATAGTCACATTTGAGCAACTGAACAGGTTGTTTGTTTTGACTCAAACAATGGCACTAGAGGCCCATTGGTCTCTGGGTGCATCTATATGTGCAAGGGTTTAGGTTGTAGCCATGTTGGTCGAAGGACATAAGCAGACAAGGTTCTTTGGGTAAATCTGAAATCTTTTATTAGACCAACTCAAATAGTTGGAAACGTTCTTTTTCGCAAGCTTTTGGGTACAAATACCCTTTGTCAAGCTGACAAAGCGTATTTGTACCCCAAAGCTTGCAAAGAAAATTTTTTCCAACCATTTGAATTGGTTTAATAAAGGATATCAGATTTACCCAAAGAACCTTGTCTACATGGACAATTAATGTGAAGCAATAAGCTCCGGTGCATGTCATGCCAGAGTTTATTTTTCCTGGGCACTGTGTTTATACGTGCACCTGGGACTGCAGCTTGTTGAGTCAGGTCAGAACAGCTTCAGCTGGCAGGGAACCCGGCGGGGGTCAGCCTGTCGGCCTTTGGATGCTCTGACCGAGCTCAATGTGCTGCAGAGAGGCTGGCTGGGGCATGAGGGCACTTCATTGTGAGATTACCTGGCAGGCAGCCCCTGCACTGAAGCACCCTCATGCCCCAGCCAACCCCGTTCGCATCTACACATGCACTGCTGCACACTAAAGAATGCTGCCACAGGATAGTACTTGTATGTACAAGTACTAACCTACAGGGGCATTTATTAATTTACTGCAGCCCAATAGGGCTGCACATGGAGACGCGGAGACCTTACTGCAGAGCTAATTAGGCAGCTCTTCAGTAAATGCCTCGTGTAGATGTGCCCTCTAATAAACTTAATTGTGCACTCAGTTTTTTTCTTGAAGTTCACTACAGGGATTTCATAGACTGGTGTGATACTGTCAGGTGCAATTTCACCTAATAATATGATCAAATAAGATAATGGCTATAAAAAATATGACAGAAGCTGCAGAATTAGTGTACTGAGTTTACCAAAATCTGTTCAAATTCTGACTTCCTCCATGTGTGGAGGGATTTCTGAGTAATTTCTAATGAGGTAGTTACCTTTTAGAAGTATTGGGGTTTAGTAGAGAGAACTGTGGATAGTGCTGGGTTTCTATTCAATGTTTTGCCAGTGACCTGCTCTGTGACCTGCCCTTTGCCTCTTGGCGCCTGTTTCTCTTCTCATCCTTTGTCTTTCTGTTTAAACTGTTAAAGCAAGGACTGACTTCATGTTTGTTATATTGAGGCAGCCATACAGATGCTACTGTAAACTAAATCATACATTACCTAACATTTCTTTCTTTCTGAAGGCACTCAGCATTTACTGACTTAAAGCACCATTTAAAGGTGAGCTAATCTTCACAATACCCCTGTGAAGCTGTAGGCATTGTTGTATTTCTCTTTATCACAAAAGACCAGATTTTTAGCTTTTTTGGCACCAGTGTGAGGTTCTCACCCTTCAAAGACTTAGACATGTACTTAAATTTGTGCACATAAATAGTCCCACTGACATCCATGCAGAAACCTATGAGATTGGGACCTAAGTCTCCTCTGCATTGCTCTGGGGCATTAGTAGAATTTGCAGTTCAAAGGATGGGGAGGTTTTTGTTCCCTCCTGATTCTGTGCTGCAGCAGGAACTGGTGAGGACCCCTAGTGTAACTGAACCAGCTCTGGGGGGCTGCCTAAATCATCACAGCCAGCCGCTGGCTTCCCTATACACTGAGACACTGCTGCCTCCCATTTCAGTGTGCCTTGCTAGCTCCTGATATACCTGCACCAAATCAGGAGTAACACCGCTGTGATTTTTCCATTCATGTAACTTAGCTCAAAACACACCAGTGTTAGTCTGTGAGGTCAAAATCTCAGGCCTTGGCCTGGTCAACAGGGCCACTCATCTCAGCATGCCATCCTATAGCTGATCACCCAGACTGATCAAGGTTGGCCTGAAGCCTCCAGCTGGGCCTAACCCTTTGTCCACTCCCTGTCACCAAAACAGACAGCAAGGATTACCTGACCCATGTATAAATCTGAGCCAGAACAGGGAGTGTCTGGGCAAAAGGGCTCTACCTGACACATGCCTGCTTTGCTTCTCCCTCCTACTTACCCCTAGGCTCCATTCTCTGATTGATCTCCTGGCTTCCTGATTTGGCTTCTTGGTAACCTCACTCTCCATCTACTCCTTCAGTGTCCTTGACTCAGCTTGATTTTAGTCTCTGCTCTCTAACCAATCTCTCAAGTCCTTTTCCTAGTTTTTCCCTGGATACTGTTCACCCATCCTGACCCTGATCAGCATCTTGATCCATCCCTAAGGCTGTTTATAGAGGTAAAGAAAAAAAAAGGCACTTTATTTTCAGCTCAGTGCACCCCGCACCAAGTGCAACATATGCCCAGAAAAGGCATTGCATTATTTTGACCCAGCTCACCCAAAGTCTGTATGGATCAGTGGCTTCAGCCAGGCTTTTTGGCACTTTTTTCTAATAGGTAGTTGAATCAGCTATTAGCTAAAAGTGCCAAAAAGCCCCACTGAAGCTTCTGATCTATACAGATGGTACAGAGCCAAGTCAAACTAATGCAATGCCTCTTCTGGTAAAGTGCTGGGTTTTGGGGGGTTTTCTCATGCTTGTCAGCACTGAGTGGTCCCAGACCCAGCCGCCCATGTTCTAGCATGACAAGTACAGAGTATTATCAGTAGGAAGCCTAAGATTACCTCCCACACAATTTAAAAATCTACTGCCCAAAAATATTTATTAAATGAAAAGCATGAGAAGTGACAGAACATTGACCACTTATGAGACAATCTGAAAATACATTTATATGAAATAGTTGTTTCTTGTTTGTTTTTAATATGAAATGGCCATGGGGCAGAAGCCAAAGGAGGTTAAAGCCAGGACCAAGTGAAATTCTCTTGTTTGGGTTTCTGATAAGTCTCCTTTTTTACACCATTACATCTGATATATACTATTTTAAAAACATCTCTTGAATTTTTACATCATGCTTCACTGAGTACTTTTACCAAGAGCAAAGGAACAGAAATACAGCTGCCTTTCTAATTGATCTAGTGACACAAAAGAGATTTTCCTTCTGACAGCATTTACTGTTGCACAGTTCCAGAGGCATGATGACCTAATTGTCCTTGACCTGAAATTATTTTAAGTGAAGTGCAACCCCTCTTTTTGGCAGGAAATCAGTCCTCCTTTGAAACCCCAGCTTTCCTATTCCCTGCTTTCCTTATTTTCATTTAAGTAGTCTCAGGTTAGGAAATAAAACATTCAAACTAGGTTGCAATAAAAAATGCAGATGTATTCATTGTTAGCTGTGACTATATCTGCAAGGCCATCTAGGAATAATGTTTTCAAAATTGTATGTTAAAGATAAATATGCTGCATGTGTCGAGCTAGACAAAGAGTGACACAGTTAAAGGGAGAATTTAAAAAAGTAAAACAGGCAGCTTATTTTGGCTCTGCCAAGAACATTTAGGTGCCTTAAGAACATGTTCTCCCCTGTTTTGCTGAGTTCTGTTTCTGCCTTTCCACTGAATGATTTTCATGTCTTGCCTGTGTTTTGCTTTGCCTCTTTCTTTTAACCTGCTCCCTGCTAGTTTTACCTGTTGCCCTTCATAGCACTTGTCCCTAGATACTTCTCCCACCAACTCTTTTTTCTATGTGCAAGTGACACAAGGATTGAACTCCTTGGGCATGTCCACACATGCAAGCGTGTGCACTTGCAGCAGCTCAAATAGAAGCGGTGCAAATTTGAGCTGGGGGTTTTTGCCTCAGCACACTAGCCCCTCGTGTCAGCTAGACTGCTGAAGCAGAATCCCAAATTCACATTTTAAAATACCCCAAAATCCACATTCTTCCACAATTAGAACAAGAGAGAGAGAGAAAGGGAGATTGATCAGATGTGCAATGTTTTATTTAATGTTAAAGATAGTCTATATCAGATGCAATGGTGTAAAAAAGAAGACATCAGAAAACCAAACAAGAGAATTTTACTTGGTCCTGGCTTTAACCTCCTTTGGCTTCTGCCCTATGGCCATTTCATATTAAAAACAAACAAGAAATAACTATCTCATATAAATGTATTTTCAGATTGTAATTGTAAATGTAATTTCAGACTTTAATGTCAGAGGCTGGAGATGAGCAGGAGAACAAGCGTGAGGCTTGTTCCCCCCCCCGCCCTCCCTATTCATTCTTCTGCCCCCCCATTCATTCCCCCTGCCCCCATTCATTCCTCTGCCTGCCATTCATTCTCCCTGCTCCACATTCATTCCCCCCAGGTCCCCGCTCGCTTTCCCCCCCACCCCCGGCAGTAGCAGAGAATGAGCAGGAGGCTGGAGAGAGCAAGGGAAGTCTCCAACTTATCTCCAGCGGCTTGTCTACAGCTTCCTGCTCTCTCCATCCCCTTGCTCCTTCTCCTGCTTGTCTCCAACCTTGGGAGTCTAGAGACAGCAGGGGAATGAGCAGTAGGCTGTAGACAGCCCCTGGAGACATTCCCCTGCTGTCTCCAGCCCCCTGCTTCTTCCCCTACTCATCTCCAGCCTTGGGCTGTAGATGAGCAGGGGGTTTGAGACCAGCAGGAGGCTGGCGACAAGCCCCTGTAAATGAGCTGGAGACAGTCCCCTGCGCTCTCCAGCATCCTGCTCCTTCTCTGCTACTGCTGGGGTGGGGCTGGGAGAGTGAGTGGAGAGCTGGAGAAACAAACTGTGGGAGGGGGGAACTAACAGGGGTGGGGAAAATGAACAGGGAGTTGGGGATGGTACCCTGCTCCAGCCCCCCCAATTCCCTACTTACCTGGCAGAAGCTTGGTCCAGGTCCCTACAGTTTGCACCGCTGCCTGCACCGCACAGGCAAGCAGCGTACTTCAGGACTGGGGAAAGGGCCAACCACAGAAACACTCTGGCAGGCTGCAATTTGCCCCATGCCAGAGCATGCATGCAGGGGCATTCCCTGGGGATAACTAGCAGCAGCACAAATATATACCACTGCTATTTCTCCCCTGGGAAATGCACATGTGCTCTTGTCTGGACATACCCCTTATGTTTTCCATCCCGTCTCCTGACTGCTACCTAGCTAGTATCACCTATTTCTTTACTGCTGACAGTGTCACATGCTGTGCTTGATAGATTGCTAAAGATAAGAAAGCTTGCAAAAACCATGAGTTCACGAATTATTTTTATTTGCTTTTCCTTCTCTACTTTTCAGTTGCCCAGGACTCAAGACAACTACTGTTGTCCCAGGATGCATGTGTGTGTGTGTGGGGGGGCTCCCACCACTGGGCACAGCCTGGTGGAAGCTCTGGGGGCCTGTGGCCCCCCCCCCCGTGCTCAGGACAAGGAGGCTGCTGCTGCAAGCTGCCCACTGCACCCCAAGCACAGGTGGGAGCCCCCAGGACTTCTGCTGGGCCCCTGGGAGCCCCAGGACTTCTGCTGGGCTGTACACAGTGACAGGAGCCCCCACCCCACATGCCCCTGGATTACCAGATCTTCCCAGACCTGGCTGGGCTGGGGCTGCTCCCATGTGAGTCCCTGCTGCTGAGCTGAGCCATGCCCACACATGTCCATCTGCAGCAGGGCTCAAGGTGTAGCAGCAGCTGCCTCTGCCCGTGCAGAGATGGGGAGGGAGCCCACCCCACCCCGTACCTCTGGAGGAGCTCCCTGGGCTCCAATCCTCCCATCGCCTGGCCAGGCTTGAGCCCTACTTACCTTCCCCTGCTCCTGGCTGGGTTGCATAGTCAGTCACTCACCATGGGGGGCTTGATCTGGCCCCCGCCCCTTCCCTGCTCCGCAGATTGACCTGCTGGGGCTGGGGCTGGTGGGTCTGTGCATGCGCATCCCCAGCCCAGGATCAACCCAAAGAGGCTTTGGTATCTACCTGTCAATCGGGATCTCCAGCTTGGTGACCACTGTTCTAGTTCCTGAAAATAATGAAACAATATTTGTAAAATTTCACTAAAAATATTCATCCTTTAAAACAGTCCTGCAATGCCCTCTTTCCAAAAAATATTGGCTTGATTGCTACTTTTGTTTACAATGAGTGTAAACATGGAGAAAGAAACAAACAAAACTGCCTTTCCTCCAAAAAGAAAAAAAAAAAGAAAAAAAAAGAAAAGCTTTTGAAATTTCAAGTGGAATTCATGGTAGCCTTCACCAACAACTTTCTTTTGGTGCTGGGTATCATATTTTCTCATGTGGTATTTCCTATTCTAGATTTCTCTGGTTCCTACTATTAATAGTTATTCTAATCAGAACCTTCTGGATTTTCTTTTTGCTAGTTACTGAATGGTTTTAAAGCTCTAACACTACAAGATTCTTATGAAGCCAGACCCCTAGATCCATCAGGTACACCGGTGTAGTTTAATGGGGTTTCATGGGGAGGAGGGCTCCCTCTACCTGCATGGAGTAACATGGGGTGCTTATACACATGCAGGGAGGCTGTAATTATACTGTATCAGAGCAGACTCAATCAACTGAGTCTGCTGGAGCATGCTAATTACTGCACTCCAGCAGCCTCTCTGCCTCATGTATCAAATAAGCTATAGCTAAAGTGTCCCTGCCACAGTTCTGAAGTGTGGGAACACTGCTACACCACCAGAAGCTGTGTGCACTTTCATTAAAGTGGCTCTTGGAGACGCTCTAATTAAAGCAACACCCCCCCTCACCTCCGGAAACCATGTAAAAACACCCATGCAGATTCGGGCTTGAATAATATTTTGTTGTCCTAAGTCTGTGCTAATTTTATTAAATCATTTCCTTGCTTTATTACTTGAATTTATATAAAATCCCCAAAAAGCTTTGGTGAACTTTCACAAGTTTTCAAGACTGTGTTCTGTAGGTAAGAGAAAGTTTACCTATTATTTTTTGGAATAAAAATGGCATCTAAAACCCATACAGAGATGTTCCATTTTCCTGTTCAGCTTTGGTAGAACTAGAGCTTTTATATATATCAGATAAAGGAAAGACTGAATATAACAGCAAAAAATGGCAAAATATTTTCAAGTGCTTAGGACAGAGAACTGGTAATCTAATTTCTATAGATTGGCTTTTCTGTAGATTGCTCTTTGATATTGGGCTAATAATTTAATTTCTTAAATTTATTCTGCACAACCATTGTGACAAATATCTGTAAGTGGGAGGTAAGCATTTTAAGTGCAATTAAAATGCTTTAAGATCTGTGGAAGATGTTATGGATATGCAGAATATTTTTATTAATAAATTACTGTTTTTTATCACACTTAAAGCAGCCTCTAAGTTAACTGGGACTGGAAGATGAACTATTAGACAAATTAACCTTTATATAAAACATCTAGATAAGGTCTTTTAGTAAATGCCTAGACTGAATTTATAGATTCCACTGTGGTTTCCCCAAAGAATGGGCATCATTCTCTCTTTTTAAAAATAGGCTGTAATATCCAAGATTGGTCTGTTACTGAGTGGATGAGGTCTTCTCAGACACAGGCATCACTTCACCACTATCTAACTTATTACCATATAAAAAGTGGGCATCTTCTATATGCAAATGAAATGAAGTGGTATTTATATTTTAACAGGCATAATCATCATGAAGAAAACGGACATTCCCTGAACCTTTATCAAATCAAGACTTCAAATGTGACAGGAGGAGAGGCCTAATTATAGCAGTGCCTGAAAAATGCTGGGTAAAGACTCTTGGAGCCTTTCTGTAACCATTCCCTTATGGCTAAGGTGCAGAAACCTGGGCCAGAAGTAAGGGTTTGACCCTGCAAATCCTCACACAGAATAAATAGATGAGACTTCAGTAGTGAGAGAGCATGGGATTGCAGGAACAACCTCTGAACTCTTAAGGGAAAAGAAGATTATTACATTAAAAAATTGGCTTGATCTTCAGATCCATTTCTCCTGTAAAATGGACCAGTTTTAGGAAGCAAAAACCATTTATGTTGGTTTCCACCCCCAGAATAATTGGTCCACATCAAAAGAATATTTTTCTGTTCAAAGCAAAATAGATACAAGACAAAATCCACCAGTTACGTGATTTGTTTGTAAAATCGCAATTGTCAGATACTGATTTGAATTTTGGAGAACAATACTCAAGCTGATTGCAAACTCTACAGGTGTAAACACCTCTATTTGTTTTCTGCTGAAGCCTACTGTTCAAATATAATAGAGTGAAGAAAATGTTTAATTTGTTTTCTTACAAAGGCTAGAATCTATTCATAGGAATCTTTACTGAAGATCACGTGCTACCCTCAATCTGCTTCCAGCCAGTCTGAAATATTTTTCTCTACTATGTTAATTTTTTACTCACCTTTAGGACATGTATCTGTTTGTTATTCAACTGATTGGCACATCATTCTTTTGCAACACATTTATTTTAATGTTTGAGAAGGGGGGAGTGGGGGTGGGGGGCAATGCGAGACTGTATTTCTTTTTCTGTATTCTGAGAGATATGATTGATCATATTTTGAATGGACATTTTCCACCCCCTCTCCCCCCAATTTTTTTCTCTATTTTCTCTCTCATATTTTTACTTCCATTTTCTGCTGTATGAAATAATAATCTTAGCTTGTTGTAGCTAAGACTGGACATGGGCCTTTGAGAAAGCAGCTGCAGGGAAACTAACTAATATGGGGGTTTTGGCCAGTGTTTCACATTCTCCCTAACCAAATCCTTTGTCTTCTGTTAAATGCAGCATGTTTAATAAGGTCCCTTACTTAGCTTTTTGTTCTTAGTTTATGCAACTAACACAGTGAGATTATTAGGGCATGATTACAGCAGGAAGTAGCAGAAAGTTTGATGTAAATAGGCTGATATAAATGCTCTTGACCTATATACACCTTAGTATTTAAGAGAACACCTTAAACTAGCTCTGCATGAACCAGGTCCAGAATTTGAAGTCATCTAGCCATGTTACCATGGCACTCCAAGCTAAGCTAATAAATCCTATTTCTCACCAGAGCTAATTAGTATATGCTCAGCACTAGACTAATGTGGCTGTACAGCAATTCAGAAGCCAGCATGCATCCTGCATGGTGTTGCCTCGCAGCATATAGTCACACCCCTGAACAATTTTGCCTAATAGCATCACGATAAGCCTTCTATGGCATGAGTAAGGGTTGCAGGCAGTCTGTGGTGTCCAAAAGGCTGGTCAGGGTGGCACCTTAGAGACTAACTGGTTCAAAAAGTTGTGACCTTTCATAAGTAGGTTGCCTCCCACCTCTCCTTCTGCATGATATTTGCTAATTACCTCTCTCTATCTGTAGTTTGCAAGAAATTCAAAACCAAAAAAGTAAAAGAAACCCAAACAAACCCCAAACCCCCTCAAACCCACTGTTCCTTTTATGTAATCTGCTTTATGTGTTAGTTGGTGGCTGCTGATAGACCTGTGCTTTGGATCCATGCAAATAAAGAACCATGCAAATAAAGAACAAATGCAACCAATTAACTTGCAACTACACGCTCACACTCTTACTTTTCCATAGATTCATATTTTATTCAAAAGCCTTAATGAAAGTGGGTTGGGATCTAGGAAAGCAAACTATTCTGAATATGCTGTGCTGATGTGCAAGATCAGTATAAAACTTCTGTGATAAAGCTAATAGGATTTCTCATCTGCATAACTGTATCCATGGGCATGTATGCACAAAGTCATTATGGCTTTGTAGTGCCCTAGGAGTTCATCTTCATGTAGACAGTTGCAGGCTTGAGACCTTTAGTCTCTATGGATTGCTTTTACCTAACTCTCTCAATGAGGCTGCAAAGGAACAAACAGCATATAATACTTTTCCTCAGAAAGAAAATAAATGGGGGATCAGAAGAAATGTTAAGTAAAAGAATACAAATTACAAGAGTAAAAATACCAAGCAAATGTACTATTGTTAATGTGTCATCAAATGCCCCGCTAGCCACTGCTGGTCTGAAGTGACAGGTGATCCTTGTAGCCAGATGGGGTACATCTGATATGTGTCATACTTCAGTCAAGAAGCAGCAGTCCTTGCCAGTAGATGACTCACTAAGTCCCTTTAGCCATCAGAAAGTAGTGAAGCAGCTAATAACAATTAGCAGGTACTGGTATTGCTAACAGTACCTGCATCTTGTGTCTAACCATAGAAGGAAGTGGAAATGACACTGGGTTCCCTGGGCAGGCAGAACCAGCTGTTCCTACTCCCGCTAATGTGAAATGAAGACATGAAAGGCAGAGAAAAGAGGGGAAGCAGATCCCAGAGGTTTGACAGGATGGGGTAGAAAGCCAGCACCATCTTTCTGAGGTATGGACTCTGTCACTGTCAGTGCTGGTACAGCTTTGTGTATGACTGTGGTACAGCACAAAAGTAGTTTGCTTACAGATGTGTTATATAAACTGTGAAGGATTGTTTCTTATTTCTAGGGGTGGATGAAAAGATTTAGGGAAAGAAAAGACTGTTTTGAAGAAGAGGAGGTGGTTCAAAGCCATACTTGGTTGTTGTGGTCTCTCTCTTTTGGGAGGTAACTGAGGTATTGATATAGCACTCATTCACTCCATTTCCTGGGGCATTTCCTGATGGCATCTGGCAAGCCCGGGAGGAAGACTATTAGCATAATATTCCCACTGATGATTAATCTTGTCAGTTGATAAGGTAGTCAGTCACTCTTCTGCCCCTAAAACCTGTGGTTGTGACCTTGCGACTGATGCCATTTTGTTGACTGTCTTGAAAGGAGGCCTTCATGTGTGCTTCAAGTGCATGTTCTGCTACTTGGACTCGGGGTCAAAGTTGGTCATGAATTTTTCTGGATTTGAATCCACCCCGATCTTCTGTCATTCATGCAGTGCCTCAGCTTTTTGTCTGGTGTGGTGGGCTGTTTGAGGCACCCTGATTATGGTTCATCTTCAGATGCTCATTCTTTCTCACTTAGCTTCAGTTGCCAGTAAGTACTGTGCCATATGAAGAGGTATCATCCCCCTGCCCCGTGTTGTTACCTTCTCCTCATAGTTTTCCCTTGAGGTCCAGCTTTTTTAATAAGGTTTATGATCACTGCTCTGATTTTGTTCTGTTCCGTTTTTCAAATTTTTGGTGACTAATTCAGTTCTGCACATTTAAAAATAGCTATTACTAAAAAAAAAAAATACAAAAAGTACAAAAAATCAGTACTTTGATCCATGACATCTATTTACCCCTAACATATCATTAAGTAGGTCAGGCAAGATACTTTCTGAATGTCTGAATCTCAAAATGGTAACTACAGAAATTCACTTTTAATCCATAATTCACATAAATTTACCAGTACTGTTTATTATGGCCCAGATTTTCAGAAGTACATATTGTAACTGCTTTGACATACAATTACTGCAATTCTGGTAAACTGAAGAGGGATGGTTTGCTAGAATTTGGGTGCTGTTGGTAACAGTTTGACTTGACCATTCATGCTTGTCTGTCAGCTGTTAGACCCAGGATGGAGACTTGGAAAAAGGAACTGAATGACCTGGACTAGATTGGAAGGAGGTGTAGTTAAGGAAATGAGACTGAATTGGGAAGATGTAGTTAGGGGAATGAGACTGAAGGCTAAACACATAGGAGGAACTGGCATCTCCCTTCTTCAGCCACAGCAATTCTTGCAGTTCTCAAATTGCCTTGATCAGTAAGGCCCTTAGCCAGCCTTCTGGTTACATAGCTGCTTCCGCTAGAGTAAAAGCTCTTGTCAAGCCACAACCTTTATAAAACCTACAGAATTCACCCAGTGCCTGTAACATTTGAACACTGATTAAATGGGATCATTAGTTTCACAATAGCACTGTGTGGCATTTTCAAAAGTTAAATCCCTCTGATATGGAACAGATGGACCTTAGCTTTGAACTTTAGCAATGGGCACTACTGAAAATCCTTAAACAGACAGAAAACCTTAAGCAGCTACAACTAAAGTAGTATATCCTTTGACTGGAGCTGTAATACTTCTGTACATATTATTCCACCAATAAATGGTGAGAAACAGACCATTGATGGATCCTGAAATAGGGTTACCATATTTCAAGTTTAAAAAAAGAGGACACCTGTGGGGGGGTGTCCACACATGCAGGCATGTGCGCTTGCTGCAGCCTAAATAGAAGTGGTGCAAATTTGAACCAGGGCTTTTTTCCTCAGCACACGTGCCTGGACATGCACTTTGGTGCGGGGCAAATTGTGCCACTTGGGGCAAAATAACCCTGCCCGGCTTCTCCCAGATCTGCAGCCAGGGGGAGCTAAAGCCCAGGCCCATCACCTATGCTGTCCCCAGCAATATAAAAAGCTGCCCTGTCCTGGACCCATCAATACAAAAAGCTGCCTTGGCAAGTAGCTCAGGGCTACTTGCTCTCAGGAGCTTCTGGGGCCCAGCCAATTGGTACCTGGGGACACTACCCATGTGTTAGCTGAACTGCTGAAGCAGCCCTGAGAGCTCCCTGCACCCCCTACCCACTGCAGCAGTCTGGCAGTGGGGGCTGCTGCCTGGCTGTGACCTGCTGTGCACCTGCCAGACTCAGATGGGGACTGCACAGCCAGTAGAGGCATCTGCCCTTCTGGGCCAGCTTCCAGTGGGCTGTGGCTGCAGGGTTGGCCTCTGTGCAGCACTACTGCCATGTGTACCCCTGCCCGGCCACCTGGGCAGCTATCACCCAGAAGATGTTTTCAGTCTGGTGGCCTGCTTTAAACTGTCAAAGCATGTCCTCCTAGCCCCAATTGGCCAGGAGGTCAGCCACAGTCAGATGGGTCCAAGGTGCCAGCTCTGAGCAGGCAGGGTCCTGCCACTGGCCTCCCTAGCAGGAATTCTGGTGTTCTCTATTGGAAAACTGAAAAATCCCTGATTAAAAAAAAATCCCAAAGTCCCTCTGTAAAATACCCCCAAATCCATGTTTCTCCACAATTAAAAAAACAACCCTCTCTCTCTCTCTCTCTCTCTCTCTCTATATATATATATATATATATATATAGAGAGAGAGAGAGAGAGAGAGAGTGCTCGTCATAGGAGACTCCATCCTGAGAGGTACGGAAGGACCCATCTGTCGCCAGGACCCCTCGGCACGAGAGGTATGCTGCCTCCCTGGAGCAAAGATTCGGGATGTGACGGAGGTAATCCAGGCCAGGATCAAGCCCACCGATTATTACCCCATGGTCCTAGTCCATGTGGGTACTAATGATGCGGCCAGGAGAACCCCCGATCACCTGATGGCGGACTACTGTGCTCTGGGTGGCGTGCTGCAGGAGTTCGGTGCCCAGGTGGTTTTCTCTTCCATCCTACCAGTGACCGGACGAGGAAGACGGCAGGAGAACTGCATCAGAGAGACCAACTGGCGGCTTTGGCAGTGGTGTCTCGAGGCAGGCTTCGGCTTCCTGGACAATGACCCGCACATCACGACGAGGGACATGCTCAGCTGGGATGGGCTTCACCTGTCCCCCAAAGGTAAGCGTGTGTTTTCTACTAGGTTGGCGGATCTCCTCCGGCGGGCTTTAAACTAGGCTCGTTGGGGGGAGGGGAGTACGAGGGCAGGGGAAGCTGTGGACCACCAAACCATGTGGCACCCACAAGGACAGCCCAGCCTGAAGAAGGAGAACATTGGGAACCTGAAAGCCATGGGGAGACCAGCACTACAGAACAGGTAAGAAACAAGAAGGTAAGGAACAATGGGCCCCTTGGGACTCGGAGCGGGGGGGGGGGCAGCAAAGGCACCAGTCGCAGGGCTCAAGTGCCTATATACTAATGCTAGGAGCATGGGGAACAAGCAGGATGAACTAGCGCTCCTGCTTGCACTAAACACCTATGACTTAGTGGGGCTAACAGAGACCTGGTGGGATTCATCCCATGACTGGGCAGTACATATTGAGGGCTATAGATTGTATAGAAAGGACAGGTCGGGGAAGAAAGGGGGGGGGTTGCACTTTATGTCAGTGAGCAATATACATCAATCCTCATCAAGACAGAATCCGAGGTTGAGGAAGTAGAAGGATTGTGGGTTAGGCTACATGGGGGGCAAGGAGAAAGGGATTTGGTGGTAGGTGTCTGCTACAGACCCCCACACCAAGGGGAAGAAATAGATGTGGGGCTCCTGAGGCAACTCTCGGAGACCATAAAAGCTAAAGAGGCGGTAGTCATGGGGGACCTAAACTACCCAGACATCTGCTGGGAGACACAGACAGCAAGGTCCCATCACTCACGCAGGTTTCTAACCTGTGTACAGGACCTCCACCTGACACAGGAGGTGTATGGTCCCACTAGGGGGAATGCCATACTGGATCTGGTATTGGCAACGGGAGATGACATGATAGGGGACCTCCAGATCGGTAGCCATTTGGGAGACAGTGATCACCTTATAATAGAATTCAACATAAGACGGCGAGTGGGTAAGGTAACTGGTAGGGTGAAAGTGCTAGACTTTAGGAAAGCTGATCTCAATGCACTCAGGCGATTAGTCAAGGAAGCACTGCAGAGTAGGAGTTTTGATGGGATGGGAGCCCAAGAAGGGTGGCTGTGCCTAAAGGAAACGATCCTTCGGGCACAAAGCAAGACGATCCCTGAGCGAGGCAAAAGAGGGAAAGGGGCCAGGAGGCTTCCATGGCTGACCAGAGAAATCCAGGGCAGCCTAAGGGCCAAAAGGGGAGCACATAAAAAGTGGAAACAGGGTGAGATCACTAAAGACGAATATACCTCCTCTGCTCGTGCTTGTAGGGAGGCAGTTAGGCGGGCCAAAGCTACCATGGAGCTGAGGATGGCAACCCAAGTAAAAGACAACAAGAAATTGTTTTTTAGATATATTGGGAGTAAAAGGAAGGCCCAGGGAGGAATAGGACCGCTGCTAAATGGGCAGAAACAATTGGTGACAGATAGGGGGGACAAGGCTGAACTTCTCAACGAGTTCTTTGCCTCAGTGTTCCTAAGTGAGGGGCACGACAAGTCTCTCACTGGGGTTGTAGAGAGGCAGCAGCAAGGCGCCAGACTTCCATACGTAGATCCTGAGGTGGTGCAGAGTCACTTGGAAGAACTGGATGCCTTTAAGTCGGCAGGCCCGGATGGGCTCCATCCGAGGGTGCTGAAGGCACTGGCCGACATCATTGCAGAGCCACTGGCGGGAATATTCGAACGCTCGTGGCGCACGGGCCAAGTCCCGGAGGACTGGAAAAGGGCTAACGTGGCCCCCATTTTCAAAAAGGGGAGAAAGGAGGACCCGGGCAACTATAGGCCAGTCAGTCTCACCTCCATCCTTGGTAAAGTCTTTGAAAAAATTATCAAGGCTCACATTTGTGAGAGCCCGGCAGGGCAAATTATGCTGAGGGGAAACCAGCATGGGTTTGTGGTGGGCAGATCGTGCCTGACCAACGTAGTCTCTTTCTATGACCAGGTTACGAAACGCCTGGACACAGGAGGAGGGGTGGATGTCGTATACTTAGACTTCAGGAAGGCGTTTGATACGGTATCCCACCCCATACTGGTGAACAAGTTAAGAGGCTGTGATGTGGATGACTGCACAGTCCAGTGGGTGGCAAATTGGCTAGAGGGTCGCACCCAAAGAGTCGTGGTGGATGGGTCGGTCTCGACCTGGAAGGGTGTGGGTAGTGGGGTCCCGCAGGGTTCGGTCCTTGGACCGATACTCTTTAATGTCTTCATCAGCGACTTGGACGAGGGAGTGAAATGTACTCTGTCCAAGTTTGCAGATGACACAAAGCTATGGGGAGAAGTGGACACGCCGGAGGGCAGGGAAGAGCTGCAAGCAGACCTGGATAGGTTGCACAAGTGGGCAGAAAACAACAGGATGCAGTTCAACAAGGAGAAATGCAAAGTGCTGCACCTAGGGAGGAAAAATGTCCAGCACACCTACAGCCTAGGGAATGACCTGCTGGGTGGCACAGAGGTGGAAAGGGATCTTGGAGTCCTAGTGGACTCCAAGATGAACATGAGCCGGCAGTGTGACGAAGCCATCAGAAAAGCCAATGGCACTTTATCGTGCATCAACAGATGCATGACAAATAGGTCCAGGGAGGTGATACTTCCCCTCTATAGGGCATTGGTCAGACCGCAGTTGGAGTACTGCGTGCAATTCTGGGCGCCACACTTCAAGAAGGATGCGGATAACCTGGAGAGGGTACAGAGAAGGGCAACTCGTATGGTCAAGGGCCTGCAGACCAAGCCCTACAAGGAGAGACTAGAGAAACTGGACCTTTTCAGCCTCCGCAAGAGAAGGTTGAGAGGCGACCTTGTGGCTGCCTATAAGTTCATCACGGGGGCACAGAAGGGAATTGGTGAGGCTTTACTCACCAAGGTGCCCCTGGGGGTTACAAGAAATAATGTCCACAAGCTAGCAGAGAGCAGATTTAGACTGGACATTAGGAAGAACTTCTTCACAGTTAGAGTGGCCAGGGTCTGGAACGGGCTCCCAAGGGAGGTGGTGCTCTCCCCTACCCTGGGGGTCTTCAAGAGGAGGTTAGATGAGTATCTAGCTGGGGTCATCTAGACCCAGCACTCTTTCCTGCTTATGCAGGGGGTCGGACTTGATGATCTATTGAGGTCCCTTCCGACCCTAACATCTATGAATCTATGAATCTATATATATATATATATATATATATATATCTGGAACATGGATATATATGTTCTGAGATATATATATAGATTATATATATGAGAACATGGATCTATCTATCTATCTATCTATCTATCTATAGAGAGAGAGCGATCAGTTGGGCAATGTTTTATTGATATATCTGAGTGTTAAAGCAATTTGGAAGCCTACCAGTGTCTCTATCATCATAATAAAGTGAATTCAAAATACCTATATGTTTTGCTGCCCCCCACAGGGGCTACAGCCCCGCCTCCCCCACAGGGGCCAAATGGCCCCTGCAGGGGCTTCCTCCCCTGCAGGGCCCACGTGCCCTACCCCCACTTGCTCCCCCAGCCCCCTGGATTGCTGCCCCACCTGGCCCCATCCACTGCTGGCTCCTGCAGCCCCCCCATAGCTGCCTCACCCAGCCCCACCCCCCTGCTCCCCCAGACCCCACAATGGCTGCCCTGCCTGGCCCCATCCCCCACTTGCACCCCTAGCCCCTGATGGCCGCCACCCCTACTGCAATCTCCAGTACTTGGAAAAAAAAAAAAAGAAAAAAAAAAGCCTCTACTCACCCCAGGAGCAGGGGCTGAGGGGCTCCAGAGCCTCCTGGCAGAGCCCACCCCATGCAGCTCAGGGCAGTAGGGTTTGGGATGGGGCTACTGGGGCTGTCACTGAGCCCTGCTGTGCAGGGTGGGGCCCCAGGCTGCCCCGCCGGCAGCTGGAACCACTGGTGAGTGAATGCCAGGGTTTGTTTATTTTTTTAATTGCTGGGATGCTGGGTGGGTGGGGCAGGGATTGGGGGGCTGGGGACTCTCAGGGGGGCGGGGCAGCCTGGCTGGGTGGGGGCAGGCTCAGGGGCAGGTGGAGGGTGGAGCAGGGATCAAGAGCTCAGGGAGCAGGTGTGGGGGTGGGGCTGGGTGAGGCAGGGATCGGGAGACTGGTGGGGCTCAGAGAGGTGGGTGTCTGTCATGGGGGTGCTCAGGGGGCAGGCAGGGGGTGGGGCCAGGTGGGGCAGGGATTGGGAGGCCCAGGGGGCAGGCAGGGAGTGGGGCTGGTCAGGTATCTGGGGGTCTTGGGGGACAGGTGGGGGCTGGGGCTGGGTGGGGCAGGGATTGGGGGGCTGGGAGAGCAGGCAGGGTCAGTGGGGGTCCCCTCCATGGTCCCCTCCCCCCTCTTCCAGCCCCCCCCGACCCCTTACTTCCCAGCACTGTAGCCTAGGTCCAGCTCCCTGCTGCTGGCATGCTACCTGCCCTGCATGGGCAGGCAGTGTGCTTCAGCACCAAGGCGAGATTCAACCATAGAGACGCTCTGGCAGCCAGAGCATCTTTGTGGAGGACCCAGCCTCCAGTTGCCTCAGGGCACACTCCAGGACCATGCCCTGCCCTGCACTTTTTGTCTGCTGGGTTTTTGACCCCTGGATATCCAGGGCTCTATTTTTTACCCCGTGCTGCAAATTTGCAGCTCCGGGAACATTTTCTTGATTCTGCACATGCCTCTTACAGTGTCTCAAAGGAGTTTGAGTTGCTACAAGAGGCACATGCGGGCTCATCTGGATGCGCCCGGGGGGGGAAGGGGGAGGGAGTATATGATTGTGGGGGGGCAGTGATACCCCTGACTCTCACTCCCAAGCCACATCTCCCCCAGCCCTGCTGCTGTCCCTCATTCCATTGCCAAGCACCCCACCTCCCAAACCATGCTGGTGCCTGTCACTCGCACCCCACAGCCCCCCCATCCCTGCTGATACTCTTCCCTCCCAGCTCATAGCCTCCTGCCCCCCCAGCCCTGCCAGTGCCCCTCACTCCTGACTTGCACCCCTCCTGCCCCCCAGCCCTTCTAACCATGCAGCTCCCCATGCACTAACCATGCACCCCCCCACCCCTTTCCACTGCCTTCCTGCCCTGCTGCATCCCCAGCACTAGCAGATATGCACATAAATGTATACACACACACACATATACACACACCTGTCTGCAGCTGCCAGGGCCCACGCTCAGACCACATGATGCCCTGGCTTCCAATCACCTTCCCCTGCTGCCCTCAGCTCCAAGCAGCTCCTTTCTGGGGCATTCTGGGAAAGTGGAGGCAGGGCAAAATCCCAGACATTTGCTGATATTTTAAAAAACCACCCAGACAGAGATGGGAGGACCCAAAAAGAGGACGTGTCTGGGAAAACCTGAATGTATGGTAACCCTAAGATACTTATTTCCTCTCACTCCCAGAAGAAAGGATGGCACTGGTATGTCAGAAGCTTTTTCTTAGAAAACAAAGTGTTTAATAAACAAGTATATCTGAGGATATACTGTGGATATACAAGTTGCTATTCAGTATTTTGCAGATGGGAATATGTTATACACAGCTAACTTTGGTCACATGATCTGTCTTTATGCCTGCCTTCTGTGTGATATTTAAGTAGTAAAATTCATGTGTGTGCTGGTCATGTGGTGACCTTTTAATGGATTTCAGTGTTAATCTTCAAGTAGGAACTGAAGGGAGATGCATAGTTCATATATTCTGAAAGTTGTTGTGGAATATCTTAATTTTCAGAAAGTTCAGACTATTTTGTTTTGGTTTCACAGGCTTTTCTTATTCATTTGAATACCACTTCACTGCATGATTGTGGCAGAAGAGAAAACCTTACTGTGAATAAATACAGATTGTCTTCTGTTGCCACATTATGCACAAGGTTTGCATTTTTCAGGCTGAGCGTGGGTTCCCAGGAACTGCAATCTACTATGAAATCTGTTTCTTGCATATGTGTGTTCTTTGCCATCTCTGGGTTACTGAGGCACAAAGGATTCCCTGAATTTTTACAGCAGTGTCTGTAGAGTGTGTGAAATAGGTTTTTTTTATAACTTGCTTCTTGCTTTCAAAATAACAATCAGATTAAAATGTACTAGATGAACATTGTAGATTCATTACAATGGCTAACCCCCCCAAAATGTGAATTTTCTTTTGCAGAAAAAAGGCTGAAAACTACCCAAAAAATTCAGCAAAATTTTTGTGGGGTTGAATTTTTGGTTTTTCAACCAAAAAACAAAACAAACCAACAAAAAACCCTTGCCTAGGAAAGCAGATAACTGTGAACTTTTTTTATTTAGTCAGAATCCCAATATTTGTCCAAGAAAAGTTTAAAAAAAAAAAAGAAAGTTTTCACCATTTCTGATCCTATCTCTTCGTACAGGTGATAGATTCTAAGTGTGATTCTTATGCCTGCCAACCATATTTACTGGAATGATTATTTTAGATATTGGGAGAAGGGCAGAGAAGAGCAAGTCTTGGGACCAAATGCAAAAAAACTTAACCTACTTAAACTGAATCTCATTAAAGCTTCAGGCCTACTTGTGTGAATAAGAAAATATGAGCTGGATCTGGGAGGGTGCTAAAAATCCTTTATGAGATGCTGAAGATCCTCAACCATTGTAACTTTAATGGTACTTAAGTGAAACACCATATCTGTATGTAAATGTTCATTGCAGTCCCCAATTAAATCTTTTGGTGTTGATTATGGAATATGCAGAGCATCCACAACTTCTATTGAAGTCAGCACATCTTAAAACATAATAGGAGGAGCCAGGCACAAGGCACCAGATCCTCCTCTGGGAATGTAACCGAGCCAGGGCTCTCTGTGTGTTTGGCTTGCTGAGTGTTTGTATGGTGGGGTGTATGTATTTTGGGCATCTGCTCTGAACAGCTGGGAGTAGTGCTAACTGAGTGCTGGGTGACTGCTTCCTGTGACACCGAGGCAGGGGTGGAGCCAGGCCCAGCAGGGTATAAAAGGAGACTTCTTAAGTGACCAGGGAGTGAGTGAACAGGGACAGCAAATGGGGTATTTTTCAAGCAATTTGCAAGTCAGTTCTCCACCACCCTCTTTGAAGGGGATCCTTTAAATTAAGTTATTTCTTTAATTAAGAGTAGCTAACCTACACATATATAGTGTAAGTAGCTAAAACTCGGCAGTTAGGCCAATACTTAAGCCCCAACTTAATTAGAGTCCCGAACACGGGGGAGTTCACTAGGGAGTTTGCCTGGAAACTCTCTCTTATCTTCCTTCACAGTAAGCTTGGTGAGAGGAAGCAAGGAAAAGGGAACCTTTCAGAACCAAGGAGGAGCAAACAGACCAGCTTACAGGGGAGGTTGCTAGGGAAGGTCTGTCCTTCTAGTGACAAATAAGTGGGGGGTTGCTTATGTTGTGTGTGGTGCCTCCTGGTAGTGTCTCTCAGGAAGGAGATGAGAGAGCTACAGGAGGATGTGGCAAGGCTCCAAAGCATCCTCTGCCATGAGGACTTCATCAATCAATGCTGAAGGAGACCTCTATGATTGCAGAAGAAGAACTGCCAAAGGCAGCACTAGAGAAGGAAGAGGACACAGACTCCCAGGAAGTTGGAAGCTGGAAGCTTGTGACCTCTAGCAGCAAGTAGAAGTCTTCATCTCCACCTGCAGAGATTTGCCTGAAGACCAGATATGTTCTGCTAGCAACAGAGGAGGAGTACATCCCATTCATGGAAGAGGCCAAGCCAGGAATCTCCAAGTTTGGGAGGTTTGGGACCACTGCCATCATGAAGAAATGACAAGTGGTGGTGGTTGGAGCCTCCCTTCTGCAAGGGATGAAGGCATTCATCTGCCAGCCTCATCTGTTGTTTGAGGGGGTCTGCTACTTGTCCAGAGCCCAGATCTGAGGTGTAATGGAAGGATTACCAAGATTCCTCTGGCCCTCTGACTACTACCCCATGCTGCTTATCCATGTGGGCACCAATTATACTGGCAGGGGCAACTCTGTGTAGATCAAAAGTGACCACAGGGCTTTGGGTAAAGAGGTGAAGGGGAGAGGTATTCAGGTGGTGTTCTTCTTGATACTTCTGGTCAAGGGGGAGGGCCTAGACAGGATGGGATGCATCCTGCAGATTAATGCATGGCTGCACAGCTGGTATCACCAGCAGGACTTTGGCTTCTTCAATCATGGGCTGTTGTTCCAAGAAGAGGGTGGCTAAAAAGAGACCAGATACATCTGACCAAGAGAGGAAAGAGCATTTTCACAGACAGGCTCACTACCCTAGTGAGGAGGGCTTTAAATTAGGTTCACTGGGGGATGCATACCAAAGCCCTGGAGTAAGTGGGGAAGTACGTGACCTGCAGGAAGCACAAGCAGGAGAGTCAACAGTGGAGGCCTTCTGATTCTTACTGAGAAAACAGGGCAATCAGGTAGTTACCCAAGGTGCCTTTACATGAATGCCTGGAGCCTGGGAAATAAACAAGAATTGGAAGTCCTAGCACAGTCATGGAACTATGATATGAGTAGAATAACAGAAACTTGATGGGCTAGCTCACATGACTAGAGCACTTTCATGGATTGGTATAAACTGTTCAGGAAGAAGAGGCAGGGGAGAAGAGGAGGAGGTGTTGTGCTTTATGTAAAAGAGCTGTATGATTGCTCAGAGCTCCAGTATGAAACTGCATACAGGCCTGTTGAAAGTCTCTGGGTCAGGGTCGGAGGGGAGAACAACAAGGGTAATGTTGTGGTGGGTATGTGCTATAGACCACCAGACATGGAGGATGAGGTTTTCTTCAAACAGCTAGGGGAAGTTTCCCAATCACAGGCCCTGGTTCTCATGCTGGACTCAATCACTTTGATATCTACCAAGAGGGCAATACAGCAGTGCACAGAAATTTTTGGAGAGTGCTAGGGACAACTTCCTGGTACAAATGTTGGAGATGCCAACTAGGGGCCATGCTCTTCTTGACCTGCTGCTCACAAGCAGAGAAGAATTGGTGGGAAATGTAGAAGCGGATGACAACTTGGGCAGCAGTGACTACGAGATGATTGAGTTCATGATCTTGAGGAAAGGAAGGAAGGACAGCAGCAGAGTAAGGATCCTGGAGTTCTGAAAAGCAGACTATTACTCACTCAGGGAACTGATGGCCAGGGTCCCCTGGGAGGCCAGTCTAAGGAAGAAATGAGTCCAGGAGAGCTGGCTGTGCTTTAAAGAAACCTTGCTGAGAGTGCAGGAACAAACCATCCTGATGTGCAGGAAGACTAGCAAGTATGACAAAAGACCAGCTTGGTATAGCAGGGAGCTATTCAGTGAGCTGAAATGCAAAAAAAAGGAAGCTTATAAGTGGAAACTTGGACAAACAACTAGGGAGGAGTACAAGAGCATTACTCAGGCATGCAGGGATGTAATCAGAAAGGCCAAAGTGCAATTGGAGTTACATCTAGCAAGGGATATGAAGGGTAACAAGAATGGTTTCTTTAAGTATGTCAGTAACAAGAGGAAGATCAGGGAAAGTGTGGTCCCTTACTGAATGGGGGAGGCAACCCAATAACAGAAGATATGGAAAAGGCTTAAGTACTCAATACCTTTTTCATTCCAGTCTTCACAGGCAAGGTCACCAGTCTATACCTGGCTGCACAGTTTGGGGAGAATGTGAGTAGCCAACAAAAGAAGAGGTTAAGAACTATTTAGAAAAGCTGGACATATAAAAGTCCAGCCAGACATAATACACCTGAGGGTGCTGAGGGAGTTGGCCAATGTGATTGCAGAGCCACTGGCCAGTATCTTTGAAAACCTGTGGTGATTGGGAGAGGTCCCAGATGATTGGGTAAATATAGTACCCATCTTTAAAAAAGGGAAGAAGGAAGATCTGGGGAACTACAGAGTGGTCAGCCTCACCTCAGTGCCTGGAAAAATCATGGAGCAGGTCCTCAAGGAATCCATTCCTAAGCACTTAGAGGAACAGGTGGCAATTAGGAACAGTCAGCAGGGATTTACCAAGAGCAAGTCATGCCTGACCAAACTGATTGCCTTCTAGGAAGAGATGAATGGCTTCGTGGATATGGGCAGATCAGTGGATGTGGTATAACTTGACTCTAGCAACGCTTTTGATACCATCTCTCACAACAGTCTCAAAAGCAAGTTAAGGAAGTATGGGTTGGATGAACCGACTGTAAGGTGGATAGCAAATGGGCTGGACCATCAGGATCAGAGTTATAATCAATGACTTAATGTCTAGTTGGCAGCCACTATCAAGAGGAGTCTCCAGGAGTCAGTCTTGAGGCCAGTTATGTTCAATATCCTCATCAACAACTTGGAAGATGAGATTAAGTGCACCCTTAACAAGTTTGCAGATGACACCAAGCTGGAGGGAGTAGTAGATATGCTGAAGGGTAGGGCTAGGATTCAGAGTGACCTAGATAAATTGAAGATTGGGCCAAAAGGAATCTCATGAGTTTCAACAAGGACAAGTGCAAAGTCCTGCACTCAGAATGGAACAATCCCACATACCGATACAGGCTGGGGACTGACTGGCTAAATAGCAGTTGTGCAGAAAAGAATCTGGGGGTTACTGTGGACAGTAAGGTGACTATGAGCCAACATTGTGCCCCTTTTATGAAGAAAGCTAACAGTATACTGAGCTGTATTAGTAGGAGCGTTGCCAACAGATTGAGGGAAGTGATTGTTCCCCTCAATTTGGCAGTGGTAAGGCTATATCTGGAGTACTGTGTCCAGTTTTGGCCCCCCCAAAAGGGCCAAAGACAGATTGGACAGAGTCCAGCAGAGGGCAATGAAAATGGTTAGAGATCTGGGGCACATGACTTCTGAGGAGAGGCTGAGGGTTCTGGTCTTATTTATTCTGGAGAAGAGAAGACTGAGAGGGGATTTCATAGCAGTCTTCAACTACCTGAAAGGGAGTTCCAAAGAGGATGAAGCTAGACTGTTCTCAGTCAGTCGGTCAGTGTGTGCATAATTGCCAAGCCATGCAATAGTGTCCTCAGTGGCCACGTGCAGTTCCTGTAATCCGCCGCTGAACTTAGCAGATAGTCATCGACAATATGTGATATGGTGTGCATTTTGCCACAGCTACAGTCTGGATTATCATGAAGACCCCCAACAGTGAAGCCTGGCAGTACACAGACCTTGTCCTGTCCAGAACCTATCCAGCTGGCAATGGATCAGCATTCATGTCGCATCAACCATCAGTACCTGGTCCACACCAAGGAAATTAATGATCTTCCTAGCAAACCAAATTCTGAGAACATTTTGAGGGATCCCAGTGTTACTGCCACTGACCACTGTTCTCAGTGGTGGCAGACAATGAAACAAGGAGCAATAGTCATAAGTTGTAGCAAGGAAAATTTAGGTTAGATATTAGGAAAAACTTTCCCAGGAGGAGGGTAGTAAAGCACTGGAATGGGTCACCCAGAAAGGTTGTGGAATCTCCATGCCGGGAGGTTTTGAAGACCCAGCTAGACAAAGCCTTGCCTGGATCATATAGTTGGGGATGATCCTGCTTTGAGCAAGGGGATGGAGTAGATTACCTCTTGGGGTCCCTTCAAACCCTAATTTTCTATGATACTATGATACAGGAAGATGTCTGATAGAAACAGGGTGAATTTGATTTAAATCACTGATCAGGAAGCCTCAATTTAATCACTGTTTTCTACAAAAAGTGTATTCTTGTTGTTTGATGTAACCTTTGTTCAAGGCTATGGAAATAGGCTTCAGGGTAGCCAGCATATGTTTGACATTTCTCTTTGGCCCAATCTTGAGAACTTTGGCTATGGCAGTTCCATCTATTTTGTCATGATTTTGTTCACAAATTGTCATCATATTAGGCCAGTTCTTAATATATTGCTCAAAACAGTCACAACTTAGTTCCATCGCATGTCTTGTGGGAGAGTAAGTTTGGTTCCCCCTGCTTTCTTTACAGCAGCTGCTACATAGTGGTTGTTATGGAAATATTTTGCAATTTCAACAAAATTCTGCTTCAAATGTTTCTCATTTGTTTCTACTGCCCGTCTCTCCTTGCATTCACCTCCAAACTCCTTCTCCTTGCCCAGATCTACTGTGACCCCAACAATCCTCTGTTCATTTAACTTCTTGAAACTTTGCACTTTTAGAAAGCGGTAAGGGCTTGACTCTGTGTACACATAACTTGCAGAGAGACAATAGGGCTGATGGGTAGGTAATCAGATCTGTTCTCTCTCATCTCCATATACTGCTGTTAACAAGGATGTTATCTCTGGAGACACAAATCCACAGTTTGAGAACTGAAGCTGAGCATCACAGAGATGCTTAATGGGATCTTCTAGACTGAGCACTGAGTCCCATTGGGTAGAGTGGTTTTCTTTGATCTTTACTAATCTATAGAGGAGCCTCTGGGAACCCAGTAAGATTGGACCCCTAATATAGTCCATGGTGTGTTGTGATCTATTTATAATTTTTTTCTAAAAAGGTTACATGAATATATTGTCTCAAATAGTATGTAATTAGAAGTTATAATCCCTATTCCATGATGATATCTTTGAGCTTTAACATATTTTACATTAAAAGTATCATTAGATAGGTTTGTTTAAAAAACCCCAATCTTAACAAAAAATATGATTAACTAAAAAATATTATTTAAATTTAAAAAATCCAACTTCTATGTTTATTTTTTTATCTTTGATTTGTATCAATCTTGAATAGAAATGTTAATTTAAAATAAAACATTTGTAGAATTTTGCATTTCCTTTTTGTGGTTGCTTTTGTTGCCTTCTGCACCTCTATTATCTCACTTTTTGTTAGGCCTTGATTAGTATTAATGCCTAATAGAGGACTGTTCAGGAGGTACTAGAGCGCAGAATGGTAAGGGTAATTGGTCTGTCTACCATACTTAGGTTGTAACAATAATACAAAGGTAGTTTAAGAATTATTATGTATATCCTTGTCAGTTATTATCTAGAACAGGGACAGGCAAAATATGGCCCATGATCTGGATCTGGTCCACTAGGCCATTCTATCTGGCCCATGGAGCCCCTAAAAAAAATTAGAAAATTAATTATTATCTGCCCCTGGCTGCCTGTCAAAGATGACAAGGTGCCAGCAGTAGTAGGACCCAGGGGGAGCTGGTGGCAGGACCCAATGTGCATGTGCAATGAGGCAGGGACAGAGTGTGTGTGTGTGTGTTTGTGCAATGAGGGAGGGAGAGTGTGTGTGTGTGTCTGTCTGTGTTTGTAGGGCAAGTCCCACATGCACACTCTCCCTTGTACTGCCATACATGCAGACCCCCACACCCCCTCACACCCCAGTCACCCTCCCCCCCACACTCACAGTCCCCGACAAACCCTATACCCACCTACATCCCGCACACACACTAACATGCTCCCTCACCCCACCCCCCCACACCTATACACCCCCCACAAAACTTCCACACACACACACACACACACACACACACACACACACACATATCCTTCCTCACACTTCACATACCTACATACCCACAGCCCCCCATAAAACTATACCCACCCTTCCATGCCCCCCCACAATATACAAGAATAAGGCTTCATTTTTATTATACAATCACCTCTATGTACACTACACAAACACATGTAAATCAGGACAAAAATATTTTTTGAAATCAAATTAATGAATGCTGTAGATGTTTAATTTTTAGAAAATAATTTGGTATTTTTCTGGTTCCAAGATGGCAAACCCCCTTGCCAATAGGCGTACTTCTGGGGGAAGGGGAGGGACTTCTGGTGGCAAAGGTCAGGGGTTAGGGGGTGGGACTTCTGACCCCAAGATGGCAACCAGGGGGCGGGGCATCTGTCAAGGTGTGGGGCTGCCCTTATGGCCCTTAACAGCTTGCCCAAACTCAGTAAGTGGCCCTTCATCTGAAATAATTGCCCACCCCAGTCTAGAAATACCTGAAGTTGTTATATGATTGTTATTTTTCATTATGTGGGTTAAGCATATATTGTATGTTTATCCCATTTCTAGTGATGTTCAAGCAAGCATCCAGCTAAACTCACATAATAAACATACATAACATGTAATAAACCAAAATGAGACACAAATTTGCAGTCTGAAAAGTAATTTCAATAGAGTCTGACATTTTCTCCCAAGATATACTGAAGTATTTTTCACGTGGTGTCAACTTTAGCGGCCAGTTCTAATATTTACCTTTGAGATATTAAAAGAGTCTCTTACTCATCTGTACTAAGGATTATCAATTTTCAGTGCATGCAGGTTTACCTGATATTAAATTCTGTAATACAAAGAAAGATTACTCAGTATCCTATCAACATGTGTGCATGTAAGCTTATGAAAAAAAGCCAGATTCCTTTCAGCTGTACTGATATAAATCCACATTAATGCGATTAAAATTAGTGAAACTGTTCCAGATGGACACCAGAATAAGTGACAGACAAAACAATTATAACAGGTTAAAGGGTAACTGTATGGATCCACAGTAACTGTTTCTTCTGTCTGTTCTATTCTGCAGTAAGTACAAGCTAAACTCAGCATGATACAGTTTATCCTGAATGAATCAGTTAAACTTCTATAATGAATGATTGAGTTTAGCTTCTGTTTACTGTAGGATAAAACTGACACACAAAACCACAGATCAGGGTGATGTACAGTAAGTACATTTTCATGTTTAACTGAGTATACTTTATTCATCTGTCCATGCCTTAAATGAGATCAGAGTACAGTCCACAAGACCTATTTTCTATTTGGAGCACAATATAAGATTCTTGATCTTTTTCTTTTTTTCTGTACAAAGATTTTTTAACATGGCTAAACAGACAGACTTATAGAGCATGTCTGTGCTAATTTTTGATAGATTGAAAGACAAATCCTGTAGTTTTTTGTACAGGAATGTATACTCCCACATCCATGGGACTCATGCATTTCTGCTGTTTTTGACAGTGGTGCTGCTCCCAACACTGTCTCTGATATGACTGAATGGACACCGAGCTAAGGAGTCCAGGTCTGGAAAAAACAACCAGAATTAATGTTTTCCTGCTTCTGCTCTCTCCTTCCTACTTCTGTATGGAAATACTACTTAATACTTGTCTGTGAAAGTCCTTCAATTCAAGGGTGATCTCCACCATGCCTCATTGATGGATCTTGAGGTAACTTCTTGAGTCCAATTCTTGAGCCGCAGATCCATCCGCAGAAGTTGCATGTCTTTCCACAGGGGACAGTAGGTTGCAGGCTGGAATCCCTTTCCTTTTCCTTCCTCCACTCTCTGTTCTCTGCTTCAAGGCAAGATGCTTTATCTCCAAGCAGGCCGCCACTTGGTTAAGGTTGGAGTCAGCTGGCAGCCAGCTCCTCCCAACTTGATGTTGGCATTTGTTTTCTTGCAGTAGGAGCTTGGTACAGAAAATGTGTTGTTTTTCCGTGGTAAACACATGCTCATGACTATTTAGCAAGAGAAAGCTAGTGCACAGAAACACCAATCACATGATCTTGACAAAGTAGCGATCTGGACTCAGTGGTAAGGGAGAACCAGACATGACAGGAGACCTCCATTTTAAAGCAACTGCCTTCTGTCTCTACAGCCTTTGAGATCCTGACATCATCTGCTGATCCACCATTGAGGACTTGTGGTTGGACCATGATTTGTTTGAACCTCCTCGCAGGCCTATTCACGCCACACTGGGTGACCCTACCAGATGTGTGAGACTCTGGGCAGCATAGCACTGAGGATCACTATGACACACAAGCCTTTCTTACCACTACAAGGTCTCAGTCCATGGAGAGTACTCAGTACTACTCCTATGATAGTAAGTTTAGCAAAGGCAGTAGGGTGTTTTCATTAGATGATGAAATCCACTCCCTTTTTCATTAGCTGGATCAATGCATCTAGAATTCTGCCTAATTTTTCTTTTCAGTGCGTGGTAGTTGAAGGCATGATAGTCTCAAGGTATGTGACCATAGTAAGGTTGATCTAAGTGCTGAATTATAAATACATTTGGGGAATTTAGATCAAGCAAAATGGCTAGCCCAATCTAACAGTTTACCTAAGGAGGTGCACTGCAGAAATCTGGATAACCTCTGTCTGATGTAACTGAACACATGTACACATTTGGAACAGAGCTCCAGGGCTGAGAAAGCCCAGCTACTTGCCCCAGCCCCAGGGCTGTGTTTCTTACCATCCCCCCACCCCGCTCCAAACCCTGACTGGGCTAATTCTAGAACTCCATTCCCCCTCCTCACTTCTGGATATACCCTTCCCCTGTGGACCCCTCCCCCTCAAGACCTGCAAACCTCCCTCCCCTCACAATCCTGCTTGCCCCTTCCCATACTCTGACTTAGATTGCATACCAGGAGTGGTAACTGGCACTGGCAAACATGTGCATAAACAAGGACTTGATCTATGATCATGCAGCTTAATGTAAGCCACGTGATCATAGAGTGGGTGGGTCCCATGAACATGCCCACATGCCTTCAGGTTATTTGTGCTTTTTACCTTATCATAGCAACTTACTATGAAAAGAAACTGTTATCCTTTAATTGGGAAATTTGGAGATTCTTTCTCTGCTGTCTAGAACCGATTACTTTGAATTTTTGTTGGTAACAAATTAGGACCACTTTATTGTAAAAATAAGTCATTTGGACATGTATGCAGGCAACCCCTGCCCAGTGCTCTTAATTGGCTCCAGACAAAATGAGCATTAAGTGAAACCAGAAGTTTTGATGAACCAAGATGGCGGCCGTGAGCATTATAACAAATCTCACTGCGCGCTGAGTGGAATTGGGTATCAGTAGTGCTAAGTGAAACAACATTAAGCAGGGTTTGCCTGTACTTTGTAATATATATTTCTGTTTTGCAAAGTAGTCAAGATAGAAAACTAAAATGAACATCTTGTAAAAGATAAATTAAATATTTTAAAGATGAGAAATAAAATGTATCCTCCAATGCTTTTTTGTTGTTGCTGCTGTTTTAGTAGGTCTTATTTTCATGCTTTGTGAACATGTGAGTAAAAGTCAAAAAGAAATAGTTTCCAATATTTAAAAAAAATTAAATGTATAACAATAAAGTGTTAATTTTGCATTTAGAAAAGGTCAGAAATCTGTTTCTTAAGGGATTCCCATCAGTTGCTTGCTTGCAAAGGAATTTTGCAATTTGTATTGCTCATGAATTTTAACCTGTGACATTCCATTTGCACATTTGTACTCCAGAATTTTAATTTAAAAAAACATGAGCAGCAACAGAAGCTCCTAAAGTGCAAATGTCAGCCAAATGCCATTCTATATCACTGGCAACAGTTCCTCAGGAAAAATTAAGCTTTGTTCCTTGTCAGCTGGCAGAATGACCACTGACCCATCACTGAGTTGTTTCAGATTGAGAACTAATGACTAGCCAGGTTCACCACGAAGAGTCAGATTTAATAACTGAAAAACATGCAGAGTGAAAGAGAGAGGACACAGGTGTCAATAACTGTCTCTGCTTATTATAAATATCCTTAGAAAAAACTGCTTATGCATGCTTTCCTTGCTACAAAGACTATCTGCATTTTGGCAGAGTTCCATATATTTAAACCTTGATAACACATAATTTCATCATTCTGAAGCCATCACAAGTAGGATTGTTTTAAGAAAAATATTTTAAAAAAATCAAAGGATCTGCCAAAAATGGAAGGAACTGAACTATATTTTGGTTTCATATATGGGTTTTTTCATATAGGATCAAATTCTAATTTTCTTTTGGGTTTCATTCTATGTTGAATTTATTTATACCTCTTTCTACTTTAATCCAGAATGGAGTAGATTTTTTTTTCCACAGATAGTATGTTGTTTGCTTGATCTTGATCTAAAAACACTTGAATATATATACATAATTTTAAATGCCTGAATTATACTCTCTTTGACTTCACTGTTATTTCTAGATGTTCCTTCTTTGTCAGAGGCAGGCATGTTCAGTTAATATTCATGCAATAGTTGCAAGTAATTGTATCATTCTCTCCCATGGATAGTATCATTTTCTCCCTTCCATACCAAATATAGAAAGTCATTCTTCTTTAGACCTGATTCATATTCCCACCTTTTTGAAGTAAATTAGTTTTAGGAACAATGTTGCATAACAGTATGACATTTTGTCTTAATACTTTTGATTAAGGGGAAAAGAGGCTTTTCTTCTCTGTAGCACACAGAGAACTCAAAAGCAGCTGAATCAATTTCACTTAAGGCTTCATAACAACAATAATCACTTCTGAGTCACACATACTGGGGGAGGGAGCAGCATGGGACAGGGTGCAGTTGTGGTGTTGTGTGAGTAAAGGTCTCCTGTGGTGGGGACAGCAGGATATAAAACCATTGCTGCAGTCATTCAGGATTGCAACCCCAATAGTTTTTTTTTAACAACAGTAAAAACTTATATCAGTAAACAAAAATTGTTGTCAGTAAAATGTTTTCAGATTGTCAGTAATTTTTTTGCCCTTGAGTTGGCAACCCTGATGGCAGGCATGGCCCAGCCATGGAAGCCAGGCAGCCCTGCACCCAGTGGCGTATGTAAGGGAGGATTCAAGGGGAATGGTGCCCAGGATTTTTGCCATGGGAGGTATAGCTCCCTGCTCAGTAGCATATGTGGGGTAGGGGAGGGGAGGAGGGAGGTGAACACAGCATCAGGAGCAGCCCATGGGGAGCCTGCACCATGGGGTTGCTGCAGTGAGTGTTTGGCAGCAATAGCCCCATGGCACAGGTTCTATAGGGGCTGACCCTGGTTTGTTGCTTGCTACTAAGTTCCCAAATTCCCAAACTTCTCATCTCTCCATCAGAGGGGATTAGAGCTGGTGGGGCCCATTTCCACCACCTTCAGGGGCCTCAGGGGTCTGGCAGTGAGGGTAAGGGGTAAGTCTGGCTCCAGATGCAGCCTCAGTCCAGCACCTATATACTTTTCCCATGCACATGTAATCAAAAGTGAAACATTCCAAAATAGTGCTTTGTTTAAAGAGATACTGTTTTGGAGTATAAGGTAAGGTCGAGATACACCTTACAGACTGAGTAGGAGATGTGTAAGATTTTGAGAGTAAGAGATCACTTCACTATTTTGGAGCATTTCAGCCAGTTTTGGAATATTTCAAACACCATGAACACCTGTACAGTTGGCCCTTTGAAGTGTTTTAATTGTTACATCTGTCCACATTCATTGTGTTTGAGAAGACTCCCTCTTCCCCTCTACCACCCTTGATCATATGTATTGCACAGTTACCTTTTCTAAAAACCAATTTAACATATAAGTATAAGTGTACCAAAGGAACCCTAATTAAATTTTACTCTGACTAAAATGACTAATTAGAACTGGATAAAAGTTGCCAAAATTTAATTTTTGGGGCAAACTTTTCACATAATTGTTGGGGTGTTCTTCAGAAGCACAATGACACTTTTAAAGCTTTGTCAAAAATGCTTTTTAAAACTTGCTAAAAGATTCCAAAACCAAAACAATTCCACAAAACCAATTTTTAATTTTTCTGCTTACACAGTAGCCTATAATAGTTCCTTTTTGTAGAAAAGATAAGATAGGCCATTTTATTTATAACAGTGCCTCTCATTTTTATCAAATATAAAGCTTTTAGCATCTTGAGGACATTATTAGAGACATGGAGCTAATGATGATGATTTTTGCCATTTCAATAAACTAGGGAAAACACCTGATCAGTTGAGTGAGGTGAGGATTGGGATTCATGTTATTAATTCATTTGCTATTATTTGCATCTTTTGGGAGGTGGCACCACACAGTTTGTTCTGAAAGGTAAAAAATGACGCAGTGGAGTTTCTTGGACCAAAGTGGATTCTAATTACATTTACTTAGTGTGCAAATAAATACTGCCTGTCTACTTACCAATATTGCAAGCCTAACCTGGGATCTTAAAGCTTCGGTCTTTCTTCTAGTGACATAACTAGTTATTCTGTGGCTGGAGCTGATTTAAATGTTAACCGATAGAGGAAATAGTATTTTTCTTATTCTCAGAAAGAGAATAAGAGCTGTACCAAGGGCTGTACCTTGGAAAAAAGAATAAAAATGTCACAAAAGTTTGGCTTTCTAACAGAGAAAACAGCTGATATAACTCCATAATCATGCATAGAGCAGCTAGATTTGCAATTTTAATATAATCACTTTCCTGAGATTATATTCACAGAGCAGTCACAAGTGGGAGTTTGGCTTGGATGTGCTGGCTGGTACTTATAAACTTCTCAGGTACCTAATTGGAGGTTCTTTCTCATATATGTGGGAGCAAACTGATTGCCAAATTTGAGATCAGGAAGGAATTACTTTTATTTTCTCATATACTATCCCCAAATAACCTTCTTCTTGGAAGGCAGAATGAAGACAGAAGGCCCTTGAAAACACTGAAAACAAAAAGAGGGGCCAGGCAGTTTGGCCCACCCAGCAGTGCCTGTTGAGTCACTTGACAACTACTCCTTCTGGAGCCAAACTGCCCAGCCCTTCTACCTCAACTGAGTAGTATAGAAAGGCAAGGGAACTGGGGAAGGAGAACGCCCCACTCACCCCATCTCCCTTACCTGTGGTCCAGCAAAAAACCCCATTGACTCAGGGCAATGCAGCTGGAGCACTGAATGCAGCACTGTGAGACGTGGCCCAAGTGCTGCATGCCAGAAATCCTGTTCGGGAAACAGCAGCTGCTGGGGAGAGAGACCCTGACTGGGAGTGTCTCAGCCAGTGCGCTGAGCCCTGGGGAGCCTAGGGTCCCAGATGAGAAGAGACTGGGCCCTGGCTCACTTCTGTTGGGCCCTCGGCTGACAAGGGGCATGATCCATAGTTGGGAGGTGAGTCCTGAAGCTGACTGGCAGGACGTGCTTCAGGGCAGAGGTAAAAAGATACCAGAAGTAATGGGAGAGACCCTCAGACAACGGATGAAGACACAAACACTGGAAGAGAGTGAGAGGCAGCCAGACTGTCCACATTTCTTTATTTTCATACTAGATGGACTGTTGGGGATCCTAGGTATGAGTTCTGGGGGGTATTGATAAGATTCATAGATTGTAAGGGCCTGCAAGGGATCTCACAAGATCATCTGGTCCAGCCCCTTGCACTAGGCAGGAAAGACAACTGAGGTCAGGTGATGCCAGCAAGGTGACTGTTCAGTTTTCTTTTGAAGATTTCCAGGGTAAGTGATTGCACCACCTCTGGAGGGAGTTTATTCCATAGTCTGGACACCGTGACTGTGAAGTTTTTCCTAGTGTTAAGCCTAAAACGGTCTTCCAGGAGTTTGTGGCCATTACTCCTGGTTTTCCCCAAGGGTGCCCCGGTGAACAGTTGTTTCATAGTTGGTAGGGTCAGAAGGGACCTGAGCAGATCATCAAGTCCAACCCCCTGCCATGGCAGGAAAGAGTACTGGGATCAAACGACCCTGGCAAGGTGTTCATCTAGCCTCCTCTTAAAGACCCCCAGGTTTGGAGACAGCACCACTTCTCTCGGAAGTTGGTTCCAGATCCTAGCTGCCCTGACAGTGAAGTAGCGCCTCCTGATGGCTAGCCTGAATCTACCCTCTGTTAGCTTGTGACTGTTATTTCTCATCACTCCTGGTAGCACTTGGGGGAACAGGGACGCCCCAATGCCTGCTGATCCCCTCTGACTAGTTTGTAACAGGCCACTAAATCCCCCCTCGTCCTTCTCTTGTGGAGGCTGAACAGGTTCGGGTCCCTTAGCCTCTCCTCGTAGGGCCTGCCTTGCTGCCCCCGATCATGTGGGTGGCCCTTCTCTGGACCCACTCCAAGTTGTCCGCATCCCTCCTGAAGTGCGGCGCCCAGAACTGGATGCAGTACTCCAACTGCGGCCTGACCAGTGTTGCATAGAGGGGGAGGATCACCTCCTTGGACCTGCTCGAGATGCATCTGTGGATGCATGACAAGGTACAGTTGGCCTTCCTGACCGTGTCCCCACACTGTCGGCCCATGTTCAATTTGGCATCAATAATGACTCCAAGATCCTTTTCTGTCTCTGCACTGATGAGAAGGGAGTTTCCCAGCCTGTAAATATGCTGCTGGTTCTTCCCCCCAAGTGCAGCACCTTGCACTTGTCAGCATTGAAACCCATCCTGTTCTCATCCGCCCACCCCTGTAACCTGTCTAGGTCCAATTGCAGCCTATTCCTCCTTTCTAGCATGCCCACTTCCCCCTACAACTTAGTGTCATCTGCAAACTTGATTTTGTTCACCGAGCCCTTGATGTATCCTCCTGATGTAGTAGTAAGCTGCTACTAAGTCCCCTCTCAGACTTCTCTTTTTTAGGCTGAAGAGACCCAAGTCCCTCAGCTTTTCCTCATATGGCTTGCCTTGCAAGTCTCTGATCATACAGGTGGCTCTTCTCTGGACTCTGGTGTGACGGTCAAAGGACGAATAACGTGGCAGCTGGAGCCTTGGTCTGGTGTGACCAAAGAAACTTACATACTCCTGTAGTGGGTGTGTAGGGGTGGAGGAGCTCCCAATCTGGGCCCCATAAGGGTCCTGCCAAATGGCATCCGGGAACACGGTGAGTCAGATAACGGACTGCCCCAACCTGGGTGAGCACCGTCTCCTGCTGAGGCAGAATTCTATAAACTTTCTTTATAGAAATAGAGTCATAAAATGCATAAAGTCTTAGCAAGAGAGCACCTAAGCTGGGAACAGTTCTTCTGAGAGAAGGCAACCAGAGGGACAACCAGGCCTGAGAGGCAGTGTTGTCACCGGTGGTCCAACAGCTGACTTAGCAGGTGTCAGTGGTTGCCCGCCTGCCGCCAGAAGAAGGACTGGGCATCTCAGCTTCGGCATGATTGGGCCCTTTGCTCCCCACATTTCCTTGTTTAAGATGCACACTCCCCTTTCTAGTAGCTAAGAAAAGAAGTACTTGTGCATATGCAGGTACGTATGGTATTTCCCTATGTACTTCTGTTCATTTAAGAATAAAAGCTATCTTTGTTTCGTGTTTCTCTCTGATTTTCTCATCTGTCAGAGACATGGGAGATCTAGGATTTTGAAAAAGGGGATGCAGATGGTGATGTTCATCCTCACCAGGGATCTGGATTTTCCGTTTCCTGTGGGAAAAAATGTATTTTCCCCTTTAAGGGAGAAAAACACAGATTTTCCTCTTTGAAGCTGCTGAGGGCTGGTGGGAGCGGGGGAGGCTGACTGGAAGCAGGGGGTGACATGTCAAGAGGGTATGGCGGGGCATGTGCCCCCTCAGATTTCTGCACAGGCAGTGGGGCATGGGACACAGAGCTGCAGACTGGCCAGACTGGCACAGGACAGGAAACACCTCTGTGGCCAAGTGGGCTGGACCCAGCATGGAAAAACAGAGTGGGATAGGGAGGGTCAGTGCTGCCACTGATGCTGAAAGCCCCACACCAGCCACACCACCAAAGTGAGGGACCCCCTACCCACCCAGCAGCAGCAGCGGGGAACAACTCTGTGCCATAGTCACTGCTGCCACCTCCACTGCTACCAGGCAGGCGAGGGATGGCAATGCAGCTGGCGTGGTGCTCCTGGCAGCAGCGGCAGCAGCACTGAGTCTCCAAGTCCTGCTTTGCTCTCTCATCCCATGTCCTACCTGCTGGGTCATGGAGGCCTCCAGGGGGAGAGCAGCAGGGCAGGGAGCCCTGAGACCCACAGCAGGCAGCCCACATCCTCCCCCTACCCCTGCACCCCATGGGCTCCTCTTGGCTCAGGCCATGTTGCCTGCAGGAGGAAGGGCAGTTTCCATGCTTCTCCCTCCACTCTGGTCACAGCAGCTACCACATTCTGCATGCAGCAGCTGGAGCTTGGGCAAGGCTGGCCAGCTGCAGCTGGCACATGCGGAGCAAGGAGCAGGCAGGATGCAGCTGTAGGGTCCTATTGCCCTGGGAGCTGTGGGCCCCCTCTGGTGGATCAGGGGGCTGCGGGTTGGGCATGAGGGGCACTGGCAGGGGTGGGGGGCAGCAGTTCAGGAGAGAAGGGTACCAGTACAGCTGCAGGGGGGGGGGCTGTGGGTTGGAAGTGAGGGGCACTGGCAGGGCCAGGGGGCTGCAGGCTGGGAGTGAGGGACATCAGCCAAAATATATAGGTATTTAGAATTTATGTTATTATAATGATTGAGGCACTGATAGGCTTCCAAAGTGCTTTAACATTGTGAATATATCAGTAAAACATTGTGTTTAACTGATACTGATACTGATAGTGGCACTTCATTTTAATAATGGAAAAGTATGGATTTGGGGGGGGTTTATCAGAGAATTTTGAGATTTTTTTAACAACTACAGGATCCCTGATCATCACATATAAAACAACAGCTATTTTTGTCCAGTTAAATAAAACCTAGAAGCTTTACTAATAGCCGAGGGCCTACAGCTGTATTATTCAGTTTTACATTGAAGCAAAAATAAACATAACTTTATTGGGATGGTTTAAAATCAATCTGCCAGGCTGCAAAATAGGAGCTACATTACTAGGAGCAGCTACCAGATAGTGGAATTGCAGAACAATGGATAGTTTGACTGGTGGACCGTCAAAGACCATTAAAAAGAAGATAGGGTTGTTAACTCCTGTAGAATGAAGGCTTTAGAAGGGATTGGGTATATTACAGTGGGCCATGAAGTCAAGTGGGTCCCCCAGCACTGCCTGACTAGAAATGCTGCTGCTGGCCAGGAAATAAGTTTTTAATTTTTAGTAGACTAGAAATCAAACTGGGGTGCAAGTGCAGTAGTGCACCCTCTTACCCCTGCAAATCCACCGTTGATCAGAGATGTAAACCATGTTGCCCAACTGACCTGATGCCACTTCAGCTGTCTCCATCCTATCTTCAATATAACATTGCATGTAGAATATCCTAACTGTTTAATAATTGTAGCGTCCTTCCAGTTTCTGTTGGTGATTTGTAATATGCTGTAGTAAATTAAAATTTAACATTTTAATCTACATTGTTCTCTTAAGTTTTTAAAATGAGGCCAATTCTTCAGTTAGTGAAACATGGACTTTTGTTGGGATGGGCACCCAAGTGTTATCTGCCTTTAATGGGAAAAAATCAACCCCACAATAACCAAGACATTGCAGAGAAATGGGCTTTTACCTTAGGTAGCTTTTCTAAAATCACTAGACCAAATGATACTTGATATACAAATATCTTCTATCTTACAGCCATGCTTTGCTTTATCATTTTAATTGTGCTTGTGTCCCTTTTGAAAACATTTTGAGGCCCTTAGAGAATCTGAAACTGAAAGCCTGCTATGCAAACAGACTCCTACTATACAATGAATATTCCGGAGAGGCTCAAGCTTCAAGCTCCTTTGAAAATGAGTTTCACACAATTTTTTTCTTTCATTTATCATAATTTCTAACTAAAATTACTGAGGATTTATTTGTGGCCCATAGGGTCCATTTTTCTGCTTCTGCATGCCTTTTATTTCACTTAATTCAGTGCAGCTAGTCCAGATTTATACTACTCATAACTGAAATTGGTGGGGGGTGTGCTCTGAGAAACCCAGCTGTCTCAAGTTGGGCACTCAAAATTAGTGCATACTTTTACCTTAATCTCTCCATGCTAGGTCCTCAAGCAGGGGTTAGGTATACAAGTCCAACCTCACCCCCTTCCCCTGCCCTGCCACAAAACCTAAATTCTCACTAGTAAGGATCTCAGTATCTGCTTGCTGCAGATACAAGTCTTGATGTCACCAAGTTGCTTGGCATCTATCCTATGCTTAATCCTGTTGTGGGATCAAAAAATAGGCACTGCCCTCTCTTGTCTCACCAATGTGGCCTGGTAAAAATGCACCTTATTACTTAAGTCACAAATCCACCCCAAAAGCAAGAATGATCGTGGTGTTTAGAGTCCCTCCCACAGAGACGTCTGTCCCAAGTTTGATTTGATTGACCTTGTGTTTGGTCTAGTTCAAAAGTGGGAAATAAGCTGTTTTCATTCAAGTCCTTCTTATCCCTGTATGGATGATGTGATGTAATATGATGGGGTGAGATATAATGCTGTCTGTGTATATCTTTACAATTTGTGGTTATAAGTTTTATCAAAAGTTACAACCAGGCTTTCAGATATGAGCTGTTTCTGTGTCAAAGGAACAGAGGGAAGGTGAAACTAGTAAGGACCACTGGCCTATGTGTTACTAAGGCAAGTCACTTCCAAACACAGGCAGAAAGACTTATTATTGGGATGGGTGCTCAAAGTATTGTTTACCTGTAATGGGAAAAATCAGCCCCACAATAATGAAGGCATCTCAGGGAAGTGCCAGGGGCTGACAGAATTGCTAGGGGAGCTCCAGGGGGGCTGACAGAATTGCCATTTGTCACGTGATTGGCCACCTGAAAGTGCTCTACAGTCCTGCGGAGACACATGTGCATGGCTGCAGAGTGCTTTACAAGTGGCTGATTGTGTGACAAATTAGCCTTCATCTAATAAGGAATCAGAAGAAGGTGTTCCTAAGTGGAGTACCTTAGGGAACGAGTGTTCCCCAGAGTCAGTGTCAGCACAGTCGGGGCTGGGCTGGACCCACCCCCAGCGCTGTCTGCAGGAAGGAAGGGGAGAGAAGGGAGGAGGAAGGGGTTTGGGGCTGGAGTTTGCCTGGTCTGAGCTGGAGGGAGGGCGGGTGGATTGGAGCTGTCTTGGCTCATGGGCCCCCCAAGCCCCCTCCCTCTCCAACTCATGTTGGGCAAACCCCAACCTGCAGCTTCCTCCCCTTTCCGTCTTCCCTCCTCTGTTACTGGAGACAGCACTGGAGCTGGGAGGGGCCGGGTGGGGCTAGGGGAAAGAGGCTGCAGGCAGGCTCCTCCATTGGAGCTTGATTCCCCCTCCTCTCCTTTTATGTGAAGCGCCATGAGTTAGAGCAGGGACCTGCATGTCTGTCAGCATCTCAGGTGCCCCAGGAAGGAAAGGATTCTCTGAAGACTTCTGAAACACTTGAACAAAGTGAACAAGGTGGCTAGTGTTAAGGGACTGGCTTGGAGGTATTTAGCAGCTTTCTATAAGCTAGTAGTGGCTTTTGGATCATCCCAGGACTTCAGCAAGAAGGCTAAAGTCTGGAAACTCTTGACAGGACCCTCTGGAGGGTGATGCTGTAGTTGGAACAGAGCCACACAGTCATTTTTTTTGGTACAATTCTTTCCCCCTATAGAATAAATTATGTTGTTGTTTGTTTCCTTTACTGTTTGCCTGAGTGATAGTCAGTCTATGCTAGCCCCTTCTACAGAAGGGAGGATCCCAACTTCCCTTACAACTGAAGGGGAAAGTACATGGAGCTGGGAAAGAATCCCTTGCTGTAGCTGTGGGCTGTGGGACAGTACTGGGCGCCGCACTTCAAAAGGGATGTGGCCAGCCTGGAGAGGGTTCAGAGGAGGACCACCTGCTTGGTGAGAGGGCAGCAGGACAGGCCCTACAAGGAGAGACTGAGGGACCTGAACCTGTTCAGCCTCAGCAAGAGGAGGCTGAGGGGGGACCTGGTGGCTGCCTACAAACTCATCAGGGGGGATCAACAGCAAATAGGTAGATCCCTTTTCTCCCCAGCACCACCTGGGATGACAAGGAACAATGGTCATAAGCTGATGGAGAATAGATTTAGGTTAGAGATCAGAAGGCAATATTTTACAGTTAGGGTGGCCAAAATCTGGAACCAACTTCCCAGGGAAGTGGTCATCGCCCATACCTAGGGCAAATTCAAGAGGAGGTTGGATGATCACCTGTCTGGGGTGTTGTGAACCCAGCATTCATTCCTGCCTGTGGCAGGGGGTCAGGCTAGATGATCTGTTCAGGTTCCTCCTGACCCTAGCTACTATGAAACTATGACAGCAGAGCTGAAGCTTGTGGGGAAGAGGAGTTATCCTGCCAAAAAGGAGTTATCCAATAAGCAGCAGGACGACAGGTAGAAACTTGGAGCTCCAGGAGTATACCTATGGATGGGTCCATGACAACCACAGGTAAGAGGTCAAAGTTGGTGATGTCTGAGCTGTGCCATGTAGCCCACTGCTTACTCACGTGGGACCTGGGTTTCAATCTAGAAAGACAGAAAAGAGATTTGAACATAGGCCATGTCATATCCCAGGTGAAAGCTCTAAATATAAGGTATAAGGTATATATAAGGTATAAGTGGGCATGGAAACTTAGTAATATAGACATGCCTTTAGGGAACATGGCTTAAGCACTCTCCTTGGTAATACCTAATAGCTAATTCAAAAGGAATTTGTGAGTCTGGTTCTTAGGGCTTTAATCTCCTTGTGCATTTTATTAGGAGTTCAAGCACCTAATTTGCATTTGTGGTTATACTCGATGGTAGGGGCTGGTAACTCAGAACCCAAATCCTCCTTGTTACTGCAGCCTTCCATGTGCCACTCCCCTGTTTTTAAAATGAAGATGTTACTTCTCCATTACTCACATGGATGTTGTGAAAAGAGATTCATTAATGTTTATGACGCTCTTAGATATGACTGTGATGAGTGGTATAAAAATGCCAATGAGGAAAGTATTAATTCTATATTCTGAGCAGGGCTTGAAGAGCCTGAAGAAAGTAAGGCAGATGAGGCCATATATTGAACAACAGCAAGAACTGAAAGTATTGAGTAGCTGCTCATTTACTGAGCATCTTTCATCCTGACAACTGAATGAGGCAGGAGTTGCTTTAAAATAGGATCCAATTAAAGAATATACCACAGTTCTTGTAAGTGGGTCATGATTTTAATTTGCAGAGACCACCTTAATTCGATGTGGCTTACATTTTGAGCACTTGGCTTTACAGTGGTCCTTTCATGGTTTTGTGCATACAGCTTATTACTTTAAGAAATGAAACAGTTTCTGCCCTTATATTGCCATAGAATTGGGAGATAAGGTTAAGCCAAGCCAAGGGCTACACACCTGAGTCTTACCTAGCTCTTGATTCTCTTGAACTGAAGCTCTAGTTTGTGGAAAAATAGGCTTGTTACCTGCCTGGCAACAAGCGTGTTGGGATTTTCTAATGACTAACTCACCTATTATTCTCTTCAGGTCCCTTGGTTTTTAGCCTAGAGATAACTCTGTTCATGTTTTCTTTCCTGCTCATCCTCCCCTTTCAGCTTCCTCTGAATTAAGTGGGATGTATCTCAATCTGGAGCAATAATAAAATGATAAATTGAAGTAGATACTATATCAATAAAAAATAATATAGATATACCCCTTAATTTCTACAGGCCAACATGAAGTGCAATGCAAATGCTGTCTCAGCTTCCTTGAACATTTAAATTATTCATAATTTCCTTTGCATGGAAACTTTTCCCAAGGCTTAAACAAAAAGAAGTGAAACAAATAAAAAAAAATCTTCAGTATGTATTCTTCCACGTCAGCTCTGATTAACACTTTGAAAAGGTCTATATGACTCCACTTTTAGCTTATCTTGTTTTTAATATAGGTTGATCTGCATTAGAGATGATCTTTCCTTTACCAGGCAGCTTTTGCAGTGGTTGTGGTTGAACAATCCAATAAGTTAAGCAAACAATTGAGAAAATACAAAGTGGATTTCCTTCAAAGTTTATTTTATTGCAGTGGTGCAGTATGATGAACAATTTTGTATGTTGTGTAGATGTACACACACTCACCCTTCTATTTACCAGTTAGAAAAGGCAAAAGGTTTGAAAACTTTTTGATTAACTCCTTTCTCTACTCAAATTTTACCCCATTTACTCACCTATCACACACACCCTTGTTCCCAGAGTCAGGCCTCCAAAACTGGGGCATGTGTCTTAAGCAGGGAAGCTGACTTTTCTTTGCTGAAATAGAAACAGGGTAGACTAGAGCAAGCAGACACCGTGACTCATGGCTGTGAAGACAGCTGCCACTTCTCCTTGGGTCTGCAAACAGTGTTAAGTCACTGGTAAGGGAGTAGCTTTTGGCTGAAGATCCACTGAGCTGGCTGGGGTAAGTCAGCTGCTTCATGCAATTTGTAGTATCTTGATGAGGCTTGTGGTGTGGAAACAACATTATTATATACAGGAACCTATATAAAGAACTGTTATGAATAAAGAGGGCTACTGCCCTTGTGAGGGTCCAGAGCCAAGCCTTGTTGCTATCCCACCACACCAGGAAGTTCCTGTTGCCTCACTCAGCCTGCCTTCTGGGATGCCACGCTTCCTGGACACCATCTGTTTCCAGGAGGACTTACTATGTCACACGGTCAGCCATGATTGTAGAAATTCTTTGTTATAGATTCTACCTTCCAAAAACAAGGTCTGTGTCTTATTTGAAGGGGTGAGCTATGAAAGAAAATATGGTATGTTTAAGCATCTTTGGTTTCTGCTGGTTCAACAAGCAGGAATAGAATGGGAATCTGTTTCTGTGAGGTTTCAGATTCAATTTGTTTGATCTACAGATTGAAACAAAGCTTCTGAAATTGTGGGTTATTACTGATTCCCAGGGATCCTGGTTTTCTCTGTTTAAAAATCCAAAATTCTCTGACTAAAAATCTTTGTTTTTCCATGATTAAAATGAAACACCACTATATATATATATATATATATATATATATATATATATAGGTGTCAATTGAACACAATGTTTTATTGGTATATTTATAATTTTAAAGCAATTTGGAAACCTACCAGTGTCTCAATCATTATAGTAAAGTAAATTGTAAATACCTATATATTTTGACATCTGATTTTGGTTTTTTTATCACAGAAAATCATAGTTTCATAGATTCATAGATGCTAGGGTCGGAAGGGACCTCAATAGATCATCAAGTCCGACCCCCTGCATAGGCAGGAAAGAGTGCTGGGTCTAGATGACCCCAGCTAGATGCCTATCTAACCTCCTCTTGAAGACCCCCAGGGTAGGGGAGAGCACCACCTCCCTTGGGAGCCCATTCCAGACCCTGGCCACTCTAACTGTGAAGAAGTTCTTCCTAATGTCTAGTCTAAATCTGCTCTCTGCTAGCTTGTGGACATTATTTCTTGTAACCCCCAGGGGCACCTTGGTGAGTAAAGCCTCACCAATTCCCTTCTGTGCCCCCGTGATGAACTTATAGGCAGCCACAAGGTCGCCTCTCAACCTTCTCTTGTGGAGGCTGAAGAGGTCCAGGTGCCCCAGTCTCTCCTAATAGGGCTTGACCTGCAAGCCCTTAACCATACAAGTGACCCTTCTCTGGACCCTCTCCAGGTTATCCACATCTCTCTTGAAGTGTGGTGCCCAAAATTGAACGCAGTACTCCAACTGTGGTCTGACCAGTGCCCGATAGAGGGGAAGTATCACCTCTTTGGATCTGTTCGTCATGTATCCGCTGATGCACGATAAAGTGCCATTAGCTTTTCTGATGGCTTCGTCACACTGCCGACTCATGTTTATCTTGGAGTCCACTAGGACTCCAAGATCCCTTTCCGCTTCCGTTCCACCAATCAGGTCATTTCCTAGGCAGTAGGTATGCTGGACATCAGAGCTCCCTCTGTCCCCTTCAGTCACCAGGATGTGGGTCCAGCTGTGGCTGTCTCCTCCAGCTGTTTTGTGATGCTGAGAAAGCCTGATATGCCAGTACCCCTCACTCCCAAGCCACAGCCCTCCCAACTCTGCTGATGCCTCTCACTCTGGACCCACTGCCCCCCCGTTCCCACTAGTACCCCTCACTCCTAACTCACAGCCCCCCACCTCCCCAGCCCTTATGTTGCCCTTTACTCCTGATCTGCTGCTCCCCGCCCCAGGTCCCAGCCCCACAGTGTGTGGGGAAGAGGGTGGGTGTGTGTGGGATGGGACAGGGGGTACCTGACCATAGGCAATGACATAGGCAATGCATCAGATGGCATGAGGGGGCACGTGGCCCCTCAGACTTGCACTCCTACCTCAGGGCATGGAGCTGCAGCTGGGCTGGACTGGCACTGGGCCACCTTTGTGGCCAGCAGGCAGGACCCAGAATACGACGGCAGAGTGGGGCGGCATGAGTCTGCGGCTGCTGCTGCCAGGACCTCCACACCAGCTACCCCACCATGTAGTAATGCCGTGCCACAAGCATTGTGAGGAATAATGGACTAGGGGTGGGAACTGAGTTGCCCTCACCTCCTCCTGCCATCAGCCACTCGTGCACTGGGCTGTGACTCTATTCTGAAGGGGAGGTGGGGTTGGAGATAGCATAGGCAGCCTGAGGGGAGTGGTGGTTTCAGCAGCAGTGGTAGCCAGACCATGGCAGTGGGGTAGAGCTGCAGCCTGGTGTATGAGCAGATGACAACAGGAGGAGGCAATGACAGTACAGACCTCCTGGTCCATTACTCCTTGCACTGCTGGCAGCGTGGTGTAATTCCATGGTGGCATGGCTAGCACAGGGGTTCTGACTGTGGCAGCAGCAGCAGCAGTTAGTGGAGGCAGCCCAGTGCCAGTCCAGCCAGGCTGCAGCCCAGTGCCCCCTATGACACATGACCCCTCCCTGGGAGTACATGCAGCAGCAGACAGCTGGCCCGCCTGCCAGTCCCGACCCTGCCAAATGAACTGCCCATGGCTCCATCCCTCTCCGTAGCCAGGCTCCACAGCTGTGTATTCCTATCCCAGCCCCAGTCCCTGCACACTGTCCTGGCTGGGCAGCACCCCCAGCCCCAGCTGCCAACCCTACCCCACTACCTCCCTCATGGTGGGGCTTGGCATGAGCCACCACTGCCACTTCAATCTGCCTTCTCCTGCCCCCCTATGTGTTACCTATGCCCCCCATAGGGACAATTGTAAGCAGCTGGGGGAGCTGCTCTCCACCACACTGCCTAGAGCTGTATTGCTAGTCACATGCATGTGTGCACGTGCATGCATGTATGTGGCATCCCATGCATCCAATCGGCCTTGAGCTCCCCCCAGCCCCAAACAGTCTGTTCCAGATAGAACTCAGTAGCCTGCAAGGGGAAACCCGGCTTCCCACATTTTTCTCCTTTAAAGGAAAAAAATTGTTTTCTTCTTTTAAAAGAGAAAAGCTGTGTTTTCCTCCATTAAAGAAAAAATCCACTTTTTTCCCACAGCAAATGGAAAACCTGGATCCCTGCTGGTAGTTTTGAGGCCTATCTGCCACTGATAACTTGTTTGTAAGAGGGGTTGTTGTTGTTGTTGTTGGTTTTTTTGCAGAATGAATCTGATTATACTAGCAGATTTATCTACCTAATAAATGTCACAATCAGTGTAGGCTGCTGACATCAAAACACGAATGGGAATGTCTAATGCTGGAAAGCAATCACTTCAGCCAGTTCACAGCAATAGGTAAATCCTACTCCATGTCTTATAAAAACACTTAGTTAAAAATTGTTCAAAACAAAAGCTTGTCAAAATCAGCACATTCCTGCAGAATATTTTGATTTCTCACAAGTCAGCATTTGTCAATGGAAAAATGTCCTGCCATAAAATGTTCGATCAGCTCTTGTTCTGTTGTGGCACAAGATGATAAGGCTGTGTTTCACAGTGAACTCTAATAAAAGCCAGTCAATCATGGAATGATCTAGCATAAATTATAATTCTTTTGACCAGCAATATCTGTGTTTACAGCCTTTCTGTATCAAAGATTGACAGCCTAGCCACAAAATAACAAACAAACAAACAAATTAAAGCCCAAAGCAATCAAAACAGTATGGAATATATTTAATATGGTGGCTATCCTAGAAAATAATAGGCTAAAAACGCCTCACAATACATAGTGAAATGTTCAAAAAGAAAATACTAGCATGTCCTGCTATGCAGAGTCTGCTTCCATTTAAATGTACTGTACACAATGGAAACAAACCTTCCTCAAGCAACATAACAATATGGTATCTGTCCAACATAACCAATACAATGATAGGATGCTGCCAACCTGTGGGCCCTCAATGTGTTTTACCATGAAGCCATTATTTAAGCCAATCTTAAAAACAAAGAAACAAACATGCATAGTCATTTAGTTCATACAGGAGTTGCCTCGAGGCTTTTTCAGTTCTGTGCCACTGCTGTTTTTCCCATCAAAACCTTTTATATCATTGTTCAGCACATCTGCAGCTCATGTTGCATAAATGTAACAGCCACAGGAAGATCAACATACTTATATTCTGGCAGAAGTCCATCAGAGCTTTGCAGGCGAGATCCGAGATCCATTTGTAAAATGCCTAGTTTTAGAGCATTATTTAAAAGGTAAATAATTAGGATTCACAGTTCTTTATTGGGATTGCTACTAGCACTGTAAATCTCTATTACAGGCAGTCCTCAGACTCATGACACAATTAGTTCCTGAAAACCACGTCTTAAGTTGAAACATTGCAACTTGGAACCAATTTTCCCATAGGAAACAATGTTATAAATGGGAGGTTGGTTCCTGAACTGATGCCTGATATCCTATTTTCACCAAATAACCCAGAATGTTGTACTCAGTCAATTATAGGTGAGTAATATAGCTACATTAATGTATTTATATTGTAAATAGCAATCATATTGATTTGGAAGGACTTCTTTGAGGTGATTTTGCTGGACTTTTTGAAGGGCTCTTGGTTGGACTTTTTAAAAGGTTCTTGTCTGGAGTCTTCTCAGGAGTCTTGGCTGCAGGTTTTTCTGGAGTCTTGTCTGCTTTCTTAAAGCAAGTGTCCAAGGAAATTTGAACAGATATTCTCCAGGGAGATGGGCGACGCAGCAAACTTGTTCGCTGGCGTGGCATCGCGTCAGATCAAGCGTTGTAAAATTGAAACTGAAAGTTGAGACAGGGTGTCAATTCATAAGCATTGTAAGTGTGAAGCATTGTAACTCAAAATGTTGTAACTTGAAGACTGCCTGTATTGCTATAATAGAAATGAGGCAAATCCAGGGGGGCGCAGTGGTCCGCATGCACCCCACTTTGATTCCTGGTCCACATAAAATTTAAAACCAACTGCCTGGCAGTGGCAGAAGCATTTCTACTCAAACAGCAATGAGTGGGTCTCTTAACTTCACAGCTCATTATAATCTACCTGATTCCTTCTAAACTTCATTCCACAGGTGTTAATGACTCTCTCTGCTTTTTTAATGATCTTAATGTTCCCTTAATCAAGCTCTTCTTTTTTTCTGCAATTCTGCTGTCTGTTAGGTGCTCCTGGTAATTTAACTCCTAGTTTACTGCCCTGAAGTCTGTTTTTAACCCTAGCCAAAAACATGAATTCAGGTGTGTGGGCAGAAACATTAAGTCAGGTGAGTTCAGAAGTTGAAATAACTTTGGGTGAAGCATTGGATGCACTGTCAAGTTGCTCAAGAAGGCCTGATTTTGTTTTAGGAATCTAAGATATGTCATTTAATGCTAATGATTACAGAACTAATTAAAAAACATCTTTTGAGAATTTTTTGCCTAGTTTGTTGTGTTTTTAGTACATAATATATGACATAACAAATTAATGCACATTCCAATAAAGTTTTTATTTTTATTTGTTTCCATCTAAAACTGAATAAAACAGCCCTAGGCCCCTAGCATATTGTTAAAACTCCTGTTTCTTTTCACCTGGAGAAATGTGTCATGTTATATGTGATGATGCACAACAACATTTGCACCCCCTCCCCTTTCAAAACCCTAGATCCAGCCATGGAAATCAATATTCAGTGCTCCTATATAGCTGTGGTTATGAGTAAGCATGGCATTTGAAAGAATATAGAGCACAACCATCAGGTTTGTATAATATTTGCATAAATTACATTTATCTTTATTCCCTAAACTCAAACCCCAATAAGAAGAAAATACAGTAGTCCATGTGGTCCCTTTGCACAGAGCAATATTGTGCACCATAAGCTTTTTATTTATGCTGGTAATGGCAAGAAATTCTGAAGAGTCTTTTTCAGACCTTACCTTATTTTCCATGTATTCTTTCAACATTTGACAAATGAAAAGATCAAGACTGGTGGTGAATTTAGTGCTACCGATTTATAAATCAATCAACCTTACAGAAAATAAAATGAAAACCTGCATACCTCTTGAACATTTGCTTTAAAATGGATATGAAAGCATTGAATCCATTTTATGCCAGTTACAGGATATGGCTGTATCACTTTAACATAAATTGAGCACTTGAATATAAATTGAGCCATAACGTTCCACCTCTCTGGCATGCTACCATTTTCTTCTTTTTAAGCATCTCACCTTTCAGTCAATCAAAACCTTCAAGAACTTCAGTGGGAATTTTGTCTGAGTAAAACTGCTGGCAGGATTGAGACACTGTCATTAGACTCTGATTTTCTTTTAAGATACAGACAAGCAGGCCCCTTCCAGCTCAGTCAGAAATAGGCTCTGATTCTAATTTTATTTATATTTTATATAATAAAAATCCAAACACTTCTATAGGTAGGTGGTACTGTTTTTCCTCACAGTTTCTTTACGAATATCAGATATTTAGCAAAGCTTTAAACAGGCATGTCTAATGAGCTTTAACAACAGGTGGTAAGATTCACATACACGGTTTACTCAAAACTGATGGTAAATGAGGGTCCCTAAAGGGAACCAGCTTTAAAATGGCTTATTCGTTTTTAATAATACCAGCTTCTGTTTCTATGGAAACAGCACATCATGTTTGTTGCTTGCAAGACATGCGTTTAGCCCTTTTTAAAATAAATTGTGCACTCTTCACATAACCTTTAGAACAGAAAGCTGCAGTTGGCTTTCAAATACACACAAAATTATTAATCCTCCAAATAAAGTAAATCATCACTTATGCTGTGGCCCATAATTGCTAGTCAGCATGAGAACTACTGACATTCCTGTCAGCTACTGTTTCTAAGAACAGTTGTCATATTATGTATGGCTATGCATTAGAAATCCTGGAGGTACATCCAAACCAAAAAGAAGGTAACAGGTTAAAAATGATAAATGTTTGGTTTGCTTATGCATGTACTCTGCTGAAATCTCTTCCATATGTCTGGGTTTACTTGCATAATTTCAGCACCTCACTTGGAAATTGTTACTCCTGCCAAATTGCTTGGATACTTAAAGATGCTGAAAAACCATCTGTCAGATGCCTAATGTGGATTATATACTCTTATACATATTTACCTGTGGGCTCTATCATATCATCAGTTTTTAAGCAGAAGTCACCAGGCAAAGTAATGGAGTTCTACTTAAAACTGATGGTTTGAAATGACAATATATAATTACAATGCAAACAGAAAAAAAATATTAAAAAACTATTTTAAAAAGTTCTACCCAGAAGAACTTTTACAATCTTTTCTCCTATGCCTGAAGAAGGGTGCTTGTGCCCAAAAGCTTGCAATTAAAGACTTTTTTTTTTTTTTTTTGCAAAAATCTAGTTGGTCTAATAAACGATATCACCTCTAACATGAGTTCTGATTCCTTATTAAACAAACATAATTTTTCTATATTATTGATAGGTGCTTAAATAATTAAACTGAAATGCTTTTTAAAATCTAAATGTATCTGTTTACCATACTTGCTGCTTACATATAGTTTCCCATAATTATATATTGGAATTAGACTTGTCTGTTTCATGTTGTGACCAAATGAAAATTCAGAAAACTCTGATATTCTAAAAGATGACACAATAGGATTATCAAGGTAACTGCCCCAGAAACCCCTGGTGTTAACATAGATAATGTGACATAAGGAGAAGACAAATATATAAGGTATATTGGATTGGTGAATAATTTCAAAGTAGTCATAGCAATATTATGCCTGGGGAAAGAAGAATGGAATTCTGGTAAACGCTGGTCTTACAGATCATATCAAGAGGTAGTGGTTTCCTAAAAGCATTATGTATACAACACTATACATTTGCACAACATTTTTATAAACATGCAGTAGGGCATATTCCTACCTTCCTAGTACAAAATTGAAAGCAGCCCAATCCAGGCAGAAGAGTAAGAAGTTTGGGTAATATAAAGACAGTTTATTAAAGGCTTACCATGAGTGTGCTTAGTTAAGTTACACTCATGCATATTGTGTTTAAGGATCACACACTCCTTAAACTCTTTTTGGTAAGGGAGAGGTTCAGGTCTCGGCCTTTCTCACTCTGTAGAGGTGTAACTAAAGTTTTGTGCTCTGGGTGCCAGCACAGGCCACTGTCATTCTTGTTCCCCTCTAAGAAAGCACTCGGAGCTGGTGTTCCACTTACCCACCCCAAATTACTCCGCTGTTATTCTTCAGGTCCTTTCCTTTGGATATGAATTCTTCAGGACCCATACTTAAAGTAAGAGGATAACTTGTGTTATAAGCAGGAAACCTACACAAGGTAAAGAAGCTTTTGATACTTTAGTTCCTGTGCTGTTACACAAACCTTTTCACTGTCATTCACAGCTACAACTCCTTGCCTGCCCATTAAATATAAATCTTCCTGACTTCAGCCAATTCAGGTAGCATCTCCATTTCCTGTCTATTCACATTGTGGTAAGGTGTAGTGTATTTCTGATTCTTGCAGTAGTTTCAGTTTTCTATTGATCAATTTCCTGCATTGTTGATACAAACAAGGGTATTTATTTACTTGAGAGTTTGAAGAGATTTTGTACAACAAACACAGTAATTTTCTTTTAACTTGAGCCCTCTTTTTTCCTGCCTCATGCTGTGCTTCCTCCTCGTGTCTCTTTTTCCAAAGAAAATGCTCAATATAATGTTTTTTAAAACACAGAATATATGTATGGTATTTCCTATCCCAGCAGGTTAATTTACTGAACAGAAAAATGGCAAACTTTGTAGTAATAACATAAATCTGAGAGCCTGTAAGATTGTAGCAGACAAGTTAGGTGCCAGGGTATAATACATGGAGGCTGCTACTATTGCTTGTCATCCTGGTTGCAAATCTACATGTGCAAATTACTCTAGAGTAAATTCACGCAGTGCAGGCATCTACGCATGGGATTTGGGAGAAAATTTGCTGCTCATGGCAGCAGTCTGCTCCTGTCCCAGCCAGCCCCCTCTAGCAGCCAGGGGACCTGGGGGCTCCAGCCTCAGCTGCCTGCAGTGGGTGCCAATCTTAGAAAACTAGCCCTGTGTGTTGCTGCCAGGCGACCTGCTTTCCTGGCCTGGAGCAGTATATAAAACACGGTGCCAGCACGTGGGGGTTCTGTTGCCACAGTCTCTGCCTGGCACGCCATGGCTGCTCCCCACCAGGCTCCAGGAGCAATGTCCAATGCTCTGGATGCCTGCTTGCCACCATGCTTTCTCTGCTGACACACAGCAGGGACTGCCACCTGACCCAGGGCAGTCTCAGCCATGGCAGCCGTGCCCGCATGGTGTGGTTACTCAGCCTGCCTCACCACACTGTCCCAGGCTTCCTGCCTGGACCCCATGCTGCTGCCTGGACCCTGGCAGATATACTGATGACATGCTTCTGGATGCCACCACCGGGGCCGTCCACACGCTCCTGGGCCTCCAGCCCTGCCGCCTGTGGGCCCACCAGACCAGCCAGAACTAGTGACTGCACACTGCCCAGACCACCTGAGCCAGTGAGCGGTGGCTAGATTTCTTTTGGAAAGCCCCGGGCCACCTTCCAGGAGTTCCCTAAGTAGCTCTGCCCATACCTGGAGTAGCAGGATACCACCATGCGGTGGCCCCTCCTTGTGGATTCCCGCCTGGCCACACCCTGCACATATCACCCTGCTCAAGCTGGCCACACCTGCCAGCCTTTGCTGTCAGCCACCCCTTTCGCATGGGCAAAGCCACTGCCAGGGAGGCCATTGTGGAGGTATGCAGGGGCTAGGTGCCCCTAACCCTGCCCCTGCCCCGACCCCAGAGCCCCTGCCACCCAGCCCCTACACCTGGGCCCGGCCACACAGCTTACCTTAGCTCCATGAGGTCCTGTAGCAGGAGCTGCCTGCGTATCCCACTTGCCAACTGGTACCTTTCCCCCGTATACAGCTGCAAGTCCTGCATGAGGACCTGGATGAGGACCTCGGCTTCTCCCCACAGCACAATGAGGTCTGTAGTCTCCTCCTGGTACCAGTTGTGGCCCTCGGAGGTGGTGTGTGGTGTTGAGGAGGACACCAGCGTGGCTTCCTCAATGGCTTGCTGGGCCTCCACATACCAGTCTTGATGCTGGTGGGCTTTGGCAGGAGTGTGCAGCACCCAGTGCAGGGGCATGGCACGGGACAGGCAGGCATGTGGTGAGGATGTGCTAGACACTAGCGGCAGGGTCTGGGCAGGCTGCTGCAGGTGGCCTGGAGCCAGTTGGAGTGGGACCCGGTGGCCAGAGGCTGGCTGCAGGTGGCCCAGGGTGCTGCTGAGCCTAACAGGTGCCTGCAGAACCCAGCACAGCACAGTGTCATGAGCCTGGCAGCTGTGCAGTGACTCAGTGCCAGGGAGTGGTGCCAGGGTGTGAGCAGGCTGCCATGGCTTGCCTGGGGCCTCTGTGTGGGCATTCAATGGCCAGAGTCTGGCTGCAGGTGGCCAAGGGCCTCGGTAACCCTGCACCCTTTTTAATCTCTGGGTTTATCTTGTGAATAATGTGTAGGTATTTGGAAACCTAACACTGCTTTAGGAGCCACAGCATTTAATGCTGCCACTGCTCCCCGCCATCAAATTTCTGGGCCTGTGGGGAGCCCTATGGGTCAGATGACATGGTCCCAATTACATGGATTGGTCCATGGCTGGATCTGACTTGCTCCATGAGCCAAGTTATGTGCCTCATCCCCCTAACCATTTTTGTTGCCCTTTGCTAGACTTTCTCCAATTTGTCCACATCCTTGCTTTAGCAGGGAGCCCAAAACTGGAGACAGCACTCCAGATGTGTCCTCACTAGTGCTGAATGGAGGGGAATTACTCTAATTCCCTCAATTACTTCCCTCAAACTGCTAGCAATGCTCCTACTAATGCAGTCTGGTATGCAGTTAGCCTTCTTCACAACAAGGGCACACTGTTGGCTCATATTCAGCTTATTGTCCACTGTAACCCCCAGGTCCTTTTCTGCAGAGCCGCTACTTAGGCAGTTGGTCCCCAGCCTGTACCAGTACATGGGATTGTTCCATCCTAAGTGCAAGACTTGGCACTTCTCCTTATTGAAGCTCATGAATTTCCTTTGATGCAATCCTCCAATTTGCTGAGATCTTTCTGAATCCTAACCCTACCCTCCAGCCTATCTACTCTCCCCTCAGCTTGGTTTAATGTGCAGACTTGCTGAGGGTGCGCTTCATCCCAACTTCCAGGTTGTTGATTACGATATTGAACAAAACCCATTCCAGGACCAGTCCTTGGGGCACTCCACTAGATACTGGGGGCCAACTAGATATTGAGCCATTGATTACTATCCTATGAGCCTGATGATGCAGGCAGTTTTCTGTCCACTTGCAATCCATTCATCCAACCTGTACTTCCTTAGCTTGCTTGCAAGAATGTTGTGGGACAGTGTGTCAAAAGCCTTGCTAAAATCAAGGTGTATCAAGTCCACTGCTCTCCTTGCATCCACAGAGCCAGTCACAATTTATTTGGAAAATAGATCACACAAGTATGGAGGACAGAGAATTTTCTTAGTTCCTTCCCAATCAGTCAAAACTGTTTGTTTATAATCAATCATCTGTATTCCCCTTATCCAGCTTCTTCTGAGCACAAGCCTAAACTGCCTAAATGCCCTAGCAAACAGCTTTTAAGAAGTTGTGCTTACAAAGGTGATGGTTTCCTTGACAACAAAGAACATCTGGAAGCTCTCAAAATGTTCCCTTTTCCTCTTCTAGCAGCTGTGTTATAAATTCAAGAGCTGAATATCTAGGATGAATCTTAAACAAAGCACATAGGGAATACATGGATACCTCCCATTAGCAATTTTCAGAGCTACACATATGCTTCTCTTATGCCTCCTCCTGCAAAATCTTCATAGTGTCTAAACAAATTGTTTCAAGAAAGCTAAATTGGAAGTGTGGGTTTGTATAACGGCTAGGCTGAATTATTTTTTTCTGTAACTGCTAGGAAGTCACTGCTCTGGCTATTAGTCACGGGCAAATTTCAGAAGACTTGAGTTTGGGTTCAGTATGGGTGAGATTCTAAAAAATATGGATGCTTATTAAAAGTTCCCTGGATTAATAGACTAAGATCAGAAGGAGACCATGCTGGTCATTGTATCTGGTCTCCTATTTAACAGAGTCCATAATAACATTAAGCAGTGACTTTTGCCTGAAAACTTATGGGTGAAGTGGAATTGCTGTATCAATTAAAGGGCATTTTTTCTTAATTTGAATACTTCAAATGATGGAAAAATTACTAAATCCTTTGGTTAACTGTTTTTGTGTTTATTTACATAGTGGGCATGTCTGCACATGAATTAATGCACCGTAGGTACTGCACCTTAAGTTTAGTACCTGTAATAAAAGGTACTAACTGAATGCGAAGTAACTGGTGCTACTGCACAGTAGTGCCCATTGATGCCTTCTTAGTGATGCTAATGCGCAGTAGACTTATTCTACTGCCCATTAGTGCAATAGCACGGCGCATCTCCTATAGAAATGCCCAATGAGTTAAAACTATAGTTTCTTTCCTGTTCACTTTTTTAACAGCATAATAGTACTGCCATTGGATCTTGTATGTATTTTTCTACTAGGTCAGAGTCCTGTAGTACTGGGGTTCTTTCCCTTTGTGTAGGTGCTTAACATATGTTGGTATCTACCTTACCAAACTATACAGATTCATGTTATTATTATTTACTGCTCTACCAGTCTTTGAGTTTATTGCCAATGTTTATCAGCAATGATTTAATATTTTCATCCAAACATGGGGGGAGAAGGGGAGAGCTATTCCTGTAGGACTTCATTAAAACATTCCACTAACTGATGATTCTTCATTAAAAATTGCACTGTTAGATCTATGGATTTTTATTCCATTTAGTATGTTTCATGATCTCAGCAAGTTTCTGGGAAGGATTGTGAACACACTGGAAGACAGGAGCACGATTCAAAAGGATCTTTACAGGTTGGAAAGCTGGGCGAGAGCCAACATCATGAAGTTTATTACTGAATGGGAAGTTTATGGAGGGGATTATAGGCAAATGTAGAATTTTGAAAAGGGGGGTGAAAATGGTGAGCTGCATCATCATATATAAAACAAGATATATTTTTATCCAGTTAAAAACATACTAGAAGCTTTAGTACTATGCCATGGGCCTAGGGCTAGATTATTCAGTTTAAGATTGAAGGAAAATCAAATGTAACTTCATCCAAATGAGTTAAAAAAAATCTTCAGGCTGTGAAATAGAAGCTCATTACCAGAAGCAGATAACAGACAGCAGAATTGTGGAACAAAGGATAGTTGATTGGTGGAACAACAAGACCATTAAAAAGGAGAGAGGTGGGGAGGGGCACAAGGGCAAGGAGGTTGCCTTTCTCAGAAGCATGGAGTGCTTGCTGCAGCTGAGGGTGGAGATTGTGACTGACTGTGTCAATGTTCCTAATGACTAATGAGACTCAAATTAGAAGTTCCTGGTTAGAGAGTCTTGGCACTGTGCTTAGGGTCAAGCTGGTCACCACATTTAGGTCAGTGAGAAATTTTACCCCATGATCAGAGTGGTTCAGACTTGGGAGTGGAGTTGTCTTTCTCAGTAGCAAGGGATGTGTCCCTCTTCCTTGAATCTCTTGAGTGCACTTTAAAAAGCCTTGCAGCAACAAGACACTGGCAGCCTCTGTCCCCTTGCTTTACCTGTGAACTGGTAAGGTTATTTTTGGTGACTGGTCAATAAGCCTTGTAGTCATGTGACAGGGTTGATTTGTGTAGTTTTACATAATGACTTATATGGGATGGTTTAGATGGGGATGATCCTGCCTCAAGCAGAGGGTTGGACTAGATGACCTCCAGAGGTCTTTTGAGCCCTACTTTTCTGTGATTCTGTGACTCTACAATAATTTTGTACTGTGCTTTATCTTTTAACTAGAATATGTCGACAGTTACCTTAAAGTGAACTTTTGTCACAGCATAGTATTGAGTTAAGGTGTTTTGATTGTGGATGCACTTAAAGTTGCTGGCAGGACTTAAGTTCATAAAACAGAGAAGAAAGAGGAAGGAAAATGACACATGGGAGAGCTAGAAGCAGAAGCCTAAAACTTGCATCCCAGGTGTTTTGGGGGATCCAGCAAAGGCAATGGTGATGTCTCCTTGCTCACTCTCTGAGCTGTATATGGTCATGCAGCCTTTCAGGATCAGAATGACACAGGCCCAACAGTGTCTTGTCTCATAGTCTCTGGAATTCCAGCATGCTGGTGGTGGCAGCTGTGATGGGCAAGCTTGCTGCTTTCATTCTGCCTATCCCACATTTCCCATTTAGAGACCCTCAAATAAGCAATGTCCAAGTAGTAACACTAACTAATCTACATACATCTATCATAAACAATAGTCACATTTCTAGATTTTGTTTAGCTATTGTCATTTTTGCCAGGATATTTGAATACTTTTAGTACAGTTCCTATAACTTAATCCAATTTGTACCAGCCCTTCAGCTCTTGCAGACGTTCAGCCGCCCAGTGCATATTGTGGAAAAGTTCTTGGAAACTCTGAGTCATAATGTAAAGGAGACATTGTAGACATACTGTATATGTGTGCAGTGGGTTCATTAGCACTGGATACCTAAGCTGAATCTCCCCTCAAGGGTCTACATAGCTGTTGTTTCTTTCCAAGCTTAGAAACAACATCTGTACAGATGCCTGGGCAGTCATGATTGAGATTCTGGCCTTTGGCTACATGCCTTTACCCAAGGATCAAAGACCTTTAATGCAGAAGTTGCTGCATTACTCAAGATTTGGTGTAGTGGAGTGATCGGTAGGCTGTGAGTAAGCACTCGTTTTTAGCAAAAAAAAAAAAAAAGAAACTTAAAGAGGAAAAATGACCTCAGATCTCTTTAAGAAAGCTAAAGAAAGAACTTGTGTGACCAATACAAGTAAGGAGAAGCAGTTCAAATAAAATAAAATCTGACTTAAATTTTCACACATTTCTCAAAGATAACCTGATTTTATTTCATTTTTGAGGTTTGGATCTGCCCCTGAAAATTAAAAAACAAAAATTCATCAACCATATTTCCCTGCCTGTGTGTCCTTCATAGATCCAACTGAGATAGAGAAGCATGGGATATCAGCTGAACTTGGCAGCCCAACTTGTGGGACACTGAAAGTCTGGATATTGTACCAGTGAGCACCTAGAACCCAATCAATTTAACTGAACCCAACCTCGAAATATTTTTAAATATGCAAACCTGAACTCTGTGGGTGCTTTTTTTTTCATTACTGCTTTCAAAATCTGTATTTCTACAATGTGTCAGGGTGTTTTTAAGCCTTCCTCAAAGGCATTGGGTATGCCAATGCTCCTGCTGGGACTTAAACCCATAAGTTCCTGGCTAGAGGGTCTTGCCTCTCCACTCAGGGTCATATTTGGGATTAGGAACAGATTGGTATGGTTTGCGGGTGTTTTTTCCTTCCTCTGTAGTAGGAGGGGTAGCCCTTTACCTGGGATCTCTTGAACATATACTAACAACCTCTTACAGAAGCAGGACATTGGCTGCTGTGGTTCCCCTGATTTACCTGTGGCAGGTTAGGGTGAGATATCTTGTGCTGTGTTAGGGTTGATGGTAGTCTTATGAAGAGTTTAGAATAAGCATTTGTATAGGGTGGTTTGGATAGGGATGATCCTGCCTCAGGCAGGGAGTTGAACTAGATGACCTCTGGAAGTCCCTTGAAGCTCAACTTCTCTATGATTTCATATAAAATTTACAATACCGTATTTTCACGCATATATCCCACGGGGTATACACTATTTTACAAAAAAAGGATGGGTGCGGGCTATACAGGGGTGCGGGCTATCGACAGACTTTTTTCCCTCGGAGGGTCCAAGCAGGCCAGGCTGTGCCACCGCTGCCGCAGGGGCCGGGACAATTTTCCGCGAGTTATATGTGGGGTGCGGCTTATATCCGTGGGCAGGCTATATGCTCAAAAATACGGTATTTGTTCTCCATTTTGTAAATGCTAGGTAAAAAACCTAAGTCGACTGGGGATGTACATGTCTGTGTGTCTCTTTAAAATAGGAGTGTGTTTTGTATAACTTTGCTAAACTTCCTTTCTGTGAAACAAGCTTGAAGGAATGAGTAAAATTTAGTTCATTTCAGTGTGTGTGTGTGCATGCATGCATGCACATACACTGAACTTTGTTTTCAAGAGCATTTATATTTTCAGCTTACACCCTCCTCACATTTCTTCTCAGGTTGATAATATCCTCACTCTAGCCCTGTAATAGTGCTAAGCTACAGCTCTAGTACAATACACCAGCACAAAAATCTACAGGAGAATTTATATTTATTACTTAGGCAAACAGAAGGTGATCATATATGTCCTCTAAGCTAGCTGGTTAGCTTTTCATATCTTTGTTTTGATGTTGTGTGACATAAATTAAATCCTTTCAGTGTTTCTACTAAGCTGTGAAAAGCCCAGCAAAAGTACAGCCTCAGCCAGGATTCTAGTTCTGGTTGAACTGTTTCTTAATGAACAAGAAATCAAACAAAGTTATTCAAATGGGGGGGAGGAGGGGGTGTCAGAATTATAGCAGCCAGATTTCCCTTGCTTCTCTAAGAATTATCCTCCAGCATTTCTCTCTATTACAAAAATCGTCAATCTTTTGTTCGTGGTTTAAGCGAAAGGGAATATAGAAACGTAAGAGGAATTCAAACAATATTCAAATGGGAATCTGAAGCAGCGATTATAGGAAGGAAAACCATCGTACAGTCTTGAGAATTCCAAGTAGAATAATTATAACAAAAAAGACTACTGGTTTCCTGAGATCCTTGGATATTCAGGAAGTAATATTATTTTCAGATGGATTGATTTAGGGAGAAGAGCTGACTATATATTCAACAAGGATGTCCTTTTACATTCCTCTACTACTGATCAATATATCTGATGCCACCCATGTTTCCAATAACATCAAAAAGTGACACTCGAGGGTGATCAGTGTCTTGTTATGAGTGTCTCCAAGATTATGGAATGCACTGTCCTGGACAGCTGCCTTAGCTCTTCTTAGCTTACCTGTGTTCTGAAGAACAGCAGAAATCACTGCTTTTCTAGAGAACTTGTCAGTTCTAAGTCAATTATTGGTACCTATAATTCATTATTTAAAATATTAAACATATCTGGGGACAGATTTCCTGTGTGGGACCTAGAACTAGAAGGTTCACCATGTACAGTCCTCTATTTATAGGCAATCCTGTCATATAATCTTTGTCATAATCTGATGAATTGTCACCTTTTTTTTTTTTTTTGCCTCCATGAGTCCTATGGAAGGCTGTTCCAGCCCTGATCATTATAAAATTTCTTCTAATTTATAACAACCTAAATGCTATTTGTTGCCCATTTGCACCGTTTTTTCTTCTTGTGCCAATATTATCCTGCATCTTAAATATCTCTTCTCCCTTCCTGATGTTTTACCCGCCATCCCCAATATGCCACATTTCCCCAAATCCAAGATTGCTATGAATTTAAGATGAACCCCAATAATTATATTTTATACATGCTCTGCTATGCTGCAGCAACACCACCTCCTGTGGGTGGCAGCCAGGGCTTGGTCACTGCTACGGGGGACAGGGGGCTATGGACCCAGGTCCCTGGCCCCATAGCCCTAGCAGCTGAGGGCCCCCTCCACCAGGGCTGGGAGTTGTGGGGGGTGAGGGGATGGGGCTATGGATGGGGTTGAGGGGCACCAGCAGGGTGGGGGGGACTCTGGGCAGGGGGAAGTGAGGGACATGGACCTGCATTATGTGAGGTAAGGCTGATTTTCAATGATAAAAAACCCCAAAACAAATAACAAAATGTATAGGTATTTAGAATTTATTTTACTACAGTGATTGAGGCATTAGTAGACTTCCAAATTGCTTTAAAATTGTAAATATATCAATAAAACATTATGTTCAATTGATAGCTATATATATATAGTGGTGTTTCATTTTAATAGTGGATTTCAGGGTTTTTCTCAGATAATATGCTATTTTTTATCGAAGAAAACCAGGATCCCTGTGTATCACATTGGTGGCTTAGTCATCAGCTGATATACCCAGGTCTTTTTCTTCCTCATGATGAATTCCCAGCTTACAACAGAAATTCTTGTTTATTAGTTCCAAAGTGCATGACTGTGCATTTTATACTATTCCAAAGTGCATGACTGTACTATTTTATACTAAATGACGTTATCGCTCTTTTTTTAAGTCTTCAAGGTCATTCAAGTCTTCCTGCATCCTCTGTCTTGATGACACCTCCAAACTTTGTGCTGTCAGCACATTGGTGCATTTTGCATAAAGATCATTAATGAATATATCCTTTAGGAACACCACTAGTAGTCTATTTCTATTCTGATGGTTCCTTCTTTCAGCGTGACCAATTGTTTCCTTCCCTCTGTTTAGTGCTTTACATGCATCAGATTCTTCTGTTTGTTCCCCCTCTTTCTGAGTTGAGCTGCTAATCTCCCATGTGGCATCATATCAGTTGTTTTGATGAAGTTCAAATAGATGAGATTTCTATAGTTTCTTTGTCTAGAAAAATCAGTTATTTGTTGAAGAAATATATGTGACCTTATCAACCTGTGGTAAACCCACCTTGCATTTTATCACATCTTGGAAGGCCAACAGATGGTGGCTAAGGTGGGAACAAGGTATCAAAACAGATCTCAGAGCATCCTGGTAAGCACATCCCCCTATCTGGTGGGAGAGTCCCAATGTCTGGTGAAAACTGGATGTGAATGATGTCATCGAAACACAGTTGTGATTGGTGGAACTAGGAGGCGTATGTTGTTAAAAATGTTGTTTTGGTCAATGTATAAAAGGGAGCCTGGGAACCTGGAGTACATTTCACTGTGGTAGGGGACATGTTGTGCTTGTACCATTTATTTCCAACAACTAAACCTTACTGGCACTGTGCCAGACATGATGTTAGTGTATGACTTTTTGTAAGCAATAAACCCCAAAGAATCTTTTTTACTATGAACCAGAGTCAATGGTCTTTCTATTGCAACTAACAAGATCATTAGAAGTAGTGGTAGTCTAGTCTTGCCAATGGTATCCTGATAGAGTGCTCACTGACCATACTAACTGATGGAGCAACTCATACTACTCCACTCCAGACCGTACTTGACAGGAGTCCAATACGGATGACCCTGACATTGGTGACCACAACTGACATGAGTATGACACAGGTGACCTCTGACCACAACTGACAGGAGTCCAACAATTATGTTTGCCTTTCTCCTATTATGTAATACATTCCACATCTTTTAGATTTATTAACATTTTTTAAAATCTTCCTACTCCAGGAAACCTTGGCATGGAGATAGTCTTAAATACATTAAGCAATGTCAGTGTCTTTAAGGTAATTTCCTTAGCAATAGCCTAACTTCCAGCTGCCTTTGCCCTAGGTTCAATATTGTTTAATGGACAGCTGTCTGTGCAATAACAGGACTCTGTTTGGACTGCAACAAGTTATCTTTATTTGAATTGCCATGTGCTCAGTACTGCTGCTTGTAGTCCTGAGGTACAGTGTTTGCTCAGAGCTGCTGTGAAGTTCTTCAAGCACATTGAGTTTCCTGGTGGCACCCTCCAAATCAGCCCCACTACAACTTATATTCCAACCTCACATGCTCTCCCCTTCCTCCCTCCCTCCCCAAATAAGACTCACTTCTCTTTTGGGAAGGCAGTATGCGGGAAAAGAAGATTTTTGCATGGTTGTTCCTGCATATAGCAGAGACGGAGCCTGATCTTCAGCTTACTTATTCTCCCTTTCCTGCTTAGCTAAAAGCTGAAATGCTAGATGCTGCTGAAGATTGGCCTCCATGGGTGGATCTGCGATTTTGAAAAAGCTAAAGAGTCTGTTTCCAGGACTATGAAACAGGAGAAGAAAAACCAAGAGCAGTGAGCAGACAGTAAAACTGCCTGAAGGTTAGCTTGATTGTTGGTATATCAACAACTATTAAAAAGGAGAGACAATTGTTAACACCTAGGGAGTGAAGACCAATGAGCCATTAAGCCAATTGACTCCCTCAGCTTCCTGAATAGACATAGCACTACTGCTGCCTGGTGGAGCAAGAGTCAAAGTGGGGGTGCTTCTATTCTGGGTAGAAAATCAGCTTCCCTGCTTAAGACATGCACCCCAGTTTTGGTGGGTTGATTTTTTGGGATAAAGGTACAGCTGTAATGAAGTACATGCAGTAATTTTAAAATATCTTCTTTCTTAAACTGTTTAGAAGCCTTTCTCTATAAGTGATGAGCAAACAGGGAAAAGACAACAGGCAAACCTTTTCATATCACTTACCATTATACCTTGCAGCCCCTTGGCTCAAGTTGTCCTCTATGAACTAGATGAACCTATGCAGGCAGTATAAATATGTCAGAGATAAAACAAAGATGAAATTGGTGATGCAGAAACAACCTCATTAGAATATCACAGTGTATTCTTAAAATGCTCAATTCCAGTGTTAGTGATAATTGTTCAGCTCAGAACCTGCACTAACAGGTAAAATAGACTTTATTGCATAATTTAATGAACTGGATTATTAGAGAATATGCTACTGTAATCTAAACATTGTAGAGTGATTTGCTCATTACTTTTTATTCATTACTTTTCATTTCCTTGGTGTTGTGCGTTTCATCAGATCCTATTTATTTAAACTTTCAAAATTATCTTGTGATTTAAAACATCCAGCTTTGGTTAGTGGTTAATGTACTGCATAAAACATTGCTCTTTGGTAATACAGTTTTAAAGAAGCTTTATTGACAATGTTTTTCTTCAGTCGCTGTTTTGCAACTTAAGGAACCATAATGACTGAGGTCAAAAGCACGAGGGCATTGTGGCTTTTTTTTTCATTGTACTACAATGAAATAATAATGGAATCCAATGGCAGCATGCCAACATCATTTTTCCAGTATACAAAGAAATGAAGTACTTTGCACAAAGAAGACTTCATAAGACCTCATTAAGAACCTGCCATGCAACTATTTTTTTTCCTTCACATTTTTTATTACTGAGAATGTTTTAGAAATCTCCACATGAGGATAACACAGAAGGGGGAGCATGGCTGTCTCCTAGTTGTGGAAGAAAAAGTGTTTCAGTGATACTTGATGGTGAATTTCAAGCCTTAATTGCCAAGAGTAGCTAGGGGCTTGGATGGGTGGTTTTAGTGAGAAAATAGTACACATCTATGACTCAGTTTAGATGGGCAAACTCAGTTTTGAACCAACACTAAGATGACAGGCTCAAAATTAAAATGTAGCCATTTCTGAGATCAAGTACCAATTGGAAAAGAAGCTGTAGATATTCTGTAGTAATATTTGTGTTTTACTTATTTACCATGAAATCTACATATTAGCATATTAGTTGCAACATGCATGAAAATAAATAACTGATCTGTGTTTACACTGTACAGGGTGGTTGCTACTTGTTTAAGTAATGTTGATGAGAGGGTAAATAGAGAGGAGAGTGTTTGTCCACTGTAGAAATGAACCTAGCCTAAGCTCTAGGTCTTGAACATGCACAAACTGTATGTAGTGAGCCGTAACCAGCAGTCCAACCCAGGGAGAAACAAACATTCTGCTGTACAATGCAATATTTAACTTCGGTATATTATTTAGCCAGTAGAGGGCTCCCTGCTGGCATCTGCTGAACAAAGGAGGCAAACCAGAAACTCACGGGAAGTTCATAGGAAAGTAGGGTTTACCTGTCTCTGCTCGATGATCCGATCCCGCACTGCCTTTGCCCAGGCAACTGGTCTTGCTTGCCTAGGACCCTTGTGTAGACCCCAGAGGGCTCCTCAATGACCTTCTGGGTATCCCCCAAACTCACCTGCCATGACTTCGGATGGCTATTCAGTGGAGGGGGTCCCCTCAGAGGATGCCTCCAGAGTTGTCATGTGTCTTGGCGGATGCCTATGGGGCTCCAACCTCCCCTACGAGACGAGCCTCAAGATCTTTTGCGATTGGCCCCCCCTTGATGTCTTCCTTGGTTCCCATGTGTCCTCCTTCACAGAGAGGAGGCTTGGGCTCTAGCCAGAGCCAGAGGGTCTGGTGATGCTCTGCCTTTGATACTATCCCTCTCGACGCCTGTGCATTCCAAGACAGACACTGTTGGGTGTCGCCATGTTCTCACGTGGTCTTTTGTCTCCGAATGGGGTCTCCAATTCCCCGAGCCTGGTATAGTGTGCTAGGCTACCCTGTTCTAGGCAGGGAACAAAATAGATCTAAGAAAAAAAGAAAGAAAGAAAAGCATGAATAGAATGCTTACCACCGGAACAACCCAATATGAAAAGAAAAAAAGAATAATGACAAGTAGCACAAAAAGAAAGAGAAAAAGAGGAGAAAAAAGAAAAGAGGGGCAACCACGGGGAGAGTCCCATGCTCCCTTCACCCCTAATGCCCCTAGGCTAACACGTCCCCTGGGTCGGGGCCCATGCCTTCACCCCAGCTGGGGTCTCTCTTATCCCCTCCAGGATCCACCCCTTCCCTAGGGTCGCGGCACCCGCTGCCTCCGGCTGGAGCTCCCTCGCCAGCTCTTCTTGCTGCCACTGCCAGCCTCCTCTGATCCTCACCAGTCTTCCCTGGTGCGGGGATCCCCCACAGCACCTGCAGCCGTTGCCGCTGCCAGCTTGGCTGCCGGTCCCTCTGATCTCCACCAGTCTTCCCCGGCTCGGAGATCTTCCGCAGCTCCCGCAGCCGCCGCTGCCGCTGGTCGCAGAGGCTGGAATCACTCCGCTCGGTGGTACCCCGCCACTCCTCCAGCACTCAGCGTCCTCCTGCCCACGCTCATGGGGCCGGTTTTTATCTTCGCAAGGTGACATCTCTTCATGACGTCACCCGGCTCCAGCTGGAGATAGGCGAGGCTGATAGACCACTCTGGCGTTTTTTCCTGGTGCGCCTCCTCACTTCTCTGGACTCCTGCAACAGGTAGGGTTTTTTCTTCTTTTACTTTCAACTGGGGTCTGCCTCTGGATGAGGCTTTCCCCTTGGTTGACCCTGCATCCCTGGGACATAGAGCTTGAAGAGGCCTCAGGAGGTAATCTAGTCCACCCCCCGCTCAAGGCAGGATCATACCCCAAGTATCTGTTTAACTTGATCTTGAAAATTTCGCAGGATGGAGACTCCACAACTTCTTCAGGTAGCCTGCTCCAATCTTTGACCACCCTCAGAGTTAGAAAGTTCTTCCTCATCTCCAACTGAAATGTCTACTACTGTAGTTTGAGGCCATTGCTCCTAGCATCAAATTCTCTCTCAGACTTGTCTTCTTTTCTCCAGACTAAATAATCCTAGTTATTTCAGGTTTTTCCTCATAAAACATGCTTCCCAGGTCTCATAATTTTTATCATTCTGTGCTGGACTTTTTCCAATCGGTCCACATCTTTCATTAAGTGTGAGACCCCAAGTTGGACATAATACTCCAGGTGAGGCTTCACCAATGCTGCATATAGTGGAAGAATCAATTCCCAAAACTAACAGTGACCCTACTGTTAGTACAACCCAGTATGCTGTTGGCTTTTTTTTTTTTTTTTTTGAAAGGAGACTGAACTGCTGGATCATATTCAGTTATGGTCTGCTGTAACCACTAGGTCCTCTTTCTTGCAATACACACACACCCCAGTCTATCCAGGTCATTCTGGATCTGAACCCTACCCTCCAGAATGTTTACAACTCCAGTCAGGTGGGCATTATCTGGACATTTGCTACGTGTGCACTCAAGCTCATTGTCCAAAGCATTAATGAAGATGTTAAACAACAAACAACACCAGACCTAGGAGAAACACCTGGGAAACCCCACTTGACACTAGACGTAGAGCCTGATGATTAAAACTGATGATTACTCATGAAGCATGATGATCCAACCAGTTATGTATTCACCTTACAGTGGTTTTGTTCAGTCTGACTTTCCTTACCTAATAAGAATGTGGGAGATGGTGTCATAAGCTTTTTCAAAGTCAAGGTATATCTTCTCTGCAGCTCTCCCCGCAGTTCAGAGCCTTCCTATCACTTTATTGCAGAAGGAAATAAGCATGACTGACTCTTGGTTGCTCATTCTGGCTGTCTCTGATCACTTTGTTCTCCTCTAGGTGTTTTGAAATAGATTCCTTGAGGACCTGCTCCATGATCTTTTCAGGTATCGAGGTCAGGCTGACTACTCTGTAATCCCCTGGATCCTCCTCCTTCCTTTTCATAAAGATGGGGATGTATTTTCCCTTTCCAATAATCCAGGACCTTCTCTGATCTTCACAATTTCTTAAAGAGGATAGCCACTAGCTCCAAAATTCCCTCAGCCAATTCCTTCAGTACCCTAGGCTGTGTATCCCATCTGGTCCTACTAACTTGAAAGCATCTGTGTTTGAAGACTGTTTCTTCTTTTTTAATTAGCAGCTTGATTTTCTTTTTTAAATGCTTTCTGATTAAGAAAATATGATTCTTGGTTGTGATAGAAGAGGGTAACAAGAAGGATCAAGGCCTTTTCTTTTCTGTCTTCCTTAGCCCGATTTGCAAGGGGTTGCTTCTTGCATAAGAAATACATCATCACCTGTTTTGCACACCCATTGTAAAGGAATTACAAGAAAGAGAGAGAGAGTTTTTTTGTGTCCTACTTCCACTTGCATAGGTTTACTGCACGTGTACATGTATACTTGTATGTGTGAATATAATTTGGAATTTGGCATTCAGAGAATGAGTCCCTAGTTTATACAATGATGTAGCCTGGTAAGTATTTCCTCAGTGACTTTTCAGGAAGGAAACACGAGTACAGTGGAAGAGGAACTGGGCAAAAGGAAGACATAGTACAAAGTAAACCAAGAAAATAAAATTGTGAACTTGTTACCAAGTATTGGAGTTGAGATGACCTATTTTGACTTTCTGTACTCTCATACAATACTATTTTCTCCCTCCTGCCTGTCTCTGAGTGTTTTATTCAGATAGGTAAGTGTATTGGCACCATAGTACACCTAAAGACCATCCAAAGTACATAAATACTATTTTGATGGCGTTTGGAAGTTCTTTGCTTGACACAGTCATAGTCAGCAGTCCCTCAATACAAGGATTCTAGTCTTCTAGTAGACAGGGATGTCATCAGTAAGTCCAGAAATGACTGAAGAGGTCAATCTGAGATCAGGATGTTCTATTCCAGACATGCGAAACAGTTCCAGGACTCAATGCTGTCTGCAGCCTGGGTTTTAAGTGGCTATTTTGGAGATTCCTTGAGCTAATGACTTTCTGTAAATATATCATCCTTCTGCCAGGTATTGGCTGGCAGCAACAAGAGCTAGGTTCAAATTTTGGGGTACTGTAGTAGAGCACTGGGTGCTCTGTTACTTGCAGGGGCCTGAGTGGCAGTTAGGCAACCTGCAGCTGCCTGCAATGCCAATTAGGCAGAGTGGCCTGATTGGGAACAGGGCCCAGTTTTGCTTTATAAGAGCTGGGCCCTGAACTGCAAAGAGACAGCAGTTTGCTGCTGCAGCTAAAGGAACAACACTTGGCTGCCCATGGAGGTAAGGGCTGGGGGTGTGGGGGAGAAGGAGACTCCATGGTCCTGGGCATGACAGAAAGCTGCACCCTGCCAGGGACAGGCGGCCTGGTGGGATTGTCTGTGGTGGGATAGTCCCCCAGAAATTCCAAGCCAGTTACCGCCCCAGTGAAAGGTGAGTATGGGGTGCCTTCCAACCCCAGGCCCATATCCCTGGTGGGTGAGATTGAGCAGTGGGGGCCCAGACTCACCAAGAGTACTGAGGCAGAGCCCAGGTCAGTGGAGGGACCTGTGGCAGCACCCAGACTCTGAGGTGGAGGTCTGAGGCTGCATATAGGAGCTAGCATGAAGCTCCAGGGGATGGGGCCTTGAGCCTTAGGAATCTATTAAGGCAGCTCCCAGGGCCAGGGATAAGGGGATTGCCCAGGGATGCTCTGGGGACAGGGCTCAGAGCCCTGATCCCAGAGGCAGGCTTGGAGGCCCAAGGTGTGCAGGCTTGGAGTCCAGAAGGAGTTGGAGCCCCAAGAGTGTATGTGTGGACTTGGAGCCCAGTGTATGTGTGTAAAGAAAGAACCCAGTGCTAGCTAGCTGGAGGAAACATCTGCAAGGCATGGGATATGATAAGGAAAGGTAGGAGTCATATACATAGGCCCTTGTCACCAGGGCAGATAAATGGGCAGCCTCCCACCTGACTAACATTGGATCATTAGTAACATCGAGGCATGGCAGGCAAAGAGGCAGGCGGCTGGCCCTAAGACAAGTGGGTGGGCCTACATTTAGATGGGCCCACCCACTTGTTACAGGTACCCAATACATTTTTACTGTGGCTCAAGCATCCACACAAAAATCTGAGCTCACTGAATTTGGCAGGGTTGTCCCACATAAACAACCCCCCCCTCCTCACAAGCAGTGTAAACAGAAAGGACAGATTTATTACAGAAAACAAAGGAAACACCAAATACAATTCAAACACTTCTAATTACAAAGTACAGTCTCTAGTTTGTACCCCTTTTGTGGAGACTCCACCCTTGCCAAGGCAGTCTGAGATGTGAGGAGCCTGTACCCCTATACCTGCTACAAAACAGGAGACTCCTATAAGTTGCTCCTTAGGGTTTGGTGCAACACAGAGAACTGCTAGTAACATTGGTCCTTCTGCATTGCAAGGGGCTCCTCGTTGCTCCCTGGGAAGCTATAGGGTACTGTTCTTCACTTCTACATGGTGGCTTTGAGGGGCCACATGTGGCTTCAGACACTGCACCCCGCAAGATTCCTAGTCCCAATCTCTAGCTCTGCTGCAGCAGAAAACTGCAAGAGAACTCAAAGACGGGTCATGCCAAGGCTGCCCTGAGGATCTGGGATACAGCATGGGAGAGTGGGGTTCAGCCACACAAACTAGGCTGGGGCAAAACAGCTGTAAAACAACAAAGTGGGGCCAGGGCTATGCTGGCCAATAACTGCCAGAACTCCATTCCTAGTCAGTTTATGCCGGGGATTAATACCCCCTGCGCCATTATCCCACTCAAAGCCTTAAACCTGCATCAAATCTGCCAGGCCTTTAATTCTGGCAAAAACTGTCAGCAAGACATACAGCTGGGGTTCAGCTATACAACTAAGTTGCAACAGCAACTAAAACATGCCAGGCTCATGCCAGCAATTTTTCTGGCTCTCAATTCAGCTTTCCAAGTCTCAGCAGCCCCAGGAGAAAGAGACCTGAGTTCCAGTTGAGAAGTTTCTACATACCTCACCCAAGCTTTTCCAATCAGGGCTTTCCAAGCCTTCAGTTTTTCTCTCTCAACCAATTAATTTAAAAAAAAGAACACTGCCCAGTCAGCCAATTAGGCTAGGGGTCTAATCCCCCCCCTGCTTATGTGACAAGAAGCCAGGTGTCTTTTTTACCTCAGTAAATGCAGGAGGTTTTCTAAAACAAAAGGGCCTTTTCTGCCTCAGGTCTGCCGATGTGCTGTATTTCCTGTCTCTTTCCAACTTATCCAAGAAGGAGAGAGAAAACAAGATACTCAAATATAGACAAAGCATGGGTACAAACAGCACAGCAGAACAAAAAATTATTATATATAATATGTACACAATCACAGTTAACTAAAACCATATACAACAACACACTTTACAATAAAAAATGGCTTGTACATTTTGAGTGGGTTACAAATACTAAGGACTGGACACAAAGGTTCAAGAAGTTCCTTCCAGTCCTTTTTCCTATTATGGCTGTTTATTGTTTTTTGTGAAGTAGGAAGGTGGTCAGGTACACATCTCTATAAAATTCAATGCACTGGGCATTAGGTAGCTTCCATATTTTTGCTCTTCGAAAAGATGGCAAGAATTGAATGGGAATGGAGACTAAAGTGTCCTTTCACCCCTTTAAGTGGATGCAAGGGTCATAACTGTGCAAACTGATTGCAGTCTGGTTAAGCCTGTATGGCTGCTAACTGTGCTGTAGCTATTCTTTGGTTATATATACACATCTGTCTATTGCTGGGACTTATTGTGAAATTGTTAACTGCAGACAAGGCCAGCCACTAAACTAACTTCACCATAGCATGTTAGGTATATTATTCAAGGAAAACTTATAAAGATGATTTCTATAGAGTTTGCATCCCATTACTCTTTTCACTGGTTGACCTAGACATTTTTATTTTTTTTTATTCTGCAGCTGCAAAAAATCAGTAAAATGCATTACATTTTTTGTTGCCCTGGTATTTTTCTGATCTGATTTTTGTGGGTTCTTGGTTAATTTAAAGGTCATGGCACATGGCCTCCTAGCATCCTTTTGTAAGTAGAAATCAGAAATGACATTTGCAGATCTAATGAGAACAATTAGAGATTTATGCCTGTCCCTCCCTGGCCCCCTGGCTCTTGTCAGAGCATGTCCAAATGAATTCTGTCAAATTCAAACTGGCAGCAGTTAGCAGGAGGGCAAGCTGTGTCTTCGTGGTTGCACCCGGAGTTGGGAAGTCAAATCACACACATCCTAGTGTTTCTTGTGGCTTGGAGCTTCTAACAGTGATATCTCATTACATTTTGTTTGAAAGTTTTCCCCATCACAGTCCTTGTCCTCACATGTTTCCCTTTGGGCTGCTGAAGAATCACTCACCAGGTTACATTGCTGTACAAATAAAGAATATCTCTGAGCAACTATTTTTTACTTAAATAAGCTCTCAGTTTCTTTTCAGAGTCATGCAATAGTTCTAGTAACACTGGGCCAAATCCCAATCTTAGTTACACCACTTTTCCATCAATGTATTTTGGGTAGGTGTTTAGCCTTCAATGTCATCATAAGGATTCAGAAACAGATAAAAGACCATAAGAACAGAAAATTGGCTGTGGTCTCTATAGTATTAGTACAGAGAAATTTCTGGTTCTCCTTAGGGAGTTTCTTCTGCCTTTTTTCTTCAAGGTATCCTAGAAAAGTAGGGCTAGAAGGATTTCAGGGGTGGCCAACTGCAGCACAGGTACCACAACTGGGCAGCCTCTGTATGTGATATGTGGCAAATCAGGGAGAGCACAGCAGCACAGTGACAGATAGGGCAGGGGGCAGAAAGCAGAGCAGCAGATCAGGCAGGGGAAAGGGATTGAAGTAGTACTTGGGGCAGGGGTGGGGCTGATGTGTCATACTTATGCCAAAAAGGTTGGCTCGTACTGTTGTAATCCAACCTCCAGCTCAAGATCGTTTACATAGGAATAATTTTATCCCAGGCAAATAACCGTCTAATCTTTCCTTAAAAATTTTGCAAACAACCTTCTTATACGGCTACCATGCACAATGCTCAAAACATTATAACCACCCTGACTTGCTATTGGTATAGTGGGGAACGAGGGTACTGTCAATGTCCAGCTACTGCAATGACAGGAAATAGTTGTTAAAACATCCTCAAGAGATCAAGGAAGACACGTGATTCCTCATAGGGATATAACCAGGTTTGGGGCTGTGTTCCATCCCCACAACATAACAAGTCTCTGAGGTCTGTGCTCAATGCAAGGTTTCATCAGCATGGAAAACCTGGACCTCCCAGGACCTTGTCTCCCTCCCTCACAGCACACCTCTATTGGACTCCCTTCCAGTGTTGCCTTTGATAAGTAAGAGGCTACTCCAACATGTTATGTTAACTTGCCTCTGCCTTTTAAACTGAACAACCTGAGGTTTCATGTTTTCACAGTCTGACATGCAGCTCAGTGTATTGTGTTGTTTCTCTAGCTCACAGGCTTACAAAACAAAAAATGGCATACTGTTTTAGGTTGTTGAATCTTATATTAGACACTCGGAAAGTAAATGCTAGGAGCGTGTAATGCCCACTGCAGTCCTAGCCACTTGCCCAGCTGCTTTATTATGGCTTAAAATCAATTTGTAGGGTTTTTCACCAATCAGATGCATCTAGGTTAGGTATTTTGTTTTGATTTTGATATCACCCTTGCTAAATGTCCATTCCAGCCCCAGAGCACGCATCACACAAATGGACATTATTCACATGATGAGTAATCATCTAACCTAATTCTGTTGGCCTGTTCTCTCATTTCAAAGAGTAGATAATTATCTACCAGTAAAACATATGATAGCAGTCCTTCCCCTTAGACATGTTATTTCTCTTTCTCCCAATCGCAGTCTCAAAAACCTGGGAAACAGACTGTGTTATCTAGTGTCCCTGGAAATTTCAGCAGATCTGGGCTTTGTAAAAACAAAGTGAAGGGGACTGACAAAAATGTATCACTTCTTTGTGATTTAAGCCAAATAGTTGCAACTCTGGGACTGCCGGACATGCCAAAATATTTCTGAAAATAGTTTCCCCAATATCACTTAGCAAAACATTTTTTGTGTTTTCCCAGTGCAGTTTTTGTCATCATCATCGTCGTCATCATTATTATGGTTAGAGTAGTAGTTGTGATTGTTTTTGTTGTTATTGTTATTGAGTTCTAGTAATATCTTAGACAGGAACAGATGAAGATAGTGGAAGCAGCCAAGGGCCTCTAGGGCCTACAATGCTAAATTATTATTGGTGGTGGTGTTATTTAGTATCATCTTATAGCCAGGGGTTCAGGAGAAGACGGGTAGGATTTGGGATCTCAACCAAACAACATTGACTTTATTGAACATTTAACTGTACAAGTTGTTTCCTAAAGACAGCATATCCTGACAGCTGTGAAGTCCATAGCCACCTCAGACACCCCGCATTGTGGATGCTTAAATCCCAAATAGCCTAACACATCCTAGACCTAGTAAACATTAGCGATTTAAACACCATTGACAAAATACTGTAACAGTTACTACATGAGATAATCACCTGGATTCATATTAATACCAATGTCACCCTGATAATCAAGCTACATCCTGCGACAATCTAATTCTTCAAATACAGTCATTGCCCCAACTCCTAGCCTCTCTGGACCAACCACTCCAATTTAGTTTTATTGCTTCTAAGAGAGGAGCTTTATCCTTTGTTCAGAGAAATAATAACCTAAAGTTGTGATGCTACAAAAGAGACAGATGTACAAAGGAGGGAATTTTGCAAGACAAAGCAAGAAAAGGCTATTATGGTAAATACTACTGCTATGTCTCTAGGCTGTCTAGGTGGGACAGAAACTGAGAGCAAATGCTTCTTTTTTATATCTTAATTTTTATTTCATGGTTGATTTTTTTTAATAGCAGCCACTGTGTTTTTCCACTTCATAAAATATTTTTTACTGAAATTGTAATGTTCAATTTATTTTTTCTATGTTAGTGTATTAATTTTATTAAAGGCGCTGGATTATCACTCAGCATGGTAAGGAAAGCATTTGATTTGTGTATAATGAAGTCTGCCAAGGTACTGATTTTATTTTTTCATGAAAATCAAAAGCCTACATTTAGAAAATGGCATCTTTTTCAGCATTATTTGTTTGGATTGTTGCAACTGCTGCTGCTGTGGAAATATTGCTCTTCTGTCTTTGACGAAAACACAAATAATGAGTCTATGTTACATTGTGATAGTGATGAAATACTTATCATATTAAGTGTAACAAAGGATCTGAGGAAGCAGCTACTAAAGAGAGTCATTTTTAAATAATTAGCTAGGAAAACTTGAATACAAGAACTTTAAAAGAACAGGCTAAGTTGTTAATGTTGCTTTTTAATAAGTCTTAGAACACTGGGGAAATTTCAAAATATTAAAAGAAAGCCAAGATTATATTGATATTTAAAAGGATAAATGGGATGACAGGTAATTTCTCCTCAAAATTGTCTTCAGTTATAGAGTTCTGTTCAGGGATCATTACTCTGCCAACATCGAGCTCAGGCTCAGTCTCGTAACTAGCACACCATCATAATTGTGCTGTACTTGATCTTAAAAATAAAATGTTCTAGTTAGTTAGAAGTAGGTGTTGCAGTGGCAGAGGGGCTAAGCTTTCAGCCTATAGCTCCAGAGCAGTGAGCATGAGCCCCACTTAGGGCTCATGTCAAAAAACACCGTAGTTGACCCCACTGGGCAGGCTGGGTCAAGCAGGGGAATCAGAGGTGGCCCTATGTCAGGCATGGGCAAAATATGGCCCGCAGGTCAGATCCAGCCTGCAGAGGGATTTTGTCCAGCCTGCAGCTGATCTGTCTGTCCCACTTAGCCCAGGTGCTGTCCAGCCTGTGCCACGTCCCACTGCTCCTGGGTGTGCAGCAGGGCTGGGGTGGTTCCACAGCTGGATTTCATTTCCCAGCAGCCCCAGCTCCTTCTGGCTGCTGCCGCCACCAGCCCCTGCCCCATAGAGACCAGCCAGGACCCACGTGAACCAGGCCCTGAGCCCCAAGCTGAGCACACAGCCTTAACCCTGGCCTACCCCACACAGGAGGTCAGGATCCCTGCAGTGCCTGATCTGGACCTGCCCACAGCAGTCGCAGTGAGTGGCGGCAGCATCCAGGCAGAAGCTGCTGCTGAGTGCAGGAAAAAACAGGGGTGCTGTCGCCTCTCTCATCACTGCTGGGCCACTCTCACTGCAATGGCCCAGAGCCTGCACCAGGGCTGCCCTGTGGCTCCTCCCCACTGCTGCCACCAGCACCACCTCTGGGCTGCCCTTGGCTCCATACCCTGTGGGGTGGTGGTGGCAGGGAGGAGCCATGGGGCAGCCCTGGTACAGGCTCCAGGTATGAGAAAGGCCCCAGCAATGGCAAGGGGGAAGTGGCTGCTCCTGCTGCCAAGTTCTGTTTTTTCCCAGCACTCAGCAGCCACTTCTGCCCAGCTACCACCACCGCACGCACAGCATCCACGCCCAGGCCATCGCTGCCAAATCCGGACAGCAGCCAGCTCCTCCTCAATGGCTTTGAATAGGATGATTTGGATAAAGATGATCCTGCCTCAGGTAAGGGGTTGGACTAAGTGATCTATGGAGGTCACTGCTAGCCTTACATTTCTATGATTCTATGATTGACAAAGATGACAATGCTGAGGGTTCATTAGTAGCTAGAAAAGCAATATGGGATTGCGTGCATGAGTAAGGGTTACAAGAATTAATCTATAATCTCCTTCAAATGAGTTTGCCAAGTTCTTCAGCACTCTTCTGGATGGCCCATTTCTAAGAAGAGGCATTGTAACCTTGGCCTCTGAGAGAGCCTCTGAGGTTGCTAATTATGCTGGGGGGGAAGGTGGGGTTTGTGTGTGGTACATGGACAGCTGGGATAAATTGCTTTTGATTTCAATTATTTACAGCAGGGGTCAGCAACCTACGGTCTGTGGGCTGGATCCAGCCCATGAAGTGAGTGCGTCTGGCCCACGGCAGCTCAGGGAATTGGCAGCCCTCTCCCCCCCCCCCCCCCCCCGAGTCCTACTGTCTACCTTTTTCTATCTATTCCCTTCATGGATTTTGCTGTAAAGCCTTGGTTTAGAGCCAGCTAGCCAAATTCTATCTAGTTTCATCCATGCATGCTCTTGTTAGAATGTGACGGTCCAACTGGGACCAATCTTCTTTTCACTTAATCCCAGTTTTTGCCCTGTATAAATCCTCATGACTTGCCGTCATGACAACAGAATTAAGAGACTTTTGTTTAGACCTGCTTTGTCCAATGCAATGAGACAGACCTTTCTGTAGAGCAGGCCAGAAAACTGGAATTCCCCTTCCACAAGAACTGTAAAGACAAAAGGGGGTCAAAATGGAGCAAAAAACTGAATATTGAAATTTCCTGCCAAATGGGAATTCTAAAAAGGTCAAAAGGGTGTGCCTTTTCAGAACATAACCAGTGGTCCCCAACATGTCTAGAGCCAGGCAGCCTGGGGCACCTGAGTGCTTTGGAAGCTCTAACTGCAGAGGAATCTGCCTGCTTGGGTACCCCAGAACCATAGAGCCTGGAAACCTGACCTGACCAAAAGCTGAATGCCATATTGTTCAACCAAAAAAATCTCAGTTTTCTATGAAAATAGACATTTTCCTATAGAAAATTTCAACTTTTTAAAAAAAAAAGAAGTCTCCCATTCCCAGCCCAGTTTACCTTTTGGTCTGACCAAACTGTGCTCAGCACAAGGCTGGAAGGACAGATATTACAGATAACCTTTGAAGCTGTACGCATTCTGGCAATGAATTGGCAAGGCCTGTATTTTGAGCTGTTTTATTTGTGTTAGGTGCCTGGAGACCCCGCAGGCACGTTTCAGTAGTTTCCATTCACCAGAGAGTTCAGATTACCATAGTCATATACCCTAAAACCAAACATGGCCCCTGCTACAGGACATGGGCATATCCTATGAGCCCCTCTTTGCCACCTGAAGGCTCCTCATTGCAAGGACCTGGAAGTAGTTTTGAGGTGCAGAGTAGCCAGGGTACATGCAAGGATCTCTCCAGAGATAAGATAATTCATATTGTAAAATTATACTGCTTCTAATAAACCCTAAAAATCTGCTACTGGCATTGTGGCAAGACAAAAGTCCTTTGTGGATGCATCTACATGAGATGCTTACCGCACAGTTGATTAACTAGTAAATATAAGTCCTACCCTGCTGCAGAGTTTTTCCGTGCACAGCAGCACATGTGTAGATGCTTGACTAGCTGACTGGGCCACTAGTATGCTTCAGTGCTGAGACTGCCTGCCACCTAACCCCATGCTGAAACACCCTTCTGCCCCAGCCAGTGGGTCAGAGCAGCCCTAGGCTGCCAGGCTGATTCCTTGGGTCTCCTGCCAGCTGGGGCTGCTGCGACCCAGCTTAATGTGCTGCAGTCAGGCATACATGTAAACCATGTGTCCAGGAGCTTCCTGGGAGCAATAAACTGCAGATCTTGCTGGAGGAGTTGCGGAGCATTTTATTGTTGCACATTAATGGCTCATGTACACACACCTTGTGCATGTTAAACAATGTACTATTGACAATGACTGTAGTGGGAAAAGTATATTGCTCTGTAATGTAGATTTTACCGTTCAGTGGTTGATAAGAGGGTCTGTTATCTTTGCTTACGTTACATTGCAAAGAATCACATATTATAATTAGAGGTGAGAAGGAGTTGGAATACTGGCCACATGCCATGATTACTCTCCGTAACTAAGAGAAGCTGGAAATAACCTGGGAGCAGATGGAGTACTAACCCTCTTCCCCCCACAAACAGCACACATTTCTCCCTGATGTTCACCACCCAACTGATTAATGCAAACACAACTGCCTGCGTTTGATGAACATACTAGTATCATCTCTTGCTATATTAATATTCAGCACCAGTGCCCTGGGATCAAAGATGACAAGCACAAATGAGAAAAGGAATAAGATAAATGGAACTGACAAGAACAAAAATGTTTCTGAAAAAGCTCTTGCTGTCCCCCCCACACCCTCCCCTTATTCTTTAACAAACCCTTCTCCCCCACCAGGCTAGCTAAGGCAAATGTCACCTGATACGTAACACAGATGAATCAGCAGAGCACACGCAGAGCTAAATGTACAAATTCTAATTGGATTTAATGTACCTGATGATACTTAAATCTCCTGTACCCACTAATTAGCCAACACTTGTGGGAGGCACTGAATGTTTATGATGGTAGAAGAAAATGGATCAGATAATATTCCTAACTTAGTCATACTCCCTTTTTAGACAAAAAAAAAGACCTATTTGTGTATTGGATGAAGTATCTTAAAATTGCAGTGTTATAGTCAACACATTGTGCTGCAACACACAAATAGCATAGTATGTAGTGATGGAGACTGCAGCCATCAATAAAGTCTTATTTATTTATACCTTAAAATACCCCAGACCACGTTACCTTAAAATACCCCAGACTGTGCACTGCCAGTCCACATTACTGTTTGGTCTTGTCACTGTTATTCGCCTTCTGCCACTCCCCATCTCTTTGCTTAGTCATGTATGTAAGCATTTGTTGCATGAAAGCCTTACAATAAATTGTCACCTCTTTGAGAGACAGCCTGTCTCTTGACCTTTATATGTTTTTTTACTTGTGCTAGCCCACATCTTGTGTGTATGCATTTATATGTGTTCATGTTTAAATGACAGAACAGCAGGGAGTGCAGAAGGGAATACAACAGGGAGATTAATAGAGGGAGGGAGCCCTGGTTTCATATCAGCAATACACTGGCTGGAAGACTTGATCAGGATTCCACATCCCTTAAAGGGATGCAGCACTTGATACTGCTTAGACCTCTGGGCTGCCTACAGATGTTCTCCGACACATTCTAGTTAGAAAGCATTGGAGAAGACTTGATTAGTCTGCTCCATGTTCTAATTAGAATGCTCTAGCATCATCTTAGCATCACATGTATTAAGCCCCCCCACATTTCAAAATGGCCACAAGGTTTAAGTAAACCTTACTGAATAAGCTTTAGTTAAAGCATCCCCATGGCCGTTTTGAAATGCAGAGGGGCTTAATACACATGATGCTGAGCCATTTTAATTAGAGCAGCTTCCTGGGAACTGCTCTAATTAAAATGCACTCCGCTACACACACCTCCGAGCATGTGTATAGGCAGCCTTGGAAAATATCTGGAATAATCCCTTGGTGGGGGGGGGGAGGAGTATTCCTTAAGCTCTGAGTGCTAAGTGCTACGAGCCAATCTAGCTAATAATAAATATGTGTGAAACACACACACCGTCTATGTTCCCCACTCCCCAGTAGTTATAGATTTTTGTGTTCCATTATCCATCTAAGATTGTGTTCCATTATCACTCTCATTGGCCTGAGAGATATACAAAACAAAGAGGATAGAGCTGAACACACTTGCTCATCCTTGGAAAGTATGTTATTAGTACTTGTATTTCATCTCTCTTCCCTGACTCCAACACAAGCATACACACACACTGACACATACACGTACTGGCCCATTAATGCCTGTGATTCCCATTCCTCCCTATCCAGATAATCTTCTTCTGAAGCAACTAACACAGATTACTCCCTTTCTGACCAGTCCAGCCAACCTATGGCTGCCCCTGCATGTATGGTGTGTTGAAGGATTGCAAAGAATGTTTTAAATCATCCAAAGGCAGGAAATCATGTACAGTTTACATAGTCTCAGGACAATGCCTCAAATCATGTGGGCTGGAAGAATCCATTGTCAGGTGGGGTAGGAACTGGATAAGGGGTTGGACCCTGAGAGTGTTAGTGGACAGGTCTGTATCATTTTGGTGGGAGATGGCCAGTGGTGTGCTGCAGGGTTCGGCTCTTGGCCCTGTGTTGTTGAGCATCTTTATAAAAAATTTAGATGACAGTGTGGAAAACGCACTGGCCAAAGTTTGCAGATGATACTAAGTTAATGGGAAAACTGGTCACACTAGGGACCAAGCAGACCTGGACAAGGATGCAGACCAAGCAGACCATTGGATGCAGGTCCAAGCAGACCTGGACAAGCTGGAAAGGTGGGTGGAGCAGAACCAGATGCAGTTCAATAAGGATAAATGCAGAGTGCTTCATTTGGGGAGAAGTAACCAGCAACATAAACATAGGTTAGGAGAAGATGTTCTGGCCAGCACAATGGCTGAAAGGGACCTCATGGTTACGTTTGATCACAGGATGAACATGAGCCATCAGTGTGATGCTGTAGTCAACAGAGCTAATAGCATACTGGGATGCATTAGCCGATGCATCACAAGTAAGGCTAAGGAAGTGATACTTCCTCTCTACTTGGAACTGATTTGACCCCAGCTGGAGTACTGTGTCTAGTTCTGGGAGCTGCACTTCAAAAAAGATTTGGAGAATCTTGAAGAAAGAGATTGAAAACAGAGAAGGGCCACAAGAATGATTAAGGGCCTGGAGGACAAACCTTATGAGGAAAGACTAAGGGATCTGGGACAGTTCAGCCTGGGGAAGAGAAGACTAGGGAAGGGATTTGCTGGCTGTCTATAAGTATGTAAGGGGTGAATATTGGGAGTTGGAAGAAAAACTGTTCACTAGAGTGCCCAGGGGAAGACAAGGAACAATGGCCATAAACTGTTAAAGGATGATTTCAGGTTGGATGCAAGGAAGAACTTCTTTATGGTAAGGATGACCAGAATCTAGAATAGACTTCCAAAGGAAGTGGTGCAGTCCCCAACCTTGGAAATCTTCAAGAGGAGACTGGACAGACACCTTGCTGGGATCACTTGACCTCAGCAGTATTCCTGCCCAGAACAGGGAGGTTGGACTTAATGATCTTTTGAGGTCCCTTCCAGCCCTTAATTTCTATGATTCTATGATCATGACTGAAAATGTTACCAGGATTGCTATCCTGTCGTTGTGGAAAGGAAACCCATGTATTAATACTGTAACTAGTGATTTTTGCACCCTGGTAAGACTGGGGCAGGGGGTGTTGTGCTAAGCGGAGTGAGCAGAGACAAGTCAGCAGCTCCTGCTCCTGTTTCATAGATTTCATAGACATTAGGGCTGGAAGGGACCTTGGAAGATCATCGAGTCCAGCCCCCTGCCCAAAGGGCAGGAAGTCAGCTGTGGTCATATGATCCCAGCAAGATGAGCATCCAGTTTGCTCTTGAAGGTGTTCAATGTAAGCGCTTGAACCACCTCCGGTGGCAGGCTGTTCCAGACCTTGGGGGCTCGGACAGTAAAGAAATTCTTCCTTATGTCCAGCCTGAAATGGTCTTGTAGTAGTTTATGACCATTCGACCTAGTCGTCATCCCTTGGGGCGCTCTGGTGAACAAACGTTCCCCCAGGCACTGGTGGTCACCCCTGATAAACTTGTAGGTGGCCATCAGATCACCCCTGAGCCTGCGCTTTTCCAGGCTAAAGAGCCCCAGGGCTCTCAGCCTGTCATCGTAGGGTCTGCTTCCCTGACCTCTGATCATGCGCATGGCTCTTCTCTGGACTCTCTTAAGCTTCTCCACATCCTTTTTGAATTGTGGAGCCCAAAACTGGACGCAGTACTCCAGCGTGGCCTCACTAAGGCCGACTACAAGGGGAGAATGATGTCCCGGGATTTGCTTGAGAATCATCTATGGATGCAAGCAAGTGTTTTGGTCGCTTTAATAGCCGCAGCATCACATTGCAGGCTCATGTTCATCTTGTGGTCGATGATGACCCCCAAGTCTCTTTCTTCCTTAGTGCTAGCCAACATAGCACTGCCGAGCCTATAAGGATGCTGCGGGTTTTTCTTCCCAAGGTGGAGAACCTTGCATTTATTGGCATTGAACACCATCAGATTCTTGTCCGCCCACTTGCTGAGCCTGTCCAGGTCAGCCTGGATCACCTGCCTGTCTTCTGGTGTGGATGCTTTGCCCCAAAGTTTGGTGTCATCAACGAACTTGGCCAGTCTGCTTCTGACTCCAGTGTCCACATCATTAATGAAGATGTTGAACAGTATGGGTCCAAGGACAGAGCCTTGGGGGACCCCACTGGTCACAGGACACCACGATGAGTGACTTCCAGCAATTACTACCCTCTGGGTCCGACCCCGGAGCCAATTTTCCAGCCAGTGGATCGTGGAGGACCCAAGGCGACAATTGGCCAGTTTCTCCAGGAGGTGATCATGGGAAACCAGATCGAAGGCTTTTTTGAAGTCAAGATATATGACATCAATCTCTTCTCCCTTGTCCAGGTGATAGGTCACCTGGTCATAGAAGGAAATGAGATTGGTCAAGCAAGACCTACCCGCAACAAACCCGTGCTGGCTATCCCTTAAGATGTTGGCGTCGGCCAGTCCATTAAGGATGGCCTCTTTAATAAACTTTTCTAAGATCTTCCCCGGGATAGAAGTCAGGCTAATGGGCCTATAGTTAGCCAGATCCACTTTCCTCCCTTTCTTGAAGTTAGGCACCACATTGGCCTTCTTCCAGTCTTGGGGCTGCCTCCTGCATGCTGCCTGGCAGAAAGAGGGACCAAGTCAGGGCTAGGGCCAGTGTCAGCTTCCTACATGCTGCTTTCTTATGGCTGGGGCTGGGCTTGGCTCTGTGCACCCTGTATACCTGTGACTGCTGGGGTGTGGGCTGGTGCCCCCTTCCAAATCATGCTTGGATCTGCCCTAGTAATGCTGTTGGCACTGAGCAGTGAGGAAGATTATTTATCTTGTGTTCTCCACTGCTGGTCTGTAGCTGGACTTTGTATAGCATTTATTTCAAGGAATAACTGTTGCTCTTCCTTTATTAAGAAGTATTCTCAGTGAACGTGGTGTTGGCAAAAGGTTCCAGAATAACAATTCCAGAAGTTCAAGTTCTCTAATTATCTGCAGTACTACAGTGCACACTTTGCTGATTGCCATGACAACGTGTCTTAACACTGCCCTGGAGAAGCCCACCTCACAGTGTTGAGTGGGTGTTTCAGTCTCCTAGCTTATTAAATCCTTGATGTCTCTGCTCAGACTTTCAACAAACTTGCCAATTAGTGCCAATTTTGATGACAGCTTTTGGTCATGTGGACAGTTATCCTCCAGGAAGTGGTCTGAGATCCCATTGCATTTCTGACACACAAACAAATATGCCTCACTAGGAAATCGATCCCATATAGTTCCCAGTGCTGCAGCTCTCAACGCCGTTTAGGATGTGCTAGTTAAATTATATTAAGCTCATTTAGAGGTCAGGAGAAAGATATTTAAAATGTATATTGCACAGAAAACAATCATAAAAACAGTATAGAAATCTATTTGGCTTTACGTGATAGTGGTTGCAATTATCTTGCAGAAACAAGGACATAGTAGGGACAGAGAATATGAGATAATAGTGTCATGCTGCAAACAAGAGAGAGCAGTTTCTCCAGTAGAGAATTACCGGAAGACATTACCGAAATAATTTGTGCAGTATTTCAAAATAATTTGTACCAGTCACACCTGACTCTCCATGAATATCAGGATCCCTCATTATAAAATAAATGGATTCTCCAAGATGTTAGTGAAAGAGCTTTTTGAATTTCAAAGAGGCTATAAGCATTATGGTATGAGTTACCACTGAAAATATGGTGCGTAAGCAATGAACTTTTCAGTAGAAAAGGAATGACTTAAGGTCAATGCATTTTTTCCTCCATTAAAACTTATTAAAAGCATCAGAAAATGTTACAAAGGGGATGGAATGGGAATCTCTGGAGAAAGTATGAAGGCTTAGAGGTTCACAGCTTGGCATTGTTAGTCTATTTTAAGTCATAAAACTAAGTATAAGGAAAATAGAGCCTCTTATGCATTCACACCCGCTAATCTTAGATAGGGTACAGAAGGCAGAAGAGTCAGCAGCTGAGAGGACAGGTAAAAGCAGCTGTAGCAGTGAACGGGAAGCTTGAGGATGGACCAAAGGAGAGAGTTCCAGCAGATCTGCTCTGTGACTGCTGTCCCTCATGACTCCCCTCCAATGCAGGGCTATCAACATGGTAAGGCCTTTAGGGTAGTGAGTTATATAATAATCCTACATGCCAGAGCAGATCACCACTACCAGAGACCAGAACATCAGTGGTTTCAGAACATCAGAGGATAGAAATTTTCCCCACCTCTGGGGAGAAGTGCCAAAAAAAGGAGTCGGCAAGGGCCAGCTATGCAGTTAAAAGCTTCTTGCATTCATCAGAGTATGATCCTTTGGAAACTAAATATCCATAGTTTAGTTTGGGGATTTTAAAAAAAAATCTCATAGCACAATTCCTGTCACAAAGTAAAAACGTTTCTTTATGAGCAGTCTCTATGTCGAGGAAAGACAGTGATCTCTAAGGCAGCATTCTCCAAACTACAGGGTGGACACAACATTTTCTTGGAAGGGTGATTGGCAGGGGGGAGTGTCAGCAGTGTTGGTGAGGTAGTAGGCAGCCATGGTGGGCAACCGGGAGCAAGAGAGTGGTGGTGGGGCATAAATCATAAACATTTGGGAAGTGTTGCCTTAAGGAATAATCAGCTTTTTGATGTTCCAGCCTAATCAAAAAATCTCTTGCAGTCCTTTTATTTTTTCCACAAATGTTCTTCTGTTTGTTGCAACCTGATTCTGGTTGCAGAAAGAAATGTTGGGAACTGTGTGTGTGTACAGCTAAGAATGTTAACCTGCCATTGGAGCAGCTCTGTAAATAGCTTAGTTTATGAGGATTTTATGTATTGTTTGGCAAGCTTTTATAAAGCGAGGCATATAGGTAGGGACCTACTTAATTAGTGGTTTCACAAAATCCAGGATTGTCTGTGAAATCTGCAAAATCATCATTAAAAAAACGCAACTTAATAAAAATAAAATGTTGGCTTCTCAGTGGGAGGCAGTCCTTGCTGCCAGGAGGGGAAGGCACCAGCTGGTGGGGTGGCACAAAGGGCAGTAAACAAGATGCTGGCTGCCCCCTCATCCATCCTCCCCCCACCAAGGCCTCTCTGCCAATCAGTGCCAAGGGGTGGAGCAGCATGAAGGGCAGCCAGCTATCAAGATGGCAGCTTGCCCCCTCCCGGGGGCCTCTCCACCCATCAGCGCCGAGGGATGGGGCAACCGCGAAATGCCCACAAAATTGGCTCTGCATGCCATGAGCAGACCACAAAAACCCCTTTGTCTTGCCTGATTTAAGTAGGTTCTTACCTATAGGGTGAGCTTTAGTTTAGCAACAGCTAAAATTGCTTGCCAAGCTTCCAGTCTTTCACTGTTATTTTCCATATCCACATGCAGCTGCTAGATGAACTATGGCCAGATAACATGTTCAAATACCAGAATTACATAGATGAGACTCAGCTCTAGTCACTTGTCAATAAATGCTACTGTACCACTAGCACAGTCATGGTCCAGTTTTTAGACAAGATCAGCTGATGGATGAAAAGCAACTGACTGAAGCTGAATTCAAACAAGGTAGACATACTCATGGGCAGAAAACACTTTAAAGAATTTGTAGATAGTGTTCAGACTTCTTCCCTTGGCACCAGTCCTGTGGGCTGGAAACATGGTGTAGGGCTTGTCCATGGGACCGCTCCAGCACATGGGGATGCATTATCTGGACCACAGGGAACCCATAGATCTGGAAATTTGGTGGCAGGACAAGTAGCAGCAATTAATACTGCCACTGCTCCCCTTTCACAAAATGTCCAGGCCTGTGAGGAGCCTCATAGGCAGGGCAACACCACTTCAAAAGCTTGTGGACTGTATTTTGGTCACCCCTGGTCTAGGAGATTCTGCTCCATTCTGGTGGACAGTGATTTAGTCTCTCTTACTTTTGGTTTCATTACCACCTCTGTGGACTACAGCAAAGTGATATATTTAGGTATGAAGCCTTCAATAGTTATGATATGCTAATCAGTACAGCATACTACAGCTCATCTCCTCAGGAGCACAGGTCAGTGCAGTTGTATCAGATCTGTTTCCTACCCTCTACACTGACTTCCCAGAACTGAGTTTGATTCGAAGTCTTGGCTCTTACTGCCGGGAAGCTTGAGGCATGGGTCCAGAGTTGTCTAAAAGACCACTTAAGGCTCCAGAATAAAGAATGCAGGCAGTGACTCTGCTTCTCCAGAACGACAGAATTTTCTGCAACAAGAGTAAAGCTTTTCTGTGCAACTTTTGTGGATCCTGTTCTTAGGTGCCTAGCTCTCCTTATGCAGAGGTGTAACTAGAAAGTTTTGTGCCCTGGGTAGGGGCAGTGATCAGGCCAGTGGCAGCAGCTGGGTCAGTAGGAGCAGCAGCTACCATTCCTTCATGCCCTAAGTTAACATCGGGAGTTGCTGCCCCTCTCACCTAGCCCTAGTCATGCTTCTGGTGTAGGAAGCCTAGGCATCTAACTCCAACAGTCTTCAATGTCCTAGCTATAAAGATCTAGATATTAAAAACTGATTTTTAAAAGTTTGACTCTCACCCATTAAAGCAAGGGTCTGAGCATGTGTGAAACAGAGAGCTAAGGGTTGTGCGTTGGTCTGATAGGGCAAGGCAAAGCACTAGGGGTATTTATACGTGTGCTCTGGGAGTCGGGGGGGAGCACTTTAATTAGAGCAGCTCAAAGAGCGTGGTAGTTACCACACTCCAACAGACTTCAGTGTCTCATGTATCAGCATCCCTGTACTGAAAAATGGCTGAGCTTTAGTTAGGGTGCCCCCACTGCCATTTTCAGTGCAGGGATGCTAATACACGCAACACTGGATTCTTCTGGAGCACAGTAATTACCACACTCCAGCAGACTTAATTAATTACAGCACATTGAAGTAGCCTTGCTGCACATGTATAAGTGCCCTAGAGTTCCATAGTGCATGGTTTCACGTTATACTGATGGCATCTGTACCTTATACAAAACAGCAGGTTAAGCATTTATGATGTAGACTAGCCAATTGCCCTTCAGAAATATTAATGCCACCAACCACCCCTCACCACCATCGTCTCCCATGAGCAGGACAGGGGGAACCTTGCCCTGCCACCCCCTCTGTCTCCCTTGGCCAGCACCCCATGCTACCACTTGCAGGGAGCAGGGCCGGGGGGGGGGGGGGGATGGAACGCCACCACCCACCACCCTGCACCACTGCTGTCTACCAGGAGCAGGGGGGAGGGGAACCCTTGCCCTTCCATCCCCCTTGGGCAGCATCCCATGCCGCCCCCTGCAGGGAGCAGGGCCGGGGGTGGGGGCGAGGTCATTGCCACTGGCTGTGCTCCCCACCCCCCCCCTCCATCTGCTCTGTCCCTGCCATCATGGCGGCACTCTGCTGCGCCACCACTGCCTCCTGTCCAGAACACTCTTGGAATAAATAGTGTGAATAGAGTGTTATGGAAAGACAGGCAAAGAGACTAAGGCTTTTATAATATAATATAATATAATATAATATAATATAATATAATATAATATAATATAATATTGGAAAATTTAATGTTCAGTATAAATATGTTTAACAAAAACAAACCTTATAGTTATTTCCTATGATCTTGTGCACATATAAAGCCTGGTCAAAGCCCACTTTAAAACATGGATATTTGCCATTGACTTGAGTGAGCTTTGAACTAGACTTGTCATCACTGTATTTGCTGAAGACAATCCTTGTTTTTATGCTTTTTGATTCTATTAAATTACTGTGGACATCCTGAGAATTATTTTGTTCCTTTTTCTAAAACCAGACAGTATCCATGTGATTTAACTAATGCTCTCAAAGTCATTAATGGCTTACATACTTAGTTATAAATCAGTCACTACAAAAAGAGACAGTGGAGACTTTAGGGAGCACAGCATTAGTGTCTTACATGAAAAGCATTGCATAAGAGATAAATATTAAAGTGTGTGGCATGAATAGGGCAAGGAAACAGTGTTGTTAGCATGCTCTTTTCAAAGTGCCGTCAATGTGTTTAATTTCCACATATTGAACAACCTTATCATTTACATAAACAGAGGGGAAAGAGAAAGTGTCATTAAAACCTCTCACCCTTATGATCTCTGAGAATTTGCAAAACAGCCATTTGTGAACAATTAGTGAGCTTTCTTTGTAGGTCATCTGTATTTTTATGATACTCCTACAGGCCTGCGAAGGAATAATGTTAAGAAATGATCTAAGGCAACATTTCAGGAATATCTTAAATATGTTTTAGGGACTGCTATAAGCTTTTAAATGGCTCTGAAGAATTGCTCCTAAGCTAAACCACATTCCTTGCCAGGTTTATGAAACCTTTTATATGATGTTCCTCTATGTACACTTGCATTTTTGAGGTATTAAAATAAGCTTTATAGAACATTCAAATAACCATACTAATTTTTAAAAATAAAACTCATTTAACTCTATATTGGCCTTCCTGTATGTCAAAAATTAAGGATATATGGTTTTCCTTTCTTTGACTGCAGTTGCATATAGAGTAGTTAGTATTTTAGTTACCCAGTCTTTAACAGCTTATCTATGACTAAATTCAGATCTATTTTTTCCCTTTTGACATGAATGTACGCCCACATGTGAGAAAATATACCCCAGAGCCAAAGACATTTATAGCAAAAACACTGTATATATTTTGCTACATCAAAAACAATTATATCAGAGAGAAAAAAACTCTGAAATTGCATTTATGTTGCTTGCATTCTAATATTTTTTGCCTGAGACTGGGACAGAGTGATAGTTTATAGAGCTTGCTGAAGCTTTCTTTCAGTCACTGTCAGAAAAGACAGTGTTTCCAATAAGAAAATGTTTATAGAAAAACTCTAGATCATCCTTATGAAGAATAAATCTTCTGTTTGGCTCTCCTCCCCATGCCAAATGTAGATAAGTAGGAAAGCAGCCAGTCGTTAAAGTATTCCCTAAAACATCTATACAAAATATTAGGTCAAAATAAATTGAGTCTTGAAATGAAGTAGGTATCTGTGTTCTGGGAAGCTTATTTGTCAGAATTGTCCCTGTAAGGTTTAAAGCTTTTGCTAAGCAACTGAGCATGGACATTTTTTGCTTTTAAAGCCATCACATTTCATGTTTATAGGGTTGAAAAATATATGCCTCAAGCCAGAAGTGCTCCAAGGAAGGGCTTTGTGTTTTTCTTAGTTGAGAAGCTAGTTGTGTGTGTTAGGATGATACTTGGTCAGATGAATGTACAAAGAGGAGATAGTAGAAAATAGATTAAGTTGTATATTTTCAGAAAATAAAAAGCTTTTAACAAAATAGGTCAGACAGTGCCATGTAAAATTAAGAGAGGTTGTTAGTGTGTGGGCAAAACAGAAGCCTGCAGCGATCATTAGTGAACTAGGGAGGAACTGCCAGGGCAGGGAGGTCAGAAAAAAACACTTGCTGCTGCCACTACCCTGGCAGCTTGGGGGCAGCTGGTAGTCATCACTGCCCCTGTTTTGCAGGTGCCCTAGGCACCTGGCTGCATTGTTAATCTCTAGCTGCAATTCGAACTCAGAGTTTGTGACACACATTTTAGTTGGTAAAAAAGCACCTTTTAATTACAATTGCTGTAAGAGAAATCTGCACGAAGACTAAATATATATCTGCAAGTGGTCAACTTGGAAATTGTTTTAGTGTAGTATAATTAAACTTAAATTTTTATTAAATTATTTGAATGAGTGACAACTGTAAGGATTTCCAGGGTTAAGGTCCACAGCGTAACACTGGCACTCAGAAATAAAACACTTGATTTAAAAAGTAGTATGCACTTTTTAAAAAGAGCTTGTTAAACTAAAAACCTGATACTCATACGATGATATCTTCTTCTTATGGCTGTGTAGTGAACAAGAGAGTATGATCATTTCTTTCCCTTGACAGCCAAGACTTCGTCTAATGTAGCTAATCTGACAGATGGATTGAATTGAATTTTAATATCTTTATACAGTTCTGATTTACGTTTACTAATAGTGACAGAGTACAAAATGGGCTAGATACTGTTTATTTCCAAAGAAAAATAATATTATCATTATATTCTTTTTTATTATTTTTTAATATTAATATTAACTCAGTGGTCATAGACCACATTTGGGAGTAGGGCTCCATTTGCTAGGTGCTACAAAATGCATATGTAGATGTCATCCCTGAGCAGAAGAGTTTTAATCTAACATGATGGTCTATGCAAACATTTATTCCCAACTGCGCAATTTTTGCTTTGGATCCATTAGCATTTTTTTAATATCTGCAAGCAGCTCTAGGTGCTATGGTAAGACTGGATAGGATCTGTGTGTTAAAACCAAGGTCTGAATGTCCCTTCTTTGCTGTGTGTGCAGTTAATTATATTTGTGATAAAGTGAACTTGTAGCACACCAATGTTTGTGAAGAATCTGATTTACCAGATTTACCAGTAGTTGTGCTCATGGCACAAGGGAGAAGGCCAAAGTCCTGTGGTCATGTACGTGCAGATGAAATACCCAGCACTGGAGTTGTCCCTTCAAACTCAGGGGGACTCCTTCTATGTTTAAAACAGCAGTTCTCATACCTCCCTATATAGAAAACCACCTTTTCCATACCTGGTGCTCTTCCCTTTTGACCAGGATTCCCTTCTTAATTAGCATTATGAGAGTCATAATGGACCACCCCCCGACTCCATCAACACCTATGTGCAAATCCCATAGGAATCACAATCCTCAGTTTAAAACCCATTGGCTTTTCATTTAAGTATCTGCGGAACCAGGCCTTACTTTCCATTGTTAACCCCCATAGTTATTCTGGGAACCAAGAAAGGCTCAAAGAGCCAGAACCACCATAATTAAACACTCACAAATGTAAAAGTTGGTAGCTTTCAATAGCAAATGTAATAATGAAATTCAGAACTGATATAAATAACCAAACAGCACAAGTAAGGCATATCAAGCAAATGATTAAAATGAGTAAAATACGCATTCATCTTTAGAAACAACAAGGATTTAAAATTAAATTATTTAAGTCCTAGAGTCTTCAAAAACCTTTAAAAGGTGTCCAGCCTGTTAGGGGAAAAAGACTTCTTACCTAAGTTTAAAATTAAGTGCCCTTATCTTGGTTCATATGCAGCTGAGCTATTGAACAAGAACAGTAGATGAAGAGCAAATATTCCAAGGTAGATCCAGATTTTTAGACACTGTTGCCTGCCTTAGTGTCAAAAAGCTTACTAAACAAGATGAGGTTTTTTTGTTTGTTTTTAAAAAAATTTTCTTAATAGGTTCTACTTTAATATTCAAATGTCTATTTTTATCCCCTATATAAGCTATATCTTGTCCTAAACCACATCCAACTGGCATACAACCTCAAAATTTACTCTAAGCAACCTTTAATCTACTTCTTTTAACCTATCTTGCTCATGCTTTCTAAAAGTATTATCACTTCTGGCATTCTCTTGGTTGCTCATTTCCTTTGCCTCTTCTTCTCTTATCCAAACTTGGATCAAGTAAATGCAAACATATTCAATACCATATTGCCATTCTTCTTCATCGTCTTCTTTCATGTGGCTGACTTGGAGCAACAATTATAAGTCCAGTTTAAAGTTAGTTAACCAAGTCTAGTGCTCTTGAGGAAAGGGAACGTGTGTCTGCAGTGTCACCATCAAATTTGCATAGAGGGCAGAGAGTATTATGTGGTCCATAGTTTGATCAGGATTGCCACAGTCACATTTTACAGAACTCCTATATGCCATTTGTGCATCAAGTGACTGCAGCAGCCATGCCTGGCCTGGTTCCTTTTTAAAACCTTCCATGGTTTTTTCAGAAGGTCAAAAACAGGAGGCTTTATTGTCGGATTGGAAATTAGATGTTTATTCTGAATGGTGGTTTCTTTCCATGCTTTCCTCCAAGCTGCTGCACTGTACAACCTACAACGGCTTATACACATGTCCATAAGGTTTCCAGGAGACCAAGCAGTCAGCTGGGAGGTTCTTTAAATCTCTATGGATGGAGAGATCTGAGATATCATTCATGCGGATGACCTCTCTGTATGTAGCTTCGTCGCGGCAAATGTTTGGTGTAGATTTCAGGGTTCTGGTGAAAGCACGCATTGCAAAATTTAACTGTATATCCATGCATTTGGTATGAGTGCTAGCAGCCCAGACAGGTGCACAATACTCAGCCATTAAGAAGACCAGTGCCATAGCAGAGGTGTGGAGTACTTCCGTGGTGGCACCCCAGCTCGTTTTGGTGAGTTTTTGCACTATGTTCACCTGATTCTTAATCTTCACAGCTATTTTTCGAAGATGATTATGAGAGGTTAAGGTGTAGTCAAGTGTCATACCTAGGTAGGACAGAGTTGGATCGTGTTGTAATTTTTCTCCACAAAGAGTGACGTTGAGATGAACATGCGTTTTGTGGTTATTGAGGTGAAACTCTGAGATGACAGACTTAGTTGGATTTGGTCGCAGCCTCTACTTGCAGAAATATTCTGCCATTATTGATAGGTCTAACATCAGCATGTCTTCAGTTTCTTTGAAGGTCCTTCCCTGTGTGGTTAGTGCCAGGTCATCAGTATATGCAAATTTCCTCAAAGAGGAAGCAGGCATATCACTTACAAATGTTGCAGAGAGTTGAGGCAAGAACACTTCCCTGTGGGAAGCCATTATTTAGAGTCCTTGGTCTGCTCACTTTGTCTCAGAGGTAACGCATACATTGGTTGCCCAGAAATGCCCACAAAAGGCAGAGCAGTCTGGTGCATGGGAGAAGGCGGGACAATTTTAGCAACAGACCATGCTTCCAAACAATATCATATGCTGTTGAAAGGTCAATGAATGCAGTGACAGTTTTAAGGTTGCACTAGAAGCCAACCTTGATGTTCAGGTGAGGGTCACAGCAGCTTTGGTGCAGCATAAGACTGGCTTGTTCTCAGGGATGGATGCCTTGGCAATCAGGCTAATCCTTTGGAGGATGACCCATTCCACTAGTCTGTATGTTGTACAAAGCAATGATATCAGCTTGTAGCTCCTAGGATCACTGGCTGGTTTCCCTGGTTTCAGCAGAGCAATAACCATTGCTTCACACCAAATTTAAGGGTTTTGGTCACTCTCCATCACATTTGAATATTGGCACAGAAGCCACTTTTGAGTCATCAGTCCAAGATGGTTGAGGAAGTCTGGAGGGATTCTATCTTTCCCTGCAGTATTCCCTGTTTTGTTGGAGTCAGACCAGCCCTAAGTTCCTTGGTACAGAAGCTGTCCAAGAGTTCAGAGGATTTCAAGCAGTTACCCATTGACTCCTTCAATTCTCACCTTATGTCCTGCTTGTAATGCTTGTCAAGTGGTGAGTTTATGACCAGCTTTGCACAAATGGCATCCAGTTTGACCTCCAGGTTCACAGCTTCTGCAGGGTTAGTTGCTCCAAGTTTCCTCAGAAAGCGTCAGGCTCAGCAGCTTGAATGCATCAAATCCAAGGATTCCACACACTCTATCCATTTCTGGTATCTGGCAGTATCCGGGGACACAAGCAAGGCAGTTGCCAGTGCAGGATCCCGCAACTGTTGATATTGTTGGAAGAGGTTCTCATACATATTGTCATTAAGTTCCTTAGGGCCTACTGTAGTCTATACTGTACAACAGAAGTTCCCAAACTTTTTCTTATTGCATACCCCCGTCCAGATTTACCAGCTTCCCATCTACCCCTACCAGCATACATTTTATATTTTAGCTCCTTAAATGCCAAATATTATTATAATGAAAATTAAATCCAACATTACACAATTTCTCCCACCTATCTCCACCCCCAAATGTTTTGCATGCCACCAGGAGTATGTGTACCACAGTTTGGGAACCCCTGCTGTACAACATACAAAACACTGAAATTCAGGCCCACGATTTGTTAAACGTGTACAGATATCGTACTACAGATATTGGTCCACAGGTCTACAGATATTGAATTCCTTTAAAAGGCATAGGTTGCTATCAAGTATGTTGAGGGAATGTGGCACCAATTTAAAGGGATGCTTCTAAGGTTACAGACAGCTGAATATATCTAAAGAGTCACCGTGTCCTGCAGCATCCCAAGACCTGGATACATTCACAGGAGAAAGAAGCTGAACATGGAGATTCGATAAGAAGCTGAGCAGGTTGCCACAGATGGCAGCCTCTCACTTGACCTTGAGTGCCTGCTGACCCTGAGATTAGTGTGATCTAAATGGCCAGGTGTGCAAGCATTCACATTGTTTGGGTTACTCTAACAAAGGTGCACCCAATCTAAAGTTATTTCTCACCAGATGAAAACTAACTTTAGATCAGTATGGGTTAGCCCAACTTAACATGGGTTAACCTAATCTAGTGAACCACAGGTCTCCAGGCACAGCCCAGAAGCTGAGAAAGCTCAACTACTCTTCACAGCCCCTGGGGTGGTCTGTGATGTTTTTACCCCCTCTGACACTGACCAAGCTATTTTTACCCCCTTGACCAGCACACCAGGCAGCTCCCTGCAGACCCACCAATCTCCTTGAGGACCTGCCAGCCTTGCACTGGACTTACTTGTTGCCAGCTGCCCACATGAAGTAAGGTACCTAACCTGAGCCAGGTTTTCTGAATGCTTGTTTGCATACTTTGACGCCTACTCCTTGCTGAGGCCCCTGACTCAGCTCCTTTATAATGCACTTAATTACATGACTCTGCTGCATATCTGCAATGAAAATAGAAATGTACTGAAACAGTTGGGTAGAGTCTTCCAAAGGTTTAGAATAACAGTAATACTTAATAACTTGATATTACATTTGGCGGTTGGTGTACATATAGTCAAGACAGAGAGAGACAAATGAGGCAGTGTTTGGTAAAAATTCTAATTTGATGCTACAAAATCTACATAGGGTCTCAGATGTGGGAAGGAAAAATAGTATCCAAGAGCCAACAAAACTGAAATCTGAAACTTAGTTCACAAACTCACAACACAGGAGTAATATTCTTTAATATTTGTAGACTTCCTTAATGGACCAAGAACTTAAGTACTGTTTGTTCTACTATGTGGACAGTACAAGTGCCTGTAATGTTTCAGAAATCTCATTAGACCCACTCTGTAGTGGTACTTTGTTATTTCAAATTCTCTTTGTCGAAATATCAAAAGGATTAATTCTACATTAATGAACAAGCAACCTGCAAGGTTTCCTGTTCATAAATTGGGTTTGGTCTTATTTGGATGAGTTCAAAGAAAGCATCTATCACTACTGAAAATTTAATTTAGTTGTTGTCTTACATATCTCAACATTTCAGTAATAAAAAGAAACAAACCACTATATGAGGAGCACTGTAGTGTCAAACCTCTCCATTCTTAGTGACGGCTGAGTCTGCTTCCTTATGCCATGTCTTCAGTGATAAAAAATATGGTTGTACAGTGAAAGAACTAACAGGCATTTTCTCTCCTGCTGTAATAAAAATGTAGAAAAAAGGCTGCGTCCTCTTTTTCTCACTATGTAGCTTGGTGAAGTTGACCAGAGGCACAGGAATCTGGCTATCTTAAAATAAAAACTGCTTGTGCTCTATCTACCGCAAGAATTTTGCAGTGAGGACTCAGCCAAAGGAACAAATTACAGCTAAGTAAAAAGTGCATGTGGAATTACCACCCACCAGCTGCTCTGTAATAACTTATCTACATGGTCTTACCCTAGGATAACTGAAAGCTAAATTACAGTAACTTTTTTTCATTGGGTGAGAACACATCTGAGTTAGTTCTGATCAATCTGAATCAAAACCTGGGAACCCTATAGCCCTTTAGACATGCAGCTTGTCCCTGGAATGAATTGCAATTAACTTCAATGAGCCTTGATTGTCCTGGAGGAAAAGTGTTATTGTGGGCTAAAAACAGACAACTGGTTTGATTCAGATTTGAGCATTTTTATCTGACAGATTTCATTCAAGTCTGAGCCATTTGCAGATACCAGAAGATATGGAAGGACAAGCCCACTGTCCCATTGGAAGTACCTGAGAAGTATCTTTGCTTCAAAACAAAGCTAATTCAAGTTATTTGCTAATTCAAGTTAAGTTTCATGTGTCCTCTCCCTGTGATAATGAAAGTAATATCTCAGGTTAATCAGGCTTGGATTAAACTGGTTGTTTCTTTTTAGCCATGGGTACTTCACAGGTACTTAAAGTGAGGCAATGTGCTTGTATATCAGTAGGACCCTAGGATAAAAGGCTTTGTCCCAGGAGATATATGACATGTTTTTACCCATTGAGGTTAACTTGCCACAGTTTAGCTCTCAAGGCAGGGTAATAGTAGACACATGGACAGTAATTGTGGAGTAGCTGAAGTGCAGTAGGTCCTTTTCTCCCTGTAACTCAATATGTTCATTTGCCCATCTCCTAAAACACCTAACACATAGTGCTACTGTTATTATTTATATTATCTATTTTAGTGTAGCACCCAGTAGCCATGATCATGAACCCTGACCCCATGATAGATGCTCAACGGTCACAAATAATCCTTTCCCAAAGGAGTTTAGAGTCTAAGGCTAAGTACAGCCAGTCACAAAGCCCAAGGCTGAACTGATTCAGTCTTTGCAGTTTTGTCTAATCTGCAGAGATTAAACTGAGAAACAAATGGAAGCACATTTACTTTTGATTCAGAAAATACAGCCACATACTTGCACTGGCTCAGGCCAGAAGCTGGGGTCAGTAGAGCACATCTCTCTGGCACATAGCCAGCATGGACTGTGTTTGCTTCCTCTTCCTGCTGCCCCTGCAGTATCTGGTGTTTACAGTCCAGAATCATAGCAGCAGGACTCTACAGGGTTGCTCATCACTTCCTCTTCCTGCTTCCAAGTGCCTCTGGAATTTGTAGTCCACAGTCACAGCCAGTAATAAGTTTCAGTAAGTTTAGCAGGGCAGGGCAGGGCAGCTCTGTACTTAGGGGAAAGGGTATTTAACACCCCTCCCCCCAGCCCCAAACCACAGCCGGGGTTTGCCTGGGGGGCAGGGCAGTCCCTGCCTCCTTCCGCCCCCACCCCAACCCTTCTTTGCTGGAGCAGACAGCACAGCCCAGCCCAGGGCTGGAAAGCATGCTGGGATGCTGGGGGACTGTGATTCAACTTTAATCAGGAAGGGGCCTGGACCAGAAGTTTCATAAACCAGTTTGACCCAGATCAGTTAAATCTGATACTACATTCAACCAGGTTTATCTTAAACCAATTTCAGCCATTTTGAAACTGGTTTATGTTCATTGAACTTCTTCTGTTCTGTTACAGGTTTAAACCAGGTTCTGATCATTTAAACCAATTTATGTGTAGCTTCTGTCCCTTGCCCAAGCCAATATATTTCAAATTAATCCAGACAGATTCTGATACAAAATTTAGCAAGGGAACACTGAGGAAATGTATGGTATTTTGTCAGGTTTCCTGTAGGTATCACAGGAAAGGAGCATTTTAAGGAAGGATTTGAAACAAGATAATGAAAACCCTTCACAAATCTTTATGGAGATTCTTGGATAAACATGAGGCACGACATGAGGCTTCTGTGAAATGTAATGATAGAGGCTGGCATGATGGACCAGTTGGACGTGGGAGTCAACACCACAGCCATGACTGAGAAATGACAGGTAGTGTGGGAATAGGATATGGAGCGCTCTGAAAGTGAAAACAAGCAGCTTATGTTTAATGTGAGGAGCCAGTGGAGGTGTTCAAAGAGTAGACTGACATAGTCAGTGATGGGCTAGGAACATGATATTGGCAGCATCAATCTGACTGTATATGAGCGAAATGAGCTTTCACGGGACGGAGCAACACAAACCAAAATTGTATAAGTTGGGATGGGACAAGTTGAGAGCCTTGGGCATGAGTTATAGCTGTGTATTTGGGTAGGAAAGACTAATGTAATGCAGAAAGAATCTGCAAGATTTAGATATAGCCTGAATATGAGGAGCTATAGAGAGGTTTGAAGATGGAAGGTCTGTAAAGGAAGGTAGAAGGAAAGAGCTTGGAAAGAGAGAAAATTAAGAGGTCTGTTTTAGTCATGTTGAGTGTGAGGCTTGTGGGCGTGGGAGAGACAGGCTGAGATTTTAGTTTGTACAGGAGACAGTCCTGGGCTGGAGTGATAGATCTGTGAGACATCAACATAGGAGTCGAATTTGTCAGTTTTCTCCTGAAAAAAATCAGTGAGATCCCATATGGAGACAGAAGTGGGATTTAGTTCAGGGGCAGGTTTATGAGGTGAATCAAAGGTAGTAAAAAGAGGGGCTGCAAGTGAGGTTACATGGCTCAGTACATTCAGAACCTTGCCCAAGGTTTATATTAGGCAAAACTTTATTATCACACCACATCTTGAAGTTATTGCTCTATCTTTACCCAGACAGGACTCTTAGTAAATACTTGGAAGTCTTGCCTGAATTTGGACTGAGTGACTTCAGCCTTTTAAATCAGGAAAACACAGAAGTCCAATATAACTACAAAAATCCAATAGAAGCTTTTGCCATTAACACTTAAGTGTGTGAGGGCTAAAACAGATGTCAGATTTTCCCTAGGACAAAGCCTTTTATTCTGGGATCCTACAGACCTACAAATTATACAGTTCCACCCTAAGTACCTGTGAAATACTGAGATAACACTTTTTCCCAGGACAACTGGGGTTAATCCAGATTAATTGCTATTCAACCTGAATGTGTAAACAGCTATCCTACACCTGTTTTGATGCGAGTCAAAGCTGGGGGACAGTCAGCCCTGAGATAAACTGGTTGTCTGTTTTTAGCCTATGTGTTAAGTTTGATCTCAGCAGAGACTCCTGGATTCTTATCCCATTAGCTAGACAAGATTTTATAACCCTTATGTCCCTCAGTGGGTTAATTACTTTGATTTTCCCTTTTGATCTCTTCAGTTCATCTTTGCCTCTCTCAGCTGTGCCCTTCCTCTCCGTCCTTTCTTTTTCCTTCCTCAGTCATTTGTATTTAAATTACTTCATTTCTTTCTATTTAGTACCACTTCCCTCTGCAAGTCCAGTCATAGCATCTGACAAAGTAGGCTGTCACCTACAAAATGTACACGTTTATGAACAAGTTAGTCTTTAAGATGCTACCTATGCCCTGTTTAATGAAAGCTATGGAAACAGTGTTTCAAGTAGGTCCTAGAACAGGGGTGGGCAAAATACGGCCCATATCCAGGCTTTCTCTCCCTCCTCTAACTTCCCCTTCTAGATCCACCCCAGGGGTTGGTGTGTTGAAGCATGTGGTGCTGAGGAAACCCATGGCATGGTGCAGCAGGGGGGCCATGACTAGTGAGCAGATGGGGGCACTGCCCATACCCAGAGCTGGCCTTAGCTGTGGACAACATAGGCAATTGCCCAGGGTGCCATGGTCAGGGGGTGCCAAACACATGCACACATACACACATGCACACACACACGTGAGCAGCCCATGCTTACAGCAGTGCGCTCCCTCCAGCCCCACACTGGCCAATCCCCACCCCAGGCAGAAGGAGTGGGGCCCAGCCCAGCCTGCCCCTACTTCCAGCCACTGCTCAGGAGGACCCGGGACAGGCACATGAGGGCAGGGTGTTGCCTATTCTAGTCCATCCACCTTGCTCCTGCATAGCAGCAGTGTTGCCTACCTGGCGCACCATGCTGCTCCACCTCCCCGCCAGACTGCACTACATTCCCTGCCCACCTGCTTCTGTCCCTGCCTGCAGAAGCACAGCTGACTTGGGGCGAGGTGCTAAAATACACATGTACCCAGGGTACCATTTTCCCTAAAGCCATCTGTGCCCATACCACACAAGATAGTAGTGGTAGGGGGTTGACCATGCATGTGGGGAAGAGGGGAGGGAGCACCTCCATGGCACCAGCTCCACTGGGCCTGTGGATCATGCTATTGAGGACCCTGATGCTGCAGACTGCCTGGGGTGTGGCCCCCATTTGCTTAGAAGTTGGACAGCCCTGCAGTAAATTAGCCATATAGTCTGTTCCCAGAAGAAACTGTCCCCTAGTCATTAACCAGAACTTTATGTGAGTAGTTGTGAAAAGCAGTCAGTTGAAGATTATCCAGTTACTTGAATTGCAATTCAAATGATATTTGACAAAGTCCTGGCTTTGGAAGTAGCTTAAAAAACTCTCTAAGATCATTGTCCCTCCAACTAGTTTCTTCTGTTTAACTGGACAGTCCCTGGATCCTGTATACATTGCCAAGCAGTTAACAAACTGTGATGTGGGAAGTGCATTTTTTATACCAGGTGATAAATTGGATCTAATCCTGTAGTGCTTATCTAAGTGGAAATCAGGGAACTTCAGTGAGAGTTCCGCTTGTGTAAAGACTCTTTAGTTATAGGCCTAATTACAAAAAAGCAGATGTAAGGGCTTGAGATGCATTAGGATTTTTGTCCTATACATCCCAGTTTCTGCAGTGGAACTGCATTGGTTCATAGAATTTGGCCCAGGATTATTAAAATACTGTAATCTATTCTGATACTTTTACTTATGGTTGTGAAACCTCATAAAGACATTGTGCACAGAAAAGATTTGAATTACAAAGCAACCTGATTGTCACTAGGTAATCTCTAGAACAGTTGTTTGAGGTCTCTAGATCTTGAAGGTTCTGGTTCTCTAAGGTTTGCCATGTGGTACTGGACACTGCCAAGTTACACTGCGGTAAGTCATTTCTTTCATCTCACCAGAATACCTTTCACTGTCATGGAGGTCAAAGAGGAAGGGGAGTTGGGTGATAAGAGAAAAATTCATGCAAGGCTGCCATGGTTGATGTGATTAATCAGTTCTAGGATACAGGGATCTAACTACTGAGGCAGCCTTCGTTGGCAAACTTGACTCAGTGCCCCTCCCTTCTACCATCAATGTGACAATTTTGAGACAATATACACATTTAGTTTGACACACCTCACTCTGAATGCTGTATTAGGAAAAAAAAAATCCACTCTATTCGTTAAGATTCCTGAGCTTTGATACTTCCATTTATATGACATGAATAATACATTCAGCTTTAACGTTTTAGGAATCTTATTAGCTCCAAGTGCAATGATTCAGCTTCTTACTACCAGCTCTGACGTTCCTCATAATTTCTTGTGTGATAAATATAACAATACATTGCTAAATTCATCCCTCCACCCCCTCCCACCCCGCATAAATTGACAATAACAGGATTTATGGGGGGAGGAAATTCCCCTCCTCCAGCTGTTGGCTGCTGTTGCTGAAGTAGCTGTAGAGTGGTTCCAACAGAAATAGTGGCCATTATTCTTCACCTCTGTTCTTTAAACTATCTAGCACATTGATATCAATATTTAGCTACCAATTTAATGTCTGTTTTGAAATTATCTAAGATAGAAATAGGGATTTTGAATTACTTCCAACAACCTTCTTTCCAAGTTTTCTGTCCACTGTATTTGGAGCCAGCTCAGAAATCCCCACCAGAGTTCAAAGGGGTCAGTGACCCTATGTGCTACACCATTTGCCTTTATCCTTCATGTAAACTATGTCCACACTTAGGTAGTGGTGAGCATCTCATGTTGGTCATCCAGATCTGTGCATATTTATCTAGTTATTGGATATTCTATATTGTATTTCTCTGGCACTTAATAGGAGCATCTACATGAGATGCTTAATCCCCATTGGACTAATTCTACTACACATTAGCCCATCTGGCAAAAACCATGCTAATGCCCTAAGGCACAGTAAATTAGTCCAGTGGGCGTTAAGCATTACACAAAAAGCATTCATCTGCGCCAATGCGCAGTATCACCAATTACAGCACATTAAGTTAGTACCTGCTATTACTATGCACGGTCACTGTTCTGTCTGCATATCCCAGTGAAATCACAGAGAGGCACATACACAGACTCCTCTTGGCATTAGCTAGCATACCACATGCTGGCTACGGTCCCTGCTGTGGCAGAGAGGAGGAAGGGATCTCTGCTTAATCAGTGAGGGGGGTGGGGTAGAGGGGACCATGGGGAAGCCATCAGACCCTGCTGTGCCTCCAAATCTGTGCCGAGCTCCAGCCAGGGAGCAGAGGGGAGGGGAGAGAGCATGCCGGGATGCTGGGGGATTCTGATTTAATTTAAACCAGCAAGGGGTCTGGGACAGACATTCAAGCAGGTTTATCTCAAACTGGTTTCAGCCATTTTCAAACTGGTTTATATGCACTGAACATCTGTTCTGTTACAGATTTAAACCAGTTTCTGATCACTTAAACCAGTTCATGTGTAATGTCTGTCCCTAGCCTTTGTGGATACAACTCAGAGCAGACAGCCATGCTACAGTATCAGGCTGATTTTTCATAACATAAGTCTGTGTTTGCATTTCAAGGCGGGGGGGCTAATATCTTGGTGCTGAAATCTGCCCAGAACCAGATACAGCAGGCTTCAGTGGTAAATGCATGGAGTATTGAATAGATTGTTGTTGGAACATTAGATAAATTGTGAGAGACACAGTAGTGTAAAAGAAAGAAAATAAGAAAGTATCCTGTTGCAAAAGGTGTGCATCCTCAATTAAGTGACACCTTCCATATTTACAAAAAAGAATCTGGTCTGATCCAGCTCTGAAGGCTTCAGTGAAACAAAGACATTTAAATAAAGCCAATCAAGGATCTTTGATTAAAATATTAAGATCATGTTTACCAGCCATCCATAAACAGGGGATGTGACTGGAGGGAAGTCGGAGGGTAACTCTTTAAGAACACCTGTGGTACTGCTGTGCTTACTAGACACTTGCCTGATAAAACATAGAATGAGAATTTCCTACCCTGCTGTGGAGACTGAAAAGCTGGCCAATTCCATTCTATGGCAGAAGTGACTCGTCTCATCGGATTATGCTTATCCTTGGCAATTAATCTTGTTTTTGTCAATTCATCAATAAACTTTGTAGATTGGTTGGAATGATCCAAGGATCCGTTTAAATTCTTTTTCACCCTTCCCACCTTGCTCAAAATTTGTTAACAGGGCCTGTCCCTAATAGTTGCATTAGCTAGTTGGAAGTGCAGCACCAAAATACCTGACCTACTTAGAGCAGTGTTTTGCTGTTATGGAACTGTGCTTTAGTATGAGTAAAGCAGGAGATTCCAGAAGTTTGGATCTTTGCATAAATAACCCCTGTTATTGCCATTAGTTGGAAACAAATGTTGCTCTTGCAATGACTTTTCAACAAGAAAAAAAAAGGCAAAACCTTAGAAGGCCAAATTCTATCATAAAACAAGGCTGCCCTAATGATTCTATGTAAGTAGACAATAAAAAGCAATTCTGCAGATAAATTGTTTTAGTGAAGTATACTTTTCCAATACGTTGTGTTGCCTTATGTCTACAATCAGAGCACACAGCAGTTCAGCCAAGATTATGCATCTGTCTTAACATGAGTGCATCTCTATTGAAGTGAGTAGAGGTTGTATGTGAGTGGATCACTGCACCTATGTAAGCCCTCTTGAAGATCTCATGGTATGGCCCACATGAGAGCCACTGAGAGTTTGAGAACTAGTTTGCTTGTAAAAACTTGGAAAGCAAAAGGAGCAAAAGAAATAAATACAATCCATGGACCTTTTAAAACTCTTTCAGCTTTTGACTGGAAGATCATTCTCGAATGGAAGTCAGTCACTGGTAATTAGTGGGTATTTTTCATATATATATATATATATATATATATATATATATATATATATATATATGGAGATAGTCAGATAAGCAGCTTTCCTTTTCTTTTTTTAGAATAAATGCAATCCAAGATATTCCCTTTGTCATACATTTGCCACTGATATGAGTTCTACAGAGACCATAAGAAACAAAAAATGCATAATATTTGCTGGACTGATATAAGAAAAAGCCTTGATCCTTCTTTGAAAATATTACATGTATTCCATTTGTAATATAATTTGAATTACTGTCAATATAATGCCATCTCATTATCCTGCAAGAGAACTGTCAGGAAAATATGAATGAATTTCTGAACTTCTCTGTGTTATTTCAGACACTTTAGCATAATTAATCCTCAAAAACAGTCACCATGAAGAAAAGCAAATCAGCTCTTGTCAGTCAGCACAAGAGGGTAGAAACAGAGTGCTTCATTATTAGCATATTAAAGTGTGCTAGGCTAATATATATGCAAAACATTTGTGAGCATTGGCTTTTTATTATATATAGCTACAACAGCTTCCCTAAAATAGGACCTTACTGTATATAATATAGTATGGGAGAGGAGCACAATATGGCATTTCTTAAGGAAAGAAAGTTGTTCTCATTTTTCTTGCTATGGGATTCAGAATGTTAACATGAACCAAATCACTTTCTGCTAAATAAAATGTTAAACACATTCACTGCAGTTGCTTAAAAGTCACTTTATTTCTGCCCAGATTTACACCGCTCCCACTTGCAAAATAAGGTCTGAATTTTTCTAATTAATACTTAGCTAAAATGCTTCATGTTTAAACAGGAAACTCACAATCCTGCCATGCTCAATTATTACTGTGATGAACATGGTATAAAGCAGGGGTGGCCAACCTGTGGCACAGATGTCACAGGGGCAGCCTCCATGTGTGGCACTCAGCAGATTGGGGAGAGGAAAAGCAGCAGTGGTAGATAAGGCAGGGAGCAGAAGGAAGAGCAGCAGATCAGGTAGGGAGCACAGGGCAGGGAACAGAAGGCAGAGCAGCAGATAGGGCAGAGGGTTGGGGTGACACTCAGGGAGGGTGCGGTGCTTAATTAGGGGCATGTCTGCCAAAAAAGTTGGGCCCCCATGGTATAAAGCATATGTAGAATAGAATAGGAACATTTATGTGCATTTAAATGTACTGCTGTGGGTAACCCTGTTTTACATCAGTGGAACTATTCACAGCAGTAAAACTAAGGATGTGTAAAAGTGTTTGTATTATCAGGGTCTAACTGGAATAGAGATAAATTTGTAACCTTTGGATGTTTTTAAGTGTCCAATGGCTTTTTTAGCTATCATCAGATATAGGATCAAATTGTTTCTGACTTTTCCATTTGTACAGATACCAAATTCTCATTATCGCTTTGCATCTGTGAGGATCCCATTCACAGATCCCTAAAACTGTTACAAAAATAAATGACAAAAACCAAAATCTTGCAGAAAACCAACATTGTCTGTATTTTATAAATAAGGGATATTCAGGGGAAGTAAAGTCACCATTTTTCCAAGAGATCCACCCTTTTAGGTACTGATTTGTTTGCAGCGCCACATACCACACAACTGCACTTACCTAGATGTGCCCTACTAGGCCATTTATTCCCTGGCATTTTATAAATTGAAACTAAAAGAGAGAATAAACTATGAATAGTCTCTTACTGTCTGGTAGGGGTTGTACGATAACCACAACAACATCCTTTCACTGAATTCATGCTTTATGTTCTAAAATTCTGCAAATGTATTATATTTAAATGACTACAGAAATTCACACTTTCAAGGTACTAACCAGTGGACCTAATTCTATTTAAAGTAACTGGGAGTTGAGAAAATGAGTAGAGAATCATTTGTGTTCTTTGAAACATGACTGAACTCTTAAGTAAAATATTATAAATGCCTAAATACAGCCCTAAATATAGAGCACACGACTGCTTAATTATGCTAACATAAATCAGAATGACTCCGGGGAAGCAAATGGAGAAAAAGCAAGTTAACCCTGATGTTGTTAGGAAAAGAATCAGGTCTTAGCTACAAATCTTCCTCCCATACCTTAAATGTAGATCAACAGCTGTGTTAGTGAATGGGATTAATCGAGTAGAAATTTAGCATCCTGTCTAATGATGTACAGATAAGCACAAAATACGTGTCATGTGTTCTTGTGTTTGGAAAGGATAGGATACAGCTTTAATATTTCACATAAATAATGTTTTTTTTTTAACAGCAAATTGCTTGGTAAGAAATTAAAATCTAAGAACTTAAGCAACAAAGTTTTGATGGAAGAGTAAATTGTATGAAATTCTTCCTCAGAGAATCCAGCGTTTGAATTAAGCTGAAATAGAAAACTCACGTTCAGAAGAAATATACATGAATAAATGAATGTGTGTTCATTGATGCACAATAATTTATTTCATTTTAAGTTTTAACCCATGAGAAAGGTAAAAAATAGCTGATTATAAATATTTTAATATTTCAAATCCCTTGTGATTTGCTTTTTATTTTTTGCATCCCCTAATCCATTAAAGTTAAAGGCTATACCCAAAGATATAAGGAATAAGGAAAATGCAGCCTATAGTGCTTCTTGGGTAATTTAAGAGAACTTCCACTGACTGGAAAATTGGAATTGGCAAAAATATTTGGACATTCTTTTCATTTTTTCTTAATATCAAGCAAGTATTGAAACACTTTCGACATTTTAAATAACTTCAAGCACATCAGGAAAACTAACTCAAAACAAACACTGAAATACAGAATCTCTACAACTTTGTGGAACACTAAAGCAATATTGGAGCCTGGTATACACTACAGAGTTTGGATGTTAGGGCTCAATTTCTTCACTACAAAATTTAAGTGCATCTCACACCTTTTCCATGGTGGCAGAACTCTCCTTTTGCTGGCAGAAGTATGCCATCCCTGCTGAGTAGAATACGACTTCTTGTGCTGTGTCACATCTAGAAGAAGGTGCATGTGGATGTTTTCAATTTTCTGCTAGCTCTTGTGGTCCCTTCGCTGGCTGGTGACTTCCCTGGGTGCATTTTGCACTCTGGAGGCATAGCTGCTGTGGTGGAGCTGCCAGACACATGTATGGCTGCTTGCACTTCAGGTCCCTGGCTGTGGCACTGCTGTCTGATACCAGAACTCCTGTCAGCTGAAGTTCATTTGAGTTCATTACAATGATGTAGTAATCTCATGACAATCATCTATCATAAGAGCATTTAAATGGACTATAAATTGATATCAGAGACAGGTAAATGTAGATGGGGCCTGAAGATTTGATAGTAACTTGACTCCTAGTGTGAATAAGACCCCTTTGTGGAAATAAGAGGATCAGGGTCCAATAACTTATCATTCTAATGTGGTAGTGTTTATTTTCAATTTACTATGTATTATGGAGATATGTGGAAAAAATCAGACCAAACTCAGTAAAAAAACAAAATGTTCATAGAAAGCATAGAAATTACGGGCTAGAAGGGACCTTGAAAGATCATAGAGTCCAACCTCCCCTGCCTGGGCAGGAATAGTGCTGAGATCAAATGATCTCAGCAAGGTGTATGTCCAGTCTCCTCTTGAAGACTTCCAAGGCTGTGGACTGCACCACCTCCTTGGGAAGTCTATTCCAGATTCCGGTCATCCTTACCATGAAGAAGTTCTTCCTTACATCCAATGTGAACCCATAATCTAGCAATTTATGGCCATTGCACCTTGTCTTCCCCTGGGCACCCTAGTGAACAGTTTTTCTCCCAACTTCTGCTATTCACCCCTTACATACTTATAGATGGCCTCCAAGTTCCCCCTCAGTCTTCTCTTTCCCAGCTTGAGCAGTCCCAGATCCCTTAGTCTTTCCTCATATGGTTTGTCCTCCAGGCCCTTAATCATTCTCGTGGCCCTTCTCAGGACCCTTTCAAGATTCTCCACATCTTTTTTGAAGTGCGGTGCCCAGAACCGGACACAGTACTCCAGCTGGGGGTCTCACCAACGTTGAGGAGAGAGGAAGTATCACTTCCTTAGCCCTACTCATGACACATTGGCTAATGCATCCCAGCATGCTAGTAGCTCTGCTGACTACAGCATTGCACTGTCAGTTCATGATCATCCTGTGATCAACCATAACCCTGAGGTTCCTTTCAGTCATTGTGCCTGTCAGGACATCTCTTGTAATCTATATTCATGTTGCTGGTTACTTTTCCACTCTGCGTTTTTCCCTATTGAACTGCATCTGGTTCCACTCTGCCTACCTTTCCAGCTTGTCCAGGTCTGCTTGATTCTGCATCCTATCCCCTACCATCTCTGCTTTTCCCTATAATATAGTATCATCCACAAACTTGGCTAGCATGCTTTCCACATCCTCATCTAAATTGTTGATAAAGATGTTGAATAGCATGGGGCCAAGAACTGAACCCTGTTGGATACCATTGGCCACCTCCCACCAAGATGATACAGACCCGTTCACTAACACTCTCTGGGTTTGACCCCTTAGCCAGTTCCCAACCCACATAACTGTGAACTCTGTCAGCCCACAGTCCCTCAATTTTTTTATAAGAGTGTCATGGGAGACCATATCAAAGGCCTTTTTAAAATCCAAGTATATGACATCAATTGTGTCTCCCAAAGCTAAGCGGTTCATTACTAAGCAATCGTAGAAGGAGACAAGGTTGGTCAGGCATGACCTGCCCTCAGTGAAACCATGTTGGCTATTCTTTAGCATCATGCCTTCTTCCAGTCTCTCACAAATAGACTTCTTCATAATTTTTTCCCAAAAATTTACCCAGTATTGAAGCCAAACTGACTGGCCTATAGTTTCCCAGATCCTTCCTCTTCCCTTCTTAAAGATTGGCACCATATTGCCCCTTTTCTAGTCTTCTGGGATCTCTCCCAAGCACCATGAATCTTCAAATACCTTCGCCAATGGCCCTGCAATGACTCCAGTCAGTTCCCTCAGCACTCTCGAGTGTAGTCCATCTGGTCCTTCCAACTTTAAGACATTCAGGTGCTCTAAGTGCTCCCTTACCAGTTCGTCACTGACCACTGGTTAGCAATCATCCCACTTTGCATCTGTCCAGTATCTGACCAAGTGGGCAGTCACCATTTGTATGCAGGAACACTGACACAAAGAATTCATTTAAAGAGTTCCTTGGGTGAATTTGATATCTTTTATTAGACCAACCCAAATGGTTGGAGAATAGTTATTAAGCAAGCTTTCGGGTTCAAAAACCCTTCGTCAGACTAAGGACGCTGCAGCAGTTGCTGCGTGCTCTTCCTGGGTGGAATGAAAAGTAAACAAGCCAGCGGCTGGGCTGAGCTGGGCTGGGCTGGGCTGGGCTGAGGAGTCAGTTGCCAGGCAGATTGTAATGTATCAAAAATCCAATGTCTATGTTTAGTCCCTGATCTCTAGTATCCAGCAGGTTGATGAAATGGAGCTCATAGGCTCGTCTCTGGGATGTGTTGTGTAAATTTCCCTTGAGGATCAGGACTGAGAGATTGGAGAGAGAGTGGCCCTCCTGTGAGAAATGTGCCCCCACCGGTAATTGGGTGTTTCTGTCTTTGATGGATTTCCGGTGTGCGTTCATTCTAGTGCGCAGTTGTTGTCTGGTCTCTCCTACATATCTTCCATCAGGGCATTTGGTGCATTGGATGAGGTATACTACATTCCTGGAGGTGCAGCTGTAAGATCCTGGGATGCTGATGGCTCTGTTGTGGGGTGTAGTAATAGTGGAGGTGGTGGAGATGTGGGGGCAGGTTTTGCATTTCTTGTCATGGCACGGTCTGGATCCTTTTGGTGTGTTCTGGGGTTAAGGAAGTTTGCTTCTGGTGATGAGGTTGGCGAGGTTTGGTGCTTGTCTGAAGGCTAGGATGGGTGGCTCTGGAAAGATTTTTTTAAGAATAGGGTCTTTTTCTAATATGGGTTGCAATTTTTTGAGGATTTTCCGTACAGGTTCAATGGATGGGTGATAGGTCATAACCAGCGGTGTGCGATTTGTGGGTGTTTTTCTTCTGTACTTCAGCAGTTCTTCACGTGGTATCCAGGTGGCTCTTTCAAACATGCGATCTACCTCTCTGGACGAGTGTCCTTGCTGGGTGAAAGCCTTTTTAAGATTGGTGAGGTGGCAATGCTGGGTGTTCTCTTCAGTACAGATGCGGTGGTATCTGAGGGCTTGGCTGTATATCACAGCTTTTTTGGTGCGTTTAGGGTGATTGCTGGTTCTGTGCAGATATGTGTGTTGGTCTGTGGGTTTCTTGTATACTGTGGTCTGTATTTTACCCTTCTGGATACTGATCATTGTGTCTAAAAAGGGGATGTTGGTGCTGGAGTATTCTAAAGAAAGTCGGATGGAGGGATGGTGACTGTTGAATTTCTGGTGGAACTCAATTAGAGATTCCCGGTTCTCACTCCAAATGATGATGTCATCGATGTACCTTAGGTATAGTAAGGGTTTGATGGTGCAGTTCTTGAGGAAGTCTTCTTCCAGGTGGCTCATAAAAAGGCTGGCATACTGTGGGGCCATTTTAGTGCCCATAGCTGTTCCCATCATCTGGAGGAAGTGTTGATTATTAAAGGTGAAATTGTTGTGTGTGAGGATGAAGTGTATAAGCTCAGTGATATCTTTGGGTCTGTATTCTGGGTTGTAATCTTGTTCCTGTAGATATGTAAGGCAGACATGGATGCCATCCTGGTGTGGGATGTTGGTGTATAGGCTGGTAATGTCCATGGTGGCTAGAAGTGTGTTGCTGGGAAGGTGGTCTATGTTTTTAAGTGTCCGTAGCAAGTCTGTGGTGTCTTGGACAAAACTTGCTCTGTGGGTGACAAGCGGTTTTAGGATGGATTCAACGAAACCTGATATTTCCTCAGTTAGGGTCCCATGGTTGGATATGATAGGTCTGCCAGGGTTCCCTTGTTTGTGGATTTTAGGGAGCATGTAAAAAGTCCCCGGGTTAGGTAGTGGGGGGATCGAGGTCTGTAGTTTTTCTTGTAATCTCGGTGGAAATGATTTGATGGTATTGTTGAGTTTTTTGGTGAAAAGGGGAGTAGGATCTTCTTGTAGTTCTTTGTAGTAGGTGGTGTCAGAGGGCTGTCTGTTGGCTTCCTTTATGTAATCCTCACGGTTTAGGATGACTATGGCTCCTCCTTTATCTGCTGGTTTTATTACTATTTGGTGGTTGGATCTTAGAGATTCTATGGCCTTTTTCTCTGGTAGAGAGAGGTTGTTGTGGTGGCGCGTGTTGCTGATTATTTCATTGTTCATTCTTTCCCTGAAGTAGTCAATGTAGCGGTCAAGGTTAGGGTTTCGTCCACTGCGAGGTGTCCAATCTGATGTTTTTTTGGGTTTTTTGACATTGATCTTTTCTTGGATGTTGTCAGAGGCTGAGTTGTTGTTGTGAGTGGGTTCAGTGTGGTCGTGGAAATATTCTTTGAGGCTCAGGCGTCAGAAGAATTCTTCTAGTTCTCCACATTGAAGTATTTTATTAGGGTGTTTTTCTGGACAGAAATTTAGGCCTTTAGAAAGGACAGATTTTTCAGTTTTGGTAAGCGTCTGTGTGGAGAGATTGATAATATTTGTGGGTTGGTTGCTGCTTGCAGTTTCATCAAGTCTGAGGTTGGAAGGTCGTAAGGTGTTGGTGTTGTTCCTCTGATGGTTGTTTTGTGGCTGGGGAGCTTGTTCTTGGAGTAATTTGTCCCATTTCTTCTTTTTATGTAGGATGAATGCTGTAGAAAGTTTTTCGTAGTCTCTTTGTATCTGCTGTATATAGTCAGGGAACATGCATGGATTTCTATCTTTTAAGTTGTTGTAGTGTATGACGATTTCCTTCCTGATTTGGTCTCTTTTGGAGTAGAGTAGGTGAAGTAGATGATTTCTAATTTTCTCTGAAGTTCTTCTGCATTTACACAACACATCCCAGAGACGAGCCTATGAGCTCCATTTCATCAACCTGCTGGATACTAGAGATCAGGGACTAAACATAGACATTGGATTTTTGATACATTATAATCTGCCTGGCAACTGACTCCCCAGCCCAGCCCAGCCCAGCCCAGCCCCTGGCTTCTTTACTTTTCATTCCATCCAGGAAGAGCACGCAGCAACTGCTGCAGCGTCCTTAGCCTGACGAAGGGTTTTTGAACCCGAAAGCTTGCTTAATAACTATTCTCCAACCATTTGGGTTGGTCTAATAAAAGATATCAAATTCACCCAAGGAACCTTGTCTGCCTATATCCTTAGACCAACACGGCTACAACCTAAACCCCTTTAAAGAGTTCAGCTTTCTCCTGCCTGTCTGTTACCAACTGTCCCATCCCATTCTGCAAGGGCCGCACATTTCCCTGGGTCTTCCTCCTGCTTCCTATATACCTAAAGAAGCATTCTATACCTAAAGTACCATTCTTATTGTACTTGACTTCAGTCACCAACCTGATCTTAATTGTTGTCCTTCCTTCCTTATCCTCTCCCTATAAATATAAGCTATACTTGTGTATTCCTCCTTGATGACTACCTCTTGTTTCTATTGTCCATAAGCTTCCTTTTTCTTTTTTAAGCACTCCTTGATTCCTCTGGTTAGCCAAGAGGGCTTTCCGGCCCCTTTACCACATTTCCTGCATGCAGGAATGAACCTTTTCTGTGCTCTGAGGATTGTTCCTTTGAGGAATGACCACCCTTTTTGAACTCCTTTCCTCTCCAGTCCCTCTTCCCATATGGTCTCTCCCACTATTTTCCTAAACTCATTGAAGTCAGCCTTCCGGAAATCAAGCACCTTTGCCCTACTGGCTGATTTCCCTGCTTTACGATGGAGAGTTATTTCTACCATCTCATGATCACTGTCTCCCAGATCACTATCTCTTAGATGTTATGCTAGTACTGAAAATATTGATAGTGTTTTGTAGTTCTCTTAAAGACCTTTAACAAGATTAATTAACCAGAGATAAATAAGTTATATTACCCACTCTTTAGACTTGAGGAAACAGAGAGTAAGTGACATGGGTAGAGTTAGACAAGAAGTCAGTGGCAAAATGGGAAACAGAATCCACAGTTCAATATTCCTAAAATTTGCAGGTTCCCTTTTGACAACATTTATAATTTTTGTCTCTCTTGCTTTTCCATAATATGATTTTTTGTGAAGATGGCAACACTTCATTATGGGCAAGATCCTGAAAACCTGCCAACTGAGATGTTTCCATTATTTTGTCATACGACTGTCTTTCTCAGAGAATCATAAATTCTCTGACCAGCTCATGAGAGCTTCTTAAGCATGAAGAAATCTCAGCATTTAGGTTTGCCTGAGTCTTTGTATAGTGGATATGTGTGTATGAGTAGATCATATTCCTCCAGGATTTTTCTTTTAAAAAAAATCACCTGCCATTCCTCAAGAGTAGCTAATCTTTGTTCCTATATGACACTCATGGCCAGAGAATGAGTATCATGCTAGTGTATTTTCTTTTGTTAGCAGAAGATAAAATAAAAAGCAGATTGTAAGCATTTTCCTCTGGAACTACCGCAACTGGGTATGAGAGAATACTTGAGGAATATATATATATTCCTTTCTCCTTGCTAAGATGTTAAGTTACCTTATACTGGATCATTATTAAATCAGCAAAAGGATGATATCTTTGGAACACCCATTGTAAGTCATACTAGTATTAATCATCTCCAAGGTGATCCTAGTTACTATGGTAACTATGATGTTTGTTTGTATTCCTTGCACTGACTGGTCTTGGAAGTTTGGCATCCTCCACGTAGTAATCCAACTGATTAGAAATGTTAAGTTTCTGCCATGAATTTTTCATTACTGATGTCAGGCTGAATCTGTCCTTTACAAGAATAATGATTAATTAATAAATCCTATTCTGTGTGTGGATGGGAAAGGCTCTCTGTGCTAAACCTGCTTTTTTATAACCAGACCGTTTAAATCCTTTTGGAATTCTTAAGGCAAAAGGCATTCACTAAGCAACGCTTTTGGAAGCATAAATTCTTTGCAGTTTTTTTTTTTGAGGGGGGGAGGTTGTGATTTTTAGAAATATTTATAAAATATGAATGGATAGCCTTGAATAGAAGCTCGACTCAATAAATCTTTCCTTCCTGTTTTGTTTCTATTCTGCAGCTACAAGAAAACTGTATAAATTAAAGAAGATGAGGTGTTGTGACTAAGGCTTTGGGCATCAATTTTAACACAGCTGTCCATTAACCCAGTTACAAACAGGACTGTTAAAATGTATAGCTTTTGTGGGGGCAAACCATGTCTTCATGCATGCAAGAGTTAAAGCCTCGAACACTGTTGCGTTTAGGTATCTAGATCTCTTTATATTTGTAATGGAGATGAGCCCTGTCAATGCTATCAAGCGCGCTTGCTGACTTCGTCATGTCAATCATGCCATGTCTATAATGAAAGTGCCCGGGATGCATAAGAACTAATAAAAATCCAATTTTGAGTAGAGATATGAGCTATCTATTCCTCAGAGGTAAGGGGAAGATTCCCAGAAAGCTACAGAGACAGTCTGCAATTTATTATAATGAAAAAGGTAATGCAACCCAGGCTAGGTAAATTTATACTGTATTAAATAATATTCCGTAAGAGCTGGGTGAGTTATTAAGAACAGATCTTTTTGTGGAGTTGGAGAGTGCATTCAATTTCCCTGCCTGAAAGCAAGGAAATGTTTTGTTGCAAATACCTGCTCTCCTTTTCATTTTGGCAGTAGGAGAATGGATAAACCTCATGCGGTCTGTCAGTTCAGTTCCATTTAGATCAGCAGCTTGACTATTATGTGAAACATATCTGATCATGACACCCCGAGGCCCAGTCAGGCTCAGGGCTTTACTATGGGAAGTCCTTGACCAATGCATACAAAGACACTATTTCCTTTCCTTAAAGGTTTACAATCATGTAACATTCCTTCTCTACTCTTAAAAGATGCCCTCCCCATCCCCCCTTTCTATTCTCTTTCTCTTGAAACTCTGCTGCATCCCTCACACCCTCCATCTCCTATCTTGATTTGAACCCAAGATCTTGCGAAGAAATCAGTGTTAGGTTCAGGCCTTTGTCCAGAAGGAATTCTGCAGGACTGGAAACATGGTGATCAGTAGGGATCTTGGTTTTCTCTGTTTAAAAATTGCAAATTCTCTAATTAAAAAACAAACAAACCAAACAACCAACAAATTCTCTGATTAAAAAACCCAATATCTGCATTTCTTCCGAAATTAAAATGAAATGCCACTATATATATAGGTATCACTTGAATACAATATTTGATTGTTATATTTACAATTTTAAAGCAATTTGGAAGCCTACCAATGCCTCAGTCACTATAACAAAATAAATTCTAAATACCTATACATTTTGGCTTTTGATTTTGGGTTTTTTACTATGGAAAATCAGAGCTCCCCCTGCTTCCTTTGCTCACCAGGATGTGTCCAACTGCAGCTATGTCTCTCTCCCACCTGCTTTGTGGTGCTGAGAAGCCCTGATATGCCTGTGCCTTGTCCCTGCCCATGCTAGTGCCCCTCACTCCTGACCCATAGCCTTCCAGCCCTGCCAGTGTCCCTCACTCTGGACCCCCAGCCCCCCAGCCCTGCTGGTGCCCCTTGCTCCTGATCCACAGTCCCCCACCTCCTAGCCCTGCGAGCACCCCTCACTCCTGACCTGCTTCCCCCTGCTCCAGGTCCATGACCATGAAGAAGGGAGTGGGTATGTGGGGAAAGCAGGGGAGAGTGGTGATGTGGCGGGGGGGGGCATGAGCCCCCTGAGATTTCTGCACCCACATTGAGACATGGACCTGCAGCTGGGCCAGACCAGCTCCAGGCAGGAGCTGCCTCCATGGCCCAGCAACTGGGAGTAGGTGCTAGAGGAAGCACTGAGCCATCATGGTGTGGCACAGAAGTGGCAGTGGCATGGAGCTGAATCCCCTGCTGCTGCCAGGTGGCCATAGCTGCAGAGACGCCTCCTGTCTGGAGCTGGTCCAGCCTGGTTGCAACCCCACACCTGCTCTAGGCACAGAAATCTTGGGGGGAGGAGGGGGGGGCACATGCCCCCACTCCCCAAACATACAGTCTGTGCCCCTTCTGCCCCTGGCCCTGCCCCCTGGAGGGAGCTGTGGGGGGCCGCTCTTCACTGCTGCACAGCTGCCTTGTGCGTGTGAGCTGATCAGCTACCATAAAAGGGCTGGAAACCATATGTAAACAAGGGAAAGAGTAAGTGGAAGGGGTTGCAAGGTATGTATGGAAGAAACGGGAAAAAAGAACCTGGAAGGTAATACCTGGAGTGAAGAAGTGGAATTTTTTTCTGGACTCTGTTGCTGAAGGAGTGTTGTAGCCAAAATAAATAGCCAGCTCATTCATCCAGAGCAATTTTCTTTAATTTAATAAGTGCTGTCTTACAAAATGGTATCAGAACAAAGTGTAAGGAGAATCCCCTGCACTACAATGAAACTAAGGTAAATTCAGGTAAATATTTAGATGGATTGAATGAAATTCTGAAAGCACTGATATAAATACTGAAATACAAACATCTAGAGCAGTTCTCAAAATGGTGACATTGAGTAAATGCAGGTAACTTATACAATACTAAAGATTTTTAGCAGGGTAGATATATTTCATTCCAAACTTGTAATAAAATAAACAAACATTTGGCCTACCAGAATTAATATAGGATAAAAAGAGTGACTGGCTGGGATATCAAAGAGGTTATTTCTCTTTCAAAGATGATTTATGACATCAAGAATGTCTTAGCATTATTGCACACCTAGTTCTGCAGATAGTCAAACAGCAAGTCAAATAACAACGCTCCATACACCTCCTCAAAACCCTCAGAGAAAATAATACTCTCTGGAAAGTTAATAAAAAATAAATTGGTAATGAAGTCCGCTTTTGATATTCAGTACCAATCGGCTTCCATAGATTCAAGAGCTTCAAAATATTTTCAATGCTAAAATATGTCAACCAAGAATTTTAGTGTGTCCTTGACAAAAAATATGGATGGACCCTGAGTATGCCTGAGGAAAATTATTCTTGAACATGCTGACAAAATGTTAGTTGATGAAATCACTGAATGGGCAAAAGTGCTATGGGTACCACCTGCAAACACTATACAGATGCCAAACTGGGAATCTTTCTTGTTTGCATTACAGAAAATGAAATTTGAATGGAATTGTTATCAGCAGCAAAAGACTACCAAGAGCAGATAATATTCTGGATTTTCCAAGTGTGGCAATTAAAGAATTGCAGTTATATTACAGGCTTATAAGCTTTGTTGTTTATTTCTATGAACTGTTTGGCAGAAATATTACTGCAAACTATGCTGGTGATGATCCACAATTAAACTCTTTCGCTTTTATTCTTTCACATGAAAATGGACTTTCCATCAAAACAGGCTTGATTTAATATGCACTTCCATGATTGTTTGGATTTGAAACATTTCAACAACAATAGTATAGATTGTATATAGTGCAACTTTCCCCATCTACTCCTATTAAATCTATTTTCGTATATTCTTATGTGTATGTTGAAATATTTTTTTTTTTAAATTAGGTCTTTCAAGAGATTTTATTTGAAAACAGAAGGTGTCCTCCTGTTCAGAGTCAATTGAACTTTCCACTATGGGTTCTCTCCATCCCTTAATTACCTTACATCAAAGAAATGCCAAAAGTTTATTCTCAGCATTGGTATTACAATCTAATTGTAGCTGCCTTAAATTTAGAGGCAGTGTGTGTGAGTATGTGATCAAGCCAGAATTAATTAGTATCTTTAGTTACACCAAGCATGACAAATCAAAGAAAAAGTTGAAAAGGAAAAACTCATTACCAAGAGGTTATAAAAAATTGCCACACAATAAGAATTAGAAGCATGGGCTATTCTCTGCTCAGCCTGCCATATTTTATATTTGTGTTCAGGAAAATACTCACACAGATTCAAAACTCATTTAAGAGGATATCCTTCCTCATCAAAAATGAATGGGTGAGTTACATGAATAATGATTAGACTGAAATTAGCTCTTGTTCCTTAGAGGAGCATCAATGCTTGTCTATTTCAAGGATTGAGAGGCAAGGGTATTTTTTGTGATATCTTTCATTGGACCAGCTGTCTAGTTGGGAGATATGTTAAGTGTCCTTCTTCAGGTGAAAGGCTCTGATATTACAACCATGTTTAAAAAATCAACTTAGTCTGGATTTTAACTCCAGCTTCTGGGATTTTTGCTCAAATGAACTAGTAATTTACTACATTAGAACCTCCTAAATCCAGCGTGCTCAAGACTGGCCAGTTGCAGAGTGGGGGAGGCAGGTGGGGGTAGCAGCGGCTGGTCCCGGAGCAGTGGCCACATGTGGAGGGGTGGTGCATGGTGGTGGTAGCTGCTGCATGCAAGCTTCCCCCTCCATGTCTGAGAGGGCGAGAGGAAGTGCCAGATTTTTGATAATTCTGGATTTTTGATATCCGGATTTATGAGGTTATGCTCTGTTGCAACTACAGGGATACGATAATACTTCATGTAAGAATGACTGAATAGGGTCTTTATTTAATTATTATTATTATTTCAATTCAGTACTTCTGAAGTGTGCCAGATTGCAGGTCAGCTACCCAAAAATCAGGCACAGCACTAACTTCACACAGTGTCCTACGAATTGCTTCAACCATGAGAAAATATCTAGAAAGGTAAAAGACAGTTTAGACTTCATATACACTTGTTCTTCTTTGCTTTGACTACTCACAAATGTACTGAAATGGCTTGCCAACTCATTTTACACAGGTCTGCATGGAATCTATTTTACTTGTTAAATAGTTATAATGAGAGCTGGTTGATTGCTATAAAACATTATACACACATCCTTTTGAAATCTTATCTGCTGGTCATGACCTAGTATTTCTGAAAATAGTGTTTGGGTTACATAAATGGGGGTGACTGTTTTTCATAGAACTACTAGTATCTCTGTGCAGAAGGGTACCTGTGTATGAACAAGAGTATTCATTATTTACTTTTCATTGTTCTAATGTAAAGTTTATTCTCCGGTTTCAGTAATCTAATCAAGGATCAAAATGCCAGGTATTTTCAAGCTAGAATTTCCAAAGAAATCTGGTGGTTTACATGCTAAAATTCCATTTAAATTCAGTAACTTCCCACAGAATATTTTGAAAATATCAGTTTTGGGGAATAGTCAGACACCTTAGATTAGGAAGCAAACCAGTTGCAAATAGCCCATAGGTATTAAATTGTTCATCCAAGCTATCTGGGGAATAGTTTAAAATCATTACTTTAGTTGAAACTATGGTCTCTTCACAAATAATCAAAGGACAGAAAAAAAGACTTCATTTTCTATAGGGCATTATTCAGAATTAATCATCTGATCTACTTTTCTAACAACGTGCGGGCACTATTGACTTGGGCTCCATTTAGACTACTGAATAGAGATAGTGGTTTCTGTATTCTATTGCTAGTTGCCTGAGGATGTATTCTGTTATATTTGTCATCATTTTTGCCTTCTTTCATTATTCACTTTCCTTAGTTTCTTTAGCATTGGTTCTCTCTTAGCTTTTTAGATTTGTGTTATATGCCAAAACTTCATGTGAACATTATTTACAACTCACTGGTTGGTCTAAATGAGAGCTTTACTTGAGATTAGAGCTAATTACTACGCAGTAAGCATCACTGTCTGCACATGCAGGTGTTTACTGCACAGTAATTGGCTCTAATCTCAAGTAAATTTCCTATTTGTAAAGACAAAGAGCAAATTTACTCTTGATTACTTACTGTGTAGTAGTGCATGTGTACAAACCTGACTGGCAGCACATTTGCTCCCAGTCAGCCAGGCAGCATGGGGCAAGAGATTGCTCCTTTCCCCCTGGGAGTTGCCTGCTGCCGGGGTGGGCTCAGGTGGGGCCATGTCCCCCTGTCCCGGCAGCAGGGAGCCCCATCCCAGCTCCTCAATTGTGATCATACGGCCAGGGCTGGGAGATCCTTATCTTCCAGCACCAGCTTCGCAATCATGGGGCCCAGGTTGGGACAGTCTTCTCTACAAGTGCCAGCTCCATGGTCTCAGGGTCCGGGCTGGAGGATTATTCTCTCCCAGCTCCAGCTCTGTGGTCATGGGGCTGGCACTGGGAGAGCCTTATCTCCCAGCACCAGCTCTGTCATTGTGGGGCCAGTGCTGGGAGATTCTTTTCTCCCAGTGCTGGCTCTGTGGTTGCAGGGCCAGCGCTGGGAGATTCTTATTCATTTAATTTACTTTAGAGTAAAATGCTCCCAGATTATTTTCACATGAAGATATATCCACTGGTAGTTCAGAGAGGATACAAAATTTGTATAATAGACTCATAGAAAAATAGAGTTGACTGCAGGAGGTCATCTAGTCCAATCCCCTGCTCAAGGCAACATCATTCCTGTTTAAACCATCCCAGTCAAGTGTTTGCATGACCGGCTGTTAAAAACTTCCCAAGGATGGGGAATCCACAGCTTCTCTAGGTAATTTGTTCTTATGCTTAACTACTTTATAGGGAGTAAATTCTTCCTAATAGCATATTCCTAATAGGTCTTCTATCTAAGACCTAAATTTCTTGTATTGCAATTTAAGACCATTATTTCTTGTCCTGACCCTGCTAGCCAGGGAGAATAATCTATCACCATCCCCTTCACAATCACTTTTCAGGTAACTGGGAGATTGTTATTAAACCCCCCTTCTCCATGCTAAATAATCCCAGTTGTTCCAGCCATTTATTGTAAGTCATGTTTTCTAGACCTTTAATAATTGTTGTTGGTCCTTGCTGGACTCTTTATAATTTCTAAGTCTTTCTTGAAGTGCATTAGCAAAACTGGACACAATACTCCAGGTAAGGCATCATCAGTACTGAATGCAGTGGAATAATCACTTCCTTTGACTTTCAAGCAGTAGTTCTGTTAATAAGACCCAGTATGTTATTAGACCTTTTTCTGCAACAACAGCATGCCACTGACTCATATCTGAGTCATGCTGATCTACTATAACTCCCAGGTTCTTTTCTGTAGGTCCTTCTCCAATATGTGTCAAAAGGAAAAAAAGTTGGTCTGGGGCAAGCTTTACACTAGATTAGCAATGCCCACCCACTGGAGAAGTACTTCTCTGCAGTGAAGTTTTAGAACAAACTTTTGGATTATAGAGGTGTTACATCTGTGCTAGCCTGCATGGTTTGTAGTACAGCCAATTACTCTACTGCAGGAAGCAGTTTTTAGGAATAAAGGAGGTTGGAAGTTGGTGGACAGAAAATGGAATATTGTTTGAAGCATATTAGGCTGTCTAGTAATAAGTGTTTGTACTGAAATTTGTATTTTATGGATTTCTAATGCCACTGAAAAGCCAAAACTGGGATAAAAATAACATGGTATTTCTCCTCTTGTGGCCTTGCTATCATCCATGAACAGAACTACTTGAAAAGATAAGCTTATATGTTACTACTTCTATTCCACATGGTGTCGTAGAGATAAAGAAGAAAATGAAGATGATGATGAAGATGAAAAAGAATCTCTTTAACTCCAAGTTAATACATTCATATTTTGAAGAAAAATCAAGCTTTTAAATGATGTGTATATGCATTAACTTCCCCTAATATCAGTCTGCCGTTTTCATTCTTTCTCTCTGAAAACAGATATCATTCATTTATGAGGGCTGTTACTGAGAATACATTGCAATGCATGACAGTCTTATAAAGCAAAGGATAAAACTAAAGACATCCTGGTAAACTTAGCTACCTACTTTACGTGGTGTGAGATGTTCACACTAGGAAATATCTAACAAGACCCTGGCTTTTCATGTGGCTCACTTGATAGACAGTTGTTGTAAGCACTTTGTGATAATATGGAGCTAAGGGAGTAGTTATTTCAAACCATATGTTACATCTATACATAGATAGATCATATTTTAACCAGAGCCAGATTAAAGTTTTATTTAGCTCTAGGCACAGCATAAAATTATATCCACCTCCCTCTACCATGCCTTTGGAAGGGGAGAGGATATGTGAGACTTTCCTTAGAAGATATATTTTTAAAGGATAAAAAATGCTTCATTTTAGACATAGGCAGACAAGGTTCCTTGGGTGAATTTGATATCTTTTATTAGACCAACCCAAATAGTTGGAGAATAGTTATTAAGCAAGCTTTCGGGTTCAAAAACCCTTCGTCAGGCTAAGGACGTTTCAGCAGTTGATGTGTGCTCAACATGATTTCAAGAATCAAACAGATAAATTGAAATTATCACCACATACCTTAATTTTTGGACTGTTGTACTCAGTGGGCATGTCTACACGTGCCCCTGGCTGTGCAGTTGGTACTCCAGTTGGTACTGCATAGTCATTTAGTACATTTAGTACTAAAGAAAGTACTAAATGACTGTGCATTACTGGTACTACACAGTAGTGGCGGCATCACAGTCACTATGGTGATATAGCATCTCGTGTAGATATGCCCAGTGAAGATCAGAATCTTTATAAATACTTGCCCTACAAAATATTTACATTACCTTAAATCTTTTATTTCTACAGTAAAGCTTAAACATGGAATATGGTAAGTCTTAAACATGGAAAATGTCAATGTTAGAGTAATGTTGCAGCTGTGATGGTCCAAGAATTGTGCAAGAGGCAAGGATTTTTATGGGTGATATCTTTTATTGGCTCACCTTCACCGCTGGGATAGATTTAGACAAGCTTTCAAATGCAAAGCATTCTTCATCTGGTCTGAAGATGTAGTAGGAACAGGGATGAATAAAAACAGTGAGGAGGGCTGTGAAACTGCAGAAGAGAGAAATTCCCGGGGGTAGCAGACAAACAAACAGCAGACAAAAGATAGCATGATTGGTGGTTGATCAAGACTTTTCAAAAGGGAAGAAAGTCATTATCAACTGTAGTGTGAAGAAAGATTTTCTACAATCAGGTAGACTGTAGTATGCCCTAAAGTCAATATCAATTTTCAGTCCTTGGTTCTTAGTATCCAGCCAGTTTATGAAACAATTTAGAAAATTATTTCTAAAATAATTTTATAAGGTATTAAAATGTATAGGTTTTATAAAAAATTTATGAAACAGTGTATGAAACCCAGAACTCAGAACAATACATGGAAAAATAACATATAAAAATAAGAGAGAAATACAGAGTCCTTGCTTTCGCAGTAACTAGACAGGTACATACATACTATTTCTAACACCAATATATTTGGACATGTGATGATACATATTGCACTACTGGAGGGACAAACTTCAGAAAGTCTGCTCTCAGAAGTTAGTGCTAAAGTACTTTACATGAAGGAGAAAGGAGTGGGAGTGTGATACAGGCTTTCAACACGCAGGCTTTAAAAAAAAAGTCGCCTTGGGAAAGTCTTAGTTACTAGTTTCCATGGATGTCAGTGAATGTCAGTGACAGTTATGTTCAACAGGAAATGACAAAACCAGGAAGATGCACATCAAGGATGTAATCCAAAAAGGTTTATATGTAGATTGATGTTCTCTTTGTTGCCCCATAAAATTGTTGTGAAAGGATACCCAATGTTTTTGGATAATAAGCATGTGATTCTCATGTAGTCCGTACTATAATTTATTTTCACATTATAGCTCCTTTAAAATGACAGAGTGATGTAAAGTAGATGAGAATCAAGCTTTACAGTACCAGCAAGTTAGGGATGTTGTATGTCTGATAAGAAGGGCATCATAAAAAGGCAGTAAATCATCCAGGGAAATGAGGGAAGTAATTGTTTCCTTCTTCTTTTAATTGGCTTTCCTATTACTAGGCTCTGTTTTCTGCCCAAACCTTCTCACTACTAATTAGAGGGTGGAAACTTCTGTCAAAAGTGAATATTTTTCTATAGTCCTCAAACCGAAGTAGGTAACGGATAATTAGGGCTGGCATTTCTAATTACAACTCTAATTACATGAAACCTTTTTGCCCAAAACAGCAAGAAGCAATTCCTACGGCTTAATGGAAGTAAAGTTCTTACCAATCAACATTCTAGTGTAATATTCATTTATGTAAAGGTCAATCCCTACATATTACCACTACCCAACTGTTATCCACATGGAGCCTGAATGGCAAAGTCCAGTCAGTATTATTTGCTCCTGCCAGCTTTCTCTAAAACTCGGCCGCAGCAAGAGGCATGTTGTTTTGAATAAGACTGTTATCAACAATAAACTAACAACAGAGGCAACAGGTAGTTGCTGCCCACAGGATATCAAGTTCCTGTGTTCATTACATTGCAGCTCTCTCCCTTGTATATCATTTTATTATTATTTCCATAACTTCAATCTGCTAATAATCATCCCAGTTAAATATAATATGCTGTTACTCACCTCGATTTGAAAGTATCCACATGGAACATAAGAAAGAGAAAGAGGAACAGAACCAAACAATTTCTTTGGAATACAGAGGAGCTCTGCAGATCTGTACAGGGAGTAGTTTGTGCCTTTCCCACAGAGTTGTCCTATTGTCTCTTGATTCACTGTTTGCTGTAGTGCATTGAACCACCCATACCAATTACCTGTGGAAGGAATACGTGGCCCCGGGTAACAGCATTGACACATCATATGGCAAATGACAGCACAACAGGGCCATGCCACTTTTTGATCAGTAATAAAAGAATCTTTAGAACTGCTCACGAGAAGATAAAAGGATAAAGAAACCAGAATGATTTCCTCTTTTCAGCTTTCAAATAGCTAGGAAAAAAACAACTTAAAACATAGCCGACACAGTTTCAGTTCCAGTGCTGCTAAGCAAGAAACTTCCACTCCTTTTGCACTATACAGGTGTATAGTATAGGCCTCTGGTGTAAGACACCCCGTTAGGTAGGAGGTGAGATGATACTTCTTGCCTCAGTCATTGTAACAGTAGAGGGGATGGCGTGAAACACCCTGCAAAAGAGTTATAAACCTCTTACAAATGCACCCAGTCCATTTTGGCTAAGTCAGTCAGAAAGCACTTCAGGGGTTCCCACAGCAACATGTATCACAGTATCACAGAGGATTTGCTTTTATGAAAATCTAGTTCACGATGTATAGACAGTCACAGAAAAAGATCACACATGCTCCTTCAAAAGATATTTTCACACTGCAGACTGGGAAATTGAACATAAACAACAAAATTAGGCAGCTTTGGGTAAATTGGATATCTTTTATTAGGACAACTCAAATTGTTGGAAAATTCTTCTTAGCAAGCTTTTGGGGACAAACACCATTCATCAGGCTGAGGAAGCATCTGCAGATGGTCTGTGCTCTTCCTGGATGGAGTGGATGACAGGTGTTTGTGCCTGAAAGCTTGCTAAGAAGAATTTTTCCAAGTATTTGAGTTGGTCTAATAAAAGATATCCGATTTACCCAAAGCTGCCTATGTCCTTAGACCAACACGACTACAACCTACACCCCTAACAACAAAATTAAACACCCAAAATGTGATTTTTAAAGGTATTTAGGTACGTGAAAAGATGAGGCCAGAGATCTTATTTTGACCTCACAAAATTGGGCCCCAATGATTTAGATTTATGCCTCACATAATAGCAAATCTCAGGGCTCTTTTCAAACAATTTCTATAATTCCCTGCTATGGAGGCTCCATGAGTCCTCTAGATGTAGGTATCAACAGTGACTCTTGATAACTCTCCAAAATTCAGTGGACAATAAACCTGCAGGACACAGCTCATGAACCAAGCATATTAATACTATTCTTTTTTGTCTTTCACCACAATAAACAGGAGAATTGATCCCAATTAGAATAAATACTGAAAGTGTTAACTAGCTGAACTACTGAACATTAGCCTGAAATACTCTCCAAAAGACATTTAAAAGAATTGGATCATAAATCCGTCACGCTTAAAATAACAAGAAGTGGGAGGGAAGAAGCATATAAGCAGGTTGGGGTAAACAGCAGGGTGCACAGACCTGTAAAATTAGGTAACTGAAAATTATTTTTTCTGTCTAATTAATTGTCTTTTCTACTGCTTTAAATTTTAAAATTCAATTCTTGGTTAAAAAAAGAAAACATTTGTGTCTTCCCCCCATGCACTTGTTTGATGAAAACAGTGAAAGAAGAAGAAAAAAATGTTTCACCTCAGTTAGCACTCTAGATCCTTCTTGACAGAAAAAATGCCAAGGAGACTCTACTGGTTGCTCCTGCCCACTTTGAACCCTGACCTCCGAGGCTTGCATCCAGGAGTTAAAGCATTTTGCAAGCCAGTGCCCTACCTTAGGGACAGAAAGAGCCCTTTCCTTGGTATGTATTTCATCTTTTGCCTCTTTTTCTTTGGCGCACATTTTCTATGCTGTATCAAATTGGGAGGGTAGAATGTTGCAACAGAAAGCTGTTTTCTTCATTATTTCATAGGGAAAAGCAAATACGGTCACTTATGCCCTTTGCAGCTGTGCTTTTTGCACTTGTTCAAGAATCTTCCTTTCCAATGCACTGTTTGTTCCCAAAGGGAGGACATTTGCCACAGTCTGCTCTTCAGAAACTTTCTTGTTTATTCACTCTGTGGCCACGTCCACGCAAGCTTGGACATTTGTTTCCCTGGGGACAAGAAACAGCAGCACACCTTGTGTTGCTGCTACTTGTCCCCAGGGAATGTATGTGCCACGTGCCGTCTGGCACATGGCAGGTTACCCTGCATGGGGTAAGGGAGGCTGGAGCCAGCACTGGCCTGGCCCCAGCAGCCTTACTTGGGGTCTTCGACGCCTCCTAGGGCCGTAGCAGCAGTGATCCTGCTGCTTGGAGCCTGGCCGGCAGCCAGAGAATGGCTCCAGCTGGCCAGGCTCTGGTTTTGGGTACTCCACTTTTTTGTGTGTGGATATTTTTTGATCATGGAGCTGGTGCTGGGAGATAAGGATCTCCACCCCTGGTCCCAAGACCATGGAGGTGGAGCTGGGAGCTCCCTCCTACAAGGGCAGAGGGACATTGTCCTTGCTGTGGTTCTGGTAGTGAGGCCCATCCCGGCAGCAGGAAGCAATGTCCGTGTCCCGTCTCCTGGCCCCGTGCTCCCTTCCAGCTCCTGAGCCATAGCCTAGAAGAGCCCCTCCATAGCCTAGAGCTTCCCCTGGCTGTTGCAGGGGCCCAGTGCAGGACTGCATGGATCTGAAGCAGTCTGCTGCTAGGAATAGCAAATCTGCTCCCACATCCCTGCATGTGTCGACATGTGCCCGGGAGAGTTTACTTTAGAGTACTTTAGAGTAAACTGCTCCCAGATTATTTGCATGTGTAGATGTGCCCATTGCCTAGCAATGGCAGAAAAATTTCTATTCAAGCAGCAGTGAGGGTGTCACTTGACTTCAGGTCTCGTTATAATCTACCTGGTTCCTTCTAAACTCTTCATTCTACAGGTGTCAATGACCTTTTCTTTTTTAATGGTCTTAGTATTTCCCTACTCAATCTATCCTTTCTTCTTCAATTCTGTTGTCAGCTGCTGCTGGCAATGTAGCTCCTATTTCACAGTTCTGAAAACTGTTTTAAACCTTTACTAAACCATTAACTCAGGTATGGAAACAACTTGGGTGAACAACTCAGGAGTCAGAATAACTTTGTGTGAAGCACTGGATGCACTGTCAAGCTGCTCAAAAAGGCTTGATTTTGTTTTATGAAGCTGAAAGAGATGTACATTTAATTCTAATGACTGCAGGACTAATTAAACAACATATCTTGAGTATTTTTGCCTAGTTTGTTGTGTTTTTTAATAAATAATGTGTGATATAGCAAATTAATGCATATTCCAATAAAGGTTTTTTTGCCCTGATCCAAAATCCTAATATAATAAAAGGCTTAGTACTTCCATCTGTGTGTCTATCAGTCTGTAACACTGGGGGCCAACTACACATGTGCCCCGAAAAGGGCAGACGGCAATTGGCTACATGGGCCCAGCCCCCTCAGTCAGGGAACTGGAAGCAGAGGGAGGCCTGAGGCTTTAAAAGTGTATTGTCTTGCCCTGGCTCCTGTCAAAGCTGATAGAAGACAGGGGCAGTAGGACCCAGGAGGAGCCTCAGAAGGACATCCCAGCCCACCCTATCCTCAGCAATTGCAATCCCTTCCTGCCAGCACTGTTGGTACCACGTGGCCCAGCTGCATTGCCGGAGCAGGAAGCACGAAGCCACTGGTAGGGTGTGTGTGGTGTGGGTATGTGTCATGGGGGTGTGTGGTGTGGGTATGTGTGGGTGTGCAGCCAGGGGCACAGTGGGTGGGTGGGTGTGGTTGTGGAGCCAGGGGCACAGTGGGTGGGTGGATGTGGGTGTGCAGCCAGGGGCAGAGTGGTTGGGTGGGTGTAGTTGTGGAGCCAGGGGCAGAATAAGTGGGTGGGTGTGTGTGTGCAGCCAGGGGAAGAGTGTGATGGGGTGTGTGTGTGTTCATAGGATAAGTCCCACATGCACTCCCCACCATGCACACACACACCCCAAGAGTGTGAAGAGAAGGTCATTGACACCTGTGGAATGAAGAGTTTAGAAGGAATCAGGTAGATTATAATGAGACTTGAAGTCAAGTGACACCCTCGCTGCTGCTTGAATAGAAATTTTTCTGCCATTGCTAGGCAGTCTGCGAAGCAGGCCCTATTTGATTCAGATTTGGATTCAGCCTGAATCAGGAACAGTGATTTGATTCATTGATTTGGGTCACTGTTCCTGATTCGGTTTGACTGAATCCAAATCTGAAGATGCCAAGCATGTGGGGGCCCCCTGAACTCCTGTGGGACACTGCATGTACCCCAGCATCACAGCATTCACAAGCCGCCTGCTACCTAGAGGTATGTAGAAAACATGTAAAGCTGTGTGTATGTCCAAATCGCTGCATCTTTCTGAATCTCTCTGAATCGATTCGGAGGTTTCTGATTTTGCACAAACAATGTAAAGCCGTCTCCCAGGAGTCAGATGCCTTGGTGGGGTCCTATTCTTTCCCCTTCTTCTATTCCAGTTATTCAGGGAGCTGGGAGACCATTTGCTTTGGCAACTTGTCTGGATGCTCAGCAAACAGTTTTGTTCAGCATCGTGCCCAAATCTGTCAGCAGCTGTCCATCTGCTTCAGAAACCAGGGCTACCCTGATCTGAGTCATATCAGGTGTCCTTGGGCTAGATGAATTCTGCTTTGGTAATTTTTGGGGGGGTTTATTTTCCTGTATAGTCTCAGTTAAAACCTCTGCAAAAGTGTTCTGGCTAAGTACTTCAGGCTTACTTCCTGCATTGGATGAAGTATGGTACTGTGCCCAAGATACAGACTTTAGGTGCCTAAACTTGGATGTTCAAATCCTAGGCCATCTAAGTAGGCATCAGAGAAACTGAGCACCATATAATTACTGGATTGAATCTTTGAGTTTGTTAGGCACTCTGCCTCCTGTGCTGTTTCTTATTTCTGGGTAGGGACAGAATTGTTCCTGTCTTTCACTCCGTTGCTTTAGTAGAAAAGCCTAAAGCCTTGGCCATCCCTCTCTTGCCCCCATACTACCTGCCCCGCTCCCTGCCCCCCTCCTTGGGTTTGTCTTCTGTTTTCTGCTCAGCTCAGGGAAGCCTGAAATATTTCCAGGTAACCTAATGTTTCTTTTCATGCCTTTGGATGGATTCATAACACCACTATCTCAGCTCCTTTCTGTCAGTTTTCTCTCCACTTTTCTTTGTGTTGAAGCTTCCTTCTCACGTGTGATGCTGCTCTCAGGAGGCACACTCTGCCACAGCACTCCACTCAGCTCTTTTGTGGTCTCCTTTAGTGCATCCCTAGTGTCACACTGAGGCATCTGTGGGAAACACCATACTTGGGACATGTGAGTATATGAAAAAATATATATGTATATGTATATCTATATTTAAATTTGTATCTGAGGCCAAATTAGCCAAAACTAATTCCAAATTCAAGAGTCCAGAACCATAAGTGGTCCTACTACTGGCAAACATCCTCCACCCACACCTGGGGCTTCAGATGTTTCCAAAACCTTTGATGGGCATCCTACTTGCAGGCCCAAACCTGAAGGCTTGGGGTTCAGATGCCCTCGAGTTTTGCCTGCCCTCAGCCATAAGGCCCCTGGAGCAAGCAAGGGAGGAGACTCCCATTTGCATAAACTGGGCTTAAAGCCGCTGCACCTCGGCAGGTACTGAACCATGCCAGAAGAGCAGTTCTCCTGTGAGGCAGTTCAGGAAAACTGCCTTCTTGGACACAGATACATGGTATTTCCCCTGCCAGGTTAAGAAACCACTACACTTGACCTGAGCCTTCAAGGGCCAAGAAGCATGTATGAAAAGAAATGAAGAAAGAGTTGTGAGCGGATGGTCCTCACTGGAAGTGTGGTTTTTAGATTTTAGACTGCCTTTTTGTAGACAGCTTGTCATTCATGAGAAATAAGAAAGCCAAATTGCTGCTGAGCAGTTCCTTCACTTATTGGCTTTTTAACAGACTGAAATTAGATGTTCATCTCCAGCCTTTTCTGATTTAAAAATAACAGAGTTATTACAAAAAAGGTGATTGTGAATGATCAATCTTTGACGTTTCACAAGGCGAAGAAGTGATTCCCCTACACCCATGAAGCTGCAATGCTGACAAGACCAGAGAGAGAACCTATTCCAGCCCTCTCTCCCAATCCCCTTAGCTTGGTGCTTTCATTGCAGGTAAATTGCCCTGTGTTCTGCTCTGTCCTACTTAACTTCTGTTTTATTTAAAGTTGTTACAGTTTAGGTCAGGCTAAGATAGCAGTTCTCAAATGGGAGTCCATGACCCCCTTAGGGGAGCCATGAGTAGGTTTCAGGGGTCTGCTTGGCTCGGCCCAGCACTGGAAGGAGCTGCCTTGGCCTCAGGGGGTGGAAGTGAACCCCAAGGAAGGGGTGGGGGTGGGCCCACACCAGGCCTACCCCATCCAGCCCCACAGCCTTCATCTTGCAGGCAGCACTGTGGGTAGGCAGACAAGGCTCCACACTGCTGCTGCTCAGGGCAGTGGGCTCCAGGGCTCCCATGACCAAGCCCTGCACCCGGGGCCATGCAGGTACATCTGGGGAGCTGGTCCGGTACTTGGACAGTAAAAGGTTGAGAATCCCTGGGCTACGGCATCTCCATGAATATCCATTATCCTCTCCTGCATCATTGGAGGAGAGCGCCTTTATGACAATATTATAATTTAGGAGATGCTTCATGACCATGCTTTTTATCTCTGTGTTTTATTTTTTCAGACAATCAGTCAGTGTCAATTAGATCAGTGAAGGGAGAGGATCTAAGTGAATCAGTTTACTTTTCACATGCAATTTTTAAACTAAGCCAAATGAAAACTATTAAAAAATAAATGACAGGGCTTTTTCTTTCTATGTACAGAGACTAGCAAGGCCCTGTTGAATGCACATAAAACCACTTCCTTTAATTGCTCAGAAATAGATTATTTAACACCTTTTCCTGTTTATTTGGTACTTACAGTTTTCACAATAGTACTATTCTGTGATCCAAGGTCCAGCTTTCTCTAAATAATCAGCTATGAAGGCACATGGATTCTCTTGTTCATTCTGCCAAAGATAAAAATAGTACTATATTTCACACACTGTAAGAAAAATATTAAGAAGAAGAAAATAACATTTTCCATAGGTGTGCCATTCATTTTCGGGGTGTTGGTTGTAGCCATGTTGGTCTACGGACATAGGCACATAAGTTTCTTTGGGTAAATGTGATATCTTTTATTAGACCAGCTAAATAGTTGAAAAAATGTTATTTGCAAACTTTTGGTGACAAACATGCTTCTTCAGGCATAGGTAGAGCCTGCTGGTATTTTGCAGAGTTCTCCTGAGTGGCATAAAAGCCAATATGCAAAATACAGGTTTGTGAAAATGCAAATGCCTGGCAGTGAGGATCAGAGGCCATGGGAGACAATAAGGATGAGCCAGGTTTCATAGTTGTTTCATAGTTGTTAGGGTCGGAAGGGAACTGAGCAGATTGTCAAGTCCTGCCATGGGCAGGAATGAATGCTGGGATCAAATGTCCCCAGATAGGTGATTATCTAGCCTCCTTTTGAAGACCCTCAAGGTAGGAGCAAGCACCACTTCCCTTGGAAGTTGGTTCCAGATCCTAGCCACCCTGACTGTGAAGTAGTGCCTTCAGATGTCTAGCTTTAACCTACTCTCAATCAACTTGTGGCCATTATTCCTAGTTACTCCTGGTAGTGCTCGGGGGAACAGGGACTCTCCCACTGGTCCCCCTTTGTAAGTTTATAGATGGCCACCAGATCCCCTTTCAGCCTTCTCTTGTGGAGGCTGAACACGTTCAGGTCCTGTAGGCTCTCCTTATAGGGCCTGCCCTGCTGCCCCCGATCATGTGGGTGGCCCTCCTCTGGACCCTCTCGATGCTGTCCACATCCCTCCTGAAGTGCAGCGCCCAGAACTGGATGCAGTACTCCAACTGCGGCCTGACCAATGTCACATAGAGTGGGAGGATCACTTCCTTGGACCTGCTCATGATGCAAGTGGTGGGGGGGAGAGGGGATGTTGAAATGGTGATAGACTGTAGCTGGTAAAATGCAGACAGGTTACCTGGGGTTATTGGATGGCAGGCAGGTTATAATGTGCCATAAATCCAGTGTCTATATTTGGTCCATGATTTTTTGTATCCAGTAGATTTTTGAAGTGAAGTTCATAGGATCATTTCCAAAAGGTGTTTTGTAAATTCCCTTTGAGAATGAGAACTGAGAGATTGGAGAGAGAGTGGTTGTCTTGTGATTCATTGGGGGGGCGGCATTTGACCAGGCTTATGGATCTTGTGACTTCAGGGTTGTGTGTCTACTCAGTGGAGGCCCTAGAAGAATGAGATAGAAACAATTAAAAGTAGCCATTCTCTTTAATTATGTACTAAGGAGTCTCTGGAGAAGAATGAGCTGGCAGGGTTGAAGCTGGTGGGGTGAGGGGGGTAGGAGTAAGAATAGAAAGGTAAGAATTGGTTCAACTCGTATGAAGAGGAGAAAGGAAAGTATAGAGTACGCTATACTTGTAAGGAACAGTTTTCCATTAATACAGAGATGTCTCATTAGGTCTTCCATATCTTGCACTGCTGATTCCATAAATGGCACAAATGAGGTAGGGATTAATAAAAAGGAGGAAAAATGCAAGAAGGGAGGAGTGACAGTTGCAAATAGGTAGCCACATGTCTTTCACGGTATCAGTGAACAATAAGAGTTCTGGTGGGCTGGTTACAGGGGGCACTCCCTCTGTGTTTTTTTATTGCATGGCTTATCTTCTGTTCTCACTGAAATGGTTCAGATTCTCAGCAAATCTTTTCCTCTCTTGAGTGATTATCTCTTGAGTGGCCACTGCTGCCACTGCAATTGGGGATAATTTGAGATGTCCAAATAGGGCTGAGAGAAGGAACCAATCGTAAAGGAGTGGGAAATGGGAACAAGGGAAGGCTAATGTGAGGAGGAAGTAAGGGGAAAGTTGGGCAAGATGGTTCCCTCTCATGTGTCCCTCAGCCAATAATCTGACTAACTTTGTATAGCAGCTACAAGATGCTATAACAGGATTGACTTAAACTCCCTCCAGTGTAAACATCAAGATTAGCACTGCACTAGTTAAATTACTACTCCGTATATGTACATGTATGCCATGGAGGTTCATATACTTTCAATATGTTATTTATGTTGCTTGAAAAAAGCAAATGTTGTTTTCCTTTTAGATCATGTTATAGCAGTTATACATGTCCTTTGATAGCATTGCTTGTGTAGGAGAGAAAACAGATGGTTTGTTCATACTGAAAAAGGCAAATACAGAAACCATGTTTTATCCTTTAGGATAATGCCTTCAGGGTTGAGTTACAAAGGGATCTCAAAGGAACTATTATCAAGTTGAAGCATGCTGTTCTGTCTAAAAATATGCAGCAATAGAGACAAATTTAAAGGGAAATAGGCCTGTAGTTCCCAAGCCTGGTTATGCTGTTGTTATTATCATTATTATTAGTAGTATATGCATTCAATGATCAGTAGATACAAAGAATTGAGTCCCAAGCAATTAGCCAGGAAGCCAAGATATTGGAATTTTGATTAGCTCTAGTAACTGCTAGTTTTCCTTTAGAGAGAAATTATCTGTAATGCAGCTAGCCTTGTCCTTTCTTAGCCTATATGCCAAATATAGGAGCTGAGCAGGAGTCTGGCTGAGTACTTGATGGCTTCCACACACCTGCTCAGGAGACAAACTGTACAAATAAAAGATCTTTTACCTTTTCAAGGTTCATATTCAATTGTGTTTTAACAGAACACAATGTTAGATTAGAGCAGGAATGTCAAACATTCAGTTTGTTGGCTGCATCCAGACTGGGGAAGTGAGTCTTCCAGCCTGCGGGGCTTTTTGTTGCAGCTGCCACCAACCAAGGAGTTAATGTTGCCACCACTCAACCTCTGTCACTGTGGGTGCTGAAATCACAGTATCAGCGCAGACAGCACCCAAGGTATACATACCACCACCCAATTTAGTAGTTTTGGTTATTGATTTCTCTAGCAGCCAGAGTGAGAAGCCCTACACGCCAGATCTGGTGGTAGATCACCCAGCCCATGAGAAGCCCCATGTAGGACTTTTATTTATGCTAAGCCATGGTTAAGCTAAGGCTCTGAAAGGGAGTTTGGGAAGAAAAGGCCTCACTGACCTTTGAATGACTTCATAAGTAATGTAAAAAAAATGCAAACACATTAGCAAGTAGGGTGGCTGGTACGACAAGGGGATAGTAGGAGCAAAATAAATTTAATGAGGACAGATGTTGAAATAATAGAAGAAATGAAGGGGCCATGTATGAACTTGGTAAAGAGCCAAGTAGAAATGGGTATCTTGGCAGCAAGACACATAAACATTAGCATGAAAACTTGGGTATTTGAGATACAAACATAGGTGCCCCAAGACTGGTTTCTTTGTAGTTACCTAAGGGACTGTAATTAACACAGTATTTCTACCATTGTCCTGGTCTGATTAATAAACAGACCAGCTAATGTACTGTCCAACTGACAATAAATCTCCCTGAGCTTTTGCCACTGAACACAAGTTTGAGTAATTTTTCTGCATTGCATCCAGGGAGCGGCTTGCAGGGAATGGCCTCCCAGAGAACGCAGACCCCAGTAGGCTGAACACTGAGAACAACAGCGATCAAGAAGATACCTAAAACACACACCCCCTGAGAACAACACCCCACAGTCTAGGTCTGGCCTGCCAACTCACTTGCATTTGACACCTCTGTTTTAGGGTATTATTAGAAAATAATTCTAAATACAATTAGAGTTATTACTGTTGTGCAGCGACTGAGTAGCTTATGTTAAATTAATTGGTGGTTTCATCCTAGTTCTTAGGGGACTGGGCTTCTACACATTAGTTTAACACTATTGTTGGCACTAATTGATACCTTTTATGATAGTGGGGAAGCCTTCACTTATGTGGAGGGAAGCTGTTAATTTAACACCTTTGACCTGCATTAACACTATGTAAACATCAGTACACATCAGTCTGAAATGCAGCAAAAATGTTGTCCAAGGCAAATTGCTTCAACAGTTCTCTAGACTATAAATAGTAAAGACAAGTAACTCTTACTTTGGGCTTGTCCATATAATTTATCCTGTCTTTATTGTGAGAGATTCCTTCCGACGTATATTTTTGCATCTTTCCCCTTCTATCCAATGCTCTTAGTGTTTATTCAGAATTGTGATTTTTGACAGGAGATAAGAGCCCTTTGAAACCTCTTTCAGTCAATTTCTCTGTTTTGTGACAGAACTCCATGAGCCAGAAATCAGTGCTGAAGAAAGGTATTCATTTGTTGTTCCTCTTCTGACACCATTGACCCTGCATCATAAAGCACCTAAGTCTGGTCTAAAGAAAGAAAAATAATATGAAAGTTCTATGTAGATTTGTGCTCTGAGTGCATATGCTTTTACATTTAACATTTAATTGAAATATGAATCAGCTCTAGTAAATACTAATTTGCATTTAGAGAGAAATTCTGTTGTCATGCACCAAACCCTATCTCATCAGATCAGCCATGTCCAAAGAGCTGTACAGGAGTCTGGATGAGTAAGTGCTACTCCATGGTTAGCTCTATAGCCCTGGTATGCTTAGACATTTCCTCTCACCATCATCATGCTCACCTATACCGATCTTCAATATTCAGGCTGTAGATGTTAGAGTTTAAGGGTGAAAGTAAGGAAGCCATTATATATTAATACACTCCCTGTTTCTGTGTCTCAATTTTTAAAAGAACATAATTATTTTGATGTAAGAATAAAAATGCATCATTTCTATAACACACTTTAAAAAACACTGAAAAGTAGTCAGTTTAGATTATAATCTAAATGTATATGTTATCTGCATTTTTGAATTTTTGTCTTGCAAATATTCAAGTTTTAAATGAATTCCAGTAGGCACATGTTCATGAGCCACATGTGTGCTTTTGCCACAAACAGTCATGCTTTCCTAACCTTGGTACCTGTGGAAAGCAAAGTTTAACTATTACCATATTTACTACTATACCACATGTACATTTTCTCAACAAACAAACAAACAAACAAACAAACAAACAAACAAACCCCACTCAAAATTGAGATGAGCATTTCCACGCTGGAATGGAAGCACGAGAACACTGGCATGGCTGCTAGGGAGTGTGCTCTCTTCTCAGGTGCATGCGGGTGGGGCAGATGTCCACTTAACAGTGTAAGTTGACCTCCTCTTGCTGCTCAGCCAAAAGGCTAGAGGTTTGAACACTGTCACATCCTCTACTGAACTGGCGGCAGCTCAGATTGTAAGAGATGCTTATGAATAGTTTGCTCCACACAGCCAGAATTCAGACATGAATCTGGACAGGTAGGGAAAACAATCTTCACTATGCCTTCCCAAAAGAGTGTACATGCCTTATTTGGGGCATATGGTATGCAAGAAAGTACAGTCATATGGTCAAAAGCACATTTTGAATGGCATCCCTTGCAAGGTCTTGCTTAGTGGTTAGGCTTGCTATAGGAGGGTCTTAGATGGGGCAAAGTCCCAACCAAACCAGGATCCAGGAATCAGGGCCCAAGTTATCATATCCAAACAGGGGAACTCAGAGGCACAGTCCAAAACAGAGGCAGAGTCCAGGTTCAGGAGTCAGATACCAAGTTACCAGATCCAAAGGGCTATCCAGGAGCAGAGTCCACGTCACAGACCAAGTCATGATCCAGGAGTCAGAGATCAACTTATCAGATCTGAAAGGGAATCCAAAAAGCTGGAGTCCAGGAACAGAGCGAAGGACAGAGTCAGGAAACCAGAGAGCACAGGATCAGGGAGGCTTACCAGAGCACACCTTCAGAAGAAGTGTTAGCAACCTAGAGCCTACTGCAACACAGGTGGAACTAAACAGGGAGGCTGTTCTCCCCAGCAGCCAATCAGGGGGCTGAAATGTTGGTTAACTGGTTCATTACCTAGGGTAGGGCTTCCAGGCAGGTGAGGTCTACTAAGCAATTAGCTCAGTCTAGGCTGTCTGTTATGGCCCCTGACATCCCTGTTTATACTGTTAAAAAGCTTAAATATATGCTATATTGGCTAGTTCCATAGTCAACCACTTTACTCCTAGAATCCATACCAGATGGTTTATATAAATAACTTAGATTTTGAAGTTTATATGCTGGAACTTCTGAATCAGCAGTCCATTTAAGTATCAATACAGGAATCTTGGTTCAGAATTTTACTCGTGGGCTTCATATATGGGAAAATTTGCAAAGACAGTTCCATATCCTTATAAATATCTACATTTTTGTCAGATTGTATCTTTAGGGAGCTATGTATCAGTTATATGGCTAAAGTTAGCCTTGCGAGTAGCATTTAATGACATTTATACAGATTTTAAGTCCTGTTTCACCCAGTAAGGTACACAATTCCATGTAAGTCCCTGAAATATTAGTTGCAGGGAAGTCACAACTAGTAACGGTGTAGAGGTGAAGAAACTGGATCCTGCTGTCTATGCATTTTAGCCATGGCTTACATGCAAAACAGTTCAATGTCACTGGGGAAGATGGCAGAAGCCAAGGCCTTCTTTCTTCCATGGTAGTGACCATCTCACTGAGTCACAGAACTAGTCTCTCTCTGGCTTGCTCTTGTTCTGGCCCCATTTATCTTACCCAGTAGACCAGCTTTACTTATGGCTGAGAAGGGCCTATAACCTGTGTTTTCCTCCACTTGGTCGTGTTTTTTTCTGCAACTAACATTTTGAAGACTTGGGCAGAGTTACACCCTCCCAAGTGCAACAGGAGTGCAACAGTGTATATGCAACTGGACCAGAGCCCACTCAGAAAGTTGAAGCAAGGTGGACCTAGTGGCATAATTGTTCCAAAATGCCACTTACTGGTGCATCCCCATGAGTGGGTACGTGAGCTGTGGTGATCCTGCAGCAGGGAGCCTGGCCAACAGCCAGAGCTTGGCTCCAGCTGGTCAGACTCCCGTTTTGGGCAGAGCGTGCTGCTGCCATGTGCACCACCCCACTTTTCTTAGACATGGGGTATCTTGCCACTGGGATCCCCCGGTGTCAACCCCTCCTTCCCCATGCTGCAAATTAGCACGGGGAACGCCTGCATGTTGTGCGCCACCGCAGACGGATCTGTGATGCCACATACCACACATGCCTGCTCATCTGGATGTGACCTACATGTCCAACTCTAGCTGTGTAAGAGCTACTCACACACCTAAAGGGGAGGTGCATTTGAGCTTAAGAGTTTAGCAAAGTGGAAATGAAGTGAAATTTGATTAATAAGATATTTAGAAAGTGTTTTCAGTCACCATAAAAGCTAAAATATTTTGTCAGAACTTACAAAGCATTTCTAATTGGCCTGCTTGCAATAACATTAATAACTTTGTCCTTATAGCAGGCTGCTTTATCTGTAGACCACATTTAAAAGCATGAAGTATTTGTAGAAATTGAATGGATATTTTTGCATGATCATAAAGATTGGTCTTTATTTTGCAAACTTCTGCTTTAATGAAAATCTAATATAGGCTAACTTATCTGTATTTTGAGCTGCCAAAGACCAAATGTGTGTAGCTCAATTAAACTAACTTTGTCTTTTTGCATTTTTATTTTCTTAGCAGATGTCCACAGACTGATATTAGCATATCTGAAGACACACCAAATTTTTTTAATGATCATATGGCACACTGGTGCCAAAGGAGAAAAAGTGAAAAAGGGTGTATAGTCACAAAGAAAATTTTTCATTTGCTGATTATGCTAATTAAAAATTGCTTTTACGTGGAAAATTGAAAATCCTTCAAGGAAATTGCATTAGCAGATAAGATCTGACTTATCTTTCTGTAAAAGGGGAAAAGGTTATTCAGCAGCATATTTCTTGAGTATATGGGGGAAAATATAGCAGACAGATGCAGATAAATCTTGATTGTAATTTAAGATTCTCTGCTTTAAGATGGTAAATTTCTATTCAGCATTTTAAACTCCTCAGCTAGATACCTGATTTCTGTCTGACTCAATGAGGTTAAACAGGCTGAGGGTTAATAATTTTGTGTCTTATTAAATTATTTTCTAATAATACTTATATATCTTTAGGGAGCTGCAAGCTTTCGAATAAGAGATGTGACTTTACATATTGAGAAATCATTTTTTTTCTAATTTTCTAATTTTTTTTCTAATTCTAATTTACTTGATCAGCTATATGGCAGCTCCATTTTTATCTATACAGAAGAGAAGTAAAATCCCCATGTTCTTGAGTTACCAATGAAATCCTACCATTGTTCTTCCAGCTTAGCGGTTTCTGCTTTGATCCTCTTTTGCTGGCTTTTGTGCAGGTGCTGTGACATAATGTAAAAAGATTCTGAGAAGAGGAAGAGGTTGAATCCTTGACTAAGCATAAAGGATGCTTTTTATCCCTTCTCAGTCCCTACATCATCAAAATGCTCAGTTATAAAGTGTTATTTTTTTATTTATGCCTTCACTACTGTGAAGTTGCCTTGATCCACTGCTTCTGTGGAGAGATTGATTCTTAGAGACTAGATAGTTAGCATCACGAGACATATGTCAACGTTTGCTTAACCTATCTTATGCTTTAACTCTTCAAAATGTTTGAGAATTCATACCATGGTCCCTACTATCCTTCCATGTGCTTACGTTAGCACACGTTTCACTTCCTGGAGGTCAAGGAGGATGAATCCCTATTTGTTTTGTAGCTTTTCAATGTAAAATATGGAGTTCTGTTTTGACACTGCATTATGGAGAGGTTAGCTTTTTGCTTAAAATCTGCAGTACGTGGAAACCACAGAAGAGTGCTTAAAATGGACAGTCAACTCTGGCCTCTTCAAACAGTTCTCTCTAAGGCTGAGTACAGATATTTGGGGAGGTTAGGGGGAGGTTAGATTGGTCACCTGATCTAAGGTAAGTCAGGATGGGGGAACAGCAGGGGGACGGGTTGGTCAGATCAGGGGGGCAAGCAGGCTCTGAGGGGGTTGACTGGGCAGTCAGTGGGCGGTTGGCAGGCAGGTGGGGTCCATGGACAAGATTGGGGGATTTAGGGGGCTAATGGGATCTTCAAAGGGGATCAGGACTTAGAGGTATGTAGGAGAGATTGGGGGAGTTGTGGGAGCAGGCAGAGGCTTTGGGGTGCTTGGTGGGGTTTGGGAAGGTTTAGCAGCATATGGTGTGCTTATTGGATCGGCAGAGGTACTTGGGAGAATGGGGAGCTCTCTCCTCCACTCCCCAAGTCCAGGGACTATTTTTAACCCCTTGACTCCCACTCCCCTTTGCAAATCTCTCTCACCATCACTTCCACTCCTCCCTACACTGGACTTACTTCCTCAGCTTCTGGCATCAACAAACGTTGATAAAACCAGCACCAGGAGTGGCTCGTGGGATGGAGCATTTGGTGAGCTGGGCTGGCTAGCTGCGGTGGGAGGAGGAAGAAGAGTTGTCCACTTGCAGGTGGGATGAGAGCCTGGGGGGCTAAAAATAGCCTGGTACCAAGGGGCAGGTACATGCACCACCCCCCTAATCCCAGGACTATCCGGGCTCCTGTCTCTTACCTGGGTATTTCTTGTGCTCGTCACCTGTCTTGGCTGAGCTGTTCTTATGGATGACTCTTGGTTCGATGTTCCGTGGCTCCCTCTGTCCTCATCCTCCCTTTCCCCTGACGAGCCTAATTTAAAGCCTGCCGGAGGAGATCAGCCAACCTGAAAGAGAACACACGCTTACCTTTGGGGGAGAGGTGATGCCCATTCCACCTGAGCATGTCTCTTGTCCTGAAGTATGGGTTTTAAAGCACCGCTACCTACCTTTCACTGGGGAGGCAACTGGCCTGGCATTTCTGGGACTACAGGGAGTTCCACCAGGCCATCCTCCCTAGCAGGGTGCAGTTTTCAGTCATACCCAGGACCAGGAGCCTCCTGCTATCCCCATAGCTCCTGCCCTTACCTCCAAGATGTTCTGAGCAGCAGCTCAGCTGGGTGTTGCTTTTTCAGCTGCTGGCAGCAGACTGCTGCCTCTGCGTTTTGGGCCTGGATCTAAAATGGCCACCTCATCAGGGCTGGCCTGCATCTGCTGGTTGCCCGCTCCCAGTCTTAATGTGGCAGTCCCCCAAGAGTGCCCTGCCACATGGCCTTTTTGGGAGCCATTTACAATACTACTGAGTCTGCTGCTCATGCTTCTTTTTTAAGGATAATAAATATCCTTTTTTTCTTTCTAACCCAAGCGGTGAAATGAATATGGATAAGTATCAGCAAGATGCAAAATTCAAAAGATTTGGGCATAGCATTATTCTGGTCATCACAACGTTGGCATTCTTATCCCAACAAGCCAGCTGTGTCTGCAGAACTGGACTGAGATCCTGTTGGAACAGGTTCTGTCACAAGACTTGAGATATTTCTAATTCTAGCCACAGTCCTAAATGGAACTTAAAGATTCAGCATCTCAAACACTAAGCTCAATTGACGTTTGCAAAATGTGCAAAAAAGAGGGAAGGCTTCTAACTGGTTTTTTGTCAGCTCTATTATTAATGCAAATGGTAAAGGTTTTATGAGTGAACTGCAGAGATTAATACAACTACCCACTGCTTCACCTCATATGTCTAGCAATTCTCAAAGGGAAGCTTCACTCCTTATTGTTTACAAAGCTCCAAAGTCAGCAGAAAACAACTGGATTATTGCTTTTCTTTTGATCACGTACTTTATTGAAGACATTGCAGGCGACTGCTACACACATTGAAGAGAAAACCTGTAAGGCAACTTCTTTCTTGACTGACAGTGAGGCATACAGACAAGCCCATACTCTCTCCCAGACCAATGATATAACCTTTCTGTGGCTTGCCAAATCCTACCCTACTCTTCCAACCCTGTCTTTATCCAATAAAACTGAATACAAACTTTCTGCATTTCAGGATTGTATAATCTTCTTTCCACACAAGCTTTCAAGTGGGTCTGTCTACTTGTACTTTGAATGAGGCAAGTCCTAGCTTATAATTGGATCTGACTTTATAAAGTGTATGGGATTAGATGCCTCCAAATTCCGTTGATTAACTGTAATCTGATTTTCACTGTTACAGAGACAGCTGCATCTTTCACTCATCTCTGATCTGTCTGAGTGTGCCCCTTCCTGTACAAAGCCCTGTACCATCACCTTTTCTATGGTAGAACCACCTTGTTCTTAAGACGCACTACCAAGCCTATCAGCAGTACTTACTTAACAGATGTGACCCTGGAAATCTTCTCTTTCAGAAGAGAAGGCAGAGGTGTAACTGAGCAGATATGTGCCTCAGGCAGTGGTCCGTGGTGCATGAGGCAGCAGCTGCAGTCAAGTTGTTGGGGGCAGCAGTCAGGGTGTAATGTAGCCAGCTGCTATTTTGCATCCCACTACTAAGTCAGCACCTGGGGCAGGTGCCCCAGTTACCCCCTCATTAGTTATGCTACTGAATTCAGGTGACCATCCAATTCTGAAAACCAAAAGTGCTTGATTTTAACAATGGGAATAAAGCAGGATATAAGACAGAGAGGATTCTAACACAAAAAGCATCTCAGGCAGGTTTTTACCACTAACCCCATTCTGTACAACAGAGGTTGGTAGCATTTTGCTGTGGGGGGCCTTTTCGCAGAGCTTATCTCTGATCACAGGCTACTTCCAACCCACCCCATGCCACTGGAGCCAGAGCTATAGCCACTGCTCCCACCCCACAATGCAGCTATTGCTACTTCACCCCACCACCTGGGTGAAGCCTTCTGCTAAACAAACATGGCAGAAACCCCCCACTGCTGAAATGCCACATAAGCCCCTCTCGGCTCTGTAGACTGGGTAAAATGGCTCTGCAGGCTGGATTGAGGGTACAAGCCATACATTGTCAAACCTTGCTCTAGGATCTGAATGCAAGTCTTCTCCCCAACAGTCGCTGCTTAAGTGTTTCCCTGTTCTCCCCTTTTAATACCAGCTGAAGTGCTTCTCCCTCCCTTCTGTCAGTTCTTTTAGATTAATGGGTTCAGGAAGCCCATCAGAGTATTGGAGGTGCAGTTAAAAGTGGTTGGCCATGCAGTGTTTGCTAGAAGGCATTCAGCCCTCCCCACTGCCTTCCAGAGGGTCAAATTCTAACCCATCTGCAAGTTTATTAACTGAAGGGAAGTATGTGCCCATCTTTCATACCAATTGGGCATGTCTACATGACATGTTACCATGCAGTTGCATTGGTGGGCACTAATCATGATGTGCTGCTACTGCACACTACCGTCTGAAAAAAACCATGTGGGAACGGTACTGTGCAGGAACACCAGGTACTACGCAGTCATTTAGTACTTGCTTGTACTGCTGGGAAAAGAAATGCCACTGTTTCTGCTGGGCACTTATTTTAAAACTTTGAGTGGAGGAGGAATCAAAAGGGGGAGAGGTGCAACCATACCAAGTAACACCCTTAAATGTCCCTGTGCTGTAATCCACCCCACTGCCCATAGGAAGAGAAGGAGAAGAAGCAGCCACTATCTTATAGTGTTTCCACGCTTCTTTCTGGGCAGAAAATAAGCTTCTTTACTTAAGACGAGCACCCCAATTTTGCAAGGCACCTGTACCTGGGAAATGGTGCATTTGTTCTGCAAGTTAATATGGTATTTTGTCATATTATATACATTGTGTCTTATTGTATTTTCATTGTACTGTCCCTTTACAGCCAAATTCGCTTTGTGGCAGTTTTGCAGCACTGGTGACTCCTTGTTTGCTGCCATGAGAAGCCAGGGACATTTTGTTGGTTCCTCTCACTCACCAGCACTGGGCCTGGCCAAGGTCAGAGCCAGAGCCAGTATAAGTTTTACACATGTATACAGAGGGCAATTGTTTAAGATCCACCCTGGATATGATTCCAGAGAGTTATAACAATGAATTACTGTTGGTTCAACACAGGAGTGTCCAGAGTGTTGTTGCTAAACTCATAACATATCAATGTGAATGAAGAAGAGCTGAATTTGCCAGTTATGGGACTGGGTGAGGAGACAAGTATGTTGGTTTCACAAAACGACAGTCACAGATACTGTTAAATAAGAAGACATCACAATACCACTAATGAAACACAATATGAATAATGGGTGCCTAGCTAAGTGAGTACAAGTGAATGTACAAAACAAACAAAGGGGATGAGGGATTTGTGAATTTCAGCCTGAGATAAATACAATTCAGAGAGAGCTTGGCATGATGCCCATTTTAAATCTTACTGCAAAACACCCTTTTCGAGTTAATATGCAACTTCAACATGTTTTGTTCAAACAATATAGAAATTTATTGCAAGTCACTGTGCCAGAAACCAGAAAAAACTGTTCCTTAGGATGATGCCTTGAACAGTCTTTCCTGAAAATAAGGGGAAAAAATCCCTTTCTGTGTTGATTACAAAGTGTGCAGATTAACCAAGTGTAGTTTAATGAATGTCTATTATATATACTCTAAATCCCAAAACCTAATATACTGTACTCGTTTTGCCCCCTCTACAATAGATTTAACAAATAATTCCTTTTACACTATTTTAAAAGTCAGTTTAAAACACTTTTCAGTCCACATAAAGAGGTAATACAGAATGCTTGTTTGCTAGAGAGAGACATAATCCACTCACAATACATCAGAGTGCTTCCTGTCTGTTGAAATGGTAATGAGCTCTCTACAAGGGCAAGAAGTGTTTAATTATATTTTACTCTCAATGTAATCCAGTATTTGAATGTGCTCCGAATTCTCTTACGTATACATTTTTATTTGACCCTATTGAAATCCTTGAAAGTCATATGAATGTAATAAGATGATAATAAAAAGAATGTATGGAAAGGTATTCTGCAAAAGTAGAAGAGAGCGTGTCAAACACTATAATTATTTTGGACAAGTGCAAGGAAAAGTACATTGGCAAAGAATATTTTAAATACTTCTTCACTTTGATAGGTTATACACTAATGATAACTACTGAGAAAAGTAACCTGTGCGCCACTGAAGGTAGTTCAGTGGGAACATCTGTTCATTGCAGATCAGCAGTCAAATAGTGAATAGGATGTCATAAGGCATTGTAAGAAGTAATGGAGAAAAATACTAAAAATAGCATGTGGGCTCTATGGAAATCAGTAGCCTGCTCTCACCTTGAATGCAATGTTCAGTTCTGGCAACCTGTGTTTAGCAGCATTATTGCACAAATGGAAAAGCTCTTAGGAAGTTCAAGGAAAGCTATGAAAAACACAAAAAGAGACTTTCACATGAAGAAAGATTTAATGAAAGAATAGCTCATTTGTTATTATTAGTACTAGCCAGATAATTACTACCAGGAATTGTCTCAATACTGACGACTTCAGTGTCCCAGATATAGAGTCGTGAACAGATGCTACTAGGGCCCAGATATTACGAATGTGACAACCAACTGATTCCTGGATTAAACAGTCATTGAATCAATCACTGGTTTGGTTTTGATAAGCAATGAGGGCATTTTTACTGTAAGCTATTGTAAGCTGGTTTTTGGGAAGGGTGGCATATAAAACTAAAACGTTAAATAAATAAACAATAGAATATTTTTTTAAAAATAAACTAATAGTGGACTCAAGTGATTTAGTTTAAATTAAATAGAAGGATAAGAAAAAGCAGGTCTGTTACTAAGGTTTTTGCTTTCAACTAAGACAACTGATTAAATCAACCACTCAGGGACTTGAAGGTGGGGGAGGCCTGGAATTTCTTTAACTTCAGATTATCTAGCACATGTCTCCCAAGCCAGGGGATAAACATGTAGGAAATGAATCCAGAACCAACTAGATGAATAATTACCTCAAGAAAGGATATTTGGAATAAGCAAAGAGTGTACCGTACAGGAAGACATGAACAATCAGAAAGGAAACCTGTATGCTAGAGATGAGAAGATATAGGAATGAAGCAAGAATTGTCAGAAGCCAAGCTCAGATTTACCTTGCAAAAGGAATTAAAACTAATAGCAAAATATTCTTTGGCAATATAAATAAAAAGAGAAGAAGGACAAAAGAGCAGGTGCAGTGGAGTAGACATTAAATAACCAAGATTTAATTAAAAAAATAGATAAATATTTGCCTGAGTTTTCAGTAAATATGATTATGTTGAGCATGGAAGCAAAGGAAAAATGGGAATGAGGATATGGAAACAGAAATTACCACAGTCTCAAAACTCATTTGAGTTTAACAAACTCAGTTTAGAGGACCAGAAAATCTCTTATCTAATACTCCAACCCAGTAGTTGGGGTATTATCATATGACCAAAAAACCACAAATATTGCTCATATATTTTAAAAGGTGGGGCGGTAGGAATGATCTGGGCAACCCCGGCTTCTTAGTCCAATCCTAGTAGCAGACAACATTTTAGAACAAATTTTGAAGGAAAGAATAATCAAAATATTGGAGGTAAAGGGAAAATGAGATAAAATACAACATGGATATCATGAGCAGATCACACCGGAGAAGATCTGCCAGGCCTGTAGTGGACAATAAACTGCATATGAGCCAACAGTGTCCTTGTTGCCAAGAAGGCTAATGGCATACTGGACTGCATTAATAGAAACATTGCCAGCAGGTAGAGGGAATTAATTATTCCCTTTATTAGACTTTGGTGAGGCCACATCTGGAGTATTTTACTTTTGGGCCCTTCACTACAAAAAGGATTTGGACAAACTGGGGAGAGTCCAGCAGAGGGCAGTGAAAATGGTTGGGGGACTGTGGCATATGACTTCTGAGAGACTGAGGGAACTGGGCTTATTTAGTCTGCAGAAGAGAAGACTGAGGTGGGATTTAACAGCAACCTTCAACTACCTGAAGGGGGTTCCAAAGAGGATGGAGCTAGCCTGCTTTCAGTGGTCACAGATGGCAGAACAAGGAGCAAGAGTCTCAAGTTGCAGCAAGGGAAGTTTAGGTTGGATATTAGGAAAAAACTTTCTCATTAGAAGGGTGATGAAGCACTGGAATGGGTTACCCAAAGAGGTGGTGGAATTCCCATCCTTGGAGGTTTTTAAGACCTGGCTAGACAAAGCCTTGCCTGGAATGATCTAGTTGGGGATGGTCCTGCTTTGAGCAGGGGGTTGGAGTAGATGACCTCCTGAGGTCCCTTCCAAGCCTCATTTTCTATGATTCTATAAGTGATCTTTCATTGATATGGTAACTTGATTGTCTATACCAAGGAATAGCACTAGATCTCATGTATATGGACTTTGATAAAAGCATTTGATATGGGGCTACAGAAGAAATCATTAAGTAAACTGAGGAAGATGGTTTAGTATTTAAGGTTGTTAAAACACTGGTTAAGGAGAGGCAGCAAGATGTGTTGACGTGGGGGAAGGGGAGAGAGAGTACATTAGATGAGAGGGAAGTTACCAGAAATGTTCCTTAATTGTGAGTCATGGGAGCAGTTTTATTAAATATTTTTCATTAATGACATTAGCACAAAAAAGTAAGAGCATCCTAATGAAATTAGCTGATGATGTGAAGTTGGGAGGCATCCTCAATATGGAGGGGAGCTGGAAGGAAGATCAGATGATCCTAGGACTAAGTTAATGGAAAAAAGTTCAGGGTTATATATTTAATGACTAATAGCAAAATTTTCTGTTATAATCTGGGAATTTATCAGCTGGGAGTAACTGAGTGCATCTACATGAGACACTTATTGTGCCTAATAACACTGCGCGGTAGCATGCTGGTCAAAAACTGCTAATAAGCTACTGTGCAGTAACTGTCACAAGAAAAACGTGTGCCAGCACTACTGTACAGTAACCATAGTTACTGCTCATTTAGTTAGTACTTCGTTAAGGAAGTACTAAATTAAATGAATGTGTAGACATGCCCACTGAGAAGGAAACAATAAGGGTATATCAGTTGATCACAAGTGACTCTGAACCAGCATTGTGATATGGACAGGAAAAAAAGCAAATGCAATACTTGGATTAATTAGATGATGTGTTTCTAGTAGACATAGAAAAATATTAATGCTGTTGTGTAGGGCCCTAGTGAGGCCCAACCTTGGAATACTGTGTATCATTGCATTCACCCATGTTCAACCAAAGATGAATTTAAACTGGAGGAGATGAAGGCCTACAAAGCTGATTGGGGATTGAAAAGGGCGTTGTATGAAAGAGGAGACTAAAGGAACTTGGCTTATTTAGCCTAGCAAAACAGAGCTAAAGGAGGATATCACTATAAATCCATTGGAGACAGAGAAGCCAAAAGCCAGGTTGGCACAAGAATAAATTTGGGCTGGAAACTAGAAGGTGGTTTCTAACCATCAAAGGAGTGATGTTCTAGAAAAACAGGAGTGGTGGGGAGCAAATAGGGGGTGATTTTTAAGATAGGAATTGATTATTTTATGAAAGGACTATATATGTGGTTGGTTGCCTATGATAGCAAGAGACTAAGTTTGATAGCACTAGAAGGGACCTTTTTGATTATGTTCCTATCAGCCTATTTTAAAAAGTGTGAATAAAAGAGAATATGAGTGAGACATAAAATCATGAGTGGTATAAAAAATGAAAATCAGGTGTTCCTACTGTCATATCTCTTGGGCCAAGAACAATGAGATGTTGCAATGCAATGAAAATACAAACAACTTGAAGTTGATAAGAGAAATTGCTTTTGTAAAAAGAAAAGAAAGAAAGACCCTTACATAATTACCTCTGCAAAAAATTATGCTAATGAGATGAACTTAGTAGGAATCCAAACTAGATAAGATATTTATGAATATTAGCTTCTGTAAGTACACACGCATTGGAATAAAAGTTGGTAAGACATAGCAACCTTATGCTTGAGGCCAGAAGTCTATTACTACTCTTCTTATGAAAAAAATGTCCTCTTATTTCTATTGGATTTACACTTTACCCTAAAGCATGTACTGCAAGACAGTATCAGAGGCAAGACATTGAACTAGATGGGCTGATCCAGAGCTGTCCATCTGAAGGCCCACATGCAACCCACACAGGGAGCATCCAGATGAGTGCAGTTGTATGGTATGTGGCAACACAAAAACATTTGAAGTGCTACATACCACACAGGCTGATGTTTTCCATGCTTCAAAGCATGTTCTCCATGCTGCCTGAGCGTGTGCTGCACTGTTTTTGTCTTCCATGGGATATCCAGGGGTAAAAAAAAAATATGGAAAAAAACCCAGCACAGTGCACGCTTGGGCAGCATGCACTGCTGAAAAGCAGAGCCACCCAGAGCCATGCTGCAGCTGCCAGCCAGGGTCTGCCCAGCAGGATAGATGCAGCTGCAGCCCCAGGAGGCCCCCAGGATCCCAGGTAAGACCCAGGACACAGTGCTGGCCCCAGTCTCTCCTACTACCCCCGAGGTAAGTTGCCATGTGCCAAAGCGCGTGTGGCATGGGCATTCCCCAGGGACAAGTAGCTCTGGCACAAGGTGCACTACTACTTGTCCCTGGCAAACCAAATGTCCACACACATCTGGATGCACCCACAAAGGCTAAGCACGTGGTCTTAGGGCTGGCACCCCACTCCCTCATTCCTCCTGTTTCTGTCGTAGCTGGGGTCTTTTGTGGTGGCTGGGGTCTCCTGGTTCCGCTCCCTCCTCAGGGTTTTTGTTCTTGCTCCTGCTCCTGGAGGCAGGACAGTGGGAGGGAAAGCTGAGCTGCCCATGCATTAAGAGTGTCCACTCCATCATGATTAGCGGCGGCAGTCCCTTGATATAAGCATGACAGTCTTCCAGTAAGTACACACAACCAGAAGGGAGGCTACATTGTGCACATGGTAAAATGGGGATGAAAACCAGCCTGCTCATGTGGCAGAGGGGCCCCAGGACCTGCAGCCCATGCAGTGCATGGCCCCCCCCGCCATCCAGAAGTAGGACTGTCCCAGTCTGATCCAATTTCAACACAATTTAAAGATCCATTCCTTCCAAACTAAGGGGCAAAATCCTACAAACCATCACTCTCACAAGCAATACCATTAAAATCATCTTTCTGTGTGCACAGAAAATTATTATTATGAATGGATCTTGTCATGGTGAATCCCAGAATTAAGTTTAAAACCATCAGCCTCAGGCATAAATGTTTAGTACTGATGAAAGACAGGTGAAAGTTAAACATGAGTTTAGTTGTGTTAGCCAACATTGTTGCTGCCCTCGGTTTGAAATTATTGAAATGAAGCCAAACTGTGTCCTGTAAAAGATGAGAAGTACACTGCCTGGACTATGCTTACGTTACGTTACAACGAGACTATCTGTAGTTTTTTGCACCACAAGGAATCTTTTCCAGTCAGAGTAGTGAAACATTTGGTGGGAAAGGGAAAAAGAAAAACATCTATTGATGACATCCTTGGAAGGAAACGATAAAGGGAGACTGAAGGGAAATCATTTGTGAAAGTAGTCCAATACCCAGGTATTTGCAAAGATTTTGCAGGGAAGTTAACCTGGAAGTTTAAAATACTTCTCAGATTTCCCTCAGCAGAAACGGGTGACTTTATGCTTTAGTGTGAGGCAGAATTACCCATCAGAGAAAGGAACTGTGACCCAGATCCACAAGAGGATGCAAGTGCCTAATGCAGGGATAGGCAATTATTTCAGGGGGAGGGCTGTTTACTGAGTTTTGGCAAGCTGTCGAGGGCCGTATGGGTAGCCCCACCCCTTGACAGGTGCCCCACCCCTTGTCGCCATCTTGTGATCGGAAGTCATGCCCCTTAACTCCTGACCTTTGCCACCAGAAGTCCCTCCCCTTGCCCCGGAAGTACTCCTTTCATCAAGGGGTTTTGCCATGTCAGAACCAGAAAAATACCAAATTATACTCTAAAAAGCAAACATCTAAAACAATCATTAATTGAGTTCAAAAAATATTTTTGTCTTGATTTACATGTGTTTGTATAGTGTAAATAGAGGTGATTGCACAATTGCTTAAAATGAAACTTTACTTTTGTATATTGTGGGAGGGTATAGGTTTGTGGGGGGCTGTGGGTGTGTGGGACCCCAGCATCCTTTCCTGCCCACGGCAGGGGGTCGGACTTGATGATCTGCTTAGGTCCCTACCAGCTATGAAACTATGAAGGCAGGGAAATGGCTGGGGGTGGGGCAGGGCTGGGCTGCTCAGTCTTGCCAGCTCCCCCTGGGTTGTACCGCCCCTGGCTCCTGTTATCTTTGACAGGCAGCCAGCAGCAAATAAATATTAATTTACTAAAATTTTTAGGGGCCCTGTGGGCCAGATAGGATGGCCTGGTGGGCTGAATCCAGCCTGTGGGCCGTATTTTTCCCGCCCCTGACCTAATGCATGACATAGGCTGGACTTGAGTACCTGGTTCATTAGAGTGTCTTAATGAAATTTGCTGATGATGTGAAGTCAAGAGGCATTCTCAACATGGAGGAGGGCTGCCAGAAGGAACAAATGATCCTGAGGACTGAGTTAATAGAAAAAAGTTCAGTTATATACTTAAGAGCTAATGGCAACAATGTCTCCTATAATCTGGGAGTTTTGATCCCCAAAACCAAACTAAACTTATGGCTAAGTACAGACAGTCAAAAAGCTTGAGGTTGAATCAATTCAGTCTTTGCAGGTTAGTCCGAGCTGCAAAAACTAAATTGAGAAAACTGGACACACATTTACATCTGATTCAGGAAATGCAGCCACATGCCTGTAGTGGCTCAAGCCAAAAACCAGGGGGCACTAGAGCACAGCTCTCTGGCACTTCCTCTTCCTGCTGCCTCTGCAGTCCCTGAGGTTTGCAGTCCAAAATCATAGCAGTAGGACTCTGCAGGGTTGCTCATCACTTCCTCTTCCTGCTTCCAGGTGCCTCTGGGATTTGTAGTCCACAGTAACTTTCAGTAGGTTTAACAGGGCAGGGCAGCTCTGTACTCAGGGAAAGGGATTTAGCCAGGGGAGGGGGGGGCGTTAATCCCCCCTGTCTGGACCCAGACCCCAACCAAGGCATAAAAGTTCCCATGGCACATCATCTATTCTGGGCATGATTAAAAAGCATCTTGACAGAACGTAGTTCTTCCGTGTCTAGTGCATGGCTTACCTGTCGAGTTCCATAAACAAAACTTTATGTGGCAGGGATGCTCAGAGTACATATATCAAATCAGACAATGCACAAAACACAGCACTTCAAAATGGTGATGCTAGCATTGTCTATCCTATCCTCCCCATTTTCACTACAGAAGCTCAGTAGTAGTTTTACCAAGGGTATGGGAAACCTGTGTTTTACCCTGTTTCTGCTTAAGGTGATTCAAAATCACATGACCCACCTCTCACTAGGTTACTGTAATCAACAAGCCACAGGTTATTCTGGAATAATATTGTTTTCAAGCTGTGCTGTGGAGGTTGTTTCACTTTGCATGGAATATTTAGATTAATTGGCCCAGTGAGAACTACAAGCTGCACTGATGGTTAGGATTAGAGTTAGGCCTACCTCTACCCCTGGGAATGGGTACAAGTACATAAACAGTCTTGGTAGCAAGGTCAACTCTTCCCCAGTAAGTGCACAGATCATGTTCATTGCCTCTCCTGCTCTGTGTCTCAGAATCTTAAGTATTCACCATAAAGTGGAACAGCATTCTCAGAAAGGAGTGAGAATGACATCCTAAGCCCACCCCTGAATAACCAGTAGCCTCATGGTAAAAGAACTCATATGGAAAGTAGACCTGTGGGCTCAAAAACATTTAGGCAGAGGAAAAAATTAACCCAGGTCTCCTGTATGAATATTCTAACTACTAAGTTACCATATGAATAATAGAAGCAGCATCACCACCTCTAGCCATACTTTTGAGTATCCTGCTCAGTTTATGAAAGAAACATTTTATGTTCCAAGAGAATGCCAGGACTGTGAACCTTGAGATGAAGGGAGACACCTACCAATGACATTAAGTAAGGTATACATAGTCTGGAAAGGGCAGTTTTTAAGATACATTTGAGTCGATAGTGGGCCTGGCTATACAAGACACTTACAAAATAACCATGTGCCGGTGCTACTGTTCAGTAACTCTAGTTACTGAACGTTTAGTTAGTACTTTATTAAGCAAGTATCTAAGACACATAATGAACATGTAGATGTGGCCAGTGTTTCCTAATATCTAAGTTAGAGAGCTCCCAGTACAGTGTTCTGGCATTTGTGAATTCCTTTCTGAAACATAAACTAAACTTCCCTATTAATTATACAAGGAGCATAGGCACGTAATCAAGGGTTGTGAAGTCTGCAACACAAACCAGGAGCCCTAAGTCCCTTGGTAGATCTGAGCCTCTATATCTTAAGACCACTGTTTGACTTGTGAGAGTGTCCACCTGTGTCTGTGGACCAAACAACAACTGTGCACCAGAATGAACACACACCGGAAATCTATCAAAGACAGGAATACCCAATTACCTGTGCAGGCACATTTCTCACAAGAAAACCACTCTCTCTCCAATCTCTCAGTCCTGATACTCAAAGGAAACTTACAAAACACTTCCCAGAGACGAGCCTATGAACTCCACTTCATCAACCTCCTGGATACTAAAAAGCATGGACTAAATATAGACATTGGATTTATGGCATGTTATAACCTGCCTGACATCTGACTCCCCAGGTATCTCTCCACTATTCATCCCCCTTCTCTCCCCCGCCCTGCCTGTCTCTCACCCATTGACTCCTCAATCTACATTTTCACTGACTACCTGGCTTGTATGCATACCAGACCAGCCTCTGGCTTCTTTACTTTTCATTCCATCCAGGAAGAGCACACACCAACTGCTGAAACTTCCTTAGCCTGACAAGGGGTTTTTGAACCTGAAAGCTTGCTTAATAATTGTTTTCCAACTATTTAAGTTGGTCTAATAAAAGATATCAGATTCACCCAAAGAACCTTGTCTACCTGTTTCTGTGGAATCAAAGACCAAACTTGGCAGATGTAAGCAATGCACTTAGTACACAAGACCAGTTCATAAAAAAAGAACTAAGTCAAAATGGATTCAGTAAGCTGTCCTCTAGCTGGACACCTAACTTTGTATTTAAGATTATACAAGGACAAAGGCTTAGTATTGGAAGCTTTCCTTAAGTCAGTGGTTCTCAACCTTTTTAAACTTAGACATACCCCTTAGAAAATGCCAGCACTTAGTTTCCCTTGCTTTTCAGCTACAGAAAAATAGATCAATTAGTCCGTTGCAAAGAACTCAGACCACAAAAGGACAGAATGCCTTTAATACTATAGATTCCAATTTGAAATCTCTATGTTTATCATAAGAATCATGTTTGCATACCTAACAGTGTTAACATTACGTGGAACCCTTGAATAGATCACAAGGTACCTCAGGGTGCCACATCAACCTGGTTGAGAATCACTTCCTTAAACATCAGAAGATTAGCTGGGGTTACCATCTAAGACATTCAGTCTTTACTATTCAACTAAGACTCATTTGACACAAATCCTGGAGTTGTGATACAAAACCTTCTGCAGCTTGTGGAAGACAAGTTTAACATTTAGATCTTAACATATTAGCTGGTTAATACGATAAGAAACTTTTTGACTTTTTTTTTTTTTTTTTTTTAGAGCTGACAATGTTGTGAACAGAACAAAATGTGAAATATTCTATATTCTGGGTTTTGATTGATTTTGTACCAATTATAGAATTGCTTTATGTTGTGATATAATCTGTTTTTAACTGTCTTGTATAGGTAGTAATAATACTTGAATTAAATTTACAATATACATGGAGTCCAGAATTCTCTTGCTTAGACTTTAATGAATGATGATGGGCTTTTGCTGTAGGGAAACTAACTTTTTGATAAAACGTTTAAAAAATGTAAGTCTTGGTTTACCTTGGCTTCCAGTGACTAACCATTAATAAGAGTAATTTTTCAGCATGAGGTCTCTAAACCCAAATTAAAAACCATTAACCATTCTTCTACTTTTGTAATATGGTTCTGAAAAGCAGGTAGTTTAGGCTAAGAATGAAATTAACTATTCAGAAAAGACTGAAAGTCATTGCTTGCTTTAAAATGATAGTCTTTTTAGTTTTTACAGCTATAGTAGCTTTTTCATGTATCATCAAATAGATTCATAAGTGGCCTTGATATAGACAAAATCAACTCCTTGCCCCCTTTCAATTTTCTGTTAAATTCTTCCCTGTTTTGAACCTGAAAGCTTGGGGAAGCTACTGACATCAATGAAAGTCATAACCAGTTAGTCACGGGGAAGGTCAATATGTTTAACGTAGTGGTAGCAGTGTCAATGATTTTGGAGGTGTGGAAAAATTCAAGATACTGAAGGGAAACAATGTAACCACAGACATATCAGTATATATTTTATTTTATTTCAAAAAATAGCAAATGTCTTAAGAACATGAACCAGAAAGTTATTAAAAGCTTCATAGCAAAATATTTAGCCAACTCTGTTACAATATATAGGCTTGAGGTTCTAACAAGTAACACTATGCCTCAATGCACGGAGCAAGAATGCTCTTGACACACAAACACTGCATTGTTGAAATATGAATCTGAAAATTAGAAAAGAATATTTCTGTCTTTCATCTTTCATGGTCAACTGAAGTACAACAACATCTTAATGTGTTTGATTCTTTTTTGGGAAAAGCCATTAAAGTAATTCCTGAGTATTTAGGTTAAGTGAAAAGATCAAAGATGACCAATTACCACCCCAGTCCTGCTTTGTGAACCAAGAAGTGGGCATAAATGTTATCCAGTATGGTTCCCATAGCAGGGAATACATTAATGGAATACATGAAAATGTCTAGTACATGCTTTCATGTATTAATTTCTTTAGCAATAACCTATAACTGAAACTGAATCTTGCTTTGCTCACAGAATACTTTGTGTTTTAAATGCCATCCCCCCGTTTGCAAATCCTTCAATGCACCTTATTGCAGCTAAACTATCACACTATAGCTATGCAAAGTGTTCAAGTCAAAATTATGCTAGTAGGGCTTTTACACTAATATCATTATAGCTGTTTCTGTACTTTCAAATATAGCAATCTTAAGTTTTGGGTACTGTAAATACAAATGATATATATTTACTTATTCTCTTTGTATTTTTGCCACATCAAGATACATTACATCATATTTCTAAAAATTTGCTTTCATTCATCATGTTCATATTTTAATTTAAATCCCTATTTTTGTTTCTAAAATTGTTGCCACATGATATGCTTTTGGTAACTAATCTCATAAAAATCTGCAAATTTCTAAGCTATGGCCATTGTGTTCTGCATACGAGTTCCTTGAATTACAGTACTAGGTTTTATGGATGTAGAAAGGTTATCACATAAAGCATAGTTAAGAGTTCACAACACTCATTTTCAACTTGACCGATTACAATGAGTTCATAAAAATTGTTTAAGTTTAATCTGTCCAATTTTCTTCTACGCCCCCACCCCAACAAGTAAAATGACTTTTCACAATATTATAGGTTTGTAGTTACCAAGATGTATTAAAGACAATATCTATAACATGGGCCTGACTCTGGCAATTCCAGTGCAACTCCTACTCACTTTTCATCCTAAACTGGAAGTACCATTCTTAGAATGTTGCAAACATTAAATTAACTGAAAATACAAGCAAAATGGGAGCTATAGTTCTGGTGCAGGCTTCTTGACTCATGAATGATGAAAGATAACATGCTAATATAGAATCAAAGGAGTAACTGCTTGGAGGAAACAGAATCTGTGGCACCAACATATTCTGAGTGATGTTAATGAACAATATTGCAGTTGCATGTTACCAAGACATAGAATTGTTGGCATTACAAAGATGATGATCTCTGCTCACATAAGCCAATTATAATGTGCTATAAGCATTCAGTAAAAACAGGCTTGTACCACTTTCAATGAAAAAGAAACACTTTTCAAAATGTTCTAAAAATACTTTATGACATCTTGTAAATTGTATTTTAAATATTAAAATCTTGTTTCAGAAGTTCCCCGCTTTAGGTTGTTACTCAAAAACTCATCATGTTCAAAGCTCAAATTATTATGAGATCTTGATATCATAAGAAGTTTTTCTTTATTTGTAAAGTCTTTTTTGACTGCAGCTTGAGGTACAAGTAATCTATCCATTGGGTCCTCTTTGTTTTCTAGTTTCATATATCCTTTACTGTTGCTGCGATCCAATCTGGGCCAGCTGGGATGTTTCCTTTGTTCAGCTTGGACAGTGAGTGTAGATGGACCCCTGTCTAAGTCCAAGGATTTTGAATGTGCAGACAGAAGATGCAATGATGTGTTGGACCCAAACTGTTTTCTGGCAGCACCAGGCGATAAAAGTTTTCCAGTGCTTGGTCCAAGAGTCATAGAAGATTTGAACTGACTGGATGGAGAATCCACAAATGAACTGTTTCGTGGTAGTGCTGCACTGACACGTTTGTAGGATTCATTGGTATCAGTTAATGGAATGGCTAGAGAGTCCATTGACAAATTTCTAGACCGGCTTCTAGTGATCTCTGAGTCCTCAGTGATGTTGTCTATACTGGGTTCATCAATAACACAGTTATTCAGTTTAATTACAGGAAGTGTAAAAGCACTAATGGAGGATGATACAATTGATTTTGTTTCACACTTTATAGAGCTAGCATTTTTGTCATCAATAGCCTTGTTAGGGGGAGGGCAGAGTCCAAAGACTGAGCCAGAACGTTCAGTTAACAGAGGGGGTAGAAGGTTAGTAATGTTCTTGTCTTCATGTATGGCAACTTCATCTTCCTCAGCAGAACTATCTATTCGAAAACTACTCCTTCTAAAGCCAGAAAAAGGTGCAATTGTGTTTGCAGCCAAACGCGATGCACAGGTGTTCCCACTATGCTTGAATTCACTTTCTCCTAATAAGCCTGTGAAGGCACAATTTAGTTGCTTTTGTTCCTTTATTCTTAGAGTGTGGATGTCTATTACAGTGGAATATATGTCTCTCATATGTATGATTTTTGTTTCCTTGTCACGATTTTCATGTAGAATAGCATTAGCACAAATAAAAATAAAGATTCCAATGCCCATAGTGAAGGGGCCCAACATCTTCATTTTATCTGAGTGTAAATGCTGTTCAAAGAAACGAAGTATAACTCCACCTTGGTTTTGTACAACTTGGGTTTCATTTATTGACAGTGTAGCATCAGGACCTAAAAATTCTTCCTTTTGAGGCCAGTATCCAAGGATGGCCATTGCAATTCCCATGAATGAGATAAGCACTCCCAAAACAAGGAAGAATCCAGATGGGGAATAAAGACGGATTTTGCCTCTGACAATTACTACATCAGCTCTGGGCCGGCGTCTGACTGGCTTTTTCTCTTCAGGAGTTGGTGATGTGGCAAGATTTAAATGGTGCTGAGATCTGGCAGAGTCTTGCCTCTTTAAGGCAGCCAGGCCTGTTATTACTCCTCCAGTTGCTATCATAGCTCTGTATTCTGCCCTATTGAAAACAAACCAAGAAATACTCGTGTAAGGCATTTTGATAATATACATATAATTTTGTTAATCAGTGAGCATTTACATTTATTAAAATAAATGTTACTTTAAAAAGCCATTACATTTCAACAGCTCTTTCTAAATGTCAGGTACCAGATGTATAGGGCATTTGACAAAACCATAAATTACCCTTTACCACAGTAAGCACAGATAATGATAGGGATCATAGTGGAAAAGCAATAAAATGTTAAATTTGGTAATGGTATTAGAGCCATTCAAGATGAAAACACTGAAAAGCCTTAATATAGGGCATCATTTCAGAACTTGTCTCCAACAACATTAACAACATTATCTCATATAATTTTCATTAACGTGATAGAGCTAGAAAAGCTTTTAAAAGCTGTGAACTACAATTACAGATAGTGTGAATACAAGCAATACTTAACATCATCTTTAGGACAATGACTTCTGTCATAAATTTTCGTATATTTTTAAACAAGTCTTTCCAACATGAATGCCAACTTATTATTCTGTTTATTAATCGTGGCATGCTAATGTTTAACTGCAAATTCATTCTGCCTTTTCCATTGGCATCCCTCGATTCATATTTTCCCTCCTTAATTTCTTATGAGGCACAAATCAATATGGCTCAGTTTTGTTTCCTTCCTTCTTTCTGGATTAGTATCATCAAGTTTTTTTGAAGAATGTTTTCATTTTAGGCTCATCTTTCTGACTAGCTGTTTATATATTATGCAGGAAACTTCAATGAGGGTTTATTTAAAAAACTGCCGAGAACAAAAAATGTGTGTTCATTCATTAAATTTGAGGGTAGCCAAGGAAGTCCACAAAAAACAGTGTAATAATTTCTTGCAAACAAACTCTATTTCAAAATAATCTCTGAGGTTAAGTAATTAATGAGTGTTAATAATAACAAATAATTCATGTGTAATTAAAAGATGTAAGAGTAGCATTGTGGCGAATCAGACACTGTTTAGGTAGATAGCTACAAAATGACTATTCTGGATGTCCATTGGAGGGCAAGCTCTAACTCCAAGAGTGATGTGATTTTTTAAATGGCACCAATTGAAAGCTGAGTGAGTTAAGTAAAGTGAGTAGCAGAACCGAACAAAACAAGACAAAGTGAGAGATATGGTTATTTTTAAACACAAGAGGAGAAAATCTACCTTTAGACCCATTGGCTTAAGTTGGCAATCATGCACAACTATGGTAAAAGTGACCTTCATGGTAACAAGAAGTAGCTAGCCATGTTAGTCAAAAGGTAACATGGGAAAGTCTAAAGGGAAGCAGACAGGAGGGCAAGGTGGCACCTTAAGGACTTTCTTAATACATTAGTCTTTAGGGTGCCACCCTACCCTGCCTTCTGCCTTCCTGGCAATAGTGAACCTAATAATAATGAACATCCTCATGAAATGAATGGGGAGTGTGTTGAAATGTCTGAGAATGAGGGCAATAAGGCACCATTGCAATGGAAAAGATATATGGAGTTCTTGTTATTAATTCATTGGCAAAAGCTTAGTCAGTGGAGGGAAGAAGAGATATCAAAGTATCCTATGTACTTCCCTATTAAGGGACAGAAAGCTCTCCTTCTCTGTCCTCTAGCAAGACACCTGAGTGAAAGGAAAAACTCTGGTAGTTTTGCTTTAGTGAAGACTGAATTTTGGAAAACAAAATTACACAATGGTTCAAAAAACTTTGAAACTTCAATTGGAAAGGGGCATCTAGCTACCTTTGATTCTTAAAAATCCTAGCTTCTGTAATCAGTGCTGCATCTTCATGCTGTCTTGGTGATATCAGTATGTTGTTGCCAACTGGCCCCTGGTTTCACAAAAATATATAAATAAAAAAGAACAGAGTCTAAAAACAAGAAAGAATTTTAGGTTCAGATTTTTCTTAAGATATATAAAAATAAAATATCCATTTTTAAGTATGCTTAGGATGTTTCAGCAAAACATCGAGACTACTCTTTTCATCTTCTATAAACATTGTTTTGGATCTCTAAACAGAAATAAATATGAGGAAAAAGTTTTGCTGTGGATGAGGATGGCTTTTTTTTTAAGATGCAATTTAAACTATGTCAGTTTTTCTATTAAAAATGAAGGGAATCATCCTAAAGTACACATAAATTGATGGGTAGTCTAACATGCCACAGTTCATTCCATTACCTTTGTCCAGATTCAGGTCCCAGACATTCAAAGTGTGATTTTTAAAATGTATAAGCAACTTACTAGCATTAGCTCCCTCCCTCCTCATCTCCCTCCCCCAGTTGAATATGACAGCATAATCACTGAGCGGTATTACTGAAAATTTTATAGAAAATGTTTTTCGTTTATTGAAAATTAGTATGCATATTTTTTTGCAAAGCTTGCAGAAGTACTATGTTAATTAATAACTGTTCATCAATAGTTTAGGAGATAGAAAGATATATGTATTCACCTAAGTATAGACAGTCAAAAAGCCTGAGGATGAATCAATTCAGTCTTTGTGTGTTAGTCTAAATTGCAAAGATTAAACTGAGAAACAACTGGACACACATTCACTTTTGGTTCAGGAAATGCAGCCACATGTTTGCAGTTGTGCAGGCCAGAAGCCAGGGGGTGCTAGAGCATGGCTCTCTGGCATGTAGCCAGCATGGGCTGTGTGTTTGCTTCCTCTTCCTGCTGCCCCACAACATCTCTGGGATTTGCAGTCCAGCAGGACTCTGCAGCGTTGCTCATTACATCCTCTTCCTGCTTCCACGTGCCTCTGGGATTTGTAGTCCACAGTCACAGTCAGCACTAAATTTCAATAAGTTTAGCAGGGCAGGGAAGCTCTGTACTCAGGGGAAGAGGGGTTTAACCACACTCCATGGCCCTACACCCCAGCCAGGTTTTGCCTCAGGAGGCAGTCCCTGCCTCTCCCCCCTCAACTCTTCTCTGCTGGAGCAAACAGTACAGCCCAGCTCCAGGCTGAAAAGCATGCTGGGATGCTGGCAGACTGTGATTTAACTTGAACCAGAAAGGGTTTTGGGGCAGAAGTTTCATAAATCAGTTTGACCCAAGTCAGTTAAGTCTGATACTACATTCAACCAGGTTTATCTTCAACCAGTTTATCTTCAACCAGTTTCTGCCATTTTTTTAACTGTGCACTGAACTTCTGTTCCATTACAGGTTTAAACCAGTTTCTGGTGACTTAAACTGGTTTATGTGTAATTTCTGTCCTAGCCTTGAAGCTATTTTCTGCTTCCTAATCACTGTTATTAACAGAGCTCTAACTACTTCTGTGGGATAACCTCTATTAGAAGCAGGCTCTAGTAAAGAAAAGGTCTAGGAATTTTGTCTGAATGACAGATGAATTCAACAGATGTATACAAAGACAATATTTCTTTCTCCATTCTATTTCTTTAGGTCAGTTTTTAATTACTCCTTATGTACTCAGGGCCAGAAAAATCTGTCCTCCTCCTTCTCTTCCCAGGTTTGTAAAGCAAATATGCAACTGAGCTGGCAAGGATTTATGCCTCACTTTTGTGCTAAATCTGAAATGGATGGATTATGATCTTTCATACATCACTGCAAATGTAGAATAACTTCACTGTGGCATGGGGCCTGTGAAAGTGGCATGAGATCAGATTCTGACACAGATGGCTTTCTACACGTGCAATGGACTGCACAGTAACTGGCATTACTGTGCAGCCCTGTCACCATATGGTTATTTTAGTTGCTACTGAGCAGTAGCATTGGCATCAAGGTTCATGCCCAGCGACACTATGTCACCGTAACAATAAACTACGGCACAGTGGCTCACTGCTATGGCAATATAGCATCTCATGTAGATGCACCCAGGATCTCTATTAGAAAGGAGACCACTGAGATCTTAGCTAGCAAATTTCCAATAAGCCTTATCATTATATACAACAAAATATTTGAGCCATTTATTAGGATGAAACACATCTTAATTTAGGTATGCTTTCCACAAAGTATATTTTATTCATTATAAAGCCGCATTATACAGGCACATGAGTTATCTTGAGGGTTAATGATGCAGCACTGATACAGAGTGATGACCACTGCCAAATGTGACTTTCTAAAATAGCATTCACTATATAAGTTCTGTATTTCTTTTCCTGAAAGGTAAAAAATTGCCTGTACACATCTGAATAAGCAAATCTTAAGAATAATAGAAAACTAGGGTTGGAATGGACTTAAGGAGGTCATTTAGTCCAACACTAAAAGCAGAGCTAAAGCAGGTTCATCCCCAACTATATGATCCCAGCCAAGGATTTGTCTAGCTGGATCTTAAAAACTTCCAAGCATGGAGATTCCACAACCTGTCTGGGTAATGTGTTCCAGTGCTTTACTACTCTCCTAATGAAAAGTGTTGCCTAATATCTAACCTTCCCTTGCTGCCACTTGAGACCATTGCTCCTTGTTCTGTCATCAAATTAGCTCAGCCAACCACTGGAAGAATACTCTTTTTGGGAGAGCTACAGTGACAGAGAAAGAGTGGTATGATATGTGAACCACCTTGCTCCCACTGCAGCTAACAGAAGTGTCATAACCAGGGTTTCTTTGCATTTTGGCAATCTTTCATTTCTGTATTGATCTCTTGGGGCCTATGAAAGGTATGCTTGTCCCTTAATGATAGGCTTATAGCTCTGCATGGTTCTGTTAAGGAAAACAAATGCCAGTCAACTAACCAACCAAAAGGCTTTATGCCATTTGTAAGTTGCTATGGGGCCCTCAACAATGGGCATGTCTACACATGCATTTAGGCACACCTACATTTAATGTGCATTAGCTTAATGTGCATTAAGGTGATTTAGGCTCACATCTACATGTGCACTTTAAAGCACATTAATACCGTGTACGCAGACTGGTATGGGTCTAAAGTTAGTCCCAAGTCAGTTCATACACAGCGTTAATGCGCCTTAATGCATCTACATGCGTGTTAATTTGCTTTAGCTATTCATGCCTAAATTTGATACCTGCTTTTGCAGGTATCAAATTTAGGTGCAAATAGCCTAAAATCGCCATTTTTAGATTTTAGCTACAACTGAGAAATTACAAATACTGGAGTTAGTTCGATGGAATTTGTAGCTGACTGACTCAGGATCGAGAATGTTTCTGTTATGTGGGCTGGATACCAATCTCTCTACCACTGGATACAGTTTATAGGTTTCTGTTTCACTTGTAACTGCAGACCAGTCAGCTGTTAACCCCAGAGCTAGGATGCTGCTAGCTTTGGAGATGCCATACTGTGTACTCACAGATTTCTGAAATGTTTGGAAAAGGTATCACAAGCTGCGGTTCTTCTCAAGTCCTGAGCAGTTGAGACGATGCACGCTATACTTTATGGTTACACTACAGAAGCTGAGAAATCAGAAAGAAGATCAAAAGAAAATGTGTTTATGTGAGCATGCCAAAGCACGGAAGTGCAAATTATTTGTTAGATCCCTATATAGAGCCAACAGCCAAGAGAGGGAATAGGTTAGATGAAGAGCACCAGTGGAATTTCTGTTGTAAGTCTTAAAACTTTTGCTTAAAAGCTATTAGTAGTATTCCAAATACTAACTTCAATATTTTGTGCATACATACAGACATGCTTATTTTACAGAGAAATGGAATGGTATTCTCTCCATGAAAACTGACTGGGACCTATTACCACCTGCTTCTAGGATTTTAAATGCAATAAACCAGAGGTTTAACTCTTCTTATTACTTTCTGAAAAGATCCACAGCCCCAGCCTGTGATAAAGCAAAGAAATACACTGAAATGCAGAGAAGGGAAGTGTAACAGTGTTGTATTGGCTCTGCATCCCCTTGTTACTTCAGTAAAAGGTTTTAAATAAAATAATTCTTAAGTAAAAAGTTTAGATAAAAGGTTTTACTGCTGCACTGGCAGTATTTTATAAGAGGCTCCAATGAGGAAGATTTCCTTTAGCCTTGATAACTCTGTGTTCTAATAGAGACGTGTACTTCTGGAGAGAGGTGTGAGAGCTGGGGAATCTGTTCATTTGTTTGCCTGTAAACAGATTTATCATAACCAAGGATACAAATAACAGGAACAAGGAAATTGGCAAAGCAGTTTAGCAAACAAACTGATATTAAGCTGTATTTTTCATTAAATATTTATAATTTGTTCCTCAGGGTTAAGTACAGACAGTCAAAAAGCCCAAGGCTGAATCAATTCAATCTTTGCAGTTTAGTCTAAGCTGTGTAGACTGGACTGATAAGCAAGTGAACAGACATTCACTTTTGATTCCAGAATTGCAGCCTCATGCCAGCAGTGGCCCAGGCCAGAAGCTGAGGGGTGCTAGAACATGTCTCCCTGCTCAGCTGGAACGGACAGCATGGGCCAAGGCTAGCCCACCTACCCGGTGAGGCGAGGTTTGCAGGGGAGGTGCAAAGCATCCCGGGATGCTGGGGAACTGTGAGTTAACTTGAATCTGGAAGAGATCTGGGACAGAAGTTCAATAAACTGATTTAACCTAAATCAGTTAAATCTGATAGTACACCCATCCAGGTTTATCTTAAACTGGTTTCAGCCATTTTGAAAGTGGTTGATGTGTACTGAACAACTTGTGTGTTACAGATTTGAACTGGTTTCCAACCATTTATACTGCTTTATGTGTAATTGCTGTCCCTAGCCTAGGATTACACAGAGGATATGAAGGAACTGATTCACTTGGAACCTATCCCAAAGGTGAATAATTGTTCTTCTGAAATAATTACATAAGTCCAGACTAAAGTTTGCCAGTCTAATCCTAGTATGCTGTAGTGCTCTGTAGTAGGTTCCATAAGACTCAACATCCTGACTAACTATAGCTGTTTTATAGAGGAACAGGCTTGTAAATATAGCGTGGCCCAAGCTACTGTAGTTACATGATTAATTTTTGCCCATGAAGGCAAAGTGTAATTATGTTATACCAGATCTTTTCTGGGAGAGATAACTGAGTAGCATCCAGAGAGGGAGCAGCTCTGCAAGAAACAGAAACTATCCCCAATTATTTTTGCTTAAAGTATCAGAATTTTAAGTAGAAGCCCATAAGAGCTTCTTCTTTGTCATCAATGTACAGGCGGTCCTTGAATTATGTTTTGAGTTACAACGTTTTGCACTTACAACATTTATAAATTGACACCCTGTTTCAACTTTATGACATCAGTTTTTACTTTACAACGTATGATCCGAAACCACATCATGCCAGTGAACAAGTTTGGTGTGTCACCCATCTCCCTGGAGAACATCTGTCCAAACTTCCTTGGACACTGCCTTTAAGAAAGCAGACAAGACTCCAGAAAAACCTGCATCCAAGACTCCTGAGAAGACTCCAGACAAGAACCCTTCAAAAAGTCCAGCAAAGTCACTTCAAAGAAGTCTTTCCAAATCAATATGATTGCTATTTACAATAGAAATACATTAATGCAGCTATATTACTCATCTATAATTGATCAAGTACAAAATTCTGGGGTATTTTTGGTGAAAATAGGGTAGCAGGCCTTGCTTCAGGAACCAATCCCCCATTTATAACATTGTTTCCTATGGGAATATTGGTTCCGAGTTACGGCGTTTCAACTTAGGATGCAGTTTTCAGGAACAAATTGTGTTGTAAATCCGAGGACTGACTGTACTACAAAGCACCTTGTCATAATTCTCCCTCTCAAAAAAAAGAGAGCTGAGTGGATGGATTAAAAAACTGACAAGAAAGGGAAAGAAAGAAGCAGTTTTTGAATACATGAGTGAGCGATGTTTTAACTGATAATCAGCAAGATGAAAGCATATTAAGTGTAGTGCTAAAAACCCATACATCAGCAGCCACTTTAAAACCATGTTTAAAATGTTTTAATCATGGACCTCCTGCTGAACAGGCAGCACCTAAATCCTCCAAAACACTGAAGATTTGAAATGTCCAGCTGCAATGACACCTCTCTTACAATTCACTTTCAGGCTGAGGGAGCTAGCTTTAAGAGGACCAGTCTTGTCCTCTTTTCTCTAAGGTGCTGATCAGATTAAAGTAGCAGGCAACTGGGCAAGAAAGTTCACAGCAGTGAAAGGAAAAGACAAGCAGCAAGTCCATAACAGCAGAGAGGGGGTCCAACAATAGTAAGGAGTGACAACTGTTAATCCAAGGCCCAAACTAGAGAGATGTAGAAAATAAGAGCAACTTGCAAATGGCACAACAGGAAGATAGAGGAACTAGCCTATTGTAGGATGAAAAGGGTTTGATACAAAAGTAAGATGAAAAGTCGAGTAAAGTATGTGTGGTGGAGAGGGGGGAGGGAAGCAGTCAAAAACAAATGAAAAACAGCAACTCATTCTTTTTTGGTATTCTTATTTCCATGACTAGCTTGGGGCAGGCAGGACTGGAGAATGCGTATGTACTTTGCAAGTAGAAAAGACCAAGGCTGGTTGTTCGAGGTGACTTCCAGAGGCGGCAAGCAGCTACAACTCCAGAGAAAACGGGAATTCCCAACCTCTCTGTAATTAGCAGTAGGTATCCCATTTTAGGCATGTTTTTATCTGTACACATTTAGGACCTGCTCCTTTTACTGAGTTAACTTCTCTTTCAAGTCAACTGGGATTGAGTCAAAAGGTTGCAGAATAGGATTATAAAATGTAATAACATTAACTTGAATTTGTCTACATATAAACAGTGAATGTGAACTCAGTATGAACTAGTACATTTTTATTAGTGTTGAAAGCTAGAGTCAAAATGCCTAGCACTCGAATATAAAAAAAAAAATGCGCTTCTTCCCCAATCATAAAAACCAAAGGCCACTTTCCAAAGCTTCTGATGTAATTGTATTCATTGCCTACGGTACCTGGCAAACAGATCAGCTAATTTGTCAGAGTTAAAAGGAAGGTAAACAATCACAGATATTAAACAAAGCAGCAGAGTGCATGAACTGCTTTTTCTTTGCCGTTATTTCCTTTTTCAACCCAATCCTGTAAGAGGGTCATATGTTCTGGAAATATTGCCAGTGTGCTTTACAGAAAGCGCAATGCTTAATATAATAATGGCAATCAATAAACAGTGGTGTTCAGCCAGTCACAACACCACCAACGGCAATGTTGATGGGCTCAGAATACACAATAGCAAAGTAAGCAACTTAAGTTTCTTTTTTTCACATTCAAGACATGACTCCCTAACTTGCCTCTAATTTTATTCTACAAGCCTTAGCTTAGCCAAATTTCATTCCTTCTTAAATGTGTGCCTACTTCCTCTCTATCCCTGAAATTTGATTATCTTCTCATTCTGTTGCAAATCAAAAGTGAGTTTGATGAAACCATTCGGGGCTACAACAGTGTAAATTGGCATAATGTGAGAGTAGAAACTTCCCTCTTCTGCCTAGAATAGTGGAGACCAACGGTTTGGACGACAGTCCCAGGCCCTCCCCAAGTGTCACTCTGATCCCCTTTAATGCCCAATCTCCTCTGCTTTCTGCTGCCTGCCCCTCCCTGATCGGCTGAGTGCCACACAGACAGGCTTCCAATGCCACTCACATGGTCTAGAAAAACTTTCTGATCAATGGGCATAAAGCTTGTTCCCTTCCATGTCACAAACAATCTGTTCTATGATGTATTCTTGGGTAAAACCCATCTGTCTCTAACCTTTTTCCTGATTTCTATAATACATATCTTTTTCTGAGTAACTGTACTACATCAGCTGAGCTCATGTCTTGTTGACAGACTAATTTCTAGAGAGCCAAAAGCCCTTAAGGGCACAGAATGTCATTGTTTGGTGGAACTTAATGCACTGTATGTATTCATAGCAGTAGATCAATAATGGAATGTTACAAAAAGTACTAGCCAATTGCCCGTCAAGAATGACCGGGGGGAGGCCCGTGTCCAGCCCCTGCACCCCCTCCTCCGTGCTTCGGCTCCTGGTCCTGCTCCCCTCCCCCCACCAAGTCTGGGCCCATTTCCCCCTCTCACCTGCCACTTCTGGTCTGGGGCTGTTTCCCCCCTCCCCCTGCTTTGGGTCTGGTGCCGCTCCCCCCACCCCCGTGGTATGGGTCAGCTCAGCCCGCGTCCACCTGCCTTCCCTCCCCACTCCCCTCCCTCCCAGCTGTTGGCAGGACATGGCAGTGGGGGAAGCTGGGCACCTTACCCTCCTTGCCAGCTTTTGTCAGGACTCGGGGGTGACAGCGGCATGCTCCCTGCCATTATGGCAGGTGGGAATGGAGTCCCGTGTTTGGCCCTGCCTCTGCTTCTTGTCTGGTCAGGGGAGGGGGTAAACAGGCCCATTTCCCTCACCCTCAGCTCTTTGGGGCCAGGCCCGTCCCCCCCCCCTTCTTTGGGGCTGTTGTCAGGGCATGGCAGACAGGCAGTGGTGGCGGGGCACTGCCAGTGTGCCCCCACCCTGGCCTCCCGCTCCCCCCTGCCCTCCATCCTCATGGTGGCCACCTGTTGGGGCCCAGTGGTTCCATGTTCCCCCATGTCCAGCCCCATCCCCACTTCTCATCCAGCAATGGGCCCACTCCCTTCCTCCCACTCCATTGCCATCACCTGCAGAGTGGCCTGTTCTGGTCTCCCCCCTCCCCCCACTCTGCCCCCTATGTTCCTGCTATCATGGAGGTGCGTTGTCTCCTGTCCAAGTGCTCTTACAGCACTCTGACTGGTTGTTTCAATCTGAGTGTGACTAAAGCGTTATGGACAGACAGACACACTAAGGCTTTTACAATACTAGAATTATTTTTCCTGCACTATATACAATGAACATTTCTACCTTAAGCCTACAGGCTTTTAGGCTTAGGGACAGACATTCAAAAATCCTAAACCTGAATTAATTTAATCTTTGCAGGTTAGTCTAACCTGCAGAGAGCGAACCGGTTTGCAAGTGGATAGATGTTTGGCACATGCCTGAATTTTCAGCATATGCTCACACACGCCAGGAGCTGGGGGGCACTAAAACAGCCTTTTGCTTCCAACAGGGAAGCTGACCTGAGGGGGGGCCTGGCTAGTATGCCCCAGCAGGCCTGAATTTAAATCCCCACCTTGGCCTCTAGGGTTTGGGGGGTGGAGGGAGGAGGAGGAGGAGGAGAGAGCTCTGCCCACCCCAGTGGCTCCCTAATAGCTGAGAGTAATCCTGGCACACAGGGCTGTCCAGCCCCAACTCTTTCCCTTCCTCCCTCTCCCCCAACACCATGGGGTGGAGAGGGGGGCTCTGTTTGGTGTGGGGGGGGGCTCTTCTCCCACCTCTTCCTCCCCCTGCCGCCACTGCCATGGAGTGGGGAGGGGGCCACTGCAAGGCTGCCTGGCCTCCGAGAAGGACTCTTCCCCCTGTTTCGCCCCCACCACCAACAGGTGGGGAGGGGGGGCTCCATGTGATGCTGTTCGGCCCCAGATGGGGGGTTCCGCGCTGGGGGATACTTTTCTGCCTCCTCCTCCTCCCCCCACCGCCTCTATGTGAGGCTGCCTGGCCCTGGCCCCAGCCCCAGAGGGGGCACTTCCCCCACCACAATGGGGTGGGGGTGCTCTGTTCAGTACTGGGGGAAACTCTTCCCCCTTCTCCTCCCCCCGCCCCCCGCTCTTGTGGTGCTCCCTGACCCGGCTAGGCCCAGCTGAGGAGTGGGGAGCAGCTGTAATGGAGCTGCAGCTGCTGGGGGTGGTCCTGGCCCTGCGGCCCAGCCCAGCCTAGCATGGCCTTGCTCAGTCCCTGCTAAGGCAGCTGCTTGGTGAGGCCAAGCCAGGCCACGGGGGTAGGGCCATCCCCAGTGGGTGCAGCTCAGTGATGGGGATGTGAGTGCAGCTGGGCAGCTGGTTCCCCTATCAGCAAGCACACCACAGCGGCTCATGGAAACTCAGTGAGCCTCCATGGTGGGCAGCTGCTGGGCTCCGGGCCCATAGCACTTCTGAGTGGGCGTGGATAAGTTGCTGTCCAGCCAGCTGCCGACCGTGCATACTGGACTGTGCTCCCCGATAGGGGAAGCAGCTGTCTAGCTGCGCTCGCTTCCCCATCACCAAGCTGCACCTGCCACAGGTGGCCCTGCCCCCATGGCCTGGCCCAACACCACCAAGTGGCTGCCCTAGCCGGGGCTGAGCGAGAAAAGGCCAGGCTGTGGGGCCGGGGCCATGCCCGGCAGCTGCGTCTCCATTACAGCCACTCCCCGCACCCCAGCTGGGCCAGGCCTGGCTGGGGAGCACTGCAAGAGCCTCCACCCCTGCCCTACAGCAGGGGGGTGGGGGGAAGAGGAGAGGGAAGATCCCCAGTACTGAACAGAGCCCCCCCGCCCCATTGTGGGGAGAGAAGTGCCCCCCTCTGGGGCTGGGGCATGGGCCAGGCAGCCTTGCACAAAGCCCCGCCTCCCCGCCCCTCAGTGGTGGGGGCGGCAGAGTAGGAAAGGGAAGAGTACTTCTCAGCATAGAACAGAGCCTCTCTCCCTGCCCTGCGGGGGGATGGGGTGGAGAGGAGGGAAAGAGTCCCCATCTGGGGCTGGACAGCATTGAATAGAGCCCCCCCCTCCTCACCCCATGTCGGTGGGGGAGGAGCAGGGAGAAGGGGGTTCTATGAGAGGCTGTCCAGCCTGGCCCCAGCAGGGGACTCTTCCCCCTGCTTCTCTCCCCCTCCCCCAACAGGGTGAAGGGGGTGCTCTGTGCAGCACTGCTTGGCCAGGGAACGGGGAGTGGCTGTAACTGAGCCACAGCTGCAGGGGGTGAAGAGCAGTGAAAGAGTCAACCTCTAGGGCCAGGCAGCCTTGCATAGACCTTCCCCCCGCCCCCCCAGCCCTGTGACAGTGGCAAGGTGGGTGGAGAGCAGGAGAAGGAGGAGGAGTGCCCCTCCAGCACTCCACAGAACACCCCTTCCCCACCCTGGGGGGAGAAGGAGGATGGAGAAGGGGGCTCTATGCATAGAACAGAGCCCCTCTTCTCTGCCCCGCAGGACAACCATCCCTGCATGGCCCCATTAAGGTGAAGGGACCAAGGAAAAGGGTTAATTCCTTCCTCTGTCCCTTCTGGTTCCTTCTGCCATGCAGCCGGAGTCTGCCAGCCTCAGGGGCCACTGCTGCAGTCCCCTACCCTCTGCTCCCCAGCTGACAGGCACACCCCAGCTGTGGTGGGGAAGGAGGGAAGAATTAACTCCCATCCTGCCCACTTTGCCTTAATGCAGGCTTGTCCAACATGCGGCCCGTGGGCTGCCATGCGGCCTGCCAAGCCATTTTCTGAGGCCCGCAGTGCTGCGACAGGAAACTAAAGTAAACACTGTTTAGTTTCGTTCCCACCCCTTGTCCCTCCTCCAACCCCTCAGCAGCTTCCTAATGGCTGCTGAAGGGCTGGGGAAGGGACAAGGTTCCCACATGCACCACGTCAGCTTGACGTTGCCGACATGGTGCAGCTCCTCCCCTCCCCCCTCATTTCACGGTGTCCCTTCTTCGCCCCACCGCTCCTTTCCTCATTTGCATGCCAACTCCTCCCCTCTCCCACATTGCGGGGTTTCTGTTCCTAGACCCGCCCCTCCCTTCCTCATTTGTATGCCGGTCCTGCCCTGCGCCAGTCCCCGCTGGCCGCATGGGCTGGAGCAGTCGCGGTGCAGAGGGCAGGCGGGCACAGGAGGTGCAGATGCCAGCTCGGAGGGATACCGCGGCCGGGCCTGCGGGATACGTTGCTGCCGCTGCTTCTGTGGCTGTTGGGGCGGGAAGCCAGCGCTGCTCCCGCCTCCCTGCATCCCCCCATACCCGCAGACATCATGCTGGGGGTGGTGAGTCGCAGGCCCCGGGGAGGGAAGGACCCCTGCTGCTTGGGCTCAGGCTGCCCCGGGGGAGAGGGAGCAGAGGGGTGTCCCTCCACATCCCGCACCCCCCTCTAGAGTCCCCACATATTCCCCTGGCTGCTGAGCCCAGGCGCGCAGGCGTGGGAGCATCCTCGAGGCCGTCTAGGTAGCAGGGAGGACATGGCGGGGTCAGGCGGCACCCCTTGACCCCTGCGCCCCCAGGCCACAGCCAGACTGGACAGGCTGGCGAGTGCCCGCTCCTGCCAGCCCACTGGGTGATAAAAAGTTCATGATCCGGCCCCACATTCAAAAAGGTTGGACACCCCTGCCTTAATGGGACCATGATGCCCGGAGTCTTGCCATGTCCTGTCCCTGCTCTGGCTAGAGAGCAGAGGGGCAGGGCCAGCCCAGCTCGAGCAGAGCAGAGCCGCACCCAGAGGGCATGCTGGGATGCTGTGGGAGTCAGATTTAACTTAAACCAGCAAGGGGTCTGGGACAGACATTGCATAAACTGGTTTGACCCAAATCAGTTAAGTCTGATACTACATTCAATCAGGTTTATCTTAAACTGGTTTCAACCATTTTAAAACTACTGTACTGTAACTCTGTTACAGATTTAAACCAGTTTATGTGTAATAGCTGTCCCTAGCCTTATATGCCACTGTGTCATGCTGTATTTAGATACAACAGATGTCAGAGAACAGAGAGAATAAAAAATGCAAGAAACAGCTGGACTCAGAAGATAATATAGGTAAGAAACTTATGATACATGAAGCAAAGATGCTTTTCAAAGGAATACATTAATAAAGCAGTTGTACTACTTGTAAAGGAAAAAAGAACAAAAATACCATATATGTTCAGGAAAACAAACATAATTGGTCTAGGATTTACAGTGTTTACTTACAAGTGACTGCAGTGGTTGTTTTAAAGATTTTGATATTGGCTGTGTAATATCCTTCATGTACTTTGGTCTAGCTTACGTACAGTGAAAGAATATGTAAGACACTGTAAGGCTTTGGTATGTTAAGGAATTGTTCCCATCAAAATCAGTCTTATCATCAGAAGATATTTACCTGATATTGATATGTTTGTTAGATATATCAGTCTATTTATAGTTATCTGTGTGCTGTTATTCAGATGTTACAAAAGGACCCATTATAAATTGCATTTCTAGATGAAATAGGGTCTTTTTTTACTTTTCGTGCCAAAAGATGTTTGCTTGTAGTACAGCTGCAAGAAGTGTTTTGGGCTGGAAACAGTCACTTTAGAAGCTTATTCTAATGTATGGTAGGTGCAAAGTATCTGAGTGTGTTCATATTCAGAGCTGTTCTTTGTTCTCCTTTTCTTTTTTAGAGCTTAAGGAGAAATGTGGATAAGGAATCTTCAAGAGTTAGAAAATAACACGGTAAGATTATATTGTAGCTAGCTTCTCTGGACTTTAAAGTGCATAAAACTAATGGGAATTTAGATCTAAGGGGTTATATAATGAAGATCAGAGTGAAGATCAGACCTCAAAGTCATGAAAAAAATACTGCAAACAACTCTGACATGTCTGAAATACAGTTGTGGCACAGCAGGACAGAAGGCTTGTTTTCTAGTCTATTAAGGAGAGGCTTGTGTAATTTAACATATAGGACTGAAGTCAGCACGTTTAAGTAAAAACAAACTAAGAATACTAACCAAAGCACTGAGAAATAAGTTAGTTTACAAGTACTGTGGCTTATTTTTTCCTTTTGTACATGCCAAATTCCCATTGACTTCTCTGCTCATACAATATTAAATATCTGGGAAGCAATTTTGTAAGCCATACCCACATATGGAACATCAACATTAAAATTCATGGGTATGTTAGTTAACTCATGGATGTGTTAGTGAATTGGCCAGTTGTTGAGTTCAGGCAGGAGCAAAAGCTTTAGACCAGTGGTTTTCAACCTTTTTTCATTTGCAGACCCCTAAAAATTTTTGAATGGAGGTGCAGTCCACTTTGGAAATTTCAAATGGATGTGTGGACCCCCTCTGAATTTTAAGTGTGGGTGTTCACATACTTTTGATTGATCATAGTCATCTTCCACTGACTTCTTAGACAGAGTCTGTGGACCCCCACAGGCTGAAAACCGCTGCTTTAGACTAACCCAATGTAGGCAATGATCAACTATCATGATGCAAAACAAAATGTTCTTATCTATACTAAATGCTTGATTAATTATATGAATTAACACGTTCTAAGAAGATATACTTTCCCATTGTATACTTGGCCAATGACTGTAAGAGTGATTAATAACAGGCACAAAGTGATGAAAATATTCAAGGGAATGATTTATATGCTATAAGATTTATATGCTATTATGTGAAATCAAAGGCATCTCCACCAATTGCATGGTACCTTCAAAAATCTTTCCTTCTGACCTAAAATTAACATTTGACTTTCTATAAACTATGCCCCATCAGAGCTGCAGGAGTCTGTCATTCTCTTGTTAGCAGCTATGAGAACTAGGGTAAGATTTTCAAAAGCAGCTAAGTGAAATGAGTCTCTCAACTCTCTTTCTCTCAAAGAAACTGCAGGCAGCAAGTATTCCAAGTGACTTAAGAGACTCAGTCCCAAAAATATGTGTATGGCTAACCTGCCTACGCACTTCTGAAAAATTTCACTTTTAGGCAGATTGATTAAAAAAGCATCTAAAGTTGACAGAATGTGCATGCCTCCGTCCAAAATTGTAATCCTTAAAACTTCCACCTCATCACTGTTACACCCTGGAGTCCCCTACTACTGACACTATTTCAGTAATTAAATACTGGTTTCAGTATTAAAGTTCCCCAGGCACCTAAATTCATCTTCTGTGCACATCACTGAGCATCTCAGTCTTGACGGGGCTAAGCATTGCCTGTCTCATGCCTAAGCCTAATCAGTATAAAAAATTGGGCACTTCCCAACTCCTTTGAGGGATTTGATTAAGGGCATTCTTGGAGCATACCTAGGAGGTCAGGTTCCAACTCTGAAAGCAGTGAGGCGGAAGCTTTCTCTTAAAACAAAGTAGCTGCTCATAGAAATAGTACTGGCCTTTTATACAACAGCTCAGTGGTTAGAACACTAACACAGGACGTGCGAGACCCCGGTTCAGTTTCCTTCACAATAAATTCAAGATTCATTGAGCTAGACAGAGAATAAGAGGAAGATACGTTATCCTACTGCTTAGGGCATTCGCCTATGTTACGGGGTAGGAGAGGAAAGTACCATGGTTTTCAATCCCTGCTTCAGAAAGTGTTTATGCATTTTATATGAAACAGTCATTGGATAAAATGCATATACAGTAGTTGCAGCAGAGGACTTAACTGCCCCAGTAGGTTCAAGAGCTTATAGAACTTCATCCACATTACAAACATACCCATGTTTAAATATGGTTCTGGCTATATCATGAGGTGACCTGATTATGTAGCCTTGTTAAAAAAAACCATGCGTATAAATAAACATCAAATGAAGTGGATCAGCTGTGGTGGAATGTATCCTGCCACAGCTGATCCACTTCATTGGGTAAAACAAATGCTACCTGTTGTCCCACACTGGGCAGGTACCCAATCCTGTGGGACAACACACAGTGTGTTCCCCTCTTAGAGACATGCCTCAGTGATTCCTCTGGGCGCATCTCTGCAAATGGGGAAAGCTGGGGTTTCCCACTTGCAGAGATGTGACCAAGCAACCCCTAGGTGTGCCTCTAAGTGGGGGACCCTGGCTTTCTCCACTTACAGAGATGCTCGCAGGGAATCTCCAAGGCACATCTGTGTTCTTGGGTCTCGAGGGGCCTGATCCTGTATGAGAGCTCCTGGGGTGCAAAGGATCAGGCCTCTCAAGTCCTAGTGGCATCTGCCTGAGGTGACTCTTGTGTCATAAGCTAACAGATGTTTGCTGCAATAAAGCAGCAGAAACTATTACTAACTTTGTTACAGCCACAAATTGTGGGTATTTGCAGGGCAATAAGGAGTATGGATGTCTGTCTGCTTAGCCTCTGTACCAGCATAAATATTTTGATAGCAGCACAAAGGTGATGTCTGTTTCTACCTCATGTTGCGCCAGCAGTATTTACCAGGTTTAAAAAACACAGCTCACTAAAGCTAACTCAATGCCACTGGTTTTCAACCTATGGTCTGTGGAATCTTTTATTAGAGCAACTGTATAGCTGGGCAAAGCAATGTTGGACAAGCTTTTGGGCGAAAAGTTTCCTTCTGTATGTAGAGATACATGAGCTAGCTCAGGTGCTGAAAGCAGGCTAGGCATGGCAGCACGGAGCTGCATACTGCCATGGTTTAACTGCTTCTAGTACCTGAACAAACTTGTTTAAAGATTGCTTGATTATCTCTACACTACACTGCAGTGTGCAGCACAGACATACCCTCAGAGGACTGTAAGGCAATGACATTCTGTCCTCGTGGACAAGAATTAATCATGTAACAGCATAGCAGGTTTGGGTCACACCATATCAACAAACCTGTTTACACCATAAAACATCCATAGTTAATCAGGACATTGAGTCTTATGGAAGCTGCCACAGAGAACAGAAACAATACTAGCATTAGATTAGCTAGCATTAGTCCATTTCCCATGAAAGATAATGCTTGCAGCCAGCATTTTGGAGTTTTTAAAGTACAGATAGCTGAGAGTTTTAGTAAAATATGGACAACAAGTTGTTTGAAAAAAGCTCCCACTTGAAAATGATGTACTCAAAAAGTTACATTACAAGGTTTGTGATAATAAATCTTTGTGGAATTTATTGTAAAACTGCCTAATCCTTTCAATTAACTTTACATTAGTGCAAACTAGCTAACTGTCCACAGGAGGGCATCATTACAACTACTAATCATTCACATTGATACTCAGTTTGTTGACAGGTAGCCAGAAACTGTGAAATACAATAGACGCAGTTTAAGTCATAGAAAGCAATAAATTAATACCACATTCATGAACTCATGGGAATGTTATTATTTAGGTATAAAGAAACACTTTAAAAGTCTAAATTGACTCTTGTGAGTGATTTCTACTTGTCACACACTTTTTCCTATTACCATCAGTGTTACAATAGCATATAATGACCATACTTCTAGTGTCACAGCACTTTAAACTATGGGAACTGTAGACAGCAAAGATCCAACAGGGAACAAAATAACCTATCAGTAACAAGGTACTTGGAGAAAGTCATGCTGAAATGGTATGGGGTACATTTCCAGAATGGTATATACAGACTTTGCAGCAGAATTCCCTTAAGTAGGTATGATTAGTTAAGCTATTTCCTTTTACATGAAACACTTCTCACTATACCTCTGGCCCTGAGGATACAGAATGGTAGAGTCAACCCCTGAACTTTGTCACGTCTCTGCTTGATCAAATGAAAAGTGGCTGCAGCAACATGAGGTTGGAAATACAAATCTGTGGTAAGAGAAGAGTTATATAGTTATCAGTTATCTAGCACTTTGTTCCTTCTCCTATATAAGCAGCTCAAACATCCAGAGGCTCCAACTGAAGGAAGACCAATAAGGTGCTGAGAAAGATCAACTTTCCCATGCTACTGTGCGGGCCGGGCCCTGATCCCGCCGCCAAGTGCGAGTCAGGAGGGGCGATCCGCGGCCCATCTTTGCACGCGCGGGCTGTGGCCAGCAGCCCGGGCACGCGGGGTTGGAGAAAACCGGTGGCGAGCTAGAATTAGTCACAAACATGTAGTGGTTGATTGAAAAGATTATTTACTTACACCCAAAGATGGTAGTGGTGTAGGCTGGACAGTTTTCCAGGTGCAGCTCCGCTTAAATCCTCGCTGGAGGACTACGACAAATTATTTTCCACGGAGTTGTTTAGGCTCCGCGGGTCCGGTTCGGTTCCCTGGTCCTCCGGAGTTGTTTAGGCTCCGTGGGTTCGAAAATTGGGTTTACAGGAAAGGGATACGTCTTGGATTGCGATCGGCGACAGGGAGAGGCTAGAGGCGATTCGTTCTTTTGTTTCCCCTCTGGAGTAGTTAAAGCTCCGTGGGTTCGATTGTTAAGCCTCTATTGCCTGCTTGAGAAAAGTGTTGGGTCCGTAAGGATCCGCAGCGCTTAGAGATCTTCACACTGGGTGAAGTCTCCTCCTCCTGGTGTTCGTGGAGTCCTCCAGTTTTTCTCTCTCTCTCTCTCTCCGACTTGGGCGGAAACTACCCAAGCCTTTTGTACGGCTAGCAAGCCAATAGCTAGCTGCCACGTGTGCCTACATTTAGAACTGGCCAATAATGTGGCGCGAATCCAAATACAAATGGCGGGAACTCCTTTGCAATGTGCATCACTAGTATGCAGCAAAGAAATGCACCCTGCAAAGAAGCTACAAAAGGGCGGGAAAGCCTTTTGCACCCGGGGTTCTCCTCCACAGCAGAGAACTCCACCATGCAAAGAAACTGTAATTTAGGTGGGAACATAATTTAGCATTGCCGAAGCACACACAAACAAAAACCACAACTTTGGGTTGTGACAGCTACCACTTGACACATCTGTCTTTCTCATTCCAGTTCCTGTCCACCAACAAGGAGATACTCATTCCTTCAAACAGCTCTCCTCCTTGCCCCTTACCCACTTGGGCTTCACTGCCTCAGGTGTCTGCCTTCTTCTTTTTACTCTTACCAACCAGTTTTTGTTTCCCCTCTTAATCCCTGCCTCTTTTTGCAAAGAGCAACCAGTATTATTGACACCCACTCTTAACCTCAAGACTAAACGCCCGTTCCTTACTTTGCCCTGGGACATGGCCACTCTGAAGCACAGCAGAGTTGCAGTTGCTTGGTTGTGCATCTATAGCCCCATCTACACTTAAGGCATGATTAACCAGTTAATCATACCCTAAGTGGTCATTCGGCCACACATTCAATCAATTAATGCTGTGAAAAAAGATGAATAAACTACAAAGTTATTCCACAAAATATGTGTAACAACTTTGTAGCTGCTTCTTATCATGCAATTAATTGAATGTGTGGCCAGGGACCCCTGTGACTGGGAGCCTCGCCACTTGATTGTAGCTCCCAGCTGGGGGAGCCCATGTGCACCCCCAAGCCTGGGAGCTCCCATTTGATAGGGCTCACAGCCACAGGGGGGACCCATACAGCCTTGAGGCTAGGAGATCGCAACAGTTGTGGTCTCTCAGAGACGGGAATGCATGGGCACTCCTGCAGCTGGGAGTCCCTTCAGCTTAGGGGGCTCCCAGCCATGGGAGCTTGCTTCCTGCTGGTGCAGGGAGAGCCCAGGATTGAGCTTCCCCTATACCAGGAATAAAGTGTGATGGGATCTGATTTATAATCCCACAATCATGCCTCCTGCCATGCATGTGTGGATTATATCCCATCATGCCTTTGCCTATACATGTGGAGAGGCCCTAGAAGTTAGTAGGTCACCGTCCCACTATTTGTGGAAAATCAGCACCAGTTGTTGCAGGTGCTCTCGGTGATAGGCAGGTTTCCAACTGGCAAGCTTGTGCAATTGTAGGCTGCCAGGCTTAAGAAAACTGAGAACTTCCTTAACACATGGTGAATAACAAATGGCAGCATAGAATAAGAACAGAGGCACTAGTTAATGAATGCTTCTCAAGCACCAGGCTGAAGACATACAGACAGATTCCAGCATTCATTGGCATTTAGTTATGCCAGATGTTATTAGTGTGCCTTACAGGTTAAAATTTACACTTAGGTGCATGCAGAGTTCTGTTAAAGCCTACTGAAAGCCTAAAATACATATAAAGGTAACAAATCTGACTCTATGTTACTAATACATGACACATCTTTTGACTGTTGATTACAAAGTCATAAGTCAGTTCATTTCAATGAGATGCTCTTTATGTATTCTAATTTAGCATAAAGATCAAAATCACACACCTTAAGTGTGAATAATGTGCTTGTATTGGAATTAAAAAGAATGAAAGCTTGAAATTATTCAGGAAATCTCATTAAAAGCTGGTTTTTGGCTTATGATGAAAATACTGACTCTACAAACAAGCAAAAGACTATTTCAATACGGTGTTAAAAAGTAACAAGAAAAAGAATCTAAAGTCACGGGTTTTTTTCTAGTTACTGTAAAATTTATATCTGTGTCATCTTACTTTAGGATCTTTTCAGACCATCACAGAAGACTTCCCAGTATTAGTCAGTTTGCTATGTCTAAATCTTTAACCCAATTTCTTGATGCATTGCTCAAGGGAAAAGAAGATCAATACGGCTGCCCAAGCAGAATATAACACACCAATAGATATAGTGTGGTCTCTTTTTCATTTTTAACAAAATGCTGCTGATTATGTGGGAAAATGCAGGATAAAGAAATGAAGGAGGGAGATCAATGGGGAAAAAACCACTTATAGACTGGAGCAGTAAGAAGCTGCAACCATACAGATCACTAGAGAGCAACCTAGCTCTCATTTAATAGAGTGTAGAAAGAAAGGGTCCATAACTGTGCCATCAGTTAATGTTTAAAATAGCATGTTAGTTTTGTTCAAAAGGATTACAAATAAATTATGGATGGCTAATATGGCAAGAAAAAGCAAAAAGCATAATGCTGAAGTATGTTTAAGAGTACTCAGTTTCTAAAAATCTGTATAGCACCTTTCACAAATATGTATTTATTGTATTTTTATATTGTGTTAGTGATTTAAGGCCCCCAGTTTATGCCTGTTGTTACAGGCACTGTTCATTCATGTAACAAAGACCATTCCTATTCCAAAAAGCTTTCAACCCAAGCATAAACTGAGGGGCAACAGCTGGATATGGCAGACAAACAGGGAGCAGTTAGTGACAGCTGAGACTGTTAATGACTAATGTAACAGTAAAAATACACTGGTTGCCCTATGAATGTCCACTGTTTGGTAGGCATCCTGGCACAGGTGAGCTTAAGTAGAGATACCAAGAAGTTTTATTTATTTCTTCCTTGTGGATTTTGATATTGTACAGAAGTGTGCTCTGGAAAGAAGCGTAAAGGTGCTTATTGGAAAATTTGGAAAATCTGCAATGAAGGCTAGCATTGACTTCTTGATAGTATGCGAGATGTCTTGAAGACCTATAAAAGTGAAGACTGTGCTCTTTCAAGGCAAGCAATGTACTGCAGCCAAACTACCAGCAAGGTCATAGTTTGGTAAATAAGATAGTAACCAGGCAAGAAATTAAGTTTTGTTTTACGATGCTCACTGGAACTAGCAGAGCAAATACCAGAAGGAAGAAAGGTCAACATAGACAGAGACCTAACATCTGAAATAGTAGATGACAAAAACAAACACTGAGGACCACACAAAGTGAAAGATGAGGGAGGAAGAGAATGCTGAGATGAACCAGATCATTAAACTATGTGCAACGGGCCTGAAATGTCAGACAGAGAATATAATTCCACATTTACAATGTAATCAACAGAGGTAGCTAAATAAGAGGATGACAGCAAAGTAGGGAAAGACCAGGAAAACTCAATGAACTATATGATTCTGTACCAACTACAAGTGAGGAAATAAGACCACAACAGAACTGAGCCAAAGGTGAATCACAAGAACTGAGCCTTAAGAAGGCACAATAGTTTTAGCTGTAAGAAATGTTGGACTGTAAGGCTGAATGACACTTCTAAGGTCTACGTCAGGGGCAGGAAAATTCCAGCCCATGGGTGGATTGGGCCCACAGTGGACTCAAGTTCCCAGCGGCCCCTGCCCATGTTGCGGCAGCCAATTACCATGGAGAGCTGCTCAGAGGCCAGGGCTAGTATGTTACAGTGGTGACAGTGTGGTCTGGAGTGTGTGGGTAGCGGATCGCAGTTCTGCCCCAGCTCCAAACCATGCTGTCACCACCACCAGATCCCAGCCCTGACTCTAGAGCAGTTTCCTACCCAGCTGTGTGCCCTGCCAGCACTGCTGGACTGGTCTCCATGAAAACCCTGGCCCTGCGCTCTCATGGCCCCACTGCTGCTGGAGTCTTCATGGAAACTGGCCGCAACAACATGGGCTGCTGCAAAAATGGAGTCCGGCTGCTGGCTGGATCTGCTATTTTGCCCACCCTGATCTAAACTGTAGGAATCTGTTGGTCAAATAGAGATACAACTTCAACTAGAGTTGAGATTGCAGCCTGCTGGTACAGTCTGCAAAACCAGAACTTTCTAGCAAACTTCCATTCTCCCATCCTACCTGTGCTTTGAGACAATCTTGACTTAACATTGTTGTCTTTGGCTAGTAGGGAGATATTTATCCAAATTCCTCTGTATAGGAGTAAAAGCTTCTGTTGCTGGATGCTCAATGTATGCTTTTCTTCTTGCTCTTCAGGTGGATTCCTATGCAGGGCCATTCTCCTAAAATCCTATGCTCTTCAAGGAGCCAGGAAGCTTCCCTAAGCAACATCCTAGGCCCTATCTCAGTGCTTGTAGAAGTCAACAGAGTTGCTTCTTGTTGGTTGAATGGATTAGGGTCTACAGCAGGAATTGGTAATATATACCCTGCAGGTCAGATCCAGCCTATGAAAGTCCAATCCAGCATGAGGGATTGGTGGCATGGACCTGCCCTCTGCTACCCATCCCCTATGCAGTGATCCCCTCCACCACAGAGCCTGCTGGTCTGCCTCGTCTGTGCTTCTCTCTCTGCAGAAGTGAGTGCAGGCAGCTGACTGCTCCACCAATGGAGACGTCCAGCCTACCCCAACAAAAGGGTCAAAATCAATGATGCTCCCAAGAACTGTGCTCTGGGACTTGGGCTGATGATAGATGACTAATCGCAAAATAAAAAGACTCAAAACTAAGCAGCTGTGTAGCAGACAAAGAAGATCTTTGTCTTCTCCAATTTCCAGCTGGACACCAGGGATAACTATGCTTCCCACCTGTAACTGAAAACACACCTTCCAAAAATGCCGGAAAAGAGGATGAAAGCAGAGAAGTAACAATAAATAACGAGCAGTCTCTAATACAGTACTTGAAACTGTGCTTGGGAATTTTCACCTGCCTTATATAGCTGCCTTTAGTTCTTTGTAAGAAGGGATGGTCTCTGCAGGAGGCATGTAGAGTGCTGCTATACTGTCCAGCTTCCAGGATGCCACACAGCCAGCCCACCTCAGAGGGAGCACTGCAGGTACCTAGCAATGGGTTGGCACCAATGCTGCATCTGCTGGCCTTTCAGCAGGACTACTATCACTCCATGGCACCATGACAGCAGTAGCATAAGAACAAGCTCGCTGGTGCCGGATAGCCTCCCAGTCAGATCATGGAATTAGACCTCCTAGTGCCTATTTTTGTCCATTTTCCCAAATGTATGCTGCCATAAATGTGGTGGAAAATGAGGTAGCAGCACATATGTCCAATCCTGTAGCGCATTTCTGGGAGCACTCCTAAAGCACTGAAACTTTGATAAGGTCCCTGAGGCCAGGTACAGACATTAAACTTTTATGGACATAAGTGATCAGAAACTGGTCTATACCAGTAACAGAACAGAAATTTGGCGCACACAGACTGGTTTAAAAATGGTAGAACTTGGTCCAAGATTTGCTCCCGCTACCAAAGGGTGAATGTGTGTTCTATTTGTTGCCAATCTAAATTATGCCGCTTAGAGAAAACCACGTAACTTAGATCGATTTTGCTTCAGGCTTTTTGAATGTCTATACCTAGCTTAAGGGTTTAAAAATGAGATAATCCACTAGATAAGTCAGCCTGCTTCAGAGCCAGTGGGACAAATACATAGGTAAAAGTCTGGAAGGAATTATGCCTAGAGACCTACTGAATTCATGGAGGAAGCGGGCTGTGCAACTGCTTAATCTTGCAGGATCCCCCATGCACCCCCTTCTCCCCCCACCAATTGCCGAAGGGGCCTTGACGCTCACTCCTGATTGGCAGGGAGGAGAAAACTGTGGTTATAAATATGGTGCTGTTTTTGCTTCCCAGCTGGTCAGCAGCAAGCAGCAGGCCCATCAGGGCCCCTTGGCCAATCAGCAATGGGAAGGGGTACACAGGGGAACTTGCAAGATTAAAGGTACTGCAGTGCAGCTCACTTCCACTGTGAATTCGGTAGGTCCCTAATTATGCCTTCTTCCTTGATCTCCACCCATATGCAGGTTATACCAGCTGATATTCCCACACAGACAATCAACAAAAAGGTAGAAAATTGCTGTTGCTTTTGTCACAACCCAGTGATTTTGGTGCCTTGGCACTATGGAATTTTCTTGTCACATGAGAGCCTCTTGCACAGCGAGGGTTTTTGCTGCATAAAGAACCCGCGTGCAGGAGAGAGTTCCCGCCAATTTGCAGCTGTCTTTGCAGGGTGCATTTTCCCTTTGCAGCACAGAAATGCACGGTGCAAAGAGTTCCCGCTATTTGAATGCAAATTTGTGTCCCGCTATTGGCTGGTGCTAAATTATTCGCACGTGGCGGCTGGTAATTGGCTTGCTGGCCATTTAAAAATTAGCGCGACTTCCGCCCAAGTCGAAGAACTTTGAGCACGCTGCAGAGTGCCCCTAAAGAGATCTGACTTGCGGCTAGCTGGTCAATAGACTGATCACCTATCGATCCTTCTTCCCGTCGCCGAGCGCAATCCCAGACGTACCCTTTTCCTGCCGGCTTAAGTTATGGACGGATTTGCTGGCTTTGGCCTCGCCAGCTGGAACAACTTACATTGTTGTTCAGACGACCGGACCATTTCCGTCGCAACCACCCGCGACGTAAGTAAAGTTTTACCACCATTAAACCTCGTCTGCCTCTCCATTCACCAGCCTGCCCTGACGAACAAGCAATTTCTAAATCACTTCGGGTCGGCTCCGGCCGTCCGAGACATGGCGACGAGGATGGTATTAAAGGGCACGGTGATGGAGAAGAACCTAATTAGGTGCTGCCCCTGACACACCGGGACCCGCCACGTAGAGAATGCTAACGATCTATGGGCGCATATCGCTTACCACCAGGCGGTAGAAGGGGAGGAAAGAAGTATTGATGGCTACTTCTCCATAAAAAGAGAAGAAGCCGTAGTGAAAGAATGGAGAACAAAGCTATCCCTTAGGGAGTTCGGATGCATAATGGGGAGCGACCGGGTTTATTATCGGCCCCCGGAGGAAACATCAACCATATCCCTAGCCGGGGTAAAGGTGCGGAAAGCAGAAAAGTTGACCCTGCTCAGGAGTTCGCCCAATGCACCCGATACTTAAAGGAGGGGGGGGAACCCACCCCCGTGGACTGGTTCAACTGTCCGGATTTGGTGCCTGAGTCGCGGGGCCACGAGCTCCTCGTTCAGCTACGGGAGGATTTGGAAACTAAGGGCCGTCACAAGCTGAAGTGGGGTCTAATTAAATGGAAAAAGAGAAAGATGATGAATGTGCTGTTCCGTGCAGTAACGGGCCTACTAAGGGAATACGTGAATTTGGAGGTTCAGATGCATACTGCGGGTAAGGAGTCGCTGGAGCGGACAGCAAAGGGCTCCGGAGCAGCGTTTATTAACAGTGCCAGCCGCATGATGCTGTTAGCAGAAAATGGCGCTGAAAGAAGCACGAGCCACCCGGGGAACCCGGAAAAGAGGGGCAGAGTTTTGGAAGATCCGGCGGGGATCCGCCTAGTGACTCCACCCCCTGAGGTGACGTCGTTCCCAATGGCCACGGCTCCTTACCACGGGGAGGGGGCAATGGGAGGAGGGATATACCCAACGCTCCCAAATACAGAATTTAACTCTCTCTCTGCCGCAGCTCACCCGATAGCTGTGACGAAGCATGTTGAGGATGAAGAAGGTACCACGCGTACCACTGTTATCTCTCGCACACGCACCCGACCAGAGATACAAGAGCTTTGCAAAGAATCTAAAATAAGGCCGGAAGAAACCTTGGCCATGTGGTTAGGAAGACTGATAGTGGAATTTGGATCTGACACTCTGGATAAGGAAGAAGCGAGTGCCCTGACACGAAAAGCGGCGTGGAGCGGAGGGCGCGCTACTGATTTGAATGTGGTCATGGACAGTGCCCACTGGCCCATCCCACTCCCAGCGCTTGTGGTAGGACAGGTAACCCACAAATTTCACACCTGGCACGAGGGTTGCCCGCAGAAGGCTACTGCAGAACAACTTCTCCTGGCTATAGTTGGAGTGTCGTATCTCTCGTGGAGCCCAAGAACAAATCCAATGGGACTGACAGCAGTCCAGCGTAAAGAGAGATGGGCTCATCGTCACCTATCGGACCCCGGGGCAATTCCAACGCCCTTGGAAGCTATAGATGCCTGCGTGGAGGTATACGGAGGAGCGAATACTGTTACACTCTGACTCTTCTTGAACCCGATGGCAGGTCAACCAGTGGGAAATCTTTTAGGCCATCTCCCACGATTGCAGGCACTCATGAAGCAAGGTGAGGAAGCTTCTAATGACATAAGGGATCGACCTTCAGCATACCTAGCTGCAATATTGAGGCCTAGGCGTCAAGGGTATACCTCTCGGCAAGAGCCATGGGGGTCACCTCCAAGGACCCCAAAAGAAAGAACCCCAAAGGAAAGAACTCTGAAGGAAAGGACTATGTTCGGATTTCTTCTCACTTACTCGGACTAACAAAGGCTCAATTGAGACTTTTGGGAAACAAGGCCCAGGCCAGTATGGCTGAAGCATTGGGATTTAATTTCGAGGACTCGCCAAAAAATGAGTGACGGCCGTCGGCTCCACCGGCGGCCTTCACCAATTCAAACCCAATCCTACTGATTCTCGTCCATACACTGAACTCACTGTTTACAACCCTACCGATCTGGATGACGAACAACGGGTATTCTTCCTTCTCGATACTGGAGCTCAGACCAATGTGATTACCTCAATGATACTTCATCAAAAGACCACCAAGACGATCAAGGTACAAGGGCTTAACACTATCGCCGTCACAACAAAGGTCAAGTTTTGGGTTCAGGATCACCGATATCCCCTAGAGGCTGTTCTAGGGGGCATCAACATTTTAGGAATCCTGGGGATAAAAGCGCTTGACCTTAAAGAACAAGTGCTACGGGCATTACCCATTATTATCTCAGAACAGGACTGGCATCGACCAACGCTTCGTGACACTTCCACCTGGCGATATCGGCCAATCCCAACTAAGGATTCTCTAAAACAGTCCCTTACTGACCTTCTGCAGCAACTCGAGCAACGAGGCTGTATTAAGACCGTAACAGCCAGCACCTACCTATCATCAGGATGGGGAGTTGCGAAACCTGGGAAGCCTAATGAAGCCCAGTTGGTTGTGGACTATAGAGAAGTCAACAAAAGGTGTCAGGTACTTCAACAACCTAATCCGTCTACTCTGCCACAGTGTATGTTTGAGATGGCACAGTTCCAGCAAAGTCAGTGGGTCGGAGTCACATTGGATCTGAAAAATATGTTTTTTTCCATCCCTATAATTGACCCAGAAGGAATACTAAATATGTGTATTGATGGCATCATGTACAGGTGGACAGTTTGTCCGCAAGGATATCGCAATGCTCCATCATTAGCCACTGGTGCCATGAATAACACCCTGAAGAATTTTCAAGCCTTGCACTCTCTTCCCCCAGAAAAAGAATTAAAAATTTGGAGTTATGTTGATGATATTGCCATCATGGGTCGCGATAGTTCCGTAGTTGCCAGTGTAGTAAACCAACTAATTGCTCACCTTCAAAGTGAGGGATGGACAATCAACGAGGAAAAGTCAAGCCTACATCCTGTAGGTGACATTACGTTCCTTGGCACTCGATACACCGGTTCCATCTGCCACGGAGTCTCGCATGAGGGTCCTAACATCAATCCGCTAAAAACATTCCACCCTGTCACTAAGAGGCATTTTCAACAGCTTTTGGGTCATTTAAATTGGTATCGACATTATGTTGAACCCAGCGATTTGGCACTCCTCACTAAATTAGAGCGACAAATTCGTGACAAGTCCCGAAAGTCCACGCCTTGGACGGAAAAGGATCACCAGAGTCTGCTTCGCCTGCTAACCACGGTTAAAGGTACGCAACTCCATGCCATCAATCTGGGTGAGTCACTAACCGTAACCCTCAGGTTCACCACCAATCATGTGTGGGCTGTCGCACATAATTCTCGTGATGAGCTAGTATATACAGCCCATAAAACGCTTCAAGCGGCACAACATCGATATGGAGCTATAGGAAAGATTCTCCTAGCCGAATAATTGGTGGAGCCATTAGCAAGGGGGCATGGGACGTTATGCGCTCCTGGTGCCACACTGTTACCCTTGCTGGACGCGGGAAGAATCGACCCACATTTTCAAGGGAAGTCTAAGACCTGGAATATGCTAGTACTTACCCACCATTATAATTGGCATTGTTGGAGGTTGGAAGACACGGTACCTGATCCAAGCTCAGAAGATGAGGAAAGGGTTCCTACATTGTATGGAACTTCAGCCCCAGCGTGGATGGCCTCAGATGGAACCTCCCGACATGAAGGAGGCTATGGATACTACTGTAAAGCTTGTCACGATAAGGAAATATTCCAAGCCGACCCAGATGATAATTCGTCCCAAAAATGTGAATTATTAGGATTCCTAAAGGTACTAGAGCATTGTCTGACACATCATGACGATACACTCCCCGTTCCAATTATTGCCATTGATTCGCAATATATCTATAAAATTCTTACTGGCATAGCTTTTCCCACCGAACACTTGGATGATTGGCAAGACATCTGGAGGACGTTAACTAGATTTGTATGCCTTCTGTTGGTTAGGCACACTAAGTCCCACCATCCAGATACTGATCCAGTACATGAGGTTATTGATAAGCCTTTGGAAGATCCATTCCGGACCGACATGGTTTTGCCTATCACATCTACCTCCAGTCCTGAAGTAAATCCATTCCTCGCGTGGCTTCATGAAAATTGGGGTCACCCAGGACCACGGGCTTGTCATCAATGTTGGTGCCAAACCCTTACAGAGCCAGCCTCATATGGAGCTCGGCGTGATTGGGAGAAGGTAGGTCAGGCTTGTGGGATATGTGCTAAAGAGAAGTGTCATAAAACCACACATCAGATTGGAGCTTTCGATTCTTCACAGTTTCAGGCAGGAAAAGTTTGGCAGGTAGATCTGCTAGGACCCCTCCCAGGGTCTAAACCGCCAAATAAAGGACTAGTTGTGGTTGATTTGGGAACGAGACAGTTGCAGGTTATCCCTCTGCAGAAAAGTAATGCCACTGCTGTCATTTCTGCTTTGACTGCTGTATTTGCCACCTGGCAACCTCCTCATAAAATTCAGTCTGATGGAGGACCTCCATTTAACTCTAATGCTCTGGATAAATTTGCTCGTCTTCACAATGTAGCATGGCATCTTCATTTGCCGTACCACCCGCAGTCCAACAGTGTTGTGGAAAGACACATAGGTCTGTACAAAGAGCAACTTCGCCTTAGAGGAGGAGGGACGTTTAAAAATTGGACTAAATTTAACCACGATGTCCTTATTTCACTAAACACTGCTAAACCGTTATGGGACAAAGCTAATGTCCAGAAACCCCCGCCTTGGAAACCCAAGTTCCTGCCAGAGGAATTAGTATGGATCTCAATACCTCACCCTCATCAGTCTCATCCACAAGTTCACAAAGGAACCGTTCAGCGGTCGGGACAATATCCCAATACCTATTCTGTCCAATTGGAAGAGAAGCCCGATCGTCCTTCTATTATCGTTCATCACAACTGGATGACTCGCCGTTCCGACGTTCACCCAGTATCCTTACAGTGAAGCCAATTATGATTCTTTCTTGTTTTGTTTTGTCTTGTTATTCTGTTTTCTTCACAGGTTTGACCCCAGCAAAAGCGGCAATCCACAACCACCTGATTATGAGATCAGACTGCAGTCCATTCGAAGCCAAAGAGTGATGGTTGTGAGGGAGGCACTGAGACGACAAAAGCCCATTTGCTCAGGACTTGTTATGACACTATTTTTCATTTTGTTAAGTGTTTACTGACATTGTCTGTTATAGGAGAAGACGGACCGAAGCGGATGTTCTCCAATCAGACGATGATCAACGGTTATTGTTATGTGTTCAAAATTATTGTATGTTGTAATTTGTCAAAAAGACCGGTCTGTCAAGTTATTTGTTTATGTGTTTATATATATATAGATATTGGTTGTGAAGGCTTTGCCAAGTCAGTGAATCCTCTAACAAAGATGCCGTATGATGTGCTCATGTGTCTAAAATTCCAGTTGTGCCGTCGGCAAGGGGGCATGTCACAACCCAGTGATTTTGGTGCCTCGGCACTATGGAATTTTCTTGTCACATGAGAGCCTCTTGCACAGCAAGGGTTTTTGCTGCATAAAGAACCCGCGTGCAGGAGAGAGTTCCTGCCAATTTGCAGCTGTCTTTGCAGGGTGCATTTTCCCTTTGCAGCACAGAAATGCACGGTGCAAAGAGTTTCCGCTATTCAAATGCAAATTTGTGTCCCGCTATTGGCTAGCGCTAAATTATTCACGTGGCGGCTGGTAATTGGCTTGCTGGCCATTTAAAAATTAGCACAATTTCCGCCCAAGCCGAAGAACTTTGAGCACGCTGCAGAGTGCCTCTAAAGAGATCCGACTTGCGGCTAGCTGGTCGATAGACTGATCACCTATCGATCCTTCTTCCCGTCGCCGAGCGCAATCCCAGACATACCCTTTTCCCGCCGGCTTAAGTTACGGATGGATTTGCTGGCTTTGGCCTCGCCAGCTGGAACAACTTACATTGTTGTTCAGATGACCGGACTGTTTCCGTTGCAACCACCCGCGACGTAAGTAAAGTTTTTACCACCATTAAACCTCATCTGCCTCTCCATTCACCAGCCTGCCCTGACGAACGAGCAATTTCTAAATCACCTTGGGTCGGCTCCGGCCGTCCGAGACAGCTTTGTTTTGTTTTGGGGTTTTTCTTTGACAAAAAAGACCAACCCCACTCTGGATAGAAACATTTCAGGTCCCCAGTATCAGTGGGAATCCTACCAGACATTCACACCTTAAATACTGCACCATGTGGATCCTACTCAGAGAAGGTAGGAAATTATTTTTTCTCTTGTTTTTCCTGCGTGTTGACAGAAAATCTAGTCTGTAAAGCTGAAACATAGTGTCCCTGGAGGTCCTGTCCAGTGCCCTGGAGGAGTGTAAGACATCACAGAGGCCCGCATCCCTGACACCTCTCTTGTTGAACTGCTAAGTTAGGCAGGAGCAGAGGTTTCAGCGTGTTGCCTTGTCTTGACTTTCCAATATTAGTACACTACTGTTCTTCACTGTTCTTACTAATACAATTTGGTCATAAATGTGTCACACACTACAGAATTATGTGCCCTGTAAAAATATTGCTATAAAGCATGCAGAAAGAGCAACATGGCTTACTTAGTATTGCTATTGACTCTTACATTTTTGCATTTTCTAAGATTTTAGTGATATTTAGCTCTAATTTTTTTGCATTGCGTTCACACTGATTTTGTCTTGCATCTACTTTGGCTTGGTGAATTACAACATTTTGATAAACTTTATTAAACTGTGTTTGCCCTGGCCTCACCCTGATACGCACCATGCTGCTTAATATATTCCCCTTCTCCGATTTTCTCCACTGCAACTGCAGTTATTCTTCACACCCCATCCACACCGACAACCCACATTTGCACTGCTAATTGAGCACTGACCACCTTTCTGTAACTCACACAGCAGGGCCCTGCTATTTACTGGATCTGTTATCACAAAAAACAAACTTAAAAAAGAGCACAGTAAAAAGAAGATGAAGAAAGAATATGGCAGAATACAGAAGGTGCAGAAGTATATGGAATTATAGTTCAATTTTCCTATGGAAGACGAGCTGGGGCAAGGAGGCATTTTTCAACATGACTTTATTAACCTATAATATTATCCTTGCCCTCTCCCCCTTGGACAGCACACACAGCACAGTGAAACTGCAGTTTTTAAGAACCTTTATTTTCCTGGCATTGTAACTAGGTTACCTCAATTCAGTGCCAATTTTGAGGACTAATGTTAGGCAGGGATTAATGACAAGCATTTATTTACTCTACTGGGTCTGGAGTCAGAAAAGGATGTTATTTCAAGCCAAGAACTCTTGATTCACATATTCTAAAGGTAGAAGGCTCCAACATAACCAGGCCATAGCTTTACACAATAGTCATGTTCTTGGACATCAGTAATAACATTTTAAAGGGTTAGACTTACTCCTGGATCTGTGCTGCCAGGCATATTATTTATCTATACATGTACAAATGTGACCATCCCCTTTTTGTAGGTAGAGAAACTGATACATAGAAAATGTTAAGGGCAGAATTTTAACAAGCACCCCAGTCTCATTTTCTGAAGTGACGTAGGCCGTTATGCTCCTCAGTCAATTCAGAACTTTTGAAAATGTCACTGTTGGGTTCTGAACCCAAAGACACTTAGGCACATGCTTGAGCATGCGCACAGTCGTCAATCTTTCCTCACTCTTTTCTTTCCTCAAATGATTATTATGGGCATGAATCTATCACTTTGCCACTGTAAAGTGAAGGAGCCAGCTCCTGATTTTTTTGCAGCCCCCTAACAGAACCACGACCTTCCTCTCTGTTATCTCTTCCTTCCCCATCCATCTTCCTCCTTTCCACATATACCAACTTTACAAGGAGTTGTGGCAGCCCCACTGCTGGAGAATTCAGATCTTGTAGTCTATGACTTCGGACCTTTCAGTCTGGAGTCCTGTAGCTGTACTGTCTTGTTAGAAACAGTGCATGGAGTTAGGAAGGAAAACCACTTCATACAAAAAAGCACAAGCCATACTGTTGCTTTTCCTAATCTGTTTATACAGTGACGTGTGTTTCTATTTTGAGACATAATCTTTGGCATTTTTGCCCTTTATTTCAGCTTTCCAATCTGTTTGGGATGTTTCTGTCTCTATAAACTGCAAAATATTTTAAGTTGACTGTTGTTAAAAATGCTAACTCATGAATAATTCTTTTAAAGTCTAATTGGATTGATAAATGTCAAAAGTGTGTGTGTGTGTGTGTGTGTGTGTGTGTTAATGTAGAAACTAACTTATATGGGGACATTAGCACAATTTTTATGAAAGATTTCCCTGTCTTTTGCTGTAAGAGACTTTCTGGTTACAGAACACCTCCCTTAAAACAGGTTTCTTTACAGAATCTACTTTTGATCCCAAGAAACCTTTTCAGAGTAAATTGTTTGGGAGGGGTAAGAGCAATATATCAAAGGTAAAATATTTGATATAAAACAGCATAGTAACATGGTGCAATTGCAAAGGCTCCTTTTAAACTCACTGCTGGCTGTATATTAACCAGATGACTTAACATCAATATTTTTATCCTGCTTAGTAATGATGACCTGGGTATGAGCATCATTGCAAAATCATAAACTGTAAATCCAGACATATGCCAAGTTACACATTTTTCTATTGGCAACTCAAAGACTACAATAAAGAGTATACGGATTGACCACTCTTTATAGGTTAGGCTTGAATTCTGCCCATTTACCTGTATGAAAAAATATAAATAAGTGCATCAAACATTTTATATATGTCATTGTTTACTTTTGTTTTCACAGACTGTCTCACTGAAACATTTCAGCTGGCCATAAAATTGTCTTTTGCCATGAGGAATCAATGATTAAATGTTTTAAATGTAATATTCAGCTGAAAAAGTCTTTCCAACAAATAGTAGGCATGACCTTTCTGCAGGCAAAGCTAACTCATACCCTGGACCACACATTAAGTGAATCAGATGAGAACCCAGGGGCTGCACATTAACATGTTGTGGGCCACATGCAGACTTCAGGCCATTGTTTGACAGCCCTGCCTTTAGACATCATCATCCTCCTCAAATAGAAAAAGCTGAAAGAAACAGGAAAAGTTCCAGCATCAATTATTCAGAACTTACAAGAATGGCACTGTCCTCAAAAATTGGGCTGTCAATCTGGTAAGGTGCTGAGCAGTCTTGCTTGATCCAGCAGTACACTTATGTACACACTGGACACATCTACACATAAACATTTACTGTGCAGTAATCAAAATTACTGTGCAGTAACTGAAAATTACTGCTCAGTATGGGTGGCATCTACACAAGCATGCCCGTACTCTGCAGTAAATATAGCAATTTATGCCAACTTGGGAGTAAATTTGATACCTGCTTCATGCAGGCATTAAATTTATGCCCAATTAGTTACTGTGCAGTAACACACATGCAGAAGCCGGTGTGTCAGACCACACATACCGTTAATGTTCTTTAACACCTTCACATATAGATGCCAGCCTATTCCTGCTGACTGCCCAGTAACTTAGTGTGTAGTAAATTTAAGCCAGCATAAATGCACGTATAGACACACCCACAGAGTAATATGAGGAGCTTCGTATATGCTGATGATTTATGCATCATATCTCAAGAGAAGGACTTTGCCATTGTCAAGAACAGACTAACATGCACTGAGCAACCTCTCAGATAACTACAATAAGGACCAGCTTCACACCAACCCAATCCAGACACTGGTCACAGGTTTTCACCTAGACCATAGAGAAGCCAAGTGGAAATTAAACATCATCTGGGAAGGAATCCCACCTACTAATCACTTGAGCCCTGTGTACTTTCAGGTTACATGGAACCAAGCACTTACCTTCAATGCACATGCAGAGAAGACAGAAGGGAAAGTCACTATCCACAACAACATAATGCAAAAGTTAGTCACCGCCAAGTGGGGAGATAACCCAGCTACATTACAAACTACTGCTATTGTCTTGTGTTAATCCACTGCAGAGTATGCACATCCATGGGAATGAGTAGTTCATGCCAAGAAACTAGACCCAGTTTTAAACAACAGCTCTCATGAAATAAAAGGATGTCTAAAGCCAACACTAAAGGATAACCTATACTTACTGGCTGGCATTGTACCACCCAATATCAAAAGAAAGTCAAAAAGAAAGATCAAGGCAGCTGGAAGCCCTCAGGCACCTACTCTATGGCCATGCAGAAGTAATTAAATGGCTTAAAACCTGAAAGAGTATTATGACCAGAGTTGTGCCATTGGACATAATGGCTGACTGAGTGAGATTGAGGTTATGGAAGGAAAGATGATGCTAGGGATGGGCAAAGTCTGGCCTGTGGTGGACTCCATTTCCTAGCATCCCCTGCCCGTGACACTCCCAGGGTCACCCTAGAGACTGGCCCAAGAGACACTGGCAGGGTGCATGGCTGGACGGGGAGCTGCTCTGGGGCTGGGATCCTGCAGCAGTGACAGCACAGGCGGAACTGGAACAGAGCCACAATCTGCTACACACATGCCCCTGTGATGCACACAGGTTCTGTGGGCAAGGGGCGGATCATGGCTCTGCCCTGGCTCCAGCTCTGTGCTGTCACTGCCGCAAGATCCCAGCCCCGGCCCCAGATACAGCTCCCCACCCAGCCACATGCCCTGCCAGTACTGCTTGGGCTAGTTTCCATGGAGATCCTGGGAGCACAGGGCTACCTCTCCTGGGGTCTCCATGGACCTCTGCTGGAGCAGCATGGGAAGGGGTTGTTGGGAAATAGAGTCCCACCCCTGGATAACACACAATCAGGTGCTCTGAAATAGACCTGGAACCCCAGGAGGACCTTCCCAGAGGGACTGATTTAGACTGGCCAACATGACGATGCCCGAATCACTTGCGCACGTAAACGAGAAGATCAAAAACAAACAATCAAATGGGGCTACTCTACTGACACAAATATATGCAAGGGCAGTGCAGTGCAGCCTATGGAGCACCTGCTTGTTTGCCAACTCCTTGGTAAGACCTATGCAAAGGAGGACCTCACTGAAGTAATGAAAAGAGCCATCACTTGTGCACAGTTCAGAAAAAAGGACAATGAGAAAAAGAAGAAAAATGTAGTTTATGACAAGGACATGAGAAAAAGAAGAAAAACAGCAACTAAAGGTGTTGCTTTTAGCAATAACAGCTGAAAAATGAACTGTAATTTTTTAATTGATGAGGTCTTTTACAAACTAAGATGCCAAAAATATGTGTGCGCCTTTTTTTTTTTTTTTTAACTTTTACAAATCCTAAATTTAGGCTTCCATAGTACTGCTTTGGTATAATCACAACAGTCAAGAGTAGGATTGGATTCTACACTTTTGGTGGTGCCATCACCCATTAAAAGGAAACATGGAAAATTGAACAAAGATGTGAAACATATGTGAAGGGATAAAGGTCCAATATTGCAAGATGATGAACGTTTCTAAGAGGTATTGAGCATTTTTCTGGGTTAGGATCAAGTCCTTTGTGATTTCATGTCTAAGCAATCTCTGTTTCCACAGCGAATCCCTCTGAAGTCTGGAGTTAGGCTTATTAGTTTAGTTCCAACAACGTGCTCCATATGATAAGACTTGTCTAAAAATGCCAAGGAGTTCATGTAAGTGTTGCAGGATAAAACTGACTCTCTTTCAAAACAGCTTAGTGATGTTAAGCTTGCTATACATGTAGTTTTGCTGATTTGGGATGTTAAATCCATTTGTCAAATGTTTTCTGGTTAACTTTTAACATATGGGTGACTTTTAACCACCAAAGGGATATTGTGGAGGTGCCCACAGTGCTTGATTCTTCATTTTCTGTTCTGAAAACCCTCAAGTATGGCTGGATAAGTACACACTTCTTACAGTGTTTTCTCTCCTCCTGTTTCTAGGTTGTTGTGGACTTATTTCCCCCTGCTGCCCTGTTTTTCTCACTTTCATCTCAATTGATTTTCTTAAGCTCTTTAAAGTAACCATGCTTGACAACTGGTGAAAAAAAAAACAAATAAAAACCAAAAATAAACTTGCCAGATTGTTCTTCCCAAACTGAAAACTCTACACAAGCTCCACACTGAGTTATAAGTAAGAGAGAGAACACAGATTCTTTTGGAGCAATGAAAGGCACGAAGGAATGTCCTTTCTGGCCCTAAAAAGAGTGATCCCATAGCAACAGAACATATGTAACTCCTTATATTTGTTAGCTGTAAGTCCCATAACAGCAATGCCACGAAAGCACAATATAAGTTCCCCACTGCATAGCAGACTGACATCTGGCTGCAAAATGTTTGTCCCCTCACCCAGAAATGAGTCATCTTTACATTGTGCACAGCACCCTTAATCGTGTTCCCAAATTATATTTGTAAAAATATAAAGACTTGCCTTTCTGTATTAGATAAGTAGTCCCCTTAATCCAATATCTTTCAACTAACTGGCACCAGATACTTCAAACCAAGTTGCAAGAAACCCTGTGTAGACCACTTATAAAAAGCATCCCTCCACAAATATCTGTTCTAAAACATATACCTTGCATATTCCTGTTAGGAAGTATAAATGTCCGGTCCTCTTTTGAAACCTTCAAAGTTTTAACGTTAAATGTGGATAGTCTGAAAACATGTTTCCTTTGATTAGTTTCATACTTGCTGCTTTTCTCTTTCGGTGAATGTCCATTTGTTCTCATATGTCCCAGGGTGAACAGAAATACCTGCTCTATCTTCGTTTTACAATTCATTGTTTTGCAGATCTTTGTCATATCTGCTCTTAGGTAAACCATTACAATTTTTTCAGTCACTCTTAAAAGAGTTTTGTTCTTTAATGATTTCTTTGTCATCTCTGAACTCTCTGTATCTCCTATAACTTTTATCTCCTCTACGCCTAGCTCTAGCCAGCAAGAGTGAGAAACAAGTGAAGAACCAGAGTTAACTAAACTCCACTGGGCAAATATGATTTACTTTTGCCTTCCAACCTTTGCAGCAATTTGTAACAATGCAGAAAGGATATCTATCTGCTGACTAGGTAGAGTTTTCCACCCTCTTTGCCCTGAGTTACAAGGTGCAAATAACTGTGTCAAATGCAGGCAACAGAGAATCAGGTCAATTCAGTAATCATTCTCAAGTAGATCATTTGGTTCTGTATCTCCTGACAATACAAGCATTTCAATAAACAAATATTTAGAAATAAATTCGCACTGATATTACCTGGTGAAATCCTTTAAAATTACAATTGATACTGATCATACCTAAATCAAGCCATCAAAAATCATATAAAGCAAAGCTGTTTTTTCAGTTGAAGTCATCAGGCCATATATTGTAAATCTTCATTAGATTTGCCAGAGAATTCTGTAAATTCTTGCCAATTTTCACATAATCTTAGAATCTGGGTGAGATTCTGTACTGTATTTCTAAAAGGCATGCTTTCAACTTTAAGCTGAACCTAAGGTCAATTAGACTTAAGCAGATGCCTAATTCAAAGCACAAGCTTAGTTGCCTTTCTGAATCAGAGAGCTTTGGGTTAAGATAGAAATAACAGTGTCCTGTAATCACAAACAAGATACAGATGAAAGGGTACTGAGTATGAAGTTTTATAAATCTAGTGTCCCCCACTAATTAGAATATCTGTAGCATAATAATAGTGAATCTAATTATTTTGGTTATCTTTTGGTGGGCATATATGAAAATATATATCTTAACTTTCAAATCTTGACATAACTAATGACAGCACAGTTTTCTGTCTCCACGTAATTCGTTTTTCACTTCATGCAGGGATGACTGATGAAATTCATTTCTGGCTGGGAGAACATCCCCCAATACAGACAGTATCATACCAGAATATTTCAACTTAATTCACTGCATAAACATGACAGTATTAATGGATATGAGCACCCCCCTCTCCCCACCCTGCTCTCTTTCCCTAAAATTACCTGCCATATATCAGTGAAACTTTATGAGATTTATTGCCAAACAAGGCTCCCCTTACTGATACACTACAGTTCTCACTTCTCAGCAGGAATTTTGTATTAGTAAAGCAAGTAGGATTTGGGTCTTAAACTTTCTTTTAGGATTATGTATCTTGTAATTCATTTAAACTAAATGAAAAAATATTAATACAGAATTAGAGGTGCATGAACATACTAATCTCTCATTGGCTTTAAAGGGGGGTCTAGAATATGTATGGAATGCAAAATTGGATCACAGGATATTAAGTTACACATCTATTATTAAACAGGCTTGAAGTGGCCAAGTAATGCTGCTAATGAAATTCTAGTTTTTGTATTTAATTTTCAAATTTGCAACCTTGACACTAAATACATATAGCCAGGATTTTGCTTGTGAGTTAGAAGTGTATCTTGTGCAACTTCATTGGTTTTAAGTTGCAACTAATAGGAATAACACTTGAGAAACAAAAAACGTAGAGTGCAAGTATAACTTATGTATAATTTAATGGTAATGTTAGAGGCTAGAGACAGAAATTACGCATAAAGTGGTATAAGTGATCGGAAACCAGATCAAATCTGTAACATAACAGAAATTCAGTGCACATAAACTGCTTTCAAAATGGCCAAAACTGGTTTAGGATAAATCTGGAGGATGTAACATCAGACTTAACTGATTTAGGTTAAATTGATTTATTGAACTTCCATCGCAGATCCCATTCAGATTCAAGTTAACTCACAGTCCCCGGGCATCCCAGGATACTGTGCACCTTCCCTGCAACCCCACCTCACAGGGTGGGTAGGCTAGCCTTGGCCCAAGCTGTCTGCTCCACCTGAACAGGGAGGTACGCTCTAGCACCTTCCGGCTTCTGGCCTGGGCCACTGCAGGCATGAGGCTGTGAACGTCTGTTCACTTGCTTATCAGCAGGGACTAGGTTTTCCATTTCCCACAGAAAAATGGAGCAAACCATAGATTCCCAGTTTTTATCGGAGAAAATGCAGATATCCCCTTTTAGCACAGAAATGAGCAGATTCTCTGCTTTTGCAAAGAGCTCTTGCAGGCTGCCACAGTTCCAGCTTGCAAGAGCTGATTGCAGAAAGGGTGGTAAACCCCCAGCCCTGCCTAGAGGGGGAGGGAGAGGGGAATGGGCAGGGCCTGAGTCTGAGTTAGCTAAGGCTGGCCTCAGGCTCAGGCTTGCCTTTCACCCCTGGAGGTAAGTGGGGCTTGGGGGTTGTGGGTCAGGGTGTGGGGGGGGGGTGGAGGTGGTTGGGGGTTGAGGGAGCAAGGGAGCAAGGGACATGCTGGGTGCCACTGGCCCCAGGTGGCACACCGCAGTGCCTCCATGCCTCCCACCTCAGCCCACTCCCAGGGTTGTGGGGGGCGTTTAATTTTAATCACAGATTTTAGGTTTTTAAATCAGAGAATTTACTATTTTTAATCAGAGAATTTACGAGACAAAACCAGGATCCCTGCTTATCAGTTCAATCTACACAGCTTAGACTAACCTGCAAAGATTTAATCAACTGAGCTTCCGGCTTTTTGACAGTCTGTACTAAGCCAGAGTGATACTGTAACTATGATGATCCAGGAATTATGGTAGAGGCAATGTTTTTTTAGGGTGCTATCTTTTATCAGACCAACTGCACAGTTGGGATAGAGTTAGATAAGTTTTCAAATGCAAGTCCTGATGAAGAACAACTTGCATTTGAAAGCTTGTCTAACTCTATCCCAACTATGCAGCTGGTCCAATAAAAGATATCATGCTTATAATTTAATGTAACTATTGCCTAGACAGTATGTAGTGTGAAATATCCAGATCTAGAGATGGGAAACCATACAGCAAGTTGACAGCAGCTCTTTCCATATTATTGTCAACATTAAGTCTAAGTGAAATATTTTGCATTTAAAAATGATCCACTTTCACTATAATATTGCATGTAAAGTATGACTCATGTTATAAATCACACAGGTCCTGTTAAAAGAAAAACTCGCTGATGAGGAATGACACTTACATTGCTGGATGTGAAAACTGAAAGTTCGGACAGTGTCTCTTGCACAAAAATGTAAGACAATGGCTGGGGCAAGACTGCCACAAGAAAACCAGACTCCACTAACAGCTTGCAACCCATTAGGCATAAAAACAGTGGAGCCTGATATACCCAATACCAGACCCAATCCATAAAATAATAGAAGTGATGATTCAAATTGTTGACAGAGACAGAGGTGGATAATTATTTCAGCTGGAGGGCTGCTTAATGAGTTTTGGCAAGCTGTCAAGGGCCTCATGGGTAGCCCCACCCCTGGACAGCTGTTCTGCCCCTTGGTCACCGTATTGGGACCAGAAGTCCCACCCCCTAACCCCTGACCTTTGCCACCAGAAGTCCCGCCCCATGCCCCCTAGAAATACTCCTTTTGGGAGGGGGATTGCTATCTTAGAACCAGAAAAAAAACCAAATCATACACTAGAAGTCAGAGAGCTCATGCCTGGCGCAGGTGCTGGTAGGCACAGCTCGGGCCCGTGCTATGCCTGGGGATGAGCAGCACAACCTGCCCAGCCACCTCTATCATGGGGGCTCCACGCCTTGTGCCTGCAGCTCCCACACTTGCACGGGGGAAGCCCCATGCTGGACTCTGTGGGGAAGCAGGGGGCAGGGCTACCTCCACTTCCAGTGGAGTCTGCGGACCTGTGCAGCAAGGGGTGGGGAAGCCAGACAGCTCCAACTTGGGGTTTCCCCCGGTGCCAGTGCAGGAGCTGCAGGAGTGCTGCAGTAGAGGCAACAGCAGGAGTCAGCTGGAAACCACATGGTGCTGGCTGGGCCAGGATGACTACTGCTGCACCAGCAATCCTCTCCCCTTCACCCGTTCTTACCCAAGTTTCCCTTTCAGGCAGAGGGAGGAGGAGAACTGCCCCAGGGTCCCAGGCCAGAAGCCTCTGCTAAGACAGAAGCTTCCAGCTGGGGGTGGAGGTGGGAGGGGCTGTGGGTCAGGCGCAGCTGCCGGGCCTTGCTACTGCTGTCGCTGGGTCCTGCCACCGGCTCCTCCTGGGTCCTGCTGCCACTGGCTCCTGTCATCAGGAGCCAGGCAATTTAACAATTGTAATATGATGGTCACCCTTTTCCTCTCTGTTTTGTTCGGACTTTAATCAGCCATTCATCAGATATCAAGGAAAAATGCTTTAAAGCTATACAGCAAAACAGAATTGCTAGCAAGGTGTGTGCAGTCTAGGGAAGACCAAGAAGTCATCCTGCCACCCAGCTGATAAGCAAAGGATCCATGCTGTGAGGCTATACGAGAACTGCTTCCTGCCTGCATTGGATAAAGATCTCTTTTCAGCTAAAATACAAGGACTAATAGCTCATTTTATATTGGGAAAGAGTCTTTTTCTGTCATTTAGTTTTGTAACTTGCTGGTAGTTATTAAAGCAAGCCTTTCTGCTATTCATCAACCGATTGTTGTGTCAGTTCTGAGTACTAGGTTTAAAAACCTGTTTTTGAGTGCAACAACATAAGCAAAAGAAAACCTTGTTTTTTAATGAAAGCTCAACTGGAACATCACAGATTATAAACATCTATGGCATATATGTATATAATGTAAACCATCTTATATCTTAGATGCATATATAATGGAAGCCATAATAAAGCTGCAGCAAAGTAGTTCCCCTGAGGTTTTTCAAATTCTTGCCTTTACTAAGGAATATCCTACCAACTTGCCAAAAGCCGAAAAGTTGCTGCCCAGGGACAAAACAGATGTATTAGAAGAACAGGGTATTTGATTGGTTTAGTAATATTTGATTGATTGGGCAGAAGAAGGATCAGGAGTTTCATTAATGCAGCTCTAAGCCCTGTCCTCCTAGTTACTCAAAGGGAGCTGCCAAGATTTTTCCATACTCTAGCCTGGGGGACTTCATAAATAATGGAATTTTAAATTTGTAGCTACAGTACTGTCCCAAATCAGGCAGCCCTAGTAAAAGGAGACTCTGAAGAAATGACCATTTTATAAACATAGCTGAACTAAAAATATAGCAAAAATAAGATGGTCATTATTCCAGATAGGGGCTTCAACTAGGAAAATATCCCTATTACTTAAGCAGATACTTGGCAACCTCTCACATCTTCATGCATCTCAGAGGAGAAATCGCAAATATCCAATATGTAGTGAAAAAGCTATAATATAGAGGTGCTTCCTAACCAGAGACTGAGGAAGCTGGGAATTGGGAAATGTTCCCTCAGTCAGAGAACAGCAAGTTAGTTAGTCAAGGGACAGCCAAAGGTTCTGTAGAGGTTGCCTACTGCTAGACTATTCAAATTTGTTGTTTAGGTCTTTTCATTCATTGTATGCCTGTATTTATTGAACCTAATGATTACTACACAGTGGGACTGCAAAAACAGGCTGCAATTGGTGCTGGAAGCTACCAGAAGTAGCCATACTACTTGTTCTACAGGCATTCAGCTGGCTGCCCCTTTGGCAGGCCCACATCTGGGAAAGATCAGCAGAAAAGAGCAATCAGTAGCAGCAACAACAGCCATAAACAGGCAGAGGTGAAAAGCCTTGTAAGTCCTTTGAAACAGCCAGCAACTTTCTGGTCTGCCACCCTACACCTAGGACCTAGGTTTTCCTCAGTCTCACTCTCTCCCCTTCGCAGACAACTTAGGGCATTCAGAAGGGGGCTCTAGATTCCTTTCTACCTTGTCTAGCTCCAGCTGCCAACTTCAGTGTAGCTCCATGCCTCATCCCTGCCACTGGCTGGGGAAGGTTGTGCCTTAAGCATGAAACTATTTTTACAGATATTTACAGATGTAAATTAGTGCATACATTTGTGTGAAATGTGAGTACACACAAATTGGTCACTTCCATACCTTAAATGTTAAACATATAATAACATTGTACAGAACTGGAGCCAGATTAACTTACTGATGAGATCCTACTTAAGATCTCAGGACTCCACATTGCATGGTACCAAACACACTGGCTCAGATTCAATAAAGGACTCAGGAATATGTTCAAGGACATCTCCAGACTAAGTTTATGGCATGACAAAATGGCAAGCCAGCCCCGAAGATGTCCTTAGAAAATGCAGAACATGTTTGTGGCTGGTTTTAATCACACCTTAAACTGAACATGTGTCATAGACTGTGGAAAGTCCACCCCAACACTAATTGGGATGCAGCAGAGTGCAGTTCCAGGGTCTAGGACAGAGCTCCCCATCTGCCCCAGCCCACTCCCAAGGATCAGGCAGGGGACAGCATCACAACCCATCTCTCCACTCAGCTAAGATTTAGGATGGGGCATGGGGCAACCCTGGAATCCAGACACAGTTCCCCCATAACCATTCCCCAGGATCAGGCAGGGAACAGCCCTGGTCTAAAACTGAAACCCAGGGCTAGCTCATTTCCCATTCCATCACAGGGCTGTTCTCTGTTTGATCCCTGGGAGGGGGAGGCACTGTGTCCTAGACATGGAACTGCATAGTGCTACATCCCAACAAGCATCAGGATGGGGTATGGGGTACCCCACAGTCTGGGATATATGTCACACATTCAGCTTAATGTGTGTGGTGCAAACCAGCCACTCAAATGAGTGTCAGGACGCAACACAGGGCAGTTCTGGGACTGGACCTGGCTGTGCCTTGATGAATCTCCAGAGGCAGCCCTGGGCTCACCCATCTCTAGTTGCACATGGGCCATCTGAAGGAGAACCTGCATTTGAAGGAGCAATGGGGATTGCGGATCTGATCTCCAGTGTATGCCCTGGAAGTTGTACGACTGGGATTGGAGGAATTTTATGCCAATCCCAAATATCATGTGCCCTGCCATGCCAGATATGCATGGCAGAATGCACAGGTTTTTGGGATCAAGCATAAAATTTCTCCAATCCCAGTTGCACAACTTCCAGGGCATACACATCTGCCAGGAGCCTAAATTTACTTTTGCAACTTAAGTGGTGGGGCCAGTTTTTTGGTTTTTTGGTTTTTTTGTTTTTTTTGGGGGGGGGTGAGTTTTTTTTTAAAACAATGCTATTCTCTAAATATTTGTACTACTAGTATTACAAATAAGATATTAGAAAAGAAAGTTGGGTTTTTTTTTACGCCTTTCTTCAACTTTGGTGATTTGTGTGCTTCCCAATATTTTTTGTATACCCAGTTTCACGATTTCTTGTACGGACATTTAGGCACTGTCAGCAGACACAAACAGCAGAAATTAAAAAACATATAAAAAGACAGAGAAATGCAAGACGGATGAACTCAGAGGCACAATACCTTATATTTGTTACATTTTTACTGGATTTCTTATTAATACTATCCTCTGAATAACTCTATCCTTTTTATTAATAAGAGATTGCACTTGTTTAAGTTAAAAAGATTTTGTTAGCCCTAACATTCAGTCATACAACTGCTATAAAATAAAATGATGCAATACCAATCTGTTGTACTGCCAAACCAAAGGTAAAGGTCAACCTCAAATTTTCAAAAGCGGAAGATATTAGGTGAAGGATGAAAAGCAAAGGGCAGAGACAGCCCCAGCCGGTTTTATTTAGATACCAAATTATTCATCTGCTAAAACTCAATGTAAGCCCAAAGAAATGTTCTTTTAAAATAATACCAATTATTCTTTCAAAAGTCAGTTTTGCAAGGCAAAAACTCCAGCAATAAAACATTATTTTCTTTCTAATTAGTTTGGGTTTTTTCAAGAGGCACAGTGTTTTTATCAGTATATTGTATGAAATCTTAACTGCTTAAATTCTCTAGGCTAAACCCTGCAGACTTCATCTATAAGAAAGGCCAAAATATCTCAGAGTTTTAATGAGTTTCCATTGAAGTCAATGAAAAAATCTCACACTGGCTTCCAACAGGCAGAATTTGGGGCTTTTGTCTGTAGCTTAACCACATGCTTTTTTCTGCAACCCTTTATTTCTTTTCTGAGATGTGGCCTAATTCTTATTCATCGTGATAAATGCAAATGTTAATGGTGGTGTGTAGTAAACATTCAAAACTGAACCACAGCCATCCTTATATACCTAAAAGTTATCCACTGCAGCAGAGTGTTACCTACTCACAGTCCCCTAGGAGCCTTTGAGGATCCAGGGATTACTTTAGCCAGGGCACTTCCCAACAGCTACAGTCCCTATACCATGAAACATGAGGGGTGAAAAGGTCCACACCAGGCAAGAGTCCCTTAAAGGGATGGACACATTTCTGCTGGCCTTAAGGCAGGGATGTCAAACTCACTTGCACCAGGGGCTGGAGAAGTACAAGGCCAGTCTGTGAGCTGGACTGGACCCACAGACTGGCCCTGCACTCCAGTCCTGCTCCAGCCACCGTGAGGCTGTGCTGCCCAGCCCCAGAGTCCCCATCACAAGGCTGTGACGTATGACCCCAGGGAGGCTGTCACACGCAGCACAGACCCAGAGCCACAGGTGACTGCTCTGGGGCTCTGCTACACATGGTGGCTCCTCTACCACTCCACAGGCATTGCACAGGACCATTCACCATACCCTACAGGCTGCCTATGGGTCATTCAGAGACCCATGGGCAGCACTGGGAGCTGGATGATATGTTGCAGGCTGGATGTAGCCCATAGGCCAGATTTTTTACATCCCTGCCTTACAGGAAACCAGAGGCATACCAATTCAGGGCAGGACCTGGCCAAATAGCTCTAGGGCTAGGGACAGACATTAAACAAGTCTGAGCCTGAATTGATTCAATCTTTGCAGGTTAATCTAACCTGACTAGGCTAAACCAGTTTGTAACTACCCAGACATCCCCTCTGGACTGAAGAAATGCAGCCACATGCCTGCAGTGGCTCAGACTAGAAGCCAGAGGGCACTAGAGCAGCCCTCCCTTCCCTTCAATAGTGCTGAGCCAAGGGGGCGTGGCCAGGCCCCAGCACGATGCTCTGATTAGGGAGGGCCCCCCCCCCCAGCACCCCAGCAGCGAGTTGCTAACACAGTGTTTATCATCCCTAACTCAATGTTTATCACCCCATTGAGAAAACAACAGTCTCTCTCCATTAGTTCAAACTCTTTTTAAACAGTTTTTCCAAGGAAGGACATTACCAGATACCTGTTGATTAGATCCGAAAAACCCTAAGTGGCACTGTGCTGTCTGCCTTTGTCCCATCTCCCACAGCACAGATCATAGCTGGCATGTGATATGGTAGCTAATGCTGAGAGGTGTCTGTATAAGGCAGAGGGGAGGGGGAATCCCTGCTTGAACAGGGAGTGGGGGTGGGGGGTGGAGTAGGAGGAAGCCAGGCAGACCATGCTGTGTCTGCAGTCTCTGCTGGAGCTCCAGCCAGGGAGCAGAGGAGAGGGACCAGTCCTGCTGGGCTGGAGCAGAGAGCAGAGCCCTGCCTAGCGAAGCATCTGGGATTCTGAGGGACTCTGATTTAACTTAAACCAGGAAGGGGTCTGGGACAGACATTGCATAAATCAGTTTGATTCAAATCAGTTAAGTCTGATGCTACATTCAACCAGGTTTATCTCAAACTGGTTTCCGCCATTTTCAAGATGGTTTATGTGCACTGAACATCTGTTCCGTTACAGGTTTAAACCAGTTTCTGATCACTGAAACCAGTTTATGTGTAATGTCTGTCCCTAGCCTAGAAGAACATACTGGGTCAGACCAGTGGTCCATCTAGTCTCCGATAGTGGCAGGAATGGATGTTTTAGACGGAGAACATCAAAGCATTACCACATTAGTTTATTCCCTACTCCAGTAAGTATGCCACAAATTAGCCCAGGCTGTTTCCAAGTGCCACTCCAATCTCTTTCCCATGCCTGATCTGCTATTGCTTTCTGTTCTCTGCTCCTTGCCCTATCTGCTCTGTGCTCCCTGCCCTATCTGCCACTCTGCTGCCTGTCTCCTCCCTAATCTGTCTTGTGTGACACACAGGCTGCCCATGACACTTTTGGCACACTTGCCACAAGTTGGCCACCCCTGCCCTATTGGCCACACACCCTGGCATCCACTATCATTGCTTAGAGATGCCATAGAAAACCTCTCTAACTGTTCTGTTAGCTATTAATAGAATGAATGTGTTTCTAGACCCTTTGAACCTGGCAATATTATCTTCCTCTACAACCTCATGTGGCAGAAAGTTCTACACATTAACTATACACTGAATAAAAATACTTTCTCTTGTTCGTTTGAAACCTGTCTCTTACTAACTTCACTGGCCTGTTGGTCTGTGTTTGAGTAACCTTCAGCTATAGAACTGCATGCAGTTCTGGGCTCCACATTTTAAGAAGAACATAGAGAAGTTAGAGAGTGTTCAAAAGTGAGCATCCAAAATGATAGAGGGGTTAGAAGACAAGCCATGTGAGGAAAGGTTGAGAGAACTAGGCATGTTTCCATTGGAGAAGTGACTGGGGGTGGGAGGGACATGCATAACAGCAGTCTCCAAAAATCTGGAGGATTGCCATAAAGAAGAAGGAGAAGTGTTCTTCCTTTCATCAGATAGTAGGACATGAAGCAATGGCTTTAAATTGCTGAAAAGCAAATTTAGATTAAAAAGCAAGAGAAATTTCCTTACTGTTAGAACAAAGAGGCAGTGGAAAAGGGAAGCTGTCTCCCATTTTGTGGATTAATGTCCTTACCACTAGGCTATTACTAAAAAGGTGGGAGGCACCTCCCTATCTTTTTTTAATTATAGGGACTGTGGCTGCTGTGCTTTGTGTTTGATTCAGTGCTATAGTTATGCACTAGGAGTTCTCCGAACACACACAAAACATCAGATGCCTCCATGGACTTAGGCAGAGCTTAGACACACCTTTATCATCCATATAGGCTGTAATAGGGTTTTAGACAGGAGGTGGGTGCCTAGATGCTCCAATCAAATGCTTCTGAACAAAGACTGAACTTTTCAGTTCAATATACAGGCAACAAATTAATTTAGATGTCTAATAAGTTTTATGCTGTTGAAGCAGAGGAAAGGGGGCATTTTGGATCTTTTTGTTTTTTGGCCCTATGGGCCAAAATTTTGCAGTTCCATTTTAGGCACCAAAAATGTCTTACTGCATCTAGCTCTCTGTCATTTTCCATTATAATAGAGGATTTAGCCAGGGTGACCATATGTCTCAGATAGGCTGGAACAGTTCCAGATTTCAGAGGCTGTGTCAGTGTCCTGGCCATAGAAGAACATTGAAGCAAAGGTCTCAGATTGCATGAACCCACCCACATGTTCCCAGTTTCTGACTCAGGAGCCAGACAAGTGGCAGCAGGTTCTCACCAGTCTGGGACTTTTGCTTCAGTTTTGTCCAGGGAGCCCAGCCAGTGGGCTGTTCCCTGGTCCAAACTGATTTGCTTGTTCAGTAGAGTTGGGGTGGAAGAGGGAAGGGGGGAAGGAGCTGCAGGGTGTGGGGAGGTGTGTGTGTATGTGCGCATACATATGCGCTGTGCTGTCCTGTTCGGCCCGCTCCTGGGTGCTGCAGGGTCGGGGTCGTGTGGGGTGCACACTATTGCGTTGGCACTCCTTGGCACCTCCCTGTCCTGGAAGTCCCTCAAATGATTATGGTCATCCTAAATATCGCACGCCCCTTCTTAATTATTGCAAAAAAGTGTCAACAGTATTTTAAAGATGTGGGCTTAAGTCTGTAAAGTACTTGCTTAATTTTGTGTGTTCAAGTTTCATTTAAGTCATGATTCAACTGGAGTCTAAAGGACTTTATTCCGGGCTTCTGTAACTATAATTTAAAAGCATACTTTTAAATGGTCTACTGAACTGGGACTATGATGAAGATAAAGTCTCTGCAATATATGAACAAACAGTTTTTGTCACAAGAGATAAACGGACCAATTATGCAGTCCTTATTCACAGGCATAAGGGCTGCATACTCCAGCCATAGACTAACCCTTTCACATGTAATTATCAGTGTGACCAAAATGTTTTTTAATTATCTCTGCAATACGGAAGGTTTAGTCAACGGTTCTGGAACACTATGTGGCTTATGCATTCTTATCCTTTGCATTTGACATACGCTAATCAGATTAATCTGTGCAGGTGATTTAAGACACCATAACTGATTCATTATTTTCAATACTGTCTGAAAATTCAAGGTAAGTTATCCCAAAACATAGAATGGAAAAAAGAACACTTAGACAATAGTCTAAAAGAAAAGCCTCCGAGTTCTGTTTAGCAATGTAGTAATATCTGAAAATGAATTCAAACCTAGAACATTTGTAACCCTGTTAGTAAATCTACAGTGTCATTACAGGCCATTTATAGTCAGCCCAAACATCTGAGCAGAGATAACCAAACAAATAAAAAACCAGCTGTACTTTTATCAAACCCTCCCTGTAATAAAGATTTTAATAACAGATAAGAATTGAGCCAAGGTTTGCATCTGTTGTAAAAGAATAACAGACATGTGTGAGGCATGGGGATTACCATCTGCATAACCTGATGGACAATTTTATTTTTTCTCTCTTAAAAAATAATTGCAACTGCATTATAACATAAAAATTACTAATATGCATTAGTGGCTAATACCCTGATCCTAATTGAGGATGGTCTCACTCTAAGAGAAGTTCTATTGTGCTATTCAATGCCCAAGAGTATTACAATGGCTCTTAGAACACAAGTTATGCTGACCTTACAAATACTGAACAGTGCCTTACCTTACTCATCTGAATAATCTCCATGGACTTGACTGTTCACCTGAGTTAAGGTACTATTTATTTGCAAGTATAAGAGAAAAACTCAAGTCTATAGGAGTTGTGTTTTTTTTATAGAAACTGTTTTCTAACACCTGGTATGTCCTGCATAAAAAAGCATTGCCATGTGTGTAGTGAAGTCCCACATTGACAGTTCATTTGCTTTTTTGGTTTTTATTGGGTTTTTTTTAATATCTTTGCTTTATTAATTTAGAGGGCTGCACTAACCTTGTTGTTTCTGAGGTCAACTGCATTCTTCCTTACCTTCCACAAGCTCTCTGTATACCAGCCTTCCATCACTCTACTTCAGAGATCCTTTGCACTCCCAAACCTCCCACCTTTTGTCAGGGGCTCTGCAGGCCTCATTCTCCCCTTCCTCTGTATGACACGGGCTCGGTGTGATCCTCTTCCCTCTGCACCATTGTCTTATTTCCTCCGCCATGCCAGGGTCTCCTGTGCTTCATTCTCTTTTTCCCTCCACTACCCCACTATTTTCTGTCCAGGAGATAACCATTCAGGATTTCAACACCCATAAGGAGAATGGGTAGAGCTGGCATGGGGGTATGCTGGAAGGTGTTAAAAGCTGGGATCCACCAGTTCCTTGATCTAAAGGGTATGTCTAACTAAAGTTAGACATGGCAACTACCAGGTCTTGGTCTTGGTCTGACGGGCACTTTGTGCCCAAAAGTTTGTCTAACATCTCTCACATCTACATAAGTTGTTCCAATAAAAAATATAATAAAAATGTGCATATTGCAATAGATCATATATGGCATTTAACAGCTATCATGTTACAAAGAGATAGGGACAAACAGAACAGCGACATCCAGTTGACTGTAAAGTCTCACTTTGTTAAGCCAACTAAATAGCATATAGTTTGGTTATGTGTCTTTTTGGATGGATGGATGGATGGATGGATGGATGGATGGATGGATGGATGGATGGATGGATGGATGGATTTATTTTTCTAGGGAGAGATGTGTAACCATTAAGTTCCATCACTGGGTTTTCACTAGTCTGGAGAGGACCTCCTGGGTCATTTAAGTCCAGCTCCCTGAAGAAAATATACAGCCACTCCAGTCCCTCTCATACACTGCAACTACAAATTACCCCACAATTAAGAAAGAAGCATCCAAAACCAAAAACCGGTATGATGTGCCACAGCAGGATATCAGCAAGACATGAGAGCTGGAGAGACAAAGGCATTACTAGCCTTTGTACAAGCACTGCAATAGCAGAGGTGTAATTAGATAAATTATACTCAGTGGGTGCATCCAGATGAGCACGCACATGCTGTTTGTGGTGCTGCAGACCCATCTGTAGCACTGCAAACCACACTCACCACACATGCAGGCATTCATTGCACTGCTAATTTGCAGTGTGGCAGGGGTTTTTGACCCCAGGAGATCCCAGGGTCAAAAAACCTACAGCAGAAAAAAGCGGGGCAGCACACATGGCAGCAGCATGCGCTGCCCAAAACCAGAGCCTAGCTGGCCAGAGCCATGCTCTGGCTGCTGGCCAGGCTCCACACACCCAGATTGCCACCACTGGAGCCCTGTGCAGGGAAATGCACGTGAGCACTCATTTGGACACGCCCAGTCAGTCTTGGGAAGGGGACAGCAACCCTTGCCACACAGGAATACAAAAAGGCCCCAGCAATCCTTGCTGATATAGCCAAGGAGAAAAGTCCTTCCTGGTTCTATATCTGGGGCTCAGCTTAACTCCGAGTATGTGAACAAGACACACCACTCATACAAAGAGTTTTCTCAGCATCAGCCCTCCAACTCAGGCCATGGCCAATGGCCAATGCTTCAAAAGTAAAACAAAGCAAAACCCCAGAAGCTGGTCTACAGAGGTGCAACAATTAATCCTTCAGCCTCCTCACAGCTTAGGGGCAGAACCAGTGGAGCCTGTCAAAGCATACTTCTGAAAACAGATTTACTATCTTATGAGTAGAAGAAAAACTGCAGTGGCACCAGAAGCTCCTGTCATGAGCTAGAGCTTCTCATTTATAAGTCCTGTAGGAATGAAAATAATGGCCCTGTCCCAAAAACAAGCATTCACTTCTGTCTTACTTTAATTCCATTAATGTTCCTTGCTGCTTTATTACCAAATAGTTTCATTTCTTACACTACTATTTTTATTTCATTTTAAGTGTAACAGGGGCTCAGGCAGGAGCCCTGTTACTTAGGTAAAATCGGGCAGGGTTGACCTGAGGATAAACCATGCCAGGCAGAGGGACTTACACGCCTGAGAGAGTATTGAGTGATTAGCCCGCCAAAACCGACATAAGAGCTGGCAACAGGAAAAGACTTGTTGCCTTCAGGCACCAGGGAATGGACAGAGGGTGATCAAGATCCCGGAGGAGAGGACACAAGTGGCTGGACCTGTGACCCAAGAGGACACCGAGACCGAGGGACTCTGGAGGGTGGCAGGTCAGACACAAGACTGACTAGTCTCTTACCCGTGGATTTCAGCTGTTTTGGTGAGTCTGGAGAAGAGCCAAGGCTCCGCGATGTGGCTCAGCAGGGGGATTCCTGACTGAAGAGGGTGTCTCAGGGCAAGACACGGGCAGGGGAAACAAGTACTAACCCCTGGGATTGTCGAGACTGTTTCAGTGCCATAAGTGTCGGCACGGACAGCAGGGGAGCAGCCGGGGCCACTCCTGGCACAAGACACTTGTAAAGAATAAAGAGGTGCGGCGAGCGAGTACTGCTAATGAAGTAATTCGTGGCAATGAGCAGTTAAAGTATCCAGGTGACTGTGTGTTAAAAATTCTTATCTATAACCCAAGCGCTTCTCACCAATGAAGTAATTGGTGAGGCGACTGATGCTGTAACTCCTGTGAAAGTACAGAAAATAAACTAAACCCTTTGAGCATGTAACATCCGGGTAGCAGTTATTAATCTTGAACATCAAAAGGACACTGATTCCCTTCCTTTTCTTCTTCATCATCCAAGTCGTGGCAGGAGAGTACAGAGGGGGAGATGTACCTCAGATTGCCCAACCTACTCACATTAAGACTCAAATGAAGAAGACATCAATAGGAAATTGATGTATTCCATTCCGTTGCCCAAAAGCTATCTACCTTTAAATGAATCAAAAGCAGGGTATCAAACATACAGCTGTTCTATCCAGCCTGGTGAGCTAACAGTAGACTACCTGAAGTGTGGGGGAATGGCCTTCTGCAGAATTCAGGGTCCTTTGGCCCTGCTGGCCACAGTCAACGGCAGTGAGCTTGACCCACCTACTACCCCCAGATTCCTCTCTCCGACCCACTGCCACTGCTGGACCCCCCCTCCCCTTGCTGCTAGTCAATGACAGTGAACTTGATCCACCTGCCACTACCAGACCCCCCTCATTGCTGCTACTGCTACAATGACCATAGCTGCTGGCCTCATGCCCTAGGCTGGACCCAGCTCAGGGTCCCAGGTGAATGTAAAACCCCTGATCTACAGTAATAAAAAAGGAGTCACTTGTGATTATCAGTATTTGGCCATTGACTTCAGTCAGTACACTGAACATGAAGTCATCAAACAAACCAAAAAAAATTAGTATTTGTTTTATTTTTATAATCTAAATTTATTCTACATTTCTGCTATGCACTAAGAACCATCTGTTAGCTTCTCCCCACCCCTCCTTAGGAAAAAAACCTCATTTATATTGCTTTCTTTATCTACCAGCATCATTGATGTGTCTCTAGGCTGTAGCAATAAGCAATGGTTAGTTACCTGCTTTTGCAGAGAAACATTAGAAATGTACACAAGTTTTTATGGAAGTCTCTCTAAAATGCTGACTACTGGGGAGCTCTTTTGAAGACTGTAGTCTCAAAAATGCCTTGTTCTCTCACACAAACACCTGTTGTCTATTCAAAAACAACATTAACGTTCTGATCCCAAACTCAGTGGAAGGACTGACTTCAGCAAGTAATTGTATTTATTTGGAAAGAATAGATACAAGACACATGAATAAAAGAGCCAGGATTACATAATGAAGAGAACAAGACCTTCAAGAAAATAAAGGTTCACCTTGGGTTTTCACTCTCCTCATTAATCCCTTCCTGGCTCTCTCTCTTTTGGATTTCATGGTTTGCCTGGCTCTCTAATGAAACATGAGAGTTTTGCATATAAGAGCACTGGACAGAGCGTGGGTAGATAAAGTGAAAAGTAATAAGCAACTTTAAATGTCAAGGTAACAAGGTTGCAGAAGGAAGTGACCAGTGCAATAGTTTATTAGGTAGAGGTAAGTAAAATGTCATTTATAATAGACTTAATTTCAATCCAATGACCTCTATTAATAAAATACACTAATAAAAATAGGCTGTTGGACAACAATCCTCAAATGAAATTACAAATCTCCAGAATGAGTTACAAAGTATTATTTTTGTAGCACATGAAACATGCACTCTGTATAATAATCAATGGCTAGAACCAGTCTGGCCCTTAAAGGGTTATGCAGCATGATCAGACCCAAGTATTATGAACTCTCTCCCCCTTGAATGCCTTGTTCCTCCTGAGGCTGGGAGGGGGCATGGTGACCGCCCGCAGGTGGCGACAGCAGCGGCGGGGGCATGCGGGCGATGAGTGGGGACCGCCCGCAGCTGCCAATCTCAGTGTGGGCACGTACAGCCGCGTGCACCCCCTACACATCATCAATGCTCTCCCCACTTGCCTTACCTACACAAAGAATTTCAGACATTGTGCTTTGGCCAGCTACACACTGAAGCCAGTCTTTATGCTACCTTTTTGCTCCCTTTAGAACCAAAATCAACCTGACCTAATGGCAGGACCTGCCAATTGTTTAAGGGGTGACTGATAACCTACAATCCAAAACTAAGTGAAATATTAAGCACACGACTTCTAAGCAATCTTCTGCGTCTCCCCACTCAATCCTGTGGAGCAGCTAAACTCTGCCAAACATCACATAAAGATGCTACATTAAGTTGAATATAAGATGATGCGAGTATTGTCATGTCAAAGGCTTCATCAAGGAAATACTCCAGTCCATGTATTATTTTAGTAATATATTTCCATTACCCTTGGATTTTTAGAAATATTATTTATATCAAAGACTTTTTTGCAACAGATGTCTTGCTAGAAAGACAGATAGAAGGTACAGGCACTTCAAAATAACTACATGCAAAAATACAAGTTCATGACTGCATCTACACAAGATGGTGAATGTGCAATAGCCCAATACTACTGAGCAGTAGTGTCACATGGCACAAAACTTGATGCAACACTATTTGTGCAGTAGTATTAGGCTACTGTGCAGCAGCATCACAAAAAAGCATTCATTGGCACTACTGCACAGTGACTCCGGTTACTGCACAGTCACTTAGGACTTGTATAAACAAGTCTGTTAGCGTGTTTAAGCTACAAGTACTAAATGACTGAGTAGTAATGACTGCCCAGTCAGCATCTCATGTAGATGTGGCCCATGTGTATAAAGCATGAGCTGTGACACTTTGTGGAACAAGAAGAAACAGCTTTTCTGCATTCAGCCTTTTAAAGTAATGCAACCACTATTAACATTCTGCCATGCAAGGAGCTTTTGACTAAGCTCGAGTAAACAGAAATGAAATCTCCCATATTTCCTTGAAGAAACTTCAGACAGCATGTACCTTCCCTTTCAATCAATATTATACTGAAGGAAATGGTTATGAAAAATCAGTTGCTCCTTGATGGTGCCTATATTCTCCAGTTCATATCCTGCACTTTTGGTCAAAAAAGCAGAGTGGTATCTCTCACTGTAGGAAAGAAACAAAACCCATAACCTACTCAGTAACTGTAAGCTGACATTTATTTTCAAATATTTAGCTTTCAAATATCCTTATAAGTTACTTTCAAGCCTAAATATGAGCAGATATGTTTGTGTGTTAAATATGACAGCAAGTAGATGATGGTGTGATGTAAAGATGTATCAGCACAAATTTGGGATGGTATCACAGGTCCTATAAAAGCATGCTTGAATATCTTTTTTGCTCCCCTGGGAACACAGCCAGTGAGAGGCTTTTCCATTAGGGTCATACAACCAGGGAGGGTTCATGGGGCTTTCTATAGACTAGTGGTTTTCAACTTGTGGACCTAAAGTTTCTGTGAAAGATGACTATGAACAAATCAAAAGTATGTGAATACCCACACTTAGAATTCAAAGGGGTCTGCACCTCCATTCAACATGTTTTAGGGTTTCACAAATTTAAAAAGGTTAAAAACCACTGCACTAGACCCTTAAAGATCTACTAGATTGGCAGTTGGTGCTGCAGCCTTTTTTGTGTGGAACAATAAACCTATATTAACCTGGTTTATGTGGATCTCCCTTCTTACCTCCTATGTTTTTTTCTATAGAAGCAGATAATGTGGTCAATGTTTTCTCCATATTCTTTGGATACTTGCAAAAAATATTCTCTTCCCCAGAATCCTTCAGGATCTCCTTATGGCAATCTCCTTACACCACTTAAGAAGCATGGTCTACAGTCCACAACAAAGACTGTGGGATTCCCATTCTAAGTTTGGTAGATCCTTGAGGATTTGTAGAATGCCCGATTGACCTCTCCTAAATAAAATTCTACATGTTACAGCTCTGCCTCAGGCTGAAATTTATTGAGACATTCATCAAAAACAGGTCACCAGTTTTGTGAATGAGGTTCGGGGAAAACAGCTGATGTTGCAGATGTTAATTATTTTAACTACTTGAAAAGCTGTGGGTCCCTACATGGATGTTAAAATCTATGAAAGAGAACGTCATTATTACAGAACTTGAATATCAGCTGTGCAGTGACAAGTCCTGTTGAAATTATATAATAATCGGAGAGATGCAGGGCACACAGAAAAGAAAAAATAATCATCTGTTCTGCTGGTAGTTGAAAAGTATCTTTAAAAAAAGACTACATCAAAAAAGCTCTCATTATGCAATGCTTATTCTGCAGACTAATGCATTAGTTCCCCATTATTAGCCACCCACCTAAGAAGAGTAGAGATCATTTAGGGTGTTTTACACAATATGCTATGCATCTTTACAGCCAAAAGATTTATTTTCTTAAAAAGCTCTCTCAAGGGGGAAGGAAACTATTTAGCTTTATTAATGTCATATCTGGAAAAATATCAAACATTTAAACTCTGATTTTCATAGCTTAGCATTTTTAGAGTTTTGTTCTGGATTTTGCATGAATAACAAAGCTTCTAGTAAAGTCAACAACAGTTTTAAGGGCAGAAGAAATGCTGGATGGGATTAATTCCTTGTTCCATTAAACAGTGGCAAATTTCTCATGAAATCACAGGAATCAGGATTGCACCTTGTGTTTTGTGACTTCATATTAGAGGGAAAAAAATTTGGCCTAATTCAAGAAGTCATCTTTTTGTGTTTTCTTTGAAAAATACTTGTTTAAATGAGCATGTTCCGGATTAATAAACTGTGAGGAAATGTCTTTGCATAGTTCCCATTCCACAGTTGAGGATATTCATAGTGATGTTGTGGAAAATCACACGTGGATTGCTCTAGATAAGATTACAGATGGGCATGGTCATTACATAGTTTGATAGTTCAACTCACTGTTAAACTCGGCAAACATCGCCTTAAGGCTTCAAAGCTCATGAAGACAAAAAATCGTGCAGCAATAGTGTGTTTTGTAAATGACGCTTCATGTTCCCTGTGACCTAACTCTACTGTCAGTAATGAAGAGAAATTGCATCTTCTGCAGCCTGTATGCTGAAAGTAGCAACAGCACTGCTGTATTCCATCCACACCTACTGCACTTAACCTGTTTGGTGTATGGTCTCAATCAGGTTGTTTCCAGCTCTCAACTCTATCATTTCAAGTGTGAAAAAGTATGTAAAAGTGCCACTGAGGATGTATTAAAAAGTTCAGAACCCATAGTGACACACCAGTGAACTAGACTAAATGCAGCCATATTTTAAACTCAGCACTTTGAGGCACTAAAAAAAATATTATCAGCAGTTTTGATGTCCATGAGGCAGCTTCCTTCAGTACTGCACAAGTGGCTTTTAATAACTATACATTCAAGAGGGATCTTACAGTGACTGAGGCATACTTTTGACTCCAACACAGGAAATCAAGAAACTTGAGACAAAGGGCCTCTTGATATGTGATCCCCTGTATCAAATCAAGGAAGTCAAAGAAAAACCTCAAGTGTTCCATATGACATAGGCTGACAAACTTCAAAGACTTTTGAAGAGAAATCTATAACATCTGCAAACACAGAAATCTCTTCCAGCATACAAGTTCATCCTGACTAAGGAATGCCATAAGTTAACACTGAAAACTTTGGGAAAAAAATAGTTGCATACTGTGAATCAAATTTTGTGCAAGCAAATAAAAGGACATAATGTAGACTTATCATAAAATGTGCACAAATGTGATTAGATCAATTTTTTATTAGTGAGATGTATTATTATTAGAGTGAAAACTTTTGTATTTATATTTTATGGGTGTTTTTGCAGTTTCTATAATTTTTAAGATAGTAAAAGGAAATGTAAAGTACATATTTCACAGTTTTTAAATGCATGTATATTTTTCAAGTTGTTTTGTAGATATAAATCCCATAGGATGATACACATCCTATGAAAAGTCTCTTCTGCAGAACTAAAAGACTGTTGACCAAAAGCTCAAGGTTCATGAAAACAGGAGTCAGATCTTTCATATGAATTAGGCCCAAACCATGAAAAACATTCCCGCACGTAATAAGGCTGATCACTGAACGTTCTTTCAGAACTAAAGGCATTTGTCTGGCTATGTTTTTCTTTTCATGATGTTTATGTACTCACTGGGTGCATCTACATGTACAACTAATGTACCCAAATAAACTCTGGAGCAGTATGTGCCAAAGTTTATTGCTCCCAGGCATAGCATTTACACGTGTACCGAGGTCCACAGGATACTGAGCCAGGGCGCTGCAGCCCCAACTACCAAGGGACTTGTGGGTTGAGCCTGCCAGTCCAGAGCTGCTCCACCCCAGCTCAATGTGCTATGGAGGGGCTAGCTGGTAGGCAGCCTCACATTGTAGGACCCTCATGCCCCAGCCACCCCAGTCACCGTTTACACATGCATTTCAGCAGAGTAAAGAATTCTGCTATAGGACAGTACTTGTGTCAGACAGTACTATCCTACAGCAGAGTTCATCAGTTTACTCCAACCTATCACTGCCTGTGTAGATTTTGTCACTGGCAGAGCTAATTAGTCAACTCCACAGTAAAGTGCATGTGTAGATGCACCCCCTGACATGCAGAAATCCTAGTAATTGCACATATATATGCACTTAAAGTGAAGCCATAAACTCCAGAGCACTTTGAGCTAGAGTAAACTGTTCTCAGGCATCTACACATGCACCTGGGACAGCAGCAATTGAGCAGGGGAGAAGCAGGCTGTGGTTGGCAGGGAATCCCTCAGCTCCAGGCTCCAGGTCGTGGCACTGGGCAACAGAGAGGCTGACAGAAGGCAGGAGTCTGGCCCCTGGCTAGCTGGGCTGACTGGGCACAATGTAGGCCTGCAGTTACTACCCACACATGCATTTGATCACAGCTAATTGCTACACCATAAGATAATACTGCCCCTGATACTACTATCTTACGTGTCATGACCCAAGGGTATGATTTTGTGTGTGCTTTGGCACTGCAGAATTATTTCCCGCCACGAGGAGCTTTCTTTGCACGGTGCAATTCTCAGTTGCAAAGAGAAAACCCCAGTGCAAAGGAGTTCCCGCCATTCGCATGCAAATTTGTTCCCCACTATTGGCTGTTTCTAAATTATTCCCACGTGGCGGCTAGCGATTGGCTTGCTAGCCGTATAAGAGGCTTGAGCGGTTTCCGCCCAAGTTGGAGAACTCCAAGGAGAACCCCGCAAGGGAGGACTCCACAACCATCTGGAGGAGGAGAAGGAGGACTTCACATCTTGTGAAGAACTCTAAGCGCTGCGGAGCCTAACAAACCCAGCATGTGCCTTAAGAAGGATATAGGGGCCTGATCAACCTCTAACCTCTCCCCGTCGCTGCCTAATCCCTCGACAAACCCTTCCCTGCGCGCTCGTTCCACGGAGCCTAGCAAACTGCGTGTGTGTGTATCCAGAGCTCTTTCCGAGTTATTTCAAGAGGCTCGAGTTTTTCTACGGGTCTTGTTCGAGCGAGTTTTGCAACTGCAACTTAAGCGAAGTTTTCTCCTGCCTGCACTGCGACCATCTACGGTGTAAGTAAAATAATCTTTAATCAACCGCTACGCGTCCATACCTAATTCTAGCCCGCCGGCCTGCATTCCCCGACCCACGTGCCAGGGCTGCTGGCCACAGCCCGCCGCGCGCCCCCGAAAGCCCCGGACCGCTCCCAGCCCGCACATGGCGACGAGGATGGGATCCGGGGAAGGCACGATGGAGCTAGAATTAGTTAAGAACTGCCCTTGGCGCAGTGGAAATAGCCAAGTAGAGAACTTTATGGAACTGGAGGTGCATATCGCTTACCACCAGGTGGGCGGAACGGGTGAGAGGTTTATCAGCGGATGCCTTTCGCTGAAGGGAGAAGAGGGAGCTTCTGAAGACGGAGCCCCAAGAGAGAGGGAAGTGTATCTTCACCCTGCGGCATTCGGGTGTGTGATGAGTGATGAGCGGGTCCTGTTTAGGCCCCTTGACACTGTGTCCCTCGCCAGAGTCAACCCGGCAGGCGCAGTAAACCCAACCCTCACCCAGGAGTGTGCCTGTTGCCTAAGATGTGCTCGGGAGAGTAAAGAACCGGTGCCGATCGACCGGTTCGCACCCTTTATCTGGCGTCTAGATTAAGGGGTCGCGAGCTTCCATCCGAGCTCCACGAAGATCTGGAGACGGAGGAAAGCGCCGCGGATGAGAGGGTGGCTCCAAAATACGACAAGGTGGGAGTGCTAACTGCAACTTTTCGCACTGTAACTGATCTAATGCAGAAGAATTTAAGTTTGAAAGCCCAGCTGCGTATGGCCGTTCAAGCAGTCAAAGAAGCGCCTGCAAAAGAAAATCTTGAGATGCCACGTCAAGATGGCACTGAGCAAGAGGGAGACCACGTGGAAGAACCGGAAGAGAAGGGTGGAGCTTCGGAGGAACCCGCGAGAGTTCGGCCGGCGACCCTGCCCACCGACGCAACGTCGCTTCCGGTGACCACGCCTTCTTGTCGACGGAAGGGAGAATCGAGCGGAGGAGTGCATCTGCCCCTCCTGCCTGAAGCAATAACAGCAGCAATGACTCCCGAAGTAACAGATCAGCATGTAGCAACAACCAGCCGAGTTGCTACTGCCTACTACGCTCGCACCAGAACTGAACTGCAGGAGTTGTGTAGAGAATCAAGAATCCAACCTGAAGAAACTCTAGCTGTGTGGTTGGGACGTTTGGTCGTGGAACTTGAATCTGACCTGCTGAACCAGGAAGAAGCAAGCTTCTTGGTCAGACAAGCTTCGTGGAGTAGAGGACATGTCACTGACATGGACATGGTAGCATTTAACGTTCACTGGCCTATTCCACTGCCAGCGCTTGTTGCAGGACTGATTGGTCAGAAAGCTCACGCATGGCATGACAGACGGCCAGAACATACCGGCGCAGAGCAACTCATGCTAGCAATCATCGGAGTCTCGTACTGTGCCTGGAACCCGAGAGCATGTGCACTAGGACTGACATCACTCCAGCAAATAAGACCATGGTCTCACCGTCATCTATGAAATCCTGGAACCGTTCCAGTGACCGTTCACAGCATAGATAGTTGTCTTGAGGTTTATGGGCGAAAGAACATCGCTATCCTCCGGATTCTGCTCAACCCAATGGTGAACCAACCCGTGAGTAACCTCCTTCGTCAGTTGTCACGACCGCGTATCCTGATGGAGCCAAGGTTATCCAGTGATCGGGAACATCGACACCCGACCGAGGCTCAAGGCGCAAGACATCGCGAATCCGATCTTCCATCATTGCCACAGAGAACACCAGAGGAGCGATACGTGTTTGGATTTCTCCTACAGCGTTCTGGACTCAATAAGCGGCAACTTCGGATTTTCGGGGATGCAGGCCAATGGCAACTGGCCTATGAGTTAGGTTTCCATTATCTAGAAGAACTGGATGATGACTCCTTGACAATTTCATCTAGTTGAGTGTGCAAGAGACGGTTGTCCGAAGTAGCAAACACCTGTATTATATGTTTTAGAAATGATAGTGTGGTTCCATGTGAATTTTGTAAATATTAGTGAACTAACTGTTTTAAGAGAATTCTTTTCACATATCCGGAATTCAGAGTGCGTGGCGGAGAGAAGCCCCAAGAAGGACAACATCATCGGCAGGAGTGAGGGCTTGACGCACGACTTCGCCATGACGCCCACTGAAGCCCTGATCGTGCAGTTTTTTGTTATGAATCTGGTTATGTGTATATGTATTTGTGCCGGCTATTATTTGATTCAATCCCTGGAGGACAAACTTCTTATGTTAGCTGATTTTGTGTTTACCCGTTTAGTTCAACAACCCGTTATAAGAGCTACTGGTGATCCGAGTGACGAGCATGTGGCATAATTCAGCTGTGCCTTCAGCAAGGGGGGATGTCATAACCCAAGTGTATGATTTTGCGCGTGCTTCGGCACTGCAGAATTATTTCCCGCCACGAGGAGCTTTCTTTGCACGGTGCAATTCTCAGTTGCAAAGAGAAAACTCTGGTGCAAAGGAGTTCCCGCCATTCGCATGCAAATTTGTTCCCCACTATTGGCTGTTTCTAAATTATTCCCACGTGGCGGCTAGCAATTGGCTTGCTAGCCTATAAGAGGCTTGAGCGGTTTCCGCCCAAGTTGGAGAACTCCAAGGAGAACCCCGCAAGGGAGGACTCCACAACCATCTGGAGGAGGAGAAGGAGGACTTCACATCTTGTGAAGAACTCTAAGCGCTGCGGAGCCTAACAAACCCAGCATGTGCCTTAAGAAGGATATAGGGGCCTGATCAACCTCTAACCTCTCCCCGTCGCCGCCTAATCCCTCGACAAACCCTTCCCTGCATGCTCGTTCCATGGAGCCTAGCAAACTGCGTGTGTGTGTATCCAGAGCTCTTTCCAAGTTATTTCAAGAGGCTCGAGGTTTTTCTACGGGTCTTGTTCGAGCGAGTTTTGTAACTGCAACTTAAGCGAAGTTTTCTCCTGCCTGCACTGCGACCATCTACGGTGTAAGTAAAATAATCTTTAATCAACCGCTACGCGTCCGTGCCTAATTCTAGTCCGCCGGCCTGCATTCCCCGACCCACGTGCCAGGGCTGCTGGCCACAGCCTGCCGCGCGCCCCTGAAAGCCTCAGACCGCTCCCGGCCCGCACACAATGGAGTTAGTTACTTTACTGCACCGTTATAGCAATGCACGTGTAGACAGTGATGCTTTATTTTGGAGCTAATTAGTCTACTCTTGCTGTAAAATGCACATGTAGATGCACCTAGTATGAACTGGAAAGAATGTAACTAACAGCTGTAATGCACCATTTTATATAGGAAGTATCTACTACCATTATGAATTGCGTATCAACTTGTAGGTCTCTGTCAAGTGTTGATAAACAGTATGTTAATGCTAATTTTAGCATACATTGTCAAAAGGTTGTATTTATTAAATGAACTTTGTACTTGCAATAAATATCCTTCTGCAGGATTGAATTCCCATTCAGATCTAGTACTTATTCAGTGCCATTTATATTCCATTCTATTCACTCCTCTTAGCATGTTTAATCTTCATTTTATTCAGGAAGTTGCATGTTAGTGAACAGCTTTCTGTTTTCAGCAGCAACCACTCCATCATCTATTTATCAATACAGCTGGAAATACTTTCTTAAAATAAACATTAAAGCCATCATGTTGGTCTAAATAATGAGCTTACATTATACATTTTAAATTAATAGCTTTGGTGGAATTTAAATCCCTCTAGAGAAAAGCACATTTTCAGCAGAAAACATGCAAGTGCTCTGTAAAAAAATGTTTGTAGATTTTTGTGGCCAAAAAGGACTACTGTGGTCTGACCCTCTTCATAAAACCAGACATAGGATATCACCAGTAATTTCTGTTTCAAGCCCTTAACTCCTGTCTAAACTACAGCATATCTTTTAAAAAGACAGCCAGTCTTGATTTCAAGATCTCAAATGAAGGAGAAAAAACAAACCCTTTGGTAAATTGTTCCTGAAACTAATTATTCTCACTGTTAAAAATAAGACCCTTATTTCCAGTTAGAATATTTTTCTGGCTTCAACTTCCTACCATTACGCTTTAGTATGTTAGACTAAAGTGTCTTCTGCCATCAAATGCTGTTTAGCCACTAGCATTCCTCCAAGCTCCTCTCAATTAGCCATACTTTGGACTTCCGTGGGAGTTTATATCCAAAAGCCTCAAAGAGCTTTGCCAGCATTAATGAATGTTAAGCCTCATGTGGGATATTGCCCCTGTTTTGCAGATAGGGAGACTGAAGTACAAAGACTATTCTGGCACCTCAAAGGTGCACATAAGTCTCCTTGAGATTTTATGGGAGTTAAGTACCTAGATACCTTTGAGAATCTAGAGCTGGAAGTCTGGAATATAATCCCCCAAAAAGGAATGTACCTCAAGCGAGGTTCCCATTCCAGAATACTGTGGTTTAATTATAAAACTTCTAAGCAATATAGTATAAGATTTGCACATTAGAAAGTGACCTCAGAAATTCATTACAAATTTACTACAAAACTTTCAACTGCTTTCACAGTAAAAAATGCCCAGAACAGGAACCAATCAGCCTTTACATTGTTATATAAGCCACTGGCCATCCCCACTACATTTTACATATGATATTTTAAGTCATATAGATCACAAATAAACAATGTTCCTAACAAGGCAAAATTCACTTTTGTAGATGCTGAATCTCCTACCTATTGCCAACCCCTACCTCTTGGTGGTAGCAACCTAAAAAAGCAAGAGCATTCTCAGAGGGCTATTTCTTCCCTTAGGAGGTAGGCTCTTATGGTTTGCTGACTTATTGCAGAGTATCTGTGATTTGGACTCTGAAAGCCATGTATATCTTCAGATGAATCATCTTGAAAAGATTCTTTTCAAAAACTGGACTATAGCAAGTAAATTAACCTTTTGACTTATGCCATCTAAAGTGGAGATTCCACAAATAGGAACACTAAATGGCTATTCTACATCTTGATTAACCAATAAAACCCCACTAATTTTTTATTCCAGTTGGCATGTTGTACCACTTACAATTTAGTTTAATAAACACTGTAAAATCTAAAGCATATATATTTGGGACTTTTAAAAAGACACATAGTGGGCGCATCTATAAGAGATGTTTACTGCAGTTGCCTAATTAGCTCCACAGTAAAATATCAGCATCTACTCATAAGGCTCAACAAGGACAGAGTAAACTAATAATCACCACCATAGATTAGTACTGCTAGATACAAGTCTTAACCTATGGCAGTGTTATTTAGTGCATTGCAATGCACACGTAGATGCTGACAGGGCTGGCTGGGGCACCAGGATGCTTCAGTGCAGGGGGCTGCCACACGAAAGCACCCTTGTACCCCAGCCAGCCCCTCCTCAGCACACTGGGCCAGTTTGGAGCAGCCCAGGTCTGGCAGGCTGAACCCCTGGACCTCCTACCAGCCAGGGCTGTTTTGCCCCAGCTCAACGTGCTGCAGTCTCAGATGCATGTGTAAACAAGGTGCCCGGGAGCAATAAACTGGTGCAAACTGTGCCAGAGTTTATTCAGGCACCTTAATTTCACATGTAGATGTACCCAGTATGTATTAGCTAAACTAGAATTGCTCCTTTGGAGAAATTATATTCTCACAGGCAATTGGGAGCATTCAGGGCAGTATTTTATTAACTGAAATTAACTAAAGCCTTCTTTGATTCATATGCCGACTCCAAAACTAGCCAATATGCAGAAAGAAATCCCACTCCAATGGAAAACAGTGAGAAATTTGCCTTTAACAGCAGTGCATCCTGGATTTCCCACAGAAACCAAGAGGAAAAGTCACCAAACCAGTGAAAACCAAATGGATAATATTTTTTTCAATAAGTAGGGGTGGGGTGCACCAATAAAGATTTTTTGGGCCAATACCGATGGCCGATTATTAACCAGCCATATCAGCAGAAAACGATCCAATTGCCAATATGCGCCCAGCAAAGCTTGGAGAGCAGTGTCTGGCTGGTAAGTCTGTGGGGGGGGGGGAAGGCAGGGGAGGGAAGGAGTATGGGGGAGCAGATCAAGGTCCCTGTGGTGAGGGAGGGAGTGAGACTGGGGTGGGGGCAAGAGTGGGGGCAGGCACTGCACAGCCAGGGTGTGGTGGGGTGTGGGACAGAGCCATGGCTCAAGCGGGTGGTGCATGGAGAGGGGGCGGCTCCCACCACTGCATGTACCCTTGGAGGAGGTATGGGGGGCACGTGCCCCCTGAACCTGCATGCGAGGCAAGGGTGGGCTGCTGCTTCGGGCTCAGGGCCAGAGGTTGCATCATCCTCTTCCTGGTGGGGGCTGGAGCTGTGCTTGGGGTGGGCTTGGTCAGGGTGGGTGGAGGTGGCAGCGCTGAGAGGGGGGGGGACTACAGCCACCCCAAAATTCACCATGGCCCCCTGTAGCTCTCCTCCCAGTGCTGCTGTCACACACCCCACCCTCACCCGCCCCAGCCCAGCCCAGCCCCCACCAGGAAGAGCTCGGCACAGCCTCCAGCCCCAAGCATGCAGCAGGCAGCCCACCTTCTTTCCGCGCACAGGTCCAGGGGGCAAATGCCCCCCATACCTCCCCCAGGGATGTATGCAGCAGTGGCAGCCACCCCCCCCAGACAAGCCATGCCATGCCCCGCCCTGCCCCAGCTGTGTAGCACCTGCACCTGCCCCAGTCTCAGCCCCAGGCCCACTCCCTCCCTCACCCCCTCCCTCACCACAGGGGCCTTGATCTCCCCTCCGACACACACACACACCTCCTTCCCACCCCCACACCCTTTTTCCCCCAGGGACTTACCAACCAGACGTTGATCTCCAAGCTGCCAGACTGCATTCCTGGTCATGTGCATGCTGCAGCTGCGCACATGAACATGACATTTATCTGCAACATTATCAGCTACATCAGCCAAAAAAGCTAACTGCCAATAATGTCAATTTTCCTTTTATCAGTGCTGATACAATATGGACCGATGTATCAGTGTACCTCTATCAATAAATGCATGGCAGGTCACACCATGAAAGATCTGAGTGCATGGCACCTGCTCTTCTATTAGTTTTCACTGTAAATCCATTGAAATTAAGCAATTGCATTTGTATAAAACTGGTGTAATGAGACAAGAATCAGGGTTCTAATGCCTCTGCTGACCCACTGGCATTTAACAACTTTGGAAGCTCTTTTGAAGAGCTTTATTTCACCAGGTAGGATTCATCAGTGACCTGGTTAAAGCAGAAGCTCTTGGTTAGTCTGGGTGATACTGACAATATTTCCACCTCTTTAGAGAATATAGATTTTGATGCAGGAACGCACTCAAAAACAGAGAGAAGCAGTTACGGGAGAGAAGACCTTTGGGGGCATGGAAAGAGCAAGAAATAAAAAGGAAAAATTAGAAAATTGTAATGTTTGCAGGCAAGGTCTGAAGAAAAGAAGCCTCTGAAAAGGAGACAGAGTTGAGTTTCTTGAGCTGAATCCAAAAACCCTAGAAGTGGAGCAGACCATCTATCTGATAGCATATGTGATAGGAAGGGCAACTGTTTTCAAAATCATCTGTACTTCTTACAAGGTAATATCTAGGGGAGAACCAGGGCTTGTTTATGGGAAGCAGTTCTTTATCAGCCATCAGATGTCAGGACTTAAAGAAGAGCCTTGACAGACAGATAAATACACGCTTCTGAATACAACAGGGAAAATGTTGCCATGCTTTCTTTCATCCCAATTTATGAAAGTTGTTGTGGGTAGCAGAGGAAAAAAGTCTACCACCCTGCTCCGTTCATTTATTAAAGTTCAGGGTGGGGAGAGATGTTGGAATATAAATGTGTGATGTCTGTTTTAGTAAAAATCAGATAAAATATTTCCTGAGGACAAGCAATAATAATGTTTGGCAAATAAAATATATTCCACTGAAAATCAGAACAGTAAACAAAATACAATGCAATTCACACAAGCCACACATCATCTTCAATTTGATTCTACCACTCATTTTCTTGGATGACAAACCGCAAGAAGGGATTCTGGCTGGTTTTTAGATTTCTGCTGTGGCTTAAGTGATGTGTTTTTACAGTTTTAACTCCATGATTACTAGTTATCCTGAAGGCATCCTCTCACTTTTGCACAGAAATAAGAATTTGCACAGAAAATATTCAAAAAGTGGTTTTTAAATGTTCTTTTTTTCCCCTCCAGTTTGGGCAATTTTGTGTTCGTAAAATATACTCTTGCAAGAAAATCCAGCTGAATTCAAATACATTAACAATAGACAACACAAATCCCTAATTGGTTCTCTTGTCCATGAAAGCTAAGTTGATTCATAATGAAGCATTACAAGTATCAGGCTCCCAGAGTCATGTGATAATATCAGAACCTAAGCTAACATAAAGGCTAAGTACAGACAGTCAAAAAGCCTGAGGCCGAATCAATTCAGTCTTTGCAGGTTAGTCTAAACTGCAGAGATTAAACTGAGAAACAACTGGACAGACAAAGTGGCAGGGAGTGGGGGGGTGGTTCTCTGGCATGTAACCAGCCTGGGCTGTGTATTCGTTCCTCTTCCTGCTGCCCCCGAGGTCTCTGGGATTTGCAGTCCAGAATTAAAGCAGCACAACTCTGCCGAGTTGCTCATCTCTTCCTCTTCTTGCTTCCAGATGCCTCTGGAATTTGTCATCCACAGTCAAAGCCGGCAGTAAGTTTTTAGCAGGGCAGCTCTGCACTTGGCGGAAGGGGAGTTTAACCCCCATCCCTGGTCCCAGGCCCCAGCCAAGATTTAACTGGAGGGACAATCCCTTCCTTCCCCCCACCCCCGCCCTTCTCTGCCGGAGCAGACAGCACAGCACAGCACAGCACAGCACAGCACAGGGCTGGAAAGCATGTTGGGATGCTGGGAGACTGGTTTAACTTGAACCAGGAAGGAGTCTGGGACAGAAGTTTCATAAACCAGTTTGACCCAAATCAGTTAAGTCTGATATTATATTCAACCAGGTTTATCTTAAACCACTTTCAGCCATTTTGAAACTGATTTATGTACACAGGACTTCTGTTCTGTTACCAGTTTAAACCAGTTTCTGATTACTTAAACTGGTTTATATGTAACTTCTGTCCCTAGCTTTAAAAACAAATGATTGTTTATAGCATTCAAGGCTGGGAAGAGAAGTTTGAAAATACTAATCTGGAGTAACAAATTTTCTGATGGCTGTTGGGAGTCCGCAGGCAGCCTCCATCAGAGGGAGAAGTGATAGGTATTAGAAACAGGGTGGCTAATGACACCCCTAATGAGATCCTTTCTGCTTCTGTTTTGTAAGAGCATTAACGCATCACTACCACTCTATTCTCTCCTGGGCTTGTAGCCATGGTAATTGCCTAAATCTGCCACTGTTATCCACATACCTCCCTCATCTTGAGAAATGGATTACCTGAAGCATATGCATTTTGTACAGGCATAGGGTAATATGCTACCTATTGCTGCTACAGTATTGGTCTTCATTTTACTCTGTCCAAGCTTTTTCTTCCAGATTATCATATTCACAGCCTCTATCTGTCATGAGGTAAGTTGTGTTTATATCCAAGACTTTCCATGTCAGCCACCAAAAGTTATAATAAATTTAGTGCCAACATTTTTATTAGCACAAGAACCAACTGGATATGTGTGAAAGTTTGGTCGAGACAGGTAAGACACAGATCCTGCCACAACTATGGGGAGGGAAAGAGTAGATCGGGGTGGTCAAAATATGACTCATGAGCTGGATCTGGCCTGCCAATTGATTTTATTTGTCCTGCAGATGGGCAGTTTAGGTGATGACACTGTGCAGCAGGCATTGGGCAAGCTGCACTCGAGCCCCGGTCTCTGCTGTTAAGCAGTGTCCAGGGCATATGGGGCTGGACCGTCTCCCAGGCACTGCGGGGATGCTGAGTGGGAGCAGTCTCACCCAGCTGCCCACCCACACAGCAGGCCCTGGGCAAGCCACACTTGGGTCCCGGTAGCTGTGGCTCTGGCCACCGCATGGTGCCAGACAGGTGGGTAGAGCTGCTTCTTCCCAGCATCCTTCGTGGCACCTGGGAGACTCAGTCTGGACCCAGAGGCCCTGGGCACCACTTGCCAGCAGAGACCAGGGTCTGAGCGCAGCTCTCCCAAGGCCTGCCACACAGTGCCCCTGTCCACACTACCCATCCACAGGCCAAATAAAAATCAATTGGCGGGCCAAATCCAGCCCACGAGCTGTATTTTGCCCATGGGGGATGGAGCCTCTGCCCATCAGAGATGGAGCCTGGCTGTAGACCTCCACACTGTCCTATCCCATCTTGCCATCAGGGCTCCTGGGATCCATAGGGTTGGGGAAGAGGGGGTGTACACCAGGAACCCTGATGGCAGGGTGGGCCAGGATCCATCCCCCACCCCTGCAGCTGTGGCCAGCAGTAGGTGCTGGTTCCATGCTCCAGGCAGGGTGGTGTGGGGTGGAGAGGAGGGTGGGTGGGCCAAGGTGTGCTACAGCATTGGAAGGGCTTACGATTCTGCTTCTGCTCTAACTCAAGGCCTGGCCCAGCTGTGGGGAGTGTGTGTGCACACGTGCATGTGTGTGTATGTATGCCATTAAAAGGAAAAGCTAGGGCCTAAACTATGGGCTCCTATGCATGTTCAGGGAACATGGAAATTGACACGCTCCAGCAGCATTCTGCATCAGGGGAATCAGCGTCTCTGTGTGCCTTCACGCTAAAAACATGATGGCCAGGCACTTTAAAATAAAACACTTTTGATGAGCTTTATTTGAAAGCGCCTCACCTCCATTTTTTCAGCGCGGGGACATGAAGAGATGCTTCTACACATGACATGCAGGCACTTTTAATTAGTACAGCTTGCTAATTAAAGTGCCTGGCACCACAACCTCAAAACACATGCAAAATGCCCTATGTAAGCCTGACTTCTGCTGGACTATTAAGTCAAGTTTAAGGGCTTGTCTGTCTTCATTTTCTGTTTTCATTTCTTCAATAAGTGTGTTCCTGCTGACATAATGATAAAGTAGATCTATGCATAAAATAGGGTCTGACACTGGAAATGAATTCTACAAGAAGCTCACAAACCTGACCCCACTTCTGCTTCAAGTGCACCCTTAGATCCTGCCACACAGTAGTATACAAACTTTTTTTAAAGTTACCGTAACCCACCCCCGCAACAATTCCTCCTGTCCTCTAGAGAAGATGGGAGAAAAGCAATAAATAACAATACATTAGATGAAACAACTGACATCTGCTTCCAGAATGCAATTTGGATACTGTAATGCTACTGGCAGCATATGAAAATATTGAACAAGAAAGAGAGCTACATTTGCTCCTGCTGAACCCCACTCCCTGCTCCCTCTCTTCCCCCAACATCCAACAATGAACTCTTGATAACAGTGCCTCTTTTGGAGAAATGGCATTTTGAATTTTAACATTATTCATTCACAGTCTACAAGTGTCATAGGAAAAAAAAAACATGGTGTCAAGGGCTTACGTAAAAAAGAACCACAATTATAACAATAATTTATTGTTACTCTGTCTTGTCAGCAATAAAGTCAATGATGTGCCAAAAAATTACAAACTGGAAATGGTCTGAATAGTATGTTCTATAAAATGTAACATAGCTGGGCTTGCCACGCAAATGCATATGCAGATAACTGACTTAGGTTCTAAGAGAAGAAGTTGTCTCTCTCATGTAAGACCATCTTCATCTACTGAACTGTCTCCAGTACGGCACTCAAGATCTCACGGGTATTTCACAGCGAACACATACAGGTCTATGGGCCATTTCCCTAGAGAATTAAATACAGGCAATAAGGATGGAAATAAACTTATAATAAGATGGTATGTCAACTGAATAGGAATCGCCAGCTAAATTCTGTCTTCTTCACTATACAAAGCTTAAGCAAATTAAACTTATGCTCAAGCAAGGCTTGTGTCAAGAAGCTCTGTATACTTCAATCCAGTGCAGAAGCCTGGTTGACAGTACTGGCGAGGGATCCTGGTTTTCTCTGTTTACAAAAATCCAAAATTCTCTGATTAAAAGCCCCCAAATCCGCATTTTTCCGTGATGAAAATGAAATGCCACTATGTATACAACATCGTTGAACACGATGTTGTACTGATATATTTGCAATTTTAAACAAATTTGGAAGCCTACCAGTGCCTCAGTCATTATAATAAAAAGAATTCTAAATACCTATATATTTTGACATTTGATTTTGTTTTTTTATCATAGAAAATCAGAGCTCCCTCTGCCCCCTTTGCTCACCAGGTCACAGGTTGCCCCTGCTGCTTTGTGGCACTGAGCAGCCCTGACACGCTGGTACCCTGCCCCTGCCCTTGCTGTTGCCCCTCACTCCCAAGCCACAGCCCACCCAGCCCTGCTAGTTCCCCTCACTCCTGACCCACAACACCGCAGGGCACCCTTGAAAGGCTCTCAAGTCACCCCAGGGTGCCACAGCACCCTGGTTGATAATTACCGATCTAGTCTCTTCTGCTCTGAATACCTCTGCTGTGTGATCAAAAGTGATGGAGCAGTTTCTCTGTTGCAGAGACCACTGGAAGATCATACTACAGATTTCTATTTAAAATCTCTGGGTGTATCTTGTGACTCCTGTTTGTAAACCTCCCCATGCACCCCGTGGTACCCATGGAAGGACCTCCATGTATCCTCAGGTGCAGGGGTGCCCTGCTGAGAATCACGGGCACAGTTCCTGCTCCTAGGTCTGGGAGAGAGTGGTCTCCCAGCACATAGCCCTAGAGGCCCTTCCACTGGAGGATCCGAGTGCCACATGGATGTGCACAGCTGAATGACCTTCCCCAGGGCCAAGGCCACTTGTGGAGATGCACAGAGGGTTGCCAGTGCCCTCCAGTTCCCAGCCTCATACCTCGCCCCCCACCCCACCCCACCCCTCCCCAGTGCTCAGAAGGAGTCCCATACTGGGTCTGCTGGCAGTTCTCACCACCACCTCTGCTGGGAGCCATGAAAAACATTAGGAAGCCCTGAGCAGCTCCCACATCCGGCACTATCATCCTCCACTGTGCCCCAAACCTGTTGCACCAGTCAGGCGGATGCCAGCCTCCTCCTGCAGCCAGTCAGCGCCGCCCCAGCTCCAGCCCTCACAGTTCATTGGACAAGTCAAGTCAAGATAGTAAATGGCAATGGAGCCCCATGGATGGCCCTGTACTCTGCCCACAGTGGAGGAGGCAGGAGAGGCAGGTCCTGGCACACATCACTGCCCCCATCCCCAGCAAAGCCTCACTTGTCTCCAGAGATCAGAGCCTGCAGGTGCCAGGAACCATGGGTAGGGGGCAAGGTCAGTGCTGCTGCAAGCTGGGCTGGGTCTGGCCGGGCTGGTGGGGGCTGTGGAGTAGCAGGTCCCGGCACTTGAATGTCCCTCCCCATGCACCTGCCTGCCCCCCATGCCTGCCCGCTCCCTCCCGCTACACTTCAGCCCCCAGAATGCCCCCACGCTGCTATCACCCCAAGCTTTGAGTCCCACACCTAAAAGTGAAAGGAACTCAGAAGGTGCTGCCCAAGTCTCAGCCGTAGCACAGAGGAGGAGGAGAGCCTGTCCCTGCCCAATGACCCTTTCCCTCACCCAGAAGCAGCTCCTTGATGACTGGAATTCAAAGGGGAGAATCCATTATTTTCTCCTTTAAAGGTAAAATCTGTGTTTTTCCACACTAAGCAAAAACCCAGATCCCTGGTGATAGCACAGTCCTATAATGTTGTTACTGAAGAGCACGATTTGTAATAGTAGCCTCCACCTCTTCTGCCCTCCTTCACAGGTGAGGAGGGTAAACCTGTGGATCTTTTTTGTGACAAATACACCAGTTATTTCTGTACCATGCTGTTATTCACATAAGTAAATTCAACAACAGGGATAAGTTGGGCAAGAGAGATACTGTGTTTTATGCCCTTTTTTTTCAGGTTTGGGCTTGTTTTTTTCTCTCTTAAATTTTATATTCCATGCTGAGTAGTAACATGTTCACCCCCAATGAAGTCAATTGATAAACTCTATAGATTTAAGCTGGACAACTGATAACATTATTTGGCCAGAAAACTGGCTTTTTGGGATCTTCAATTAATCCATTTTGTTTTTTTATTAATGTAATTCTGGATACTATAACAAAATCATTTGACTGAATTAGGGATTTGGACCACAAAACCAAACATTAATCTGTTCATTTGGAATGGAAATTAACTGCTAAATGGGGCACAAAATACCACACAACAAGTTTTTGTCCAAACTGGTTGTTCCACTTTAACTGAAGACCAAATAATGTAGTGGAATGGCACTTAGTTTAATGGTTCTAAGAACCCACAAACTTTATGACACACATGAAACATCTATAGAAAGTATTGTAGATAAAAGCAGCTACTTTGGTAGATTAATTTACAAACTTTACAGTCAGTCATCATTTTGAAAAGGAGAAAAGAAATTCCAATCCAATTAATCTTTTAGAGCACATGTACAGATAGTGACAGATGACACATATCTTTGTAATGATAATCTTTGTGTGTTAATTATTATACTGTCTGTGAAAGGAAACATTTCACATGGTATTTTTGGAGCAAAGCCTTTTGCAGAAAGCAACAGTACACATCTTGCTCAGAAGTGAGATGTCATTCTTATGTCTTCCTAGTTATTGTTTACATCTTGCTAAAAATGTGCTTTTCCCCACCACTCCAATTCCCAACCCTCCAACACTTACACATGTATTCAAACTGTATGATTTGTGCCTTTTCCAAGGTATTTAAAAAAAAACAACACATATTTTATTTGGTGTATTGACACATTCCAAACCCTACACAAATGCCTTTTCAAAAATACTTTGGGGAGTGAAGGGTTAAATTAATTACAGAATTTAATAGGAGCCAAGGATGTGAATGAATACGAGAAAGGAAATTGTCCCCCCACCCTTCAGTTTAAAAATTGCTATTTGGCCTTTAATTTAACTCATCAAATATTAGCCTACTTAATATTAGGTTATTCTTTCCATTTTTTTAAATGTTACTTACAATATGTCCATTCCTTTTCTTTCTTTCCTCTTTCATTGCTTCAATTATTTTCCATCTGTTAAATATATTTTTCTCTTCCTTTCTCTGTGTCACCTTTTTCTTCCTCTCCTTCCCATTCTTACCTGCCTAATTTAGTTTTTCTCTTCTTCTGTTCTTCCCTGCCTGTCAGCCATTTCTTTTTTCATCATCTTCAGTATCTGTCCTGGTTTTTCTTTCCACTTCTCATCCCAATCCAAATTAGTCCTCCTACACTTTCAGTATACTTTCACAGACCTTCCACTTCCCTCCAATTACAGTCGTTCTCTCCTCAATTCATCTTCAAATATATTCATCCAATTTTACTTCTCCATCCCTTAATAGCAACCTCCAACATACTTCCAATTTACTCACCTAACCTCACAGTAAATGCATCCTCTTAGCCCGGGGTAGTCAACTTGCAGTACACCTCCCACAAGTGGCATGAGCAGTCTGTGCATGGCACACAGCAGTTCAGAGAGAGAAAAGGCAGCACAGGAGTAGATAGAGCAAGAAGAGAAAGCAGAGCAGCAGATCATCCAAAAAGCCCAGGCAGAGGGCAGGGAGCAGAAAGGAGAGCAGCAAGTCAGGCAATGGAAGGGTACAGGATGGGCACATGGGGAGGTTTCAGGGCTAGTTTGTAGTGCACCTGCTAAAAAGGTTGGCCCTCACTGCCATTAGCTATTTACTTTCAAATGCAGTCACCCCAGGGCATTTGCCTTGTCCTGCTATTTCCTTCTTCACTTAATACTTACAACTGCTTCACCATCCACCTCCCAAGCATTCACTGTCCAATTAAGCTCCAACCACAGACATGAAAAGTAGTGTTCATCTTCCTCCCTCCTGTACCTGGAGGCCCCTGGAAAGGATAAGGTACCAAGATGACCCAGCAGCAGCTCATGCACGTAACTTCTGAAAAAGAGCTCTTTATCAGAGCTCTTGCATGGTGTCAGGTCAGCAGCTCCAAGCAGCCTTCATACTGCTGCTTTTCAAAAGCACAATGCAAATATTACTACCTAAAACTATAGCTACTTTCTGAACACAGATCAAGGTGGGGTCTGCAAGGCAACAGGTATAAAGTGACCCCAGTGCCATATGATGAGCAGCTGGGATGACAGGAAACAATAGACCAAATATAATACCTTCCTCTGAAAGTGCTAAGCACTTCAGCTGAAGAGCACTTCATGCACTATGTTCATAAGATTAAACCTGAACAGATTTTCTGCAAAGAATGCCTGAGTCATTGTGAAGTCTATGGACTCCTCACACAGTTAATGTTGAACATGTGCTCAATCATTTCCAGAACAAAGGCTTCAAACTAACGTACACACTATACAAGCAGAATGCTTCACCCACCATTCATCACTGAAATACAATCTTTGTGATGAAACATGGCAACTATTTATTTGCACATAGCAACCCTACACTATAATTTATGGCAAAAAGTGATGAAGTCCATCTTCAAAGGAAAGCAGATATGTATGCTATAAGATCAAGCCACAGCAGTAGAGTTCTAGCCCTTATTATATGAAGTCAGCAAAACTTTTAAGTAACACCTTTGAGATATACAGAGATCCTGGTATTCTCTGATTAAAAATCCCAAATTCTCTGATTAAAACCCCCCAAATCCATGTTTTTCCACAATTAAAATATATATATATCTATATCAGTTATATATATAGGTATCAGTTGTACACAATGTTTTATTGATATACTTACAATTGTAAAGCAACTTGGAAGCCTACCAGTGCCTCAATCATTATAATAAAATGCATTCTAAATACCTATATATTTTGACATTTAATTTTGGTTTTTTTATCATGGAAAATCAGAGCTCCCCCTGCTCCCTTCACTCACCAGGATGCGAGTCCAACTACAACTGTTCCCTTTGTTGTTTTCTGGTGCTGAGCAGCCCCCATATGATGGTCCTCTGCCCCTACCCTTGCCCATGCTATTGCCCCTCACCCCAAAACAACAGTCCCCTGGCCCTGCCAGTACCCCTCACTCCCAACCTATAGGTTCCTGGCCCTGCTAGTCCCCCTCATTCCTGACCCACAGTCCCCTGGCCCTCCCAGTGCCCATCACTCCCAACCCAAAGTCATGCTAGGGCCCCTCACTCCTGACCTGCTGCCCCCCACTCCCAGCCCTCCAGTGTGTGAGGAAGGGTCTGGGTGTGTGGGGAACAAGGTAGGTGTGTGGGGATACAGGGTGTGGGCACAAGAAATGTGTAAGGTGTGTGGGGGTGGCACAGGTAATATGTGGGGGGGACATGGCCCCCCAGATTTCTGCATCCATAGCGAGGCATAGGGTGCGGTGCTGCAGCCTGGCTGGACAGCTCCAGGCAGGAGCTGCCTTTGTGGCCCAGCAGGCAGGACCCAGCATGAGAGGGAGCACTGCACCTCCATGGCCAAGTTGAGGCGTGCAGTTGTGCCCCTGCTGCTGCCGTATGGGCAGGGGGTGCCTCACCTTGGCGGCCATGACAACACGGCATAGTGTGACATGCACTCCCACCCATGCCAGGTCCCACCCACTGGACCACGGAGGTGGCTCCTGCCTGGAACTGGTCCAGATAGGTCAACAGGCCACATGTCCTGCTGTGGGCACAGAAATCTGAGAGGGTATGTGCTGCCGCGTCACCTGTGCTCTCCTGCTTCCCTGCCTATGCCTCTTTGGCCCCATTGGCTTATCTGGAGGGAGCTGCTCTCCACCACATTGCCTGACTGCCACATGCCTATATGCACGCGCACGTGCATGTGGCACCCCCTGCTCCCTCCAGCCCCAAGCAGCCCCTTGCAGGCTGGAACTCTGCCAGCCTGCAAGGGGAAACTCACAGTTTCCTGGGTTTTCCATAATTTTTTCTCCTTCAAAGAAGAAAGTTAGGGGTGTACCAATAAAGATTTTCTTGGCTGATACTGATAGGCAATGATTAACCAACCATATGAGCTGATGACAATCTGATAACCAACATTCAGTACTGGTGCATGACATTTTACACTACTGACATAAATAAACCTTTTTCTGTTTGTTTTGCATTTATAAACACACACATACATGCCTTCTGTCTGCTTTGGCCCTCGATAAGGAAGGCAGTGATTGCCTTATTTCCACACACATCACACCCTCTCCCATGGCTCCTACCTGCAGCCCTGCTCCCCACACAGCTCATGCAGCTGTCCTGGGCGGGCGGGGTGGACCCTTGCATGGATAGCAGCACCAGGTGCATTTGGAGACCCAGAGCACGCCACTGCCTCAGCGCTGGCAGGCCCCACACAACTGAGTTCCAGCAGCTGCTGGGGAGAAGCCACTTTTGCAAAGGTGCCCAGTGGATCAGAATGTCTCTTGTACGGTGCCTTACCATGCCTGTGTGCAGTCCAAAATCTCTGTGGCAGCCCCAATGCTCTGGCCCGTTGCACATGTGGCACTGCCATGGCAGCAGCGCAGGAGCTGGTAACAGTCCCTTTGTTGCCAAGGACGGCGCCCTGTGACAATTCCCTGGCACCGCCTCTTGCTGCTCACCAGAACCAGTCGTCTGCTGCAGGCTTGGGCCAGCAGTGGGGTGCAAGAACCAGACTACACTCACCAGGATGCTCCAGGCACATGGCTGTAATTATTGGCTACGGTGACTAAAAAACCCCAATAACTGATAGCATCATAGCTCCTTTTATCAGTGCCAATCTAATTGCTAACCAGCACATTGGTGCACCCTTAGCAAAAATCCATATTTTTCTCCTTTAATGAAGAAAATCTGAGTTTTTCTGCAGTAAACAGAAAGCCCAGATAAGGCACCAAAGTAGCCTACGATAATAAGAATAAGCTCTGTTTGGCATGACACTTGAGTTTCAGATTGCATGTTAGTGGTGAGTTCAAAAGAATAAGAGCAGAGAATAAAAACGGGGATATTAATTTATTTCTAGGAGCCAGCCTGAGAAGTCTTCCTTCCTCAAGGGTAATTTCTGTGACGAGGATCAGCAGAGGCCCTATCCATCATGCAAGTCCTGCTTACACCCTCTTTTGGGAACTGGAACATTAGGGGTGATTGAAAAATAGAAAAGAATTTCAACAAAAAGAAAGTTTCTGGATCTTCCTGATAATTTTTTTATCTTTTTAATTTTTATAAAATTTTCTGACCAGGAATTTATGGCACAGGCTAGAGTTCTGTTACAGCATTTAAACTCTTTCACTTTAAAAGTGTCCAGATCAGTGCCCTTATTCAATCATAAACAACATCTAGAGCCAATCACTAAATCTATAAAGATGAAAATAATCACTTTGAAATGAAGCACAGTAAAAGTTAGAGAATAATTTCAAAAGTGCCTGAAGTGACTTGGGAATTTTAAATGGAATATGGTTAAACTATTATACTGTGTCCATCATGAATTGCATAGTTTACAAGAAAATAAAACTTGCTTGAATTCAGCCATTTGAATTGTACTGTAAACAGGGGGGAAACAAATCAGAATCTAAATTCTCCTGTCACTTAAATTTAGAAGAAAGAATTAATGTATATAGTATACTACAGACTTAAAGGAGATAAGTGAGAATGGCTTTGTATATTATGCTGCCCTATATTATGCCCTTCTCTTCCCCCACGATAAGACCTGGACAGTGTCTGGATGAGTATCCAAAATCTTTATTTTACCTCTTCTTTAAGTCTAGACAATAGTGACACAAATAACTGCCTGGGGTTTGATTTTAGATTTTCTGTGTACTTGTTCCAGATCCTACTAAAATTCTCACTCAAGCATCAATCCAGAGTGCTGGAACTGAAAATCAAGCATGTCCTTGCAATGACTCTTCCCTTCCAACAGCATTGCTATCATTAACAGGTGAAGAAATGTATTTCTCATCCACTCTCAATGCTCCTTTCTGCTAGTGCTCTGCTAGAGTAGAACTGCTTGGGAAAAAGGAGTTGAAATCCCACAGGGGCACTATAGCCTTGCTCACAAGAAAGAAAAGTAGGACAAAATTCAGGGAAGGTAGGGAAAGGCTGGGAGGAAAGGAGGTGGGGATGAGCAGATGAGGGCTCCCTTGAGACTGCTTTCTCATTCTGCCCACTGACTGTTTCCTCTGGCCTCCGATTACATTATCCCTTCAATCCATGTTCTCCTGGAGAGCATTTGTACGCCACTTCCATATCACAACCGGATTTGCTATGCCCACAGAAACATGCAGAACTTGTCAAGGTAGAAAGTATTATTACTCTAAAAGCATATGCATTATTAATTATGTATTATGTCAGCTGTTTGTGTGGGTGCAGTTGTCTATGTATGGGTACAGATCGTCCCCAGCACATGGGAGCTCAGTCACTTGTTTCAATAACCCTCCTTTGAAAGCCACTGATCTCTCCTAGAGTTTTGGAACCCTAACAATGCAAGGTGAATTTTAAATACAGGAACAAATAAGTTAGAGGCATTGGAAATTTGTCTCACTCTTGACAATATATTATCTTTTAGTCATATTGCTTGTATGTTTTATAATGCACTGCCTTTGGACATGCTGAGCTGGACAGATTAGGAGAGGTAAAGTTCTAAAGTTTTATGAAATAATTTTACACATGCTATTGGAAAAATGAACAAGTACATAGCTATACATTTTAGTTTCAAATTTAGTAAAATTTAAATGATAAAATTAATTGGACACAACTTGTTCTTCACAGTCTATGGCTGATAGATAAGAAGAGACATTTAGAGACATTCAGATGCATTTAGAACCATAATAGAGCAAATAATCACATTCCATTAATGTTATCACTGTCACACCAAATATAATAGAATAAATGATTTTTTTAAAGTGCCTTCTAATTAATCTGCTTTTGTCATGATTTAAACCAATAAAAATCTGCATTAAAAAGATAAATGGTTCCTTGATTCCTTCCTCCTCTGGAAGGAATCTGTCCAGCTGTTACTGTAGAAGCTTTAAAAGTTCTTTCCGTTTCTATCACGATTATGGACGTATGCAAAGGACTCCACAAGGGATTCTGAGCAGTGTTTTAACATGGGACATTCAGCACCAAACACAAATTTCTATAACTTGCACTAAAGAAGTCAGTTCAATAACTGGTGGTACCATTATACAAGCTGTTATTCTCTAAGCCCAAGGGTGCATTAGGAGTCAACACCGTTTACATGCATGATACAAATATGTAAATTCATAACATCTGTAAAGCCTCAGACTTTCTGCAGAAACCTCTATTTTCTATGGAGAAAATCCAAAATGATAAGGTTGGAGATACTTAGCTCCTCCCCCTTTCCCTTGTAAACTTGTAAAGCTGCAGCTCAGAATGAACAAAAGCTTGTAAAAAATTTAGTTTTACTTTACCAATCTTTTGTTATTAACAAATTGAACAAGAAGCTCTTTACTTTTGTAAAAAGATGGAGTGCTTTATTTTTTATATTCTTAGCGGCTATTGTAACTACCTGAAACTTTGCCCTTTGCCATCTCTGAGAGTTTTGTCATTGATTTCAGGCCAGGATTCCAGCCTATATTCCAACCATTCTCAAACAAATTAGAAAAATATTTTCACTTGGTTTCACTTGCTTTAACTTTTAACAGTGGGGAAAATGGTGATGTTTTCAGCAAAAAATGACTCACTGAAGTTTCAATAAGGCATAATACTAATAGAACAGGGATGCTCAACCCCCCAGCCCATGGGCCAGATCTGGCCCCAGCATAATTATCCTGGCCCTACAGGGCTCCCCAGAGGTCCAAACATTTGGTGGTGAGGGAACAGTGGCTCTGCTGCCCTGCTGCCAAATTTCTGGATCTGTGGGGAGTTCCATGGGGCTGAACAGTAGGGCTGTGCGAAATTTCGCTGGCTGTTTCAATTCAACACTGTTTCGACTCATTTCAAGCTCGAAACAGCAAAATTGAATTGAAACAAAGGGCTCTGAAACAGCCTCGAAACAAAACTAGGCTAGTTGAAATGTTTTGAAAGTTTCAAAACATTTTGAGTTTCGAAGCAGCCAGCAGCGAGGTGGTGGGAGACAGGTGAGAACCAGGGCTGCGTTCCCAACAGCAGCCAGGAACACAGCACTGGATCTCCCCGTCTCCCACCACTGGGCTGCAGGAAGCCAATCATAGCGCAGTGCTGCAATCGAGCTGTGGAAAGGAACTGAGCCTGATGGCTCAGTTCCTCTCCCCAGCCCTATGATCAGGCTGGGGATGGGAAGTCAGCCCAGCTGGGCTGAGTTCCTTTCCCCAGCGTGGTGGTTGGGTAAAATATCAAAACAGCATTGAAACAGCCTCACTGTTTCAACACAGCAAAACAGTGAGGCTGTTTGGACTCTAAATGAAATTCGAAACAAAACACTGTTCTCATCCAAACCTCAAAACTGAAGTTGAAACAGAACAGTGCCATTTCGCACAGCCGTACTGAACAGCATGGCCCTGAAAGCTGTATTGAGCACACAGTGGTGAGGGGCCCAATCCTGGTGTGCAGGGCAAGGTGGGGATGGCACAGGGCCACAGACCCTTATCTCAGTGCACAAGTGCAGTGCAGGGTCATAGGGTTCAATCCCAGTGCAAGGAGCCAGTCAGGGGCAGTGCAGGACTCCAGGACCAATCTTTGCTTGTGAGGCCCAATCTTGGCATACAGGAGTAGTCTGGGGCCCTAGGGTCTCATACCAATGCACAGGACTTGAACTTAGTACCAAGACCATATCCCAGTGTATAGAGGCCAGCTAAGTCCACGTGGGGCCAAATCCAGACTTACATGAAATCCTCATGTGCAGCATCCCACCTGGCCCATGGACCAGCTCTGTGCACCTCATCTGGCCCACAGGACTAAAAGTTTGAGCACCACTGTAAAGGAACATGCATGGAAATATATAATGAAGACTAAAAAATGTTATGAAAAGCCTCATGAGCATTTTATAGGTATTCCTTAAAACAGTACTTTGTTGCCTTACTTCCTATAACCCTATTCTTCTGTTGCTGCTGTTCCCTTTCCCAGGAATTTCATCACGAGGTAGGCGTCATTTTCCTCTGCTACAGAAACTCCCTGTTTCTGTTTCCCATTCCTATGGCAGAGGAACATACTAAATCTCTCCCCTCAAAGCAGAGTAGGAAGAAGCATAAGAACTTAAAGTCATCCTCTTTTCAGACCATGTATTACTTCCAAATAATAACTACAAGCCTTGTCACATGCTACACTTAGGACGTGACTGCACTTAAAACACTAGCAACCGCATGTTCAAGCAGTAAAGCACGTGCTAAGTGCTATCATATCATAGCACAGTTAGTACTTTTCTCAGGAGGAGTATCTCCAGATGGTATTAAGTAACATTTGTTCAGCTATCGTGGGACTGCTCCAGAGATAATATGAGCAGTCCTTACCAGCTCCAATATGGTAAAGGGACTCTGGGGAGCTAATTCAAGGCTCTAGTGCAGTGCAGGGGCTAGAACTGACAAATAGCTGTTTGTCAGTCCAAGCCACAGGACTGCAGGAGCTGGAGCCTTGAACCCAGCCTCATAGACAATTGTCTGTCAGTCGCTGCTCAAGCACCGCACTGGAGCTGGTTCCAGGCATCAGCGCGAGCTAGAATTGAAATAGCTGTTTGTGAACCCCCCCTGTCCAGATCATAGTAATCATTACAGAGCGACTGCTCAGAGCAAGTTCTAACTTGCAAGCTATTCATCTTCTGGAGTTAGCTGGGCAGAGGCAAACGAAAGCTTTTATAAAATAAGCATCTAGGCAAAACCAAAAATTTTCAATTCAAGGCAAAAAAATACTGGTCTTGTGACAATATTCTGTTACAACAATGTGATTCCACTCATGCCAAGAGCAGGGATAGATCCTATGTTTACACGAGTGCATTTAGCATATGCTAGTGTGATAAAGTAGCAGAGAGATGATATAAACCCTTAAACTGAAGTAACTTTGCCTAAAGCTATGGAGAATTACCCTTGAAAAAATATGAGTAAAACACCACTTGTTTCAAAACCAGTGAATGAGAAATTGTGGAACAAGAACTCATCCATAAACAGGATTGTGTAAAGCATGATCTTATCAGAGACTCCAGATTTTTATTTCATGAGTTCAACTAGTTCTTATAACCCCTATGCCCCTCAGTGGGTTAGCTCTTTTGTTTTTCCCCTTTGATCTTAGCCTCTCTCCTTTCCTCCTGCTTTCTAAGTCGTTAATCTATTTTAAGATGCCATCCTGCCCTGCCTTCTGTCTAATTTCAGACTACTACACCTAGCTTTCCCTTTATACAGACATCCCTTTGTAGCTTTTAGTTTATTAAAGCTGTTTCTTAAAGGGAATAGTAGTGGTCCACTGCAAGCAGCCACCCAGGGTGGGCGCATCTACATGTTTAATTATGGCGCCTGAATAAATTGTGGAGCTTGTTGTTAACTGTTGTTACTTATTATTGCTCCCAGGTGCACTGTTTGAATGTGCGCCTGGGAGCAATTAACTCCACAGCAATAAGCTCTGCAATTTGTTCAGGCATCAGGGGTCAGCCTGCCAGCCCAAGGCTACTCCCCACCAGCTCAATGTGCTGCAGAAGAGCTCGCTGTGGCTTGAGGGAGCTTCAGTGTAGGGTTAGTTAGCAGGCAGTCCCTGCACTGAAACACCCACATGCTCCAGCCAGCCAAGCAGCACCTACACATGTGCTGTGTAGTTTTTTACTCCGAAGCAGGAAAATACTTGTATTTATATGTATTTACAAAATAGTAAATTACTTGTATTTACAAGATAGTATTTACAAGTACTATCCTGCTGCGGAGCAAATTCGTATATTCCAGCCTAATAGGGGTGCATGTATAGACACTCAGGCATTTACTGTGAAGCTAATTAGTCAACTCCGCAATATAAACATCTCGTGTAGTTCCGCCTGGTATGTGTTTATTTGTCCATGCCTTCTGTAAGTAATATACACCATGTGTCTTCAGCCAGATTTGGCCATCAGGTTCACATGGGTGGCTCTTCAGAAGATCAGTGGATAAGAATAGGCGCTCTGCATATACACTGAGGTACCGAACCTGGTCGTTTATGAAAATTGATATTAGTGCAATAGAATGACAGTTTTCTTGCTGTACCATTAGAGTAAATTCCACTCTTGTCATGGAGGACTAGCACAAAGCCCTCCGTGCCTCAAACTTCATGCCAGTCAAGTATTGGAGCTCCAAACCACCAGCACAAGTGGTAGGAGAGACTTAAGCTGCACTGTAAATCTGTGCAGTCACCTCCCAGGCAGACCCCGGGTAGGGGATATAATTCACCTTCCCACCCATTCTCCACCTCCTTCCCAAGGATCAAATACTCACAGAGAACAAAAGAAATTTTCTCATTTTTTTTCTTATTTTACAGCAAGATAGGAAACACACTGACAAATCATTAACAAAGAAATCCACAAGACAGTACCTATGTTTCTGATTGGCTTAGAAAACATCTTGTGAAATAACCAATCAGATATTACTTTAACAACACAGGGGTTTTTTAATTTGTTTGTTTCTTTTCAAATACATGCTATTCTTTTAGAAATATGTTCATTTTTTACTTTGACATTTTTGGTTAACTTTTTTTGACTCATTTAGAGTCAGTCGTCCAGTTCATGGAGCGAGGTATCTGACCAACAGGATAATAGAATAGCAACAATTCTGAATTTCTAGCTATTCTTTTGAAATCATGAGAATATCCATTTACTTAAAACAGGAAGCAAATTGTATTCTTCCTAGATCCTGATCCTCATGAAGCTCAAATCTGCCCGCATAAATCTGACTGCAAGGTCAGGGGCTTATTTGGTAGTTGTTTCCCAGTCCTTTTTTAGGACTTTTGTGTACAATTCTAATAATAAATAATTACATCATTAAAATCTGTAAACACTGGTTACGCAATTACTTTTTATGTATTTTTCTGTTTCACTTGGATGTGCGTTCTTGTTTTTTTGTTTTGTAAAACAGCCATAATCTGAATAGGAGACACCAGAACGATCCAAAACTTAGGGTCTGATCTTGTTACCACTGCATTCCAATCCGTGACAGTACATCCTTCTGAGACAGGATCGAGACCCTCCTAAATAAAATAACGGTACTGCTTACAAAATAGAATGGCACCAAACTACAGTGAAACGTCACCGTTAATAATTACATCATGTACTCAGTTCAGTCAAATCACCCAGCCATAACTCAGGAAAAACTTTCAACTCCTATATGAGAAATGAAGGGAACATGCAATAGCTTTGTTCCTCATGATAGTAACTTTTAAGGCTCCCTTTTTCTATACCACACTTTCATCTGGATTTGGCAACTTCAGTGAGAATCGTGCCTGAGTAATATCCTCAGATACTGGTTCCACATGAATAAACTACAGTTAGCAGCTGTCTCCTTTTGTTATTCTGTAAAAGTTGTCTCATTGTACTTCCTAGGTTAACTGTTGACATGATTTAATTAAGAACATTTAACCAGTAAGTCTTTGTTTATGTGATATGCAACAGGTATTTTACTGTTACATTTCCATGTAGGTTGAAGGAAAGAGAAAAACAAGATGGCTCGATCCTGCAAGGGGCTGTGTACTCTGGCCATTTTCCCGCAATGCACTTAAGCAAGCAAATAGTTTCACTGAAGTCAATGGGACTATTATCACATGCAATAAACCTCAACAGAGATCATCAGCAGGGATTGAAGCTGGGACTACTTATCTGCTTAAAGGTCACTACACGCTTAAGGGTTTTGCTGGAGGAAGGCTGGAGTGTTCGACACCTTGGAGTGCTGAACCCTTAGTGTTCACTTTTTGTAATTTGCTTTGAAAGGCTTTCAGCAGAAACGGAAGAACCTTTTGATTCTGACTAAATCATTATGGACGAGAACATTTATGACACATTTCAGGGCAAAGAAATTAAATAATTTTTCAGATTCTGCATACTAGTATCTCCTTTCCAACGTTCACTCAGATCACTCTGAATCCAAAAGAGCTAGGAACAAGTAAAATGTGTTTGTATCCAACAAAATACAGATTACATATGATTTTGTTACTAAGTCTTATCTCCTTCCACATGTGTAGTTTTTTATCCTGAGCACAAAAAGTAATTGTTACCCACTCCCAAATTACTCAAATTGCCTTATAACTGTCTTCTAGCAAGTATTCTGGTAAAAGTAAATCTACCAGCAACACAAGTACATTAAAATGTTCCAGACTCAAAAGAAAGTAACACATTTTTCAATTACACATCACTAAAACATAATTTGCTGCTTTAAAGAAGTTTCTGCATTTCTCCATAGAATAATTCAGAAACAATTTAAGGGGAATTTTGACATTTATATCTATCATCTGGATACTTACACAATTCCAGTTACTGGATATCGGAGTATCTTACTTACAGGAAAATAAGACAACAGTTGTTGCTGTATCAATCTTACCAAAGCAGCTAAGTCACAAAATATGCAAACTGTTTGTGATTGAATTTTGTTGAACAATATAATCCTCGAAGCTTAAAAGCATCATCGAAATGCAGGTCAATCTCATGTTGCCACTGTTTTGTTTTTTCATACTGATGTTTAAACCTTTCCTTACACCACGAGAGCCATTTTTTCTTTATTTTGTAAGGACAACTTCTGCACAGCAATCTATCTTCTAGCAGATGAATACAAACCAAGTGTCCTTTGACATTCAGCACAGTGAATGATATTTGGCAAATGGAATTACAATTATCATTCCTTGAAGTCTGGCTGGATTGACACACCGGCTGCACTCTAAGGTTACCATTCAAGAAATCGGAAACACTACGAACCAGCTAAACTGCTTGCTGCCGTTTTGGTTCCGAGCGGACCTTACTAGCAGGCTCATGTCCTCTTGATGAATGATTTGCTCTTTTAGGAGAGAGGTAGTTTGCCGTGTGAGTCTGAAGTCAGGCAGGCGGCGGGGTAGAACCGCGTGTTTATAGGCTAACTAAATAAGACAGATACAGACATAGATTTAGAGGCAGACGTAGATATAGGTGTAGACCTAGACTTAGATGGAGATGTAGATGGAGATGAAGATATAGATGGAGATAGAGAGCAGAGGTTCCAAAACTTTTTCTTGTTGTACACCCCCTTCCAGATTTACCAGTTGCCCTTGTACCTCTACCAGCATACAGTTCATATTTTAACCCCTTAAATGCCAATTATTATAATAAGGAAAATTAAATCTGCCCTTATATGACTTCTTCTGTGTACCGCCCCAGAGACGTCTTCCGTACCCCAGAGGTATGCATACCACAGCTTGGGAACCCCAGATAGAGAGGAAGATATAGACGCAGTCATAAATGAAGATATAGATATAAATGGATGTAGACACAGATTAAGATACAGATCTAGATGAAGATACAGATGTAGGTGTAGAGGCAGATGTAGACATAGGTATGGCTATAGATGTAGGTATAGATGTGGAGGTAGACATAGGTGAAGACACGGCTATAGATACAGATGTGGACGTAGACGAAGACACAGATATAGATACAGATGTGGATGTAGATGAAGACACAGATATAAATGGAAGTAGATATAGGTGAAGATACAGGTGTAGGTGAAGATGAAGACAGATGTGGGTGAAGCTATAGACGCAGATACAGATGAAATACAGATGTGGGTGAAGCTATAGATGAAGATACAGATGTGGGTGTAGAGGTGTAGCCGTAGGTATGGATATCGATGTCGATGTAGGCGTAGACATAGAGGTAAATGCCGAGGAAGATGCAGATGCAGATATAGATATAAATGGTTGTAGATAAAGACAGAGATATAGATGCAGCCGTAGATGCCCGTATAGATAGATACAAATGTAGAGGTGAGTATCTGATGAGTGCACTCACTCAGGAAAGCTCGCTTTCTCTCTCTCTCATTCCCTTAGTCTAGCAAGGCTCATCTCCACCTGCCCCCTTATTCTCCAGGACCAGGAGTGGGAGTTTCCCCTTGGACCATGCTGACAACGCCCGCCCCCCCACCCCCGGGTCAGGCGAGGCGAGACGAGACAAAGCTTGGCGGAGCCGGGCGAGGAGCTCCACGGTCCCGCCGCCCGCCCCGGGTCCCGCCCCGCTTTGTCCTTACCTGCGCTGAGCGGGCGCGGGCTCGGCGGGGCGCGGCTCAGGCGGCTGGCGGGCAGCAGCCGCCGCCTCCCGGGGCGGCGCCGTCGCTCGCAGCCATGGGGCCGCTGTGCGGGAGCAGCTGGGGTCTCGGCTGCCTCCCGCGTCCCCGCTGCTGGCGCCTGCAGCCGAGTCGCGGCGCCCGGCTCCTCGACGCTGGCGGGGCGGGAGGCAGGGAGGAGCCAGCGCGGGGCCGGGCCGGCCGGGCTGGGCTGAGTCGGGCGCGGGGGCGCGGCCAAGGGGAGTCCCCGGGGCCGCCCCTCTGCCCCCGCCGCGGGGTGGGGGGCTGGCTGCGGCTTCCCACGGTCCCCGCTTGCCCCTAAACTTCGGGAAAGGCCGTCGTCTCTCAGCTCCCTCCGCACAACTCCAGCCCCTTTTGGGGGGCTGGATTTTTTCCCTCCTCTCCCTTCCCTTCCCATCTGCTCTTGTTGCACGGTCTAAAACGCCGCCTCACGCCCGGCGGAAAGCGCGGGGCGCCTCTCCCTGCAGGGCGCGGACGTGTGGGGTTGCCCCTTTACCTCGTCCCGCGCGCCCAGAGAGGAGAAAACACAGAACAAAACCCAAGAAAAAGGACAAGAGCCGCGTTGCATCGGCTGGGAAAACCACCAGCCCCGAGTGCTGAGGCACAGGTTTCCCCTTGGGGGCGCCCGTCTCCCTGCATTAACCCGCTTCAGTTAAGGCGCTATAATCTAGTACCATGGGGCATTTGTACACAGGCGTGCACTGCAAAACACTGGGCACCGTGTTGTCTAAGCAGCGAAATGCACATCAGTGCTGAGAAAATGGTAGTAGCGCACTTTTGAACTAAAACACCTGCTACGTGTTTTAGTTCAAAAGCAGATCGCTGCCATTTTCTGCATTTCACTGCTTCAGCAGCTGCACCCGATGCAGCACAGCACACGTCAGCTTGCAGGCAGAGCAGACTTGATTAATCAAAAATGTATCAGAATAATGTATGAGTATAAACAGAGCAGTCCCTAGGGGATGGCGAACGGGGCAACTGCCCTGGGCCCTGTGCTTTGGGGGGGCCTGCAGTGCTGGGCAGAGGGGCTGTGGCCCCTCCTGTGGCACCCGCCTGGAGCTGGCGGATCAGACCTGTGCTCCAGAAGAAGCACAGAGACCACCCCCACCACCCTTTATGAGGACACCACAGCCCCACAAGGAGGCCCCACACCCTGCTAGGGTCATCTCTGAGTATAAATGCCCTCCATTGTGAGGTACTAGGAAAATGCGCATTAGCCTGTCTTAATGCACATGAACTAAAGATCGTGGTTTTTAAGTGACAATACGCATTCGCCTATTTTAATGTGCATTAGGGAAAGCACATGGATTTTTAAGTGACACTCTAATGCACATTAAAACAGGCTAATGCACATTACAGTGCACATGTAAATGCGCCCTGGAATTCCTTATTTATACTGTGTAGATTGCCAGGTGATTTTTCGCTTGATACCATCTGCCCTCATCTCAGAATGGGACACAAAGGCCGAGATCTGCGTCTGCACATCTAAACTTATCTCAGCCCGGAAGGAACCAGAGGTCATCTAGTCCAGTGGTTCTCAACCTTTTTTGTACCAGGACCCATTTGTAATCACTGATGGCCAGTCCCACCCAGTGCCCTCCACTCCCAACCTGCTGCCCCAGCCCCTCAGTGTGTGTGTGTGGGGGGGGGGGGGGGCAAGGAGAGGGCTTTTGGTGCTGGGCAAACTGCCAGCCTACAAGGGAAAACCACAGTTTCCCACATTTTTCTCCTTTAAAGGAGAATCCATTTTAAAGTTTATTGATCCATTTTTAAAGTTTGCTCACAAGCCTTTCATATACTCTTGTGACCCACTTTTGGGTTGCAACCCACAAGTTGAGAAACTGTGATCTAGTCCAACCCCACCTGCCTGAGGCAGGATGATCCCTATCCAAACCACCCCATATGAGCCATAAACTCTTTTAAAAACTACCTTCCAGCCTGACACAACACAAGACATAACACCTGAACTCGCCACAGGTAAAGCAGGGAAACCATGGCAGCCAACATCATAGAGAAGCAGGGTTGGAAGGAGCTACCAGAGGTCTAGTCCAACCCCCTGCCTGAGGCAGAACTAGCCCTAGCCAAATGGCTTCATCCAAACCATAATCTAAACTCTACATAAGACTACTTTCAACCCTGACACAACACAGACCTAAAACCCTAACCTGCCACAGGTAAAGTAGGAGAACCATGACAGCCAACATCTGTGTCCAACCCAGAAAGTCATCTCCTTGAGGCATGGGGCCATGGAAAAAAAATTCAGAAGCACTTAAGCAACTTAGAAACCTCAGTGTTTTGTTTCGTTTTCAATGGGGTTTCATCTCCGCAGCACTCATGTCTTTCTATACTGAATAATATATGCTCAATACAGAATTTACAGTGCTCACATTCCTGTCCAACAGCTGCATGAACACCTCAGATTCCACCCTATTTCATTAACAAGGCCTGTGCACCAAGGTTATTGCAGCAGCAAGAGTAACTCCCTTCAAGACCTGCAAATATTTGCAGCCAGCCACATTTTTTTAATTCAAAGAGCAAATTTCAATCTAGTAGGTTTGTACTCTGGGCTGGGCTATCGATTAACATTTATTTCACACTAGCAGGGGCAGATCCAGGGGGGTGCAATGGCGCAGATGCAGCCCTTTCCAACTGTTTCTATCCCCTTCCTTCTCCTCCTGTCTCCTCTCCCCTATCTGCTACTGCAGCTGCCACTGTCCCCAGCTGATGTGTGAGGTAGAGGGGTCAGGAGTGCTCCAGAACTGTTTCTGCCCTGCTCTAGCCAGCCTCCAAGTAGAGCTCAGGACCATCCTCCCTGCCCAGTCTCCTTATTGTTCCCTGCCAGCCCAAGAGTAGGTATAGGGGAAGGGAAATTGCCTGTGGTTGTCACTACAGCTGCTGTCTCCAGCTGAGCATGGATCCACGTGCAGCCCAGCTGGAACTGGGCAAGAACAACTCTGGACCCCTTCCCAACCACCAGCAGGTCAGCTGGGGACAGGGGCAGCAGTGGTCAGGGGAAGGGAGAATGGGAGGGAAGGGGAGGGAACATAGCACTGAGAACAGAGGGCAGGGAAGGGAAGATTCTTACCTGCTTGCGGGATGTAGGAAAGTTCCCTACTGCTGCTGCTTCTGCTGTACAGTCTGCCCCCCCCGCCCCCCCCATGTGTGGGAGGGGAGGCTTGGAACCAGGATGCAGCCACCCCTGTAGCACAGGTCACTGCTTCTGCACCCCCCTTTCCAAAATCATGGATCTGTCCCTGGACGCTAGCTAATAAGAAACCATTGTAACGTATATAAAGATGTGCTTCTGGGGGCCAAAGACTGCTCTGTGTCATGAGAATGATGGGATGGAGTGGTAGGCAAGTGGGCCATGACTCCAGCAAGATTTCCAGAAAGAAACGTGCCTGAAACAAGAGCATTATGTGTTCAAGGATCTTCCCTTGTTTTCAGGGGAAAACACGTTAAGCAAGACTGCTCTGCCACAGTTGAAGAGGATACAGTAGTTTCAGCTTTCTACTCTGTAGGCCAACTCTGCAGATCAGGGGCATGGAAGGGGGCAGTTCCATTCTCCCCATTCCTTCTGACTTGCCTTGGGAAGTCTAGCAATGTCCGTTGCATTAGAACTATAAAATCTCTGTGCTTCAAGGAACACTTTCTGTCCACCTCTTCAGCCTCCATACATGCTGTCCTCTGAACTAGAGCCACAAACCGTCTTACTTTTCATTGCTGATTAAAATCTAAGGAAATAAGCTCTGTTTGATGGCATACTGATACGGCCTTCCTAGTGACATGGAAGTGAGAAATACAGGTAAGTCTTGCAAACAAAAAGCGTATGGCTTTACTTCTTAGGTGTGTTTGGTTAGCTGCTATCATAATATTCCTTTAAAGCATTCTTAGAGATAGGGAACTCAATTCTCACTGGTACAGCTCCACTGATTTCAAGGTAGTTACGCTGATTTAAGTGAGTCTGTGAGAGAGAAGAATCAGTATTGGTTGCTCTCATGTGGAATTGGGAATTAACAGTTAGAAAATTGCAAATCTCTGAAGAGTCAAAATGTCAAGACCAATATTCCTGCTTTTGAAAGTCAACATTGGTATTCTTAATGCCCAGTAATACAAACATTTTAATTAATTAATTATGAAGGCGGTTGCTTCTGTAACTATATCAAGGATTAGTAATTAGCTTCATGACTGAAGTCTTTGCATTTAAATTAAATTCAAGGAATAACTTTAGTTAGAAGTAGGGAAGTTGGTAGAGTTATATTTATTTTCTTTCCATCCTACATTTCTCCGTTCACTATACTAGAAGCCTTTTGTTTGCTCTAATAAACAAGGCTGTGGGTGTAATTAATTTTTGAAAACTTCAAGCAATCAACAAAAAGCCTGACATTTTTTGATTCTCTCTTTTCGACAGAAACTATTTCTTAGACTCATATTATTCCTACTTCTGCTTTTTGACCTGATTTTGTTAACTGCCTTATATCACTTAACCCATTCTATTAAGAGAGATAAACTTTGCCTATTTCAAGCCTAACATTTCAGTTTTGAATGTGAAAGTTGAAAGGATTCCAATTAGATGTGCAGCTCTATGATAAAAATGAGTCATTACATTAAAAATAAACTAATGGTCAATGAAGAATATGTTTTTATTTTGCTAGGGATTACCACAGTACCAGCAATCAGACATTTTTATATAATTGAGCTCTCCACCTTAGTGTCCAGAATTATTTTCATAATTCTTGATAAGATATAAGCTACATCTCATTCACGATTTATGGAGGAAAACTCAAGTACGTTTATTGAACTCATTGAGAGTTTTGCCTCAGTAAGGAGTGAGTGAAGATTTCAAGATTTGGCTCTATAATAATAAATTATCATGATGCTTTCAGTGATATACTTTGCTGTGTGGTATAGAGATGGGCTATGCCTGACTAGTTTCTGCACTGAGTTCACAGCCCTGACTGAGGAAAGCAATTAAGTAGGTGCTTGTATACTTTGCAAAAGAGGCCTAGAAGACTGCCTATCAACAGTAATTTTGTAGTAAGAACAAACTACAATTCAGGTCTAAAAGGGGACTCTAAGTCGTTTTCCAGCAAACATAGGAATTAATAACTCAAATATTTCTATTGTATGGTTTCACAACCCACAAAACTTCAGTGTTTGGCCCCAGATAGACATTAACACTACTATAAAACAGTAGTTAGCACTACTACTTTACAGATCATTTTCCTAGTTCATGACTAACTACTGACTCATCCTTCTCCAGCCTGTCATACCTGTTTTCACTGTCTAAGTCCTTCATAGACTATCCAGACACCAGCTACCACCCCTCACATTGCATCAAAATTGATTTCTGCCTGCAATAATGCCACCTTATTTGTCCATTTCTTAAATTCTCAAATGTGCATTTTTATTTTCTCCATTGCTTCACTTTATGCTTAGGAAGAGCACCTAGCAAATACCCACAGAGTTGACTCATTGTTCAAGTCCTTCCTTAAAACTCATCTTTTCCACGATGCAAAAAAAATTAGCAGCAGTTAGGCTTCGGGAGTGCTGAATTTACTGCCTATCATGCCGTCCAATATTGTCTTGTTTCCTTGTACTCTACAGTCTGTCTGTACCCATCTGTTGTCTTTGTCTATACTTAAGACTGTAAGTTCTTTGTAGCAGAGAATGTCTTTTTATTCTGTGCTTGTACAGTGTCTAGCACAACAGGAGCCTGGTCCCTGATGAGAGCTCCTGAGTATTACAATACTTAAGGAAAATAATACAGACGTAGAGAGATGTTTTCAAAGACATGTAAAAACATTTTAACTTGTACCCCTCCCTCCCATTTACATTAACACTCATTGTACAGCTAGGTCATAAGGCTTCAAGTACGTAGCTTGTCTAAGTCTGAATAAGGTGATCCAGAACAGCTAGCATGGATTCACCAAGAGCGAGTCATGCCTGGCCAACTTGTTTTCCTTTTATGGTAAGTTGACAGGCTCTGTGCACGAGGAAAGCACGTGGACTTTAGCAATGATGTCTTCCCCAACATACTCACTAATATGATAAGAAAATACAGAATAGGTTAAAGTACTGTAAGGTGTATACATAACTGTATACATAAGGTGTATACATAATGTCTTCAAGAGGAGGTTAGATAGGCATCTGGCTGGGGTCATCTGAACCCAGCACTCTTTCCTGCCTATGCAGGGGGTCGGACTCGATGATTTATTGAGGTCCCTTCCGACTCTAACATCTATGAATCTATGAAACTGGTTGAGTTAATACATAGTCAATAGTTGGCTCAGTATCTAGTAGGGTGGTATCTAGTGGGGTTCTTCAGGAGTCTGTCCTGGGTCTGGTATTTTTTAACATTTTCATTGATGATTTGAAGGATGGTATTGAGTGTACACTTAGCAAATGTTCATATGACATCAATTTGGGTTCAGTTGAAGACATTCTGGAGGGTAAGGTTAGGATCCAGAATGATAAAATGGAGAAATGGTCCAAAAAAATCAATCAGATAAAATTCAACAAGGGCCCAAATGCAAAGTCTTGCACTTAGGTTAGCATAACCACCTGCACCAATTACTGAGTAGAAAATGATTGGCTAGGCTGCAGTACTGCAAAGAAGGACTGGGGGTTATCCTGGACCCAAAATTGAATATGAAGCAGCAGTGTGCTCTTGTTGCACAAAGAGGCTAACAGAATACTGGGTTTCATTAACAGGAGTTCCTCATGCTAAGAAAGGAAAGTGAGTCTACCACTCTATGTGGCAATTGTGAGGTGTACCCTCATCTGGGGAACTGTGCCCAGTTTTGGGGCCCAAACTTCAAGAAATATGGGGACAGATTGGAAAGAGTCGGGTGGAAAGCAATAAAATTGATTAGAGGCTTAGGAAACATGACTTGTATGGAAAACCTGAAAGAACTAGGGTCATTTAGCCTAGAAAAGAGAAGACTGCAAAGAGGTTTGATACGTTTTCAAATACCTGAAGGGTGCTTGTGAACAGGATGGAAATAGACTATTCTCTGTGGCTGTAGGGTGACAGGGCTAAGAGCAAGGTGCAGCAGAGGACATTTAGCTTGGAGATTAGGACAAACTTTCTGACTAGAAGAGTGATTAAGCATTGAAACAGGCTACCTGGAGAAGCTGTAGAATCTCCATCTTTGAAAATTTTAAAAAGCAGACAGAAGTTAAAAGAGGTTAGACAGACACTTGACTGAGATGATCTAGTCGAGGATGATCCTGCCTTGAGCAGGGGATTGGGCTAGATAATTTCATGAGGTTCCTTCCAACTCTACTTTCCCAGAGCTCCTATGATTTACTAAATTTATATGATACAGTTAAAAGAAAGGCTTTTTATGGGATATTTGCAATATCTTTTATTGCATGTAATGAAGAATGCTTTGCATTTGAAAGCTTGTTTAAGTCTATCCCAACCACGTAGTTGGTCCAACAAAAGATATCCCCCACAAAAATCCTTGCTTCTCATATCCTAGATAATCACTGCTACATCACTCCAGCACTACCAAAACTTGGAAGATACCAAAACATGCCACTTACAATGGAAAATCCAAAACCTAAAGAAAAAAGAAGCCAGACTACACAGCAATATCTTCTTCCTAAGTTTGTGCAAGAAACATAACATCATCTGTAGGGGACTCATTATCTACAACCCTCTGTGAATGCATACAACTCCATATATGCAACAGCAAGTAACCTGATGAAGAATGCTTTGCATCTGAAAGTTTGTATAAGTCTATCCCAACCCAATAGTTGGTTCAATGAAAGCTATCGCCCACAGAAAATCTTTGCCTCTCCCAAAATTTCTTAGCCATCATGCCTACAACATCATTCCAGCACTACCAAAACATGTATGATATAGTGATTTGCTTTGCTTTTAGAATCTCCACATCTTCTACAATGGATATTATGATAAAATCAGATGATGGATAGAACCATATCAGTTCTCTGTACAGTGCCTATAATGACTTTTCAGTAGTCCATGGTACCATAATATTTTTTTTCTTTCCTGAATTAATTTTAAAGCTAATTAGAATATGTATAATAAGCAGAGCTTCTAACTTGGTGCTTGAGTAGTCTGCCTAACTAATTTAACTTTATCCTTTGAAAAACTAGTGTTGTGTAATTATTTTTTTTTAAAAACTCTTAATATATAGATAGACATGATTCAGCATTCAACTCTCCAAATACATGTAGGTGCCAATAGCTGGTAATCCAAAGAATGATCAGGAAAGAAAGATGGAATAACCATTAGGCCAGTGAGAAATCCTTACATGACTGAAAAACCTTGATATAAAAATCTGATTGTGCATAGCTTTTGTACCAGTTTTAATTTGTATTGTAGCATAAAATGATAAATTACATTAAAATAAAATACTAGTCATTTGAAATATATGAAAGGTGGAACTTTTTGCTATCTAAATAAGTTGTGACTCTACTGTACATGCAGTGATTAGCTTTTTGTTCATGATAACTTTAACATGTGAAAAAAAAATCACTTAAACTGAAAGCACACTGTTATAAACGCTTAATTTGTATTCCAGGTTCGATTTGTCTCTTTTGTCGACTGATTACCCCAACCTTGCAATAATTTTAAATAATCTAATTTCTAAATTATTTGACTATAAATTACTAGTTATTTTATAAGAAACCACTTAAAATGTGCACTTTACTAAACATGTACATTCTAAAATTGTTCTGATTAACACCTTCTCAAATGTGATTTCCACAGGGCTAGTGTGGTTTTACTCAGTTCTTCATCCAGGATGACTTGGATAAATTTAGTAAGTGGGCAGATACAAACTTGATGACATTCAAATGTAAGGTACTCCACCTTGGGGAAAAAACCTGCAGCACTCTTATAGGCTCAGCAGTGGTACGCTCGTTAGCACCACTGCTGAAAGAGACTTGGAGGTCATGATTGACCACAAGATGAACATAAATCACCAATGCAATGTTGCAGCTGGTAAAGATGTCATCTTCCTGCTGTTCTCGGCCTTAATGAGGCTGCAGCTGGAGTACCACATCCAATTCTGGGCTCCACAATTCAAGAAGGATATCAAGAAGCTTGAGAGAGTCCAGAGGAGAGCCATGAGCATGATCAGAGGGCAAGAGAATAGGCTTTATGAAGAGAGTCCTAGAGCCATGGGACTCTTCAGCCTGGAAAAGCGCAGGCTCAGGGGGACCCGGTGGCTGCTTATAAGTACATAAGGGGTGTGCATCAGGATCTGGGAGAATGTCTGTGTCACGGCGGGGTCCTCGCGGAGGGCCGTGATCTCCTTGAGGCCCTCTCACCGCGCTACTTCGGCCCGAGGGCACCCTCCATTCTCGCCCGCCACGTCTTGATGGAATATATAATAGGGAGGCTGCCTTGTGTTTCCTCGGGCACATAAGGTCCTGGACCCCTCGTGGGTCTCCCCGTGTGATGGGCGCCACCCAAGCACCCCAGCCTTATGGGCTATGCGTGGCTCCTACCTCCCCCGATACCACGCCCCAAGCCTCGCAGATGTAATGGACGTTGTCCGGTCTGTCTCTCTCGTGCCCAGCCTCCCGCTGGGCCTCTCCTGATGGTACGGTCCCGCTCAGGGACTCCCTAGCGGGCCCCGGTCCTATGGGCCAACCGCACGGGCACCCTCTCTGACCCTGGCTCCCCGCGCTGCTACTCCCTGTCTTCTCGGGGCAACCACAGCGCCTTGCCTCAGTCTGAGGGGTGTTGCCGCACTAGCCTGCGGCCGGACTCGCTATGCCCGTCTCGGGCTTCTCAGTATGGCCCCGCTCTCTAGGGCTGCTCAGTATGGCGCTCCCCCCTTCTCTGGGGCTCGCCGTGCCCAAACTGGGCTACTCAATAACATACAATGGGGCTCCCCCCTCTTTGGGGCTCACCGTAGCTGGCCTCCGGTCCTATGGGCCAACCGCACGGGCACCCTCTCTGACCCTGGCTCTCCGCGCTGCTACTCCCTGTCTCCTCGGGGCAACCGCAGCGCCCTGCCTCAGTCTGAGGGGTGTTATCGCACTAGCCTGCGGCCGGGCTCGCTATGCCCGTCTCGGGCTCCTCGGTATGGCGCTCCCCCTCTCTGGGGCTCGCCGTGCCCACACTGGGCTACTCAATAATACCGCCCCTTTCCTGGGGCCGGGGTCTATGTTCCCCCACACGCAATCCGGGGTCTAGGTCCCCATCCGCAACCTACGGGTTGCGCCCGCGACCCACTGGCCGCGCTCCTCGCCGCCAGTTGCTCACGCACTGGCATGCGAGCTGCGCCTTCCCTGGCGCTATGAAAATAATGCGCCCTCTTGGCGCTAGGGCACCCCACACTCTCTGGGGTCCCTGTGATTGAGGCCTCCTCCGACCCCTACAGCCTCACCCAAGCCTCCGGGAGTAATAACACAAACACAAAGCAAAACCACAAGCCCCTAGGCTGTAACATAACCACAAGCCGCATGGCCATAACTCATTATCATAGCTCGAGCCTCCAGGGCTATCATGAGCTGTACTTGCAACTCAGGCTCCTTCCCCCATCCTCACTCCCAGAGCTCCTGCCTCCCAGGCTTCTGGCAGAGAACTGCCAGCCTGGCTTCGGCCCTGGGCTTTATAAGGGCCAGGCCCTGCCCCCTACAGGCAGCTGGCTCCCCTTAGTTGCTCCGGCAACCTGCAGCTGTGCTCACTTGGTTCTGCCAGGGCTCTCTCCCTGGCAGTTTCTCCTCTCTTAGGAGCAGGCACTAAGGTGCCCTGCGACAGTCTGTTCACCAGAGCGCCCCAAGGAAAAACAAGGACTAACAGTCATAAACTACTCCAAGACCATTTTAGACTGGACATAAGAAAACATTTCTTTATGGTCTGAGCCCCCAAGACCTGGAATAGACTGCATCCAGAAGTGGTGCAGGCATCTACCCTGGACTCATTCAAGAAACGACTGGATGCTTATCTTGCTGGGATCCTTGACCCTAGCTGACTTCCTGCCCCTGAGGCAGGGGGCTGGATCTGATGATCTTTGAGGTCCCTTCCAGCCCTAACATCTATGAAATCTATGACATCTATGAAAGCATGGGCAGGTCTAGGATTTCAAAAAGGTGGGTGTGGGGGAGATGACTGGCATTCCCTCACAGGCAGATTGGCCATAGCTAAAAATGGGACACCTGTAGTTTGAAATGGTAGACAGAATACTTTTCCTTAGATACTTGGCCAGTACATCTTGTTCGCATGCTCAGGAACCTTACGATCATCAGATGTAAAGTGAGGAAATAATTCCTCCTCCAAGGGCAGACTAACAGGGACCTTTCAGGTTTTTTGCCTCTGTGTACAGGAAGGGGTGTGGTTGTTGGATATATGTGATCTAACTGATTACATGGTCCTTAGTCTCTGATGGCATATTGGTTTTCCAGTTTTCTGTCTGCGGCAGCTACAGTTTAGTTTCTGTAGGTGTGAAAAGTTTAGGGCCAAGTAAAATCTTTGTGTTTGATATAGGGTGTTTGGTTAAAATGTAATGTGTGCAGTATATAGGAGGTAAGACAAGATGATCTAATGCACCTTTTAGCCTTAAATTCTATGAAAATATAAAATACTGAAATAAAGTCACATGAGAATATCCTTTCATGTTTTTGACTCATTTGGCTTTGATTGAGATATATTTATATTTGCTTTCGACAGCTGCGATATAGCTTACTTGCTATTGAGCTGGAGGAAACTGCTAATTATTATGAGTGGTCCCAGTGACAAATGGGTAGTATCCTCTCTTCTGGATAGCATTTGCTAGACTGAGCATTTTATTAGCCTTTATGATTACAGGAGAGATTTTAGAATAACACATTTTAAGTTAATATTGCAGAATATGAATGGAAAGTGGATTTTGAATATGTAATAATAGTGAATATTTGAACCAGAAACCTTAATCTCAGAATTGCTATTTAGTTAGATAGCAAAAATACACCATGTGGCCTAAGAGAACGGAAAAACTAGCATAACTTTCATATATATGCTATTGAAACAGTCAGCTGAACGCTTACATAAAGTATCAGTGGAATAAAGTCATTTTAGAAGATTGAACAAATTCATAGAACCTGTAATGAACACAGACAGTTTGTGAAGAGAAAAATCATCTGCATTCAATAAATGATTTTTTGGCAGCAAGTAGTAAGTCTGTCTCTACTATACTTAAGCACATGGGAAGCCTTCATGAGATTTTCACTGAGAAAAATCAGACCCTTTCTACTCAGAGCATCTCAAGAAGAGGATGTGGCATTCTGGTAGCTAGGTAACATTAATGTGTCTTCTGTCTTCATTTGCATAGGAACCCTCTCTGTGCATGATAAGTACATAAATGTGTACCTTTAAAGTTTTAAACACAGTCAGTGGTGTCAGCAAAAGAGGAGATGGCTCACAGAAATGCCATCTTTTCATCATGCATTGCGTGAAAAAAAGTTCTGTATGATTTACCAACCTGGTTCCATAACAACGAGCTTCCCACACATGAATGCTTAAATGCTGTCGTGAGCACTACTAATACTGTCTCTATAAAATTCCATCAGGGACCTACAGAACAACTGATGAAAGCAGGAGGAAGTAAAGCAGAATTCTTTCTGGGAAAAGGATGCTAAGGGTGAATTCTAGTAGCAGAAAAATTACCTTCTCTTTATGAGTTTTAATGATATCACAGAAGTATTTCACATATGACAAATTGCAATTACCTACTGTCATTTTAGTTGTGATGACAGTGAGTTTAGATTTTATGCTACTCTATGACACCTTAAATTTTGCACGTTATTAATATAGACAAACATCTTTAAATACTATGAAAACAAATAGATTTCTCTGGTTTGAATAGCTATATCAATGTGGAAGTGTACCATGATGAGAAACATTAATTTATTTTCATGCTTTCAGCCTCCACTTACATAAAGAGAGAGAGCATGATCTGTATAATAAATTAAGTCTTTTTATGACCTAATTAATTTCCTCCAACTGCTATCCATTAGTTTCCTGTCACCTGAATATTGCTAACCTATCTAAAGGAAATAGAAAAATTCAAATGACCAATAAAGTAATTAATTAAAAAGTATTCACTGTGTTGCAGGCATCCAAGTAGTATTTCAGTGGCATGACAAACTATATAAGCACTGCCAAAACATGTATTTAAAATGTGACAGATCCCTAAAGAAAGGTATCGTCTCCACATTATGATTGGTGTTTAATACACTGTAACTATTTGTCACTGATGTCTGTCCTTAATTCAAAAACTAAGTCCTACCACTAATGTTGTAGGAGGCATATTATATGAGTATTGATATTATGGGGAAAAAAAGCTAAGGCTGCATACATGCATTCAAATAATCTGGGAGAATTCTCCCAGGCTTTTTCTCCTGGTAGGGAAACTTACCCAGAGCCACATGTACATACATTTGAATACTGAGCTCTTAAGGGAAGAGAGTTTTCAGTGCTGACACTGTGCAGCCAGGAGGGAACCCTGTGCATAGATCTCAGCATGATTGGCTGACTCAGACTGTGCCCATGATCAACCTATGTTTCCCATCAGCATAACATGGGGATTGTGAAGGGGCATGTTCTGCTCCCTGCTGGAGCTACAGAGTCCTCCAAGTGACACAGTGTTCCTGTTGTGGGGGTAGTGGGTTGGTGATATTGGAGGACTGTGTTCTTTTCTGAGAGAAGCACAGCATGTACTAACATTCACTCTCCCAGGAGAAACTCTCCTGGAACTGATTTAACCCTTGTTGTTCCTGTGTTATTTTTCTCCTGATGTGGCCATTCTTACTCTGAGAGAAAAAGCCTGAACATCTGTTCACTTGTGGTTTCTCCTGGGAAAGCAGCAACTCTCCCAGGAAAAACTGTATGTCTGTACAAGGACTAAGACAGCCTTAGCTTAGAAAACTGCCAAAGTGAAGTAAGTATCCTTTATAGGTTCCCATTATGAAGAAAGAGGACATGCTTGGGTGGGACGGGCTTCATCTCTCCCCAAAAGGTAAGCGTGTTTTTTCTTCCCAGCTGGATGATCTCGTACAATGAACTTTAAACTAGGTTTGCTGGGGACGGGGATGCAGAGGAATATGAGGACACTTCACTGTCAAGCCAGGTGATGCACACAGGTAGTACCCAGGTAAGTGACAGGGACCAGGGCAGGCTTAGGAACAAGGGGGCAGTACGGGCACCTACAGGAGGCCTCAAATGTCTCTACACAAATGCTTGAAGCATGGAAAAAAGGCAGGAGGAACTCACTCTACGGCTAGCTAGCAAAAACCCCGACCTAGTGGGGCTCATGGAAACCTGGTGGGATTCTACCCATGACTAGGCAGTGAACATCGAGGGATACAGGCTGTACAGGTGAGACAGAGCAGGGAAAAGAGGAGGGGGTGTGGCGCTATACGTCTAAGAGCAATACACGTCCTCAATGATCAGGTTGGGGTCAGAGGAGGGGCAAAATGAGGTGCTCTAGGTAAGAATGCAAGGGGGGCATGGGGAAAGAGACTTAATAGTGGGCATCTACTACAGACCACATAACCAGGGGGACAAACTGGACCTGGAATTCTCAGGTCAGCTCATGGAGGCAGTAAAGTCAAGGGATGTGGTTGTCATGGGTGACCTAAACTACCCAGACATCTGCTGGGAGGAGCAGTCAGCCAGGTCTGACTGCTCATGTAGGTTCCTAGCTGGGATACAGGACCTCCACCTAACCCAGGAAGTGCATAGTCCCACCAGAAGAAATGCCTTGCTGGACTTGGTCCTTGCCACAGGCGATGTCCTGGTGAGGGGTCTGCAGGTACTTGACCACCTGGGCGACAGTGATCACCACCTGCTGGAATTTACTATCCAGCACAGGGTGGAGAAAGCAAGCAGCAAGGCAGAGGTCCTCAACTTCAGGAGGGCTGACTTCTGTAAGCTAAGAAGGTTAGTAGGAGACGCATTGGGGTCTCGGTGCTTCAATGAGATAGAGTCCAAGATGGATGGTTGTTCCTCAAGGAGACGATCCTCCAAGCTCAAAGGTAGTCAGTCCCAATGTGCACCAAGGGAGGCAGGAGTGCTAATAAGCCTCCATGGCTCAGTAAAGGTATCCAGGGATGCCTGAGAGAAAAAAAAGAATCATACAAACAGTGGAAGCAAGGGGCTATCAGCAAGGAGGATTACACCTTCATTGCTCAGGACTTCAGGGAGGCTGTTAGGAAGGCCAAGGCAGAGATGGAGCTAGGGCTAGCGACCATAGAGTCATAGAAGTAGGGTCGGAAGGGACCTTGTAGATCTTCAAGTCCAACCCCCTGCCTGGGCAGGAGGGAAACTGGGCTCAAGTGACCCCAGCCAGGTAGGCATCGAGCCGCTTCTTAAAGACCCCCAGGGTAGGAGCCAGCACCACTTCCCTTGGAAGTTGGTTCCAGATCCTAGCCACCCTAACTGTGAAGCAGTTCTTACGGATGTCTAATCTAAACCTACTCTCCAACAACTTGTGACCGTTATTCCTTGTTATCCCGGGGGATGCTAGGGGAAACAAGGTCTCCCCCAACCCCTTCTGGTCCCCCCTAGTGAGTTTATAGATGGTCACCAGGTCCTCCCTCAGCCTTCTCTTGTGAAGGCTGAACAGGTTCAGGTCCCATAGCCTCTCATTGTAGGGTCTGCCCTGCTGTCCCCGGATCATGCGGGTGGCCCTCCTCTGGACCCTCTCAATGTTGTCCACATCCCTCTTGAAGTGGGGTGCCCAGAACTAGACATAGTACTCCAGCTGTGGCCTGACCAGTGTCGCATAGAGCGGGAGGATCACCTCCTTGGTCCTACTTGAGATGCACCTGTGGATGCACGATTAGCCCTGCCGACCATGACCTTGCATTGTCGGCCCATGTTCATCTTGGAGTCAATGATGACTCCAAGATCCCTTTCTGCCTCCGTGGTCTCAAGAAGGGAGTTTCCCATCTTAAAAGTGTGCTGCCAGTTACTACTGCCCAAGTGCAGCACCCTGCACTTGTCCGTATTGAAACGCATCCTGTTTTTGTTAGCCTACCCTTGCAACCTATCCAGGTCTTTCTGCAGTCTTTCCCTCCCTACTAGCGTGCCCACCTCACCCCAAATTTTTGGTATCATCAGCAAATTTGAACAGGTTGCTTTTCACCCCGTCGTCCAAATCACTGATAAAGAAATTGAACAGCGCGGGCCCAAGGACTGAGCCCTGGGGGACTCCACTGCCAGAACTAAGGATAATAAAAAGTCCTTTTTCAAATACATAGGAAGTATGAAGAAGGCACTGGGTAACGTGGGGCCCCTACAGGATAGGCTTGGCAACAAAAATCTGACCCCTTTAATGAATCCTTTGCCTCCATATTCCTGAACAGGGACCGGGACATCTCCCCCACTAGAATTGCAGATGAACCCAGGGGAGGCACCACCATTCCTAGGGTCAGGGACTCCCTGGTTAGGGAAATTTTGGAGAGGCTGGACCTGTTTAAATCAGTAGGCCCAGATGCTCTTCACCCGAGGGTGCTGAGGGAATTGGCGAGGGTCATAGCAGGGCCCCTGGCACAGCTCCATGAGCACTTGTGGGGCACTGGCCAGGTACCAGAGGATTGGAAAAGGGCCAATGTGGTCCCCATTTAGAAGAAGGGGAAAAAGGAGGACCCTGGCAATTATAGGCCAGTCCATCTTACCTCAGTCCTTGGGAAGACCTTTGAAAAAATTATCAAGAAGCACATCTGCAAGGGCCCAGCAGGGGAGGTAATGCTCAGGGGCAACCAACATGGGTTCATTGTGGGCAGGTCCTGCATGACTAACCTGGTTTCTTTTTATGATCAGGTCTAAAGTCCCTGGACGAGGGTGTTGGGGTGGATGTCGTCTTCCTGGACTTTAAGAAGGCCTTTGACATGGTTTCCCACCACATTATCTTAAAAAAACTTGGTGACTGTGGCATTGATGCCTACACAGTGAGATGGGTGGCAAATTGGCACGATGGTCACACCCAGAGTATGGTGGTAGACAGGTAATTTTTGACCTGGAGGGATGTGGGCAGTGGAGTCCCTCAGGGCTCTGTCCCAGGGTCTGTACTGTTCAACATCTTTATCAGTGATCTGGGTGTGAGTGTGGAATGTATGCTGTCCAAATTCACTGATGACACCAAGATGTGGGGCAAGGTGGGCACGCTGGAGGGGAGGGACAGAATCCAACTAGATCTAGACAAATTACAGAGGTGGGCGGATGACAATAGGATGGAATTCAACACAGACAAGTGCAGGGTGCTGCATCTAGGGAGAAGGAACCGGCAACACCTATAGGCTGGGGAACACCCTTCTTGTCAACACAGTGTCAGAAAGGGATCTTGGAGTCATTGTTGACTCCAGGATGAACATGAGCCACCAATGCTAGGAAGCAGTCGTTAAGGCTACTGCATCTTGCTGTGCATCTACAGATGCATCACAAGCAGGTCCAGGGATGTGATCCTTCCCCTCTATGTGGCATTGGTTAGGCCACGGTTGGAATACTGCATCCAGTTCTGGGCACCGCACCTCAAGAGCAATGTGGCTAGCATTGAGAGGGTCCAGAGGAGGGCCACTCGTATGGTCAAGGGGCAGCAAGGCAGGCCTTATGAAGAGAGGCTAAAGGGCCTGAACCTATTCAGCCTCCATAAGAGAACGCTGAGAGGGGATCTGGTGGCGGTTTATAAATTCACCAGGGGGGGCCAGTGGGAATTGGGGGAGGCTCTGTTCCCCCGGGCACCACACGGGGTTACTAGGAATAATGGCCACAAATTGTTAGAGAGAAGGTTCAGGCTGGACATCAAGAGACATTACTTTATAGTTAGGGCTGCCAGGGTCTGGAATGGGCTCCCAAGTGAGGTGGTGCTCTCTCCTACTTTGGGGGGTCTTCAAGAGGAGGCTGGACAGATATTTGGCTGGGGTGATATGACCCTGGTACCCATTCCTGCCCAGGGCAGGGAGTCGGACCTGATAATCTGTTTAGGTCCCTTCCGACCCTAAGCACTATGATACCTATGAAAGATTGTCAGGACAGGCTTTAATGACACCACATAATAGGTGGTGAAATGTACTTAAGGGCAAATAAATGTCTGCTTATAGCAGGTTCACTCTCATTTTTCTAGGGCCCCCCTGTGTAATATCCTTATGTAGGTCTCCTAGTTAAATGAGTTCTACTGATGACAGCATAGACAAGAAAGTATACTTGTGAGTTGTTTAATAAAATCAGTAAAATTCTAAACAAAAGGTCCTCATAAAATCACAGTGAAAGGTCAGTCATAAACTGAACTTTATTAACAACACTAAAATTTGTTATTCCATTACTTGCCTTTAGAAACAGGCATGAAAATTAATGAATAATTTAGTAACAAAGCCTGCCAATTGTGGCATTATGGCAGAATAATTGATTACATCAGGAATTTAACGTTTATTACAAGAACGATTACTACCTTAAGTAATCTCATTTATGCCGAGACCTATTGTTATCACTCAAGCCCAACACAAATCTACAATTTATTTTACAGGTATTTTAGGGATTTAATACCCTTAAAAAAAAGTCTCTATAGATTGTTATCTCAACAGTCCTCTGGCTGTCCAGTTTACACAGCTGTTCTCTCCTTTTGTTTTTAATTCCAATTAGGATTTTCTGAATGCATTTAAGGGGAAGTGGCCCAAAATCTGTGATAGGGTTGTTTTTTTTTACCTCCAGGATTACATTAGGTGCCCTAATAAGCAGCCAAATTAAAATGTTATCACCTGAATAAAAAACCAAGGTTGCCATCATGTTCCTTTCGAAAACAATACAATAGGCTTTACATTCAAACCCCTAAGTTCTCCTTGTCTAAGTCCCATAGAGCTTGATCTTGGGAGGCTTTCAGCAATTTGTCACCATCCAGTAAAGTACTGAAACATATACTTAAATTTAAGCTTGTGAATCATCCTATGAAAGTCAATAAAAAGGTACTCAATTTTATATATGCTTAACCACTTTACAGAATTGAGCCAGATTTCTCAAAGCCTTGCTGAACGGAGCCCATGAGGTCTACCCTGTGAAATAATGAGCACTCTGAGTTACCATTGTATTCCACAAGAATTGAATTCTCTTTAAATTCTGGTAGCTTTATAAGTAATCTCATTGATTTCAAACCCTTTTCACATTGAAATCCATGGTAAATTGGGCATCTAAATCACTTTGTGAATCTGGCCCTTCACGGATAGCCAAAGATTTAAGTTTCCTGTTCCATAGACCATACTTGCTGGGTTCATTCCAGCAGAATCTTGAGAATACTGTCTCAATTTAGTAAAGCAGTTAAGTTTATCTGAGTTAGATCCACAAATGCCTCCATGAATCAGAGCCTAAGTGTCTTTTACTTGGCGTAATATAAATAATAGGATTATGGGATTTTAATCCTGATTAGGATTTGTGGGCACAATGTGAATATCAAATAAAAATAATAATACTAGAAAGCAATTTTTCAGAATTTCTCTCAGCTGTACATACCCTGTTGTGTCCTCATCAGCAGGTATGCTGAGGCAAAGGGGAAACAGCATACAAGCTAAAGAAAAGAGTCTATATCTCGTGGCTAACAGTAGCATACATCTTAAAAAGACAAAATAATGTCAAGATCTCACTTGAGTCTTGATCTGAATAAAAGATATTTACAAATGTAGTTACCCCATTTAAAAATGCAGGATAATGCATCCTGTTGTATTATTCACAGAGATGCTCTTTATTTAAATTATTGAGTATTTTGTTAAGTTATATGCTAGTTTACGTGGTAGTAGTAGCCATGTGAAAAAAAATATATGTAACATGATTCTGACCACTTCCCTTGTATTCTGTTTACTCATTTATTTCCCCTGAGATGCCTTCTAGTATGCTTAATCTCTAACTAGATTAAATAGAAATAGATCTAAATAGCTCTAAATAGAAACTTAAATAGTCATCGGTCCTTATGTCAGAAAAATATTTTCTTCCTTCCCCAGAATTTTTGCCTGTAAACTTAACCTAACAGGATTTAGGACAGGTAGACATTTCAATTTCTATATCTCCCAGTTCCAGAGGACTTTAAATGAGAGTTACAGTTCAGATGAAGTTACAATACAGACAATACAGTTCAACGGGAAAACACAGACCTAGGATTTAACTCTGGAAGGCCTGTGGCAGGGCACCTTTGGTGCCTGCCACTTTAAGTTTTGAAAACAGGCAGCAGGGCAGCCTAAAGGCTAGCCCTAATGAGGCAGTCACATGAGTGCAGGAGAGCTGTGGGATAGGAAGAGCGGGCTGAGCTGCCTCCCTTTTAGATCAAGGCTCTCAGGACTAAAACAGCAGTGTGCAGCTGGCAGACAGAATAACAACACCCAGACAAGCTGCTGTTCAGAACATCTTGGTGGTAAGGACAGGAGCCATGGGGATGGAAGGAGGCTCCTAAGTATGACCTGAAACTACACCCTGCTGGAGAAGGGTGGCCTGGTAGAAATGCCCATGGTGGGACAGTTCCCCAGAAATGCCTCTCCAGTGAAAGGTGGGTAGGGGCACCTTATAACCCCAGCCCCCACTACTCAGTGGGTAATTATGAGCGAAAACAGGCAGTGCGGGAGCCAGGCACACCTAAAGACAGTCACCTGAGCCCTGCAAGGGTGTAAGACCCCAGAGGTCCCAGAGAGGGGGCAGTGGAAGAGAGTGGCCCCAGTGAGTGGGACAGAAGTTGTGTGGCCCATGCAGAGTAGGGTGCATGGTGGTGCCTAAAAGACTGGGCATTGGTGGGCACAGAGTAGGGTTGCATAGGGTGACCTGAAGTGTTTTACTGGGGATGTCCTGTGTAGGGTTGCAGAGGCAGCCTGAAGGGCAGCACAGGGGCCAAACCTGATGTGTGGTATGTGGCACCACAGACAGGTGTGTGGAGCCACATACCATACGGCCACGCTCATTTGGACACAGCCATAGTGGTGGAAAAAAGGTTGAAATTGTGACCTGAGTGCACCTTTAAAGTTCATAATCCCGAGGGAAAAGTAAAAGAATTTTAAAACTAGAAATCCATTAATTTAAAGCTAATTTCATGACATTTTTGGGATCTCACTAATGACTTTTTGAATGCTTGTTGTTGATAATACTATGTTGATGCAGCATCGTATCACAGACACAAAGGCTTTATATATTTTCTAACAGTGTTTCCTTTTATCTTTTCCCGTTGTGTTCTATCCTATCATCTAAAGGAAAGAGTTTTTTTGTTCTTTGTGGAAAAACAAAAATAAAGCTGATAATGAGGATGGAATCCAAAACAACAGAGCTCTGAAAAATACAGTAGTATAAAGGGGTTAAAAATACAATAAAAAGGAAAATTGACTCATTATAGAGGTACAAAAGATTCCTAATTTAATAAAAAAGAGGAAGAATCTGGAATATGTTTTCCAGGCATTGAACAACAGTGATACAATTTTGATATAGATATTGTTGAAGAAAATGGCCAGAAAACATCAGTGCTCTGAATATTGGTGGGAAGAATGACATCTGAAGTGTGTAAAGCCTCAAGTTTTCCACAGAGACTAAAGATACAGTACAAAGACATAATAGAGTTACTTTAAAGTACGGTGTACAAAAATGAACCAAACTTCCCAACTAAATGTTTCTTACTAGCTGAGAAATGAAATAGAAGGAAAATCTCTCCAAATGTCTAGTCAATTTAGAAGAAAGCTTTCCCCTACATTTCATTTTTTCTAACTTTCAATGGCAGCCCTTAGAGACCACTTTGATTTCAGAATAAGAAACAGAGTGAACAGAGCAGATGCTATGCCCAATCTATACAAAGGAAATTACCCTAAAAAGACCCTTGGATGCAGCTATCAGGTTGGAATGCACAAGAAAAAAAACTGTTCAGTTAAAGAAAGCATCTCTGCAAATGTGCCATTTCAAGGAATTATTTAAAATAATGTTCTTCAGTTTAAGGATTTTTATCATGGAACATTTAATTCATAGAATCATAGAAAGTAAGGGCTGGAAGGAACCTCAGGAGATCATCTATTCCAAACCGCTGCTGAAAGCAGGACCGTCTCCAACTACATGATCCCAGCCAAGGCTTTGTCTAGCTTGGTCTTAAAAAACCTCCAAAGATGGAGATTCCACAACCTCTCTGGGTGACCTGTTCCAGTGCTTTACTAGCCTCTGGGCATGTCTATATGTGCAATTAATGCACACAAATAACTCCAGAACTTATTGCTCTAGAGTTTTTTACTCCTGTTTCAACTTGTGCCCGGGAGCAAAAAACTCCAGAGCAATTAGCTCTAGACTTTATTTGTGCCTATCACATAGTCAATGGGAGCAACTTGGGCTGGCAGGGGACCCAGGGGGTCAGCTTGCCAACCCAGGGCTGCTCCAATGGGGCTCTAGCTGCTGTGGAGAAGCTGGCTAAGGCACAAGCAGCCCCCATGCTGAAGCACCTTCATACTTTAGCCAGCCCTCCCACTGCACATGGTGCCCCACTGGGTCTTCTGCCAGCCCAGGCTACTCCCACCAGGTTCCATGTGCTGTGCATGAATAGACTCTGGAACTAATTGCAAGGGTGCTTCAGTGCACGTGGAGCTCTGTTGGAGCAGCCCAACCTCATGCTCCAGCCAGCTCCATCACTGTCTACATATACATGTAAGCACAGTAATTTACTGTGCCATAGGAAAATAGTTGTGTCTGACGGGACTATCCAATAGCACAATAAATTAATCTACATTGGCCTAATTGCCATGTATGTGTAAATGGTGACACTTTACTGCTTAGTAAATTAGTCTACTGCACAGTAAAAGGCACGTGTCTATGTGCCCTACTAGTGAAAGAGTTTTTCACAATACCTAACTTAAACTTCCCTTGCTGCAACTTACTAAAACAATTAGATCTGCTACAAACCTCCACTCTCAGGTAATCAAATGCCAGAAAAAATTGTGCTTACATTTTTTGTTGTTCTTGTCAAATATATTGATCACTTCAGTCTCCCATTCAGAAAAATTTAGCCAGATAATATTTCACATAAGAAAGAGAGAGAAGACCCAGAGACCCTGGCTGCTGCTACAGGTGGAGCAATGGGGAAAGCGGCAGTTAAGGGAAAGCCTCAGGGCCACCAATTAATCCCTTAGGGAAATTAATTAATGCAGTCTACAGGTTGCCAGTGGGACATCCCTGTGATGCATCATAATGTGTTAGTGTAGTTGAAAGTTTTAGCTCTAAAAAGGTAAATGAGATAATTTACTGTTGCAGAATAAGTGCAAGAGTTGAACATTACTGCTAAAATTAATCTGTAGTGAAATGGCTACCAATATTGAATTTCAACTGCTTTTTTAGATTTCATATTTAAATACCTCACTAAGATGAATGGGTTTCTTAATAGCTCATAAAGCTATGGATTACAGTTCCAGACATGTGCTTACATTCAATTAATATTAAAGATTTTACTAAGCAACCCTAAGAACTATAAACATTATTTGGTAATAATTAGAGGCTAGATTTTGGAACACAATTTTGCCTTCTCTATAGAAGGTATTTAGACTGCCTTGAAATACTGTTAATTGCCTCAACACATCTGTTAGGGAGCACAGAGCAGACTGGCTGAAGGCTCTTTTGTTCAATGAAGCCAAAATTCCAATCCATTTCAAAATTAAACTAACAGGAGGGGTGGTGAAGCCTCTCTTCTCACCAGGAAAGTGCTCTACTTATTAGCAACAAGAACAAAGCTGCTCTGGGACCATATCTTGGTCACTTTGGTCAGGAGAACAGTTCCATTATATTTGTTTTATTAATATACATTTCGGTCAATTATATCATCAGTCTACAATCAAATTCTCATCAACTTCAAGAGGATTCTGTACACAGAAGGATAGCAGAGCCAGGTTCAGAATCACATTTATTTTCATTTTAACTGTCAGTGTAAATCTTCCTTTAAATGAAAGGAATAATATTCTCTCGCTGACATTTTCGCTGACTCACAAGACTAGTGATGTTAACTTCGATATCCAGGTTAAATTCCAGCAAGAGTAATTACATTCTGCCTACATAAATTTCCCTTGCAATATCAATTTTTACAGTATTTTTCTTCTCCTCTTGCCTATAGCAATTAGAGAGTCACAGTGTTTGATTAGATAGGTAGCTACTTTTCAGTCATGGAGAAGGTAAGCCAAATTATAATTTGTTTACCCTGATAAAGCCCTGATGTTAAATGAAGAGCTGCTAGCATGGACTCTAACCCACAAAGGTGTCCTGTTGAGTTTAGCAGATACGTAAACAGGGGTATCAAGGATATGGCCCATGTGACGGATCCAGCTTGGTAGATAGGAATGATTCTGCCTCTGGCAAGGGGCTGGACTAGATAACCTCCTGTGGTCCCTTCCATCCATACTTTTCCATGATTCTCTTTTAAATGTATCAGCCTGATTCTCCACTGCCCTGAAGCTTGTTTAGGCATTTCTCATTTGTTAGTACCCTACAGGTAAACTATTGGAGCACTAACTATACAAACAAAATTTTAGACCCTGGTATGGGGTGGCTATGATTGTAAATTTACCATGTATTTGAACATTGCACATCAGTCTTTCATGCTGCAGGACTCTATGGAAGACAAAAAAAGTTTTGGACTCTCTTAAACAGCCTTGATGATGCACAGGGACTTGTTGAGATTTGAGTTCTAACTTCCATTAAAAAAGATAAAACTCACCAAGAAGCCAGTCTCAGGGTTTGTCTTCCTGGGCAAACTCTTATGAAATACCAAAGAGCAGGGGTTGGCAACCTACGGCCCATGGGCTGAATCTGGGGCCTCAAAGAGATCCAGTCTTGTCTACAAATGTCTGATATGTCATGGGGGATTGATGGTAGCTAGCTGCATTGTGCTGCCCATCCCCTCTGCAGCACCCCGCTTCCCAGTCCCTTGCAGAGCCTGCTGTGCACTGAATGTGTGCTTATCCTTACTGGAGAGGGGATGGAGATCAGTAGTAAGGGTAAGCATGGATAGCTGGCTACTCCAGGGGGCAGAGTCTTGTGGCCTGTAGCAAGGGGTCTGGGTCACAACGTGCCCCCTTCCCCCCTAGCAAAGGATTTCTAACCCCTGCCATGGACTGTGGAAGTGAAAGGATTATTCTACTTTTAGCTCCCCTGGAGGATACTCTTATTGCACACATAGAGTTCCTGTTCAGAGCAATCTCTTCCAAAGGCACTCAGCACTCTCACCAAACAACCAGAGCATTCACATTGGAAACTATTATAGAATACTTATCCTGGCCTTTTTTTCCCCCTGTGTGGGTAAGCTTTTATAAAAATTTGCTCTCACACTTAGTCCTTGCTATTCCCAGTGAGATTGCTCACTGGGAGCAATGTTAAAATGTGTTTCTATTAGGAAAAGAGGCTGAGATTTTCCCTAGGGCAAATGCAGGCATTTTCCCTTGATTTAGCTGGTCAAAGTTAACACTGGTGAAAGCTAACACTGCAAAAGCTGCAGGAAGGAGCTGAGTAAGTCAAAGTTGTGTAAATTGTTAGCTAATCCAGTCTTAACCTTACTTTTTTTTTCCTAAGGGTCAGTCTGCGCTTATTTTTTCCCAGTGTAAGTTAAAATAGTGTCAACTCCTACAGTGGATGCACAATATTTACTATGAAAGCTCGACTTGATATAAAATTATACCAATATAAAGGCAGACAAGGTTCTTTGGGTAAATCTGATATTTTTTATTAGACCAAGTCAAATAGTTGGAAAAAATTCTTCTTTGCAAGCTTTCAGATATAAATACCCTTCATCAGGCTGAGGAAGCATCTGCAGTTGGTATGTACTCTGCCTGGATGGAATGAATAGTAAAGAGGCCAGAGGCTGGCATGCATGCAAGAAAGCCAGTCAATGAAAATGTGAATTGAGGAGTCAGTGGGTGAGAGACAGGCTTGGGGAGGGCAGAAGCGATAATGAATGTAGCTGGTAAATAGTGGAGAGTAGGCCTGTGCGAAATTTTGCCAGCTATTTTGTTTCAACACTGTTTTGACTCATTTCAAGGTTGAAACAACAAAATCGAAATAAAACAAAGGGCTGTGAAATAGCCTTGAAACAAAACAAAGCTAGTCAAAATGTTTCAAAAGTCAAAATGATTTGACCATAGCACTGGGGATGGGAAGTCAGTCCAGCTGGGCTGACTTCCTGTCCCTGGGGCTAAGATCGGGCTTGGGAAAGGAAGTCATCCCAGCTGAGCTGAGTTCCCATTCCCTGCATCAGATCAGGCTGGGGATGGGAAGTCAGCTCATCCCCAGCCCGATCTAGCATGGGGGATGGGAACTCAGCCCAGCTGGGCTGACTTCTTTTCCCCAGCATGATGGTCAGGTGAAGTGTTGAAACAGCATCAAAACAGCCTCACTGTTTCAACGAAGCAAAACAGTAAGGCTGTTTGGACTCGAAATGAAATTCAATACAAAACACTGTTCCATCCAGATGCCGAAACTGAAGTCAGAATGGAACAGTGCCATTTCACACAGCCCTAGTGGAGACATATCTGGGGAGTCAGATGTCAGGCAGGTTAAAATGTGTCATAAATCCAATGTCTATATTTAGTCCATGATTTTTTGTATCCAGGAGGTTGTATCCAGATTTTGTATCGCCTTCCTGCCCCTATCTTATTAACTAGTAATTTTGCATACTACAATAGCATTAACAACACATTTAGGATGAATTAACTATACAGCAGTTTCTATATAGCTCCAATTCTGTGGAAACATCATTGTGAACATTTTGAATACCATTACAATTCAATCATAGGGTCTTTTATATAGTCTTTTATAAGGGTTAGTGAGGTACTCTAAATAACTCCAGTAGTACCCTTGACTTCAGCAATGTTACTTGGATGAGAACAGGTTAGCAAAATCATGACCCTACTTCTGAAGTATGTATAAAAGATTAATATGGTTTTAGTTACATTTCATCCTCTCAATGACTTACTGATTTCTCCATCCTTCCCTACACTTTTCTTATTAAGGTGGAGTGGACTTGGGAGTTGCTAAAATGCACTATTTAATTTGTTACATCATTTTGTCCTTAAGAAGCTTAATCTGGGACTTCTAAATTATACTTCCATGGAAATCAAAGGCATACAATATTATAATTCTAAGGATATGTCTTACAAAAATCAAGTTGCATTCCTAACATAGTGGTTGTTGGCAAATTATGAATCTTTTCTAATCTTTTTTTTTTTTTGTCCTCCCACCACTTGTTCTTTCTCAAATTTCCCTCTGGGTCTCAGCTTTTATGTGGTGATAAGTGACATATTTCTGTTTGGAGCTGATCTTATTCTACCCAGCTTTGAAGGCTCTCCCTTTTTTGTCAACGAGCACTTGAATTTCCCTATCATTCTCATCAAGCAAGTCCTGATGCTTCTTTGTGAAGAAGCCTAGAGATTATTTGCGCACTTCATGGATGCTTTTCTTGAGGCTCTCCCAGTGGGCAAGATCATCTGGGAGATTGGAGAATTTTTCACTGAGGCACTACTAAAGATGACCGCTTTTATCAGGGTCTTTCAAGCACTCAGTATTGAACATCTTCCTTCCTTATGTTTGATAACAACATAGAAAAATACATTTCCAAGATCTGAATAATTATTGTTAAGGTAGTTGCTAGAAAGTTGAGATATTTAGATATGTTAAAAAGTGTGTGTTAAGATTCAGTTTCTAGGTCAAGGAGAAAGAAGTCAGATTGAAATAACTTTCCCTACTGTAATTTCTGGACATCATTGATTAAAATATATGCATAAGATATTTCAAGATAATTGGCGATGGAACTGGGAAAATATGTAGCAGAAGAAAAAAAACTAATTTATCATTTCCAAGCCAATGTTTATTGACAGAAAGAAAATAATTGCTTTTATTTTAATATTTGACATTTTGCAGTGCTACAGATGAGTAGCTTGAAAGCAGGTGTGAGTGTGTTTAATCAATCTTAATCAAATTTGTTTATAGATCTTTAGAGGTAGATTATATGTTTTGGAAGAAGCGATGGCATGCAGTTCAGGAAAGAAAAAGTGATGTTCCTTGCTTCTCCCTTGTTTCAAGGGGTTATTTTTTACAACAATTTGCCAAGAGCAGATCACTCTTCCAATTTTATGCCAACTGCTAGTCAGAGTGTTAGCTAAGAGCCAAGAGCTAAGCCTCTTCAACCTCTGCCTTCATAAGCAAGAATACAGCAGTCACACATGGCATGCTGTCCTTAGGAAGTGGTTTTTGGAGCCACATAGAGGCATTAAGGGTGAGGAGGACTCCTGAATTGTGAAAGGAAAACCAAAGAAATAAGCAGCACTTAACTACAATGACTATAATAGAAAATTCACTTCGCTGAGACTTCAGTGGGGCAGGTCCAAGGTTGAGGAACTGATTGTGCAGCCTGTACTGAGGTTAAACTCTCAAGACGGTGACAATTTTATCTGAGTACATGCCACAGGATTTGGCCTAGGGTGACATAGCCATGTCATTACTGCTTGCCTATTTTGTTATATGCATATGTTGCCCCAATAAGCTACCTCTTATTGAGGTATGCCTCTTATGCCTGTTAAGTAACTTTTGGTATTGGTTAGCAGTTTGATACATCTGATCTGGATTGGATTTATCAACTTCCTAGAGTGCCCCTAAATTTAAAATTTCCCATTTTCCTCTTCCTGACAAAAATCGAACTATAACATATATTCCATTTTATTATAAAACATAACATTTGTAATATACTACACATTACTTTTTGTCACTTAGGACCCTATGTGTTCTGCTTGCCAAAAATATAAAAGAAAACATCATCCCTGATTGCACAAGGCTGTAATTTCATCAGGGGATAATGCTGAAATCATAAATAGCAAGAGCAAAACTCAAGCAATTTGTGAACGGCAGCCAATCCCCTGATTAAATATCAAGGCTGGAATTCAACTCAGGACTGTGTTGAGATTTGTGAGCTACCAAAAAATGCTTCTTTTATAAGAAAGAAGGGTTGTCTAGGAAGTAGGGAATCTCATTGGAGCACACTGGAAATTCAAACCTGGCTCAATAAAGTTAATAGTAAAACTCCCATTGATTTCAACAGAAGGATTAGACCCAAGGTTTGCATTTTAAATGAACTCATCTTGCACTCTGTAGGCAAAATTCTACACAGAGTGAACAGGATGGGGTTCCCATGTAACTTAGCAGCAGTTTTATTGCCAACCTGTTTGAGAAGAATGAAGGATTGGTGGCTAAGTGTATTACTGGAGGGATACAGACTGCTGGATAATTTGAGCATGCCAGAAAATAACCTGCTCAGAGTACATTTTAATAAGCCATTATTATCCCTTTAGAATTCACAGCCATTGATCACGAGTGTATTTGGAAGGGGGCTGGAGCTTACTCAAGTCATCTAAGCATAGGAGTTTAAGCAGACTGGATTATTTCAGTCTATTTACCCTACTTTACTACCAAATTTTCCCAATCAGCAGGGTTTTAACCTAGTTTTTCTCCAAAGGGAAGGAAGGACACTGTCATGTGCAATGCAAATATGAAACACCAAGGGGATCTGAGAACTTCATACAACCCCTTAATGGATGTATTACGACTTTGCTGTTTCAGCTGGCAGTTTCTTAGAAACAGATCATCTCTGCCCCTTACAAGGTGGTCCAGGAGGGAGGTGGGATTTTCCCTCTTTTGCTCCCTGTGTCCCCTCCATACTGGCCTACAAAAGCAGCCCTGTGCAAAGTGGAAAGTACCCTGTGTCATCCTACATGGCACAGTAGGATGTCACAGTATATATGTTCTCCCTGGGCTTTGGAGGTCACAGGAAGGGATTGTTTTTCCTAAGGCACAATCTCTCCAGATACTAATTTGAGTTTTGTGCCATGCCTAAATGCTGCAGTCTATTCCTTAATATTCTGAAGTTCAGTCCTGAATAGTGCCTGAGTATATACAAATTAATTTAGAATATGTGTATCTGATGGCTTGTTTTAGGAATATCATTCTCTTCACCTTTCTTTTGAATCTTTACCACACAGTTTCTCATGAAGGTAGCTGAAATCAACCACAGGGGATATCTTGAAATAATACTATTGTGGTCTGGCTTTTGCTAAAAGTATTGTTGATTCCAAACTCCCCAAATTGTCCTACTCTACATTTAACATTTGTTTGTTACGGGCCTGCTAGTCTTTGTGCCTGCTTGCTTCTTCTGCCCCTTCCTGCAAACTTTATATCTAGTTTCCTTAAAACATATGTAAGAAGTACAGGGATTATGAGGAGCATTTTCAGTGTGTGGCTTTTGGAAATCACTAGCTATGCTGCCACCTAGCGAAACAACAATTGCTTGTCGGACTTTTGCTTACACAGACCTTTAACTGTCCTTCCTCTTGGCTAAAGGACAGAAAGGGTGTGTCCAGACGAACCCGCACGTGCCTCTTGCAGTGTGTCAGATCCCTTTGAGATGCTGCAAGAGGCATGTACAAGAACAGGAAAAGGTTCCCCCTGTTGCAAGTTTGCAGCGCGGGGGCAAAATTAGACCCCTGGCTGCCCGAGTGCCTCTGTGGTTGGCCCTCGCCCTGGGGCTGAAGCATGCTGCCTACCTGTGCAGGGCAGGCAGTGTGCCAGCAGCAGGGCTCTAGTGTTGGTAAGTAAGGGGTTGGGGGGGCTGGAAGAGGGGAAGGGGACTATGGGGGGGACCTCCACGGGTCCTGCCCACTTCCCCAGCCTCCCCCAGCCCTGCCCTGCCCAACTCCATTCCCCGCCTGCCCCCAAGCCCCCCGATCCCTTTCCTGCCCAGGCCCAGCCCCTCCAGCCCCCCGAGGCCCCCGATCCCTGACTCCCCACCCCAGCATCCCCACAATAAAAAAATATATATTCATGTATTCATGAATTCATTAAACATATATTTAGAGTTCACTTTATTATTATGATAGAGACACTGGTAGTCTTCCAAATTGCTTTAGCACTGTAGATATATCAATAAAACATTGCCCAACTGATTGCTGTCTCTCTGTCTCTCACTCTCTCTTTTCCTCTATATGTTTTACTTGTGGAGGAACATGGATTTGGGGGTATTTTACAGAGTGACTTTGGGATTTTTTTATCAGGGATTTTTCAGTTTTCCAACAGAGAACACCAGAATTCCTGCTAGGGAGGCCAGTGGCAGGACCCTGCTTGCTCAGAGCTGGCACCTTGGACCCAACTGGCTGTGGCTGACCTGCTGGCCAAATGGGGCCAGGAGGACATGCTCTGACAATTCAAAGCAGGCCACCACACTGACAACATCTTCTGGGCGATAGCTGCCCAGATGGCCAAGCAGGGGCACACATGGCAGTAGTGCTGCACAGAGGCCAACTCTGCAGCCACAGCCCACTGGCAGCTCGCCCAGAAGGGCAGATGCCTCTACTGGCTGTGCAGTTCCCATCTGGGTCTGATAGGCGCGTAGCATGTCACAGCCAGGCAGCAGCCCCCACTGCCAGACCCCTGCAGTGGGTAGAGGGTGCAGGGAGCTCTCAGGGCTGCTTCAGCAGTCCAGCTAACACAAGGGGTAGTGTCCCCAGGTACCAATTGGCTGAGCCCCAGAAGCTCCTGAGAGCAAGTAGCCCTGAGCTACTTGCCAAGGCAGCTTTTTGTACTGATGGGGCCAGGACAGGGCAGCTTTTTATACTGCTGGGGACAGCACAGGTGCTGGCCCCGAGCTCTAGCTCCCCCTGGCTACAGATCCAGAAGGAGCCAGGCAGGGTTATTTTGCCCCAAGTGGCACAGTTTGCTCCACAACAAAGTGCATGTCCAAGTACATGCACTGAGGCAAAAAGCCCTGGCTCAAATTTGCTCCACTTCTATTTGAGCTGCTGCAAGTGCGCATCCTTGCATGTGTGGGCACACCAAAAGTACTTCGTTCTAAGAGTTGTTTTGATTCTAATCTAACAGTGGAGCCAATGAATCATAAAGATACATTGCAACTTCTAAAACAGTGGTTTAAAACGACAGCATAGAAAAATGTTTTAAACTATTTAGCTTCAACCAGTTCTGTCAGCCCTTGAAGACAGTTTTATTTTAGCGCGATCATGTTGGGGAATTAAAAACATCATCCTAATGCCTGAAGTAATTGCATGTGTAAGTGGCTCATTTCTATTACTTCTGTTTTTTTCTATTAAGTCCAGCTTCCTTTGTATCCGGGGGTTGATCCTTCAATGAGTTTTCCCTTTTCAGCATAATGGAAGTAAGATCAGTTTCCTGGATAGCTGCAAGAAACAAGCCCCCTGTTTGCTGAACTATTTGTAACAGCCATTACCTATCCAACCAATCCAAGGTCCTCACTTTACAAACACTTTCATAAAAATTCTTCAGTTATATTTTTAGGTAAATGACAAATTCAGAGCCTGTTCAGCAGGCTATATTTTGTAGTGCAAGTAAATGTGGGGTAAGTTGCATTACTACTAAAAAATAACAGCAACTAACCCTCAATGAAGTCAGTCTTACCACATTATAGTTAATACTCCATAAGCAAATCCCTGGCATACATCCCAGTTATCTTAAAACTTGGAGTCTTTCATAAGCCTGTGCCAACAAATACAAACATAACAGTGATTTCACTTGCATTTTTGAAGCACAAACATTAGAGGTGTCTAAATTGGTTCATTAAACAAACAAACAAACAAACAAACAAACAAACAAAAATCAGACTTTAACCCAGATCACAAACTAAACAAAATGCAAACATTGTGAGACCTGATTGAGTTTGGGTAAAGAATCATAGAATCATGGAGATGCAGGGCTAGAAGGGATCTCCAGAGGTCATTTACTTTAGCTCTCTGCCTGAGATGGGATCATCCCTATCCAAACTATCCTGTACAAATCCATTAACTAAACTCTTCATAAAACTACTGTCACACCTGACACAACACAAGGATTTCAAACATTGCTGAAATCCTTCCCAATGGTTCTCATGTTTGGCAGTTACTGCTGTTTGGGTGCTGCCTTTAAATATCCTATGCATTGGAGGTGGGCATTGGATTTTCCAAAGGCCTCTGACTTGGGAAAGCCCTCAAATTCAAATCCAGAGTCCAGTAAAAAGAGTGGCAGACATAAGGCACCTAACGAAATATCAGCAAAAGTCACAAACCTGTTGGAAGACAACCGGAGGGATCTGTGGATCAGTGGGTTGAATGAATGGGATCAGGGCTTGGAGAAAGGGACACCTTCCTGTGTTAAACAAAGGGACCCCCCTTCCTTACTGACACCTTTCTTCAGGTAAGCATCTGAGTTTTCCAGTTTAAGCCTCCATATAACCAGTCCTGTCTATCATGACTGACGAACTAAACCCCTTTTCAGTGGGGGTTTTGTCCTCATTTCTGTTCCAGTATATTATGTAGATTCAGTCTAGAATCCCTTTCCAATGATCTCTACAGAAGCACAGAATAACTATCTAGCCCTCCTTTCAAGAGCCTGCAAAGAAGGTCAGAATATAAAACAAGAACCTTTTTGAGTGTGGCTCCAAGGCTCTCCATAATCTGAAGAAATGGCATGGTATGACAATTCAATAGCAATAACAGCAATAAATAACAACAGCAACAACAGTGCTGATTTAGCTGTGCTGGGAGAACAGAATAGGAAGACAAAGTTTTGATCCCTTCAGTTTATCAATGCTTTATAAACTCAGAGCTCATTTTGTTACATTGTTCCCCAAAGTGACACTCAAACTGCCTTGCTGTACAAGCTAATATAAGATAGCTAAATCTCAAAGTACTTGAAGTTCTGCTTCAGCAGCTATGGGAAATAAAAGAGCAGAGTTGGAAAATTTGACATAACAAATAAACATACTACTTTTCAACTCATGCAGTGTTGCAGTGTGCACTCTGTACCTGTGTTATCACCATAGTATACCAAGTGTCCGTGGAAATTGAGAAAGGGCTAAATTATAAGGGATCCACAACTGGGATCCACTACTGCACTAAGGCAGTAGCCCTTGACTTCAAGAGGTCCAACTTCAATGAGTTGAGGAGATTGGTAGGAGAGGCACTGGGGTCCTGGAGAGTTGGAGAACTGGGTGTCCAAGATGAGTGGTTGTTCCTTACAAAGACGATCCTCCAAGCCCAAGGGGCGACAGTCCCAATGAGAATCAAAGGCGGCAAGAGTACTCAAAAGCCCCCCTGGCTCACCAAAGGCATTCAGGAATGCCTGAAAGCAAAAAAAGAGGCTTACACCCAATGGAAAGGAGGGGCTATCACCAAAGAGAAGTATACCTCCATTGCTCGGGCTTGTAGGGGGGTTATTAGGAAAGCTAAGGCAGACATGGAACTAGGGCTAGCATCAAGGATCAAGGACAACAAAAAGTTCTTTTCTAAATAGATAGGGAGTATGAAGAAAGCACTGGGTAATGTGGGGCCCCTGTGGGATACGCTAGGCAATTTGGTGGTTGCACCAGAGGAAAAGGCAGACCTTTTTAACAATTTCTTTGCCTCCATTTTTTTGTACAGGGACCAAGACTCCCCCACTGAGATTCAGGACAGACTCAGGAGAGACTCTGACAGGCCTAGGGTCAGGGAGGACTGAGTTAGGGAACTTCTGGGGGGCTGGACGTGTTCAAATCAGCAGGTCCAGATGCTCTCCACCCCAGGGTGCTGAGGGAATTGGCAGAGTTTATCGAGGGGCCCCTGGCATAGCTTTACAAACACTTGTGGTGCTCTGGCCAGGTGCCAGATGACTGGAAGAGGACCCCATTTTCCTGGAAGAGGACTGAATGTGGTCCCCATTTTCAAAAAAATGAGGAGGGAAGACCTGGGCAACTATAGGCCCTTTAATCTTACTTCGATCCTGGGGAAGCTCTTTGGGAAGATTATCCAGGAGCACATCTGGGAAGGACCAGCGGGGGGGATGATGCTCAAGGGCAACCAGCATGGGTTCATTAGGGGCAGATCCTGTCAGACTGACCTGATTGCCTTCTACGTTCAGGTCAAAAATCATTGAATGCAGGTGCCGCGGTGGATGTAGTCTTTCTGGACTTCAGGAAGGCCTTTGACACTGTCTCCTACCCCATTCTCATTAAACAGCTATGTGACTGTGGTATTTATGCATACACAGTCAGATGGATTGCAAATTGGCTGAGGGACCGCACCCAGAGAGTGGTGGTGGACGAGTCATATTCAACCTGGAGGGATGTGGGCAGTGGGATCCCCCCAGGGCTCGGTCCTTGGACCTACACTGTTTAATCTCTTTATTAGCGACTTGGATGAGGGGGTGAAAAGCTCCCTGTTCAAATTCACTGATGACACCAGGATCTGGGGTGAGGTGGGCACACTAGAAGGGAGGGACAGGATACAGCTGGACCTGGACAGGTTACAGGGGTGGGCAAATGAGAATAGGATGGGATTCAATACTGACAAGTGCAGAGTACTGCACTTGGGCAGTAAGAACCAGCAACATACCTATAGGCTGGGGAGCTGCCTTCTCAAAAGCACAGTGGCAGAAAGAGATCTTGGAGTCATTATCGATTCCAAAGTGAACATGGGCCGCCAATGTGAGGATGCAGTCAGGAAGGCCATCTGCACCTTGTCATGCATCCACAGATGCATCACAAGCAGGGCCAAGGAGGTGATCCTCCCCCTCTTTGCAACACTGGTCAGGCCACAGTTGGAGTACTGTGTCCAGTTCTGGACACTGCACTTCAGGAGGGATGTGACCAGCATTGAGAGGGTCCAGAGGAGGGGCACTCACATGATCCGGGGACAGCAGGGCAGACCCTGTAAGGAGAGGCTATGGGACCTGAACCTGTTCAGCCTTCACAAGAGAAGGCTGAGGGGGGACCTGGTGGCCTTCTACAAACTTACCAGGGGGGACTAGAGGGGAGAGACCCTGTTCACCCATGCATCTCCCAGAGTAACAAGGAATAACTGCCATAAGTTGTTTGAGAGTAGGGTCAGGCTGGACACAGTCAGGGCAGCTAGGATCTGGAACCAACTTCCAAAGGAAGTGGTTCTGGCTCCTACCTTGGGGGTCTTTAAGAGGAGGCTTGACAATTACCTAGCTGGGGTCATATGAGCCCAGTATTCTCCCTGCCCAGGGCAGGGGGTCGGACTTGATGATCTACTTAGGTCCCTTCCGACCCTACATCTATGAATCTATGGGACCAGGTCTTTGAAGAATTTATCATGTTAGATTAGGAGTTCTCTGGCACATTTGGTTAGTAATATTGCAATGGAAGCAGCAGGATGTGGAGTCCTCTTGAAAATCTATTGCTTAGTTAGATGTCAAAATAGGAGCTGGACTCTTTTGAGAGTCTATTTCTAATCATGGGTGCCGAATACTTGAAAACCTGCCCAGGGCCAGTGTAACTAGTCAGGCAGCAAAGGTGCGCAGCAAATTTAAGGGGCAGGAAAAAGAGTGTGCACACACCTCGCACATACATCTTGGGAGTTTGGACAAATCCAGTAATGAGCAGAGTGACTTCAGCAGCTTTGGGCAGCTGGGGCTCTGGTGCCCACTCTTGCCAGGTCCCAGGTACATTTTAAGGGAGGCCAGCAACCTTTTGTTTGTCTAGTGCAGCAAAAATCCTTGTGCCACTCCTGAATTTGGCTTGCAGGGGCCAACTTTGTGGGGTACTAAGCATGAGGTAGAGAGCGGCATGCTCTCACTTCCCATTACACTTGTCATTAGTTCTTATAAGCTAGGCTGCTTTGCACTTGCCTGGTACTTGAATGGGAGAACGCTAAGGAAAACCTGACTGTAACAAAGCCAGAAGGCTCCTGTTACTTGAGGAGGAGAGAGCAATAGGAGGAGCTAATTACAAGTCAAATAGCCAGCCAGCTGGAAAAGCAGAGGCCAGGAGGCATACCACAGAGCTGGTTACCTTGAAATAGTCCATCAGGGTGGAGTCCAGAAGGGGAGACAAGGCACTCCTACAGTGGCTAGGCAGTGGAAGTAAGCTACCCTGGGGCAAAACCAGCAAGCCTAATCAGAAAGCATCTGTGGGTAGCTGGGGAAATCTGACCAGAAAGGGCAAAGCCTGGGAAATATAAGCCCAGGGCTAAGCCAGGGCAAGCAGTCTGGCCATAGAGGCTGCTAGAGAAAGAGCTCTGCAGAGAGAGAGGCTAGTTGCTGGGTGACTGATGGAGATTCTGCTAGGCTGGTGATGTTACGTAAGTGCTGGCAGGGAACTAAGACCCGATGAGCAGGGATTGGTATATAGTCAGGGGGCTTATGGCTTTGGTTTGTGTTTTAACCAGTGGACTGGGTGCATGGCTGTAGGGGAGCATGAGGAGGCCACAGAGGAGCAACTAAGGGGAGCATTGCAGTTAACCTTCAGTGGGGCACCAGAGGGGTGCATCATGGTTAACCAAAGTGGAAAACCTAAGGGGCACATTGCAGTTAACTTATAGCAGGGGCACCTGAGTGGTGCATTGCAGTGAAACACAGTGGGGTGCCAGGGGCACACTTGTGTTATGGGGCCCAACCAAGGATACAGATCAGGCTGAAGCCAAAGAGGGGTGTAAGCCTAGAGAGAAGCTGAAGCCTAGCCTGGGTGGAAGCCAGAAAGGGCCAGGAGCTCAGTGCTCAAGAAGGGTGGAGATAGAGCCAAGGGCCCAGCACCCAAGAGGGGCAGTGACTAAGGCCAAGGGCCCAGAGCTTGATGGAGACAAAGGCTGAAGCCCAGAAGCCAGGTCTGGGGCAGTGGCCTAGGCAAAGGACACAGCCAGAGGAAAGGGGCAGATGCCGGGAAGGCTGAGGCCCCAACAAGGGAGTAGAGGCCTAAGGTGGCCTGGTAGTGGCTTGGGGCAAAGTGCCCCACCTAAGCAATAACCATTAACACCTGTGAGACATGGGCATGGCTGTAGGGGAGATCAGAGGCCACAAAATTAGCTCTTAAGGCTAATTTCATGCATGATTAAGTGCATTAAGTGCAGGCCAAGAGTGCCTCACCTAGCGCCTGGGGAGAGGATGAGGATCCACAGGGTTTGGGAAGAACCCACTAACTGATAGTAGACAAGGGCTTGCTTCAGGACTCTGGGGCAGCCTCCCTTCTCATGAACCAATATTTAGCTCAAAAAGTGGCAGGAGAGAGGAGATGGTACCTAAGGAACCTGAGCAGGGCATGAGTTGTGTGGCCACCAGGGGGTATCACAGCCACCCCGGGTCCAGTTCTGTTACACTGACTATTAGGAAAACAGCTTTTAGTGTTTTAAGCAGAAGCACCTTTTCTTTGTATATCAGGTTTGAATGAAATCATCAGTGACATCTTTTAGACCAGATGTAAAATTAAGGTTTTGTTAAGAAGTTCACTGTTGGTTCCAGGACGAAGGAGGATCTAGCTGTGGCTGGGAGCCTGTAGTCAGGTTCCCACAGCAACGGCCAGAGCTCGCTACCAATGCTGGCTGTTTTCAGAATGGGAGGGGGGAAAAGTAGCAGAGGGAGCTCATTCTTGGGGCTCCCCAGGTAGTGCTGAAGGGTGGGTGAACTGGAGCCTCCACACCTCAGGGGGACTGCAATATACACATCCCACTCTTCAAGGAGTGGGGAGCCTGAAAAACCTCTGCTCCCATTCTGAAAACAGCAACAGGCTGGAAGCTCCACAGACGCAAGTTACAAAGGATGCTACTATATTTTGTAACATCTTTATCTGATACCTCATGCAGCGAGGGTCAGATTTTCAGCCAATTGACCATTTCTGAAGCTGTTTGCAGCCAAGCACTTGTTTGGTTACAGCTATAAACTGCTTTCTGTGGCCAGATCAAGTGAAAATTGTCACTTCTGTCTGCACCCTATATTAATGGAGAAGAACTAATTCCTGTATCCTGGGATTCAGCCTACCTAAAATATTCCCTGCAGCTACAAGTTATTTCACACTGCCCCTGCATTAAACATTTCTGCCAGACTGCTGTGTTCAGACTTCATACCAGACTGCTGTGCTCTACACAAGTTAGCTAAATGGTGGGCTGAGTGAGTGATTATTATATATTCTGTAAAAATATATAGAAATTATATTTTTGTAGATAAAAGGAACTATCTAAATGTAGGTTCTACATTTGTGTAGAAATAATCATTTCTGATAGGCAATTAACTGCCTTTATTTTTGGTAGATCAGTAACAATGCGATCTGTGCATCTCTTAGTGTAGGATTATGACATGATGTGGGCCGAAGAAATGTTTTATAATACTCCTATACAGCATGACATCCATTTGCTATCAAGGCACAGAGATTTCAACAATACTTTTTGTATTTTACAAAGCTATTAATTACCAGAGATAACAAAGGACAATGCCTTAGCTATTTCACATTTACTGCTATCTCAATTGGCTTTGAGTTACTTCTGAATGCCTATAGAATAAAATTATGTTTTCATTAACATTACTGTCTTGAACTGTTATATTTTTGGGACACAGATCTGCAAGGCACTGACTGCTGTGTATACTTAAGGATATTGAGTTTGTCACCCATACCCTGACTCTTTGCCTTGAAGTATTTTAATACTAGAAAAGAAACACTGGGCACAGCACTGTTATAATTCTTTCAGAACAGTCTCATCAGAGAGTAAACAAAGTATCCCTTGCTATCAACTTCCTGGAAAGCAGTATTAAATTCCATCTGAAAAAATAAGCAAAACTAAGTGTTAAAAAGAGGCCTAAGCTGGGGGTTTTCTTGGGAACCTAGCTGTCTGGGCCTCTGATCAAGCATGCCTGGCTGGGCCAGGCACTAGACTTATCACATCTGTCCCTGATCCCTGGCTAATGTGACTGCCCCAGTTCTCTGCAATTGGATTGGCTGCTGATAGCACCTTTTAAGCACACCTGCAGCCTCAGGCACACCTTCACACAGCCTCAGTCTGCTCTGGCAAGCCTTGTGTTCACTGCTGTCTCTTTCTCTCATTCTCTTGGCTCCTGACTCAGCTTCAGATTTTCCTGAGAGAGGAGGAGGATTGGCAGGGGGACACAAAGCATCCAGGGATGCTGCAGGACTGAGTTAACTTGAATCATGAGAGGATCTAAGACAGAAGTTCAATAAACTCATTTAACCTAAATCAGTAAAGTCTGATACTACATCCATCCAGGCCTATCTTAAACAGGTTTTGGCCATTTTCAAACCAGTCTGTGTGCACTGAACTTGTGTTCTGTTACAGGTTTAAACCGGTTTCCGATCACTTATACTGGTTTGTGTAATGTTTGTCCCTAGCCCAGAGGGATGAGATGTTTTCCACATATTGAAACAAACTCCAATACAGGAAGTTAGGCAGAAATGAACTGAAACACAGGTTTTGTAAAACCTGTTACAGTAGACTTTGAAAAACTCCTTCAAATGTGAATCTGTGGGATTGTCCACATGGGGTCCTAGTTTGCACTGAGCTATGGCATACTAAACCTGCATATTAGCTGGTATACTGTGGCTATGTACACAGGGCCAACTGGCTCATGCTACTGTGTGAGTCACTACTTCCACACAGTAGGGATTTTTCCTAATCAAACATCTACACTGAGGATGGGCATCCTCTGCTCCTGTACTCTGCTGCTGGGACCCATGCCTTTTGGGATATTTTTCTCTCTGGCACATTGTGGAAGAAAGAAGCCAGAAGAAACCACAGTGCTGGAGCTTGGTAGGACTCTGGACTCCAGGGTGTTCACTGTATACCATTCCCTTTTTCCCATAATCTGTCTCCTTTTGACTAACCAGCACCATTTGCAAAATGCTTATCATTGAGCACACACAAAAAAAATGCTTTGCATCACCAAAGCTTGGTCGTTGCAAATACGCTGCAGTTTATGATGCAGTTGCTATTTCACCCCAAGAGTGCTTGAGATTTACAAGTAAACTGTATCTAGAGCCATGAAATAAACATGTTCTTCTGGAAAATAATTATGCTACCGGCAGGGATGACCAGCTCTGGCTGCAGCTTTGGCAATGCTTTTGGCAGCAACACCAACAGCTACCTTGCTTGCAATTGCACCAGGAGGACAATAGGAAGGAGGAAGAGAAGAAAGAGACCCCTTGATTCTCAAGTAGTTATTTGGACCAGCATCACTCAGTAAGTGTTCTCAGAAGCTTGAGGCTGTTGGCTGTACCACAGGGGAAGGAGAAGCTTTGATACAGGATGTGGCCACTTACAGATGTTTCATTTCTACTGGGAGAGTCACTGCTCTCCCGGTAGAAACTATGAGTATCCAGACATTCCAGCTTGTTCTCCCAGAGCAAAAAAGGGCCACTCTGGGAGAAAAGTAACCTGATTCCAGTTAGGTAGAAGTCAGTCTCAGGAGAGTTTTTCCTGGAAGAATAAACATTTGTACACTTTCCTGTGGCTAATTCCTTCTGAGAGCCAAAGACAAGTGTCACCCTAGTCTGGAGAAGACATGGAGGGGGGCAGCTGCTCCCACACCTCTCATAAACCAGGAGGAGAACAGCTGCCAGATGTGTCTTGCCAGCTCCTCACACACTGAAGTCTCCAGTGTGATAAGCAGGCAGAAGGCTTTTCCTCACTGCTCTGTCCACTTGGATCCTGGGCACAGGGCGCTGAGCATAGGGAGTGGTGCTGCAATGCTTCACTTCACTCTAGAGTGAGAAGGGAGCAGGAGTCCAGAGGGGACTCCAGAGTGAGAAGCCAGCAAAGGGCTTTGCTCAATTGCTTCATCTGCTCAGCTCCCAGGTACTGGGAACCAAGAACAGGGAGCAGTGCCACCCCCTTTCTGCTTCAGTTCTCACTCAGGAATCCAGCCTTGACTCCACTGCTCCAGCACCCCTAGGAATGGGAGACTGGAGCAGTCCATGCTTTTCCCAAACCAGGATCACTGCAGTCTCAAGAAGTTGCAAGAAACAGGGGAGAGGGGACAGTTGTTCCCCAACCTGGAATCCCAAAAATTTCTATCACTGGAAATGACTGTTTTTAAACAGTCTGTTTTTCAACACAGTTATCTATTTAGGACCTTCACAACCTACCTCCGAACCTCCATGTCCTGTTCCACAGTCTCTGGAAAGACTGCAAGGCTCTACTTGGCCAGCTCTTTGGTCATGGAATAATTGGTATCAACTCTTAGGTTGTCCCTTAGCCCTGAGAAACCTCTGCTATTCTTGAGCAACTTGTCCTTGCTTCTTTGAGGCTTCTAGGACTTCCCTAAACAACATCTCTTTCTTTTCTTTTCTTCATTGTCCTTGGATTTGCCAAAGATTAAAGAGTTGGTAAGAATCATACTCTTGAGAGTTCTGGTCTGCTCAGGTGTAGGTCCTGTAGAAGGTGCAAAAAGTAATTATTATTTTTTGTTCCGTTTCCATGTCATCAAGGTTAGATTTGTTTCCCTTCAATTTTGAAGATGCCACATTCTTTGCTTCCTATTGGGAGACTGTGGAGATGGTAAGTAGTTTTCCACCTTACTTCACACGTGCCCTGGGGCCTGATACAACAAATCTTTTATGCATTCCTAAAATAACTTGGTCGTGAAAGGCTGGATGTTGCAGACTGTTAGCCTGGAGGCATGCAGCTGGCTTGCATACCATGGAGTGGGTTAATAGTTAATGCTTTTTGGAGGCAAATGGATTTAGGAAATAGAAGAAGAGAAAGGATATGTGGTTTGATATGGCCAAGTTAGTAATTACATTTGCACCTCCTCAGGCAATCCTTATGTTAGAGTGGGACTGTCCGGTTGCAAAGTCATCAGGGGCCACATACCCCACAGGCCAAACAAGGACCAGCCACAGTCTCTTGGCTGCATATTCTGTAGATGCCCCTCACCCCTGCACCTCTGCACAGCATGCTTGTGAGCACCCCACATCATGCATCCATGACTCTCCTCCCACTGCTGCACTGTGTGCCTGCAAGTCCTCCAATCCCTCACTCCCGCCCTATTGAAGGCCTGTGATGCCCCCTGACTGCCCTGCTGCCCTGCAATACCCCAGAATCCTGCCACTGTACTGCTTGCCCTCAGCTCTCTGTATTGCTGCAGCCCTGTCCCTTGGAGTGGGGCCAGGAAGCAGTAGCAGGAGGAGAAAGAAGCAGCCCACAGCCTCTAGCTGCTATTGCAGCTGGAGTGATGAGGGAGTACAGGTCAGGCAGGAACCTGAGGGCCACAATTTGATCGCTCACAGGTCTCATGGGGCCCACAGACCACCAGTTGGACAGCGTTGTGTTAGTTGGAGTACGAATTGCTGACTGGACGTAGAGAAAGATTTTTTCTTTTTAGGAAGGCTAAGAAGTTATGCACAGTTATTGTTCACCAGAATGGTTCCACTGACACTTTGCATGACTGAAAAGGCAGGCATAGCTAATCATTCAAGAACAAGTAACAATGGAGCTCTGTTCTGCTCTTCTGTTTCTTACAGCACAATTCCTATATCTAAAATTGCATTTTATATCTCCTGCAGATATGCTTAAAGTTACCATGAAATACATGGAGTTTGACAATGATTGTTCAGAACCTGAAAGTTTTGCAATGTCGTGTGCCTCTTCCTTTATGAGTGCCTTTTATCTCTGCATTTTTACATTTCATAAATGGAGTTGATTCACTGCTAAACTGCTAAGTTTTGTACTGGAGAAAATGTCTAGAAAATATCTCCTACAGTACCATGCTATTACACATGTTTTGAACTGTAGCTTTAAACATGCTATGAAAGTTCAATAAAGGCACTGATCAAACTGTAAGGCAGATAAAACACTTAACACGATTCTAAATTTATACTATGCTCAGTGAACACTTTTTATTTTAAACTTTTCTTTTTTTGAATGTGGTATGCTAAAAGTGGTAGAGGTAGAAGATCACCATTTTGAGCATGTAGGGAAAGGAAAGGGACTGCCACAACAGGAAGCCAGGAGGAAGAGATGAGAAGGAGAAAGGGGGCTCTGGGTGTGGGTGATAGCTTGGCTAGAAGCAAAAAAAAATGCACATACTAAACCTTGTTTGGAATAGATTTTCTGCTGGTGCATACAGGAAGTGAGAGGCATAGCAATGAGAGGCTGCTGGCTCACATCTACCTAACATGGTGACAACTACTGTGCAGAAGGAAACACCATGAAGAAAATATGGTAGTGCATAATACCAATTCTTTATAATAAAAGCCAAATTAATTATTCAAAGGAAAGATACTTGGGAATGCTTGTTTACTTGCTAAAAGATAATTTGCCAGGACTGACAACTCAAGTGCCCATGCTGGTATCCAGTGCCCACTCCCATTCTTGTATATCAAAGAGGCCCTGGATTTCATGCAGCTTTTTGTTATTATAGTTCACTTCCAGGTCTTCTCTATCCTTGATAGCCTAAACACTGTCTACTTCAATCTTTGCCTCAGTGGTGGCCCATGACAAAACCCTATCTAGTTTCTCATAATGTGGACAGATGATATAAGTATTGCCAGTGGCCTGGGTTTCCTTGTAAGATCATAGAATCATAGAAGTAGGGTCGGAAGGGACCTTGTAGATCTTCAAGTCCAACCCCCTGCCTGGGCAGGAGGGAAACTGGGCTCAAGTGACCCCTGCCAGGTAGGCATCGAGTCACTTCTTAAAGACCCCCAGGGTAGGAGCCAGCACCACTTCCCTTGGAAGTTGGTTCCAGATCCTAGCCGCCCTAACTGTGAAGTAGTTCCTACAGATGTCTAATCTAAACCTACTCTCCAACAACTTGTGGCTGTTATTCCTTGTTATCCCAGGGGGCGCTAGGGGAAACAAGGTCTCCCCCAAACCCTTCTGGTTCCCCCTAGTGAGTTTATAGAAGGTCACAAGGTGCTCTTGTGGAGTCTTGATTTTGGAGTCTTGCTTTTTATCCACACTCAATGTCCCTGACATAATTCTGCTTAGCTAACTCTTTAGGGATGGATTTGGAAACATCTTTGTTGCACTGTTCTCAAGTGCTTTCTGAACCTTCACCAATCCCAAGGAGATGAGACATGGTATAGTGCTATAGAGCAGCCATACTAGCTATAGCATAACAATATTGACTCGAGGAGTATAACAATTGCACTATTTCAGCAATTAATACCTATCAAGAATTGTATCACATCAATGCAGGTTATTTCAATGAGAAGAAACCAATTTAGTACAGCTAAACATTCATATGTAGACAAGCTATGAAAAAGGAAACTAACATTTTTCATAGATTTCATAGACATTAGGGCTGGAAGGGACCTCAGAAGATCATCGAATCCAGCCCCCTGCCCAAAGGGCAGGAAGTCAGCTGCGGTCATAGGATCCCAGCAAGATAAGCATCCAGTTTGCTCTTGAAGGTGTTCAATGTAGGCGCTTGAACCACCTCCGGTGGCAGGCTGTTCCAGACCTTGGGGGCTCGGACAGTAAAGAAATTCTTCCTTATGTCCAGCCTGAAACAGTCTTGTAGTAGTTTATGACCATTCGACCTAGTCATCATCCCTTGGGGCGCCCTGGTGAACAAACGTTCCCCCAGATACTGGTGGTCACCCCTGATAAACTTGTAGGTGGCCATCAGATCACCCCTGAGCCTGCGCTTTTCCAGGCTAAAGAGCCCCAGGGCTCTCAGCCTGTCATCGTAGGGTCTGCTTCCCTGACCTCTGATCATGCGCGTGGCTCTTCTCTGGACTCTCTCAAGCTTCTCCACATCCTTTTTGAATTGTGGAGCCCAAAACTGGACTCAGTACTCCAGCTGCAGCCTCACTAAGGCCGAGTGCAGGGGGAGAATGACATCCCGGGATTTGCTTGAGAAGTATCTATGAATGCAAGCCAGCTTTTTGGTCGCTTTACTAGCCGCTGCATCGCATTGCAGGCTCATGTTCATCTTGTGGTCAATGATGACCCCCAAGTCTCTTTCTTCCATAGTGCTAGCCAACATAGCACTGCCGAGCCTATAAGGATGCTGCGGGTTTTTTTTTCCCCCAAGGTGGAAAAACCACCTTTATTTGTTTTCCTCATGGCGTATTCTTTTGGATGGATTTATTTTTCACAGGTTGCTTGTAGCTACTGACCTAATGATTTCAAACTGCTTTTAGGAATATATTTATTATTGTTGTTTTGTTTGTTTATAATGCATTTGGGTTTTAAGTGATTTATTCAAGTGAAAGGTAGTTGTATTAATTTTATTACTGAAACACAAGGCTTAATTACTGATAAAAAAGCAGAGTGTTGGACACGTCAAAGAAAAAAAACCTATTGATAATAACTGATCTACAAGTCTCAAGAAGCACAAGTAGCGTTTTGTTGTTCTTGTCATAATCTGTGGGCTTTTACATGAATGATCTTCCCTCTGCAAAGGTATTAAGATTTTCACAGTTGATTCTGTCATTTCCAGTTGCAGAGGTGATCTTCCTGGTACTCAGTCAGATTAAAAGAAAATATCATTCTATGTATTCAGCTCATAATGATGGCAGTTCAGAGGTTAAGGCAGCACGTCTCACTATGAATGAACTGTGGAAATGTGCTTTTTTGTAAATACATTAATTATAATGGGCTTCTATCAACAATCTCTCAAAGAAAGTGATGCCATTTTTGACTCACGAGAATGTGGTAGCTCTGTATGAAAGAATATAAACCATTTTTGAAGCTGTGCAAATTGTGAGAAAGTTCTCAATGAATAATTTAGAATTAAAGATTTTTTTTAAATGTTAGAATTTCCTGATGGTATTAAGCCAGGTTGGAAAGGGCCAACCAAATCCTCCTAAAGACCACCCTAACCTGCCACAAGTAAAGCTGGGGGACCATGGCAGCCAACATCCTGCAGCTGTAAAGGTTGTTAATATATGCTCAAGAGATCCCAGGAAGAGGGATCTCCCACCCCCACTACAGGGAAAGGCAAAAACTGCCATGTCCTTACCAAACTGACCATGGGGTAAAAGTTCTTCCTGACACCAGATATGGCAAGCAGTATAACCCTGAATGGAGGGGCAAGACCCTGTAGCCAGGAACCTCTGGGTTTAGTCCTAGGAGGAGCATTGGCATATCACAGTCAAAATCCCAGCTTTAGCTTCAGCCAACACCTAATGCCTTTAAAGAAGGCTTAAAGAAACCCTGAAGCATAGCAGCAGAGTGGATGTGGGAGGTGAAGAATTCAACCAGCAAAGCCCAAAATGATGAAAAATACCCATAGTAGAATATAGGCATAGCTACACCTACATCATCCCTGACCAGTGACTGTCCATCCTCTTCTTGAACACCTCCAGTGGTGGAGAACCTACAACTTCCCTAGGCAGTCTATTATACTGCCTCACTATTTTAACAGTAAGGAAGTTTTTCATAATATGAGATCCAAACCTCCTTTGCTGCAACTCCAAGTCATTGGTCTGCGTTCTACTCTCTGCATCAAGAGAGAAAAGATGTTTTCCTTTTTTTTTTTTTTCATGGCAGCCCTTAAGATATTTTAAGATTACTATCATGTAGCCTCTTAAGCACCTTTTCTTCAAGCTGAACATGACTACCTCCTTCAACCTCTCCTCATACAGCTTGCCTTAATTTTATCATTTTTGTTGCCCCATCTCTGGACCCTCTCTAACTTCTCCATGTCCTTTTTAAAATATGGGGCCCAAAATTACACACAATACTCTTTATAAAGTTTAACCAATGCCAAGTAATGAGGCACTATCACCTCCCATGTCTTGCACCTAATGCTGCTACTGATGCATCCCAAAACTGCATTTGTCTCTTGTGCAGCTTCATCATGCTGCAGACTCATATTGATTCTGTGATCTAACAAGAGTCCCAGATCCTTTTTGGGAGTGCTGCCATCTATCCAGGTGTCACATGTGTTGTATTTATATTTTTGATTACTCTTCCTAAAGTATAGCACCTTGCACTTGATGGCAGTGAATTTAATCGTTAGCTCCAGCCCAGCTTTCCAGTCTGCCAACATCCTTTTAAATTTGCACTTCCATCATTCAATGAGTTTGTAATCCTTCCCAATTTCATGTCATTTGCCAACTTGCTCAAGGAGTTTTCTATGCCAGCATCCAAATCATTAATAAACACATTGAACAGCACTGGGCTCAGGACAGATCCCTCTAAAACTCCACTCAAAACCTCATACTATTCTGACATGGATCCATTTATAATTACCATTTGTTTGCAGCTATTTAGCCAGCTGTCTACCACCTTACAGTAGTTTTGTCCAGCCCACATTTCTCCGATTTGTTTATGAGAAGGTGTGGAAGGAGAGACCCTGGAGAGGAAGGAAGTTTGAGTTTGACCCCGCTCTCCCGCTTGCCTTGGGAAGAGCCTGGGACACTACCAGGCCAGAGCACTGTGCTGCGCTTCTGGACCCAGTGCTTGATCCGGATTGGCAGTAGCAGCGCCTGGAGAGGTACTTCCAGCCCTGGAGAGGGGCAGCTGAGAGAGGACAGCAGCATTGCAGTGGAAGACATGCCATAAGACTCTCCTACTTGCATTGGTTAGCAGCAAATATTGGGCAAAGAACACAAGCGACAAGCACGGGAGGTCAAAGAATCGCCATCTACCTCAGGTACCAGAGCACAGGATGGCAGGGCCAGCAGGCTGACCAAAGCTAGGCACTCAGGCTGAAGAGGAACCAGGCTAGAAGGGCATGTGAGCCCAAATCTATGGTAAGTTGAGCCCAGGAGAAAGGTTTTGCCCAAAGCCAAAGCTCTCGGCAGTTTTTTTCTTTTATTGGTTTTTCTTTGTGATTGTAGGAAAACTGAGAGCAAACTGATAGGGGAGCATCCCTTTAGCATGGTGCAGCACTTGTAGCTGACGTCAGCTTCCAGAGGCGAGAATGAATTGATAGAAGTGTCACTCAGTACTTTGGAGTTGTTTCTTTTTGGTTATGAGTTCATCTTTGAGAGCCCCCTTCCTGCCCCTGTGCCACCCCCCCGGACTATTAAAGAAAGCAGTTGATCAGGGGAAAATTGACTCCACAGATAACGCAGAGCCCATGAATTAATAATGGGTCATGCAGGGACTTTTAAAAAATAATTGATTTGAATCCACAGAAGCCTCCTGTCAGTGTACGCAGAGGCAGATTAAGATTTATTGTGGCCCTGAGCTCCAGCGGGGAAAGGAGCCCCTTCCCTCCTGGTGCTGCTGCTCCCAAGGACAGGGAGGGCCTCTAGGGAGGTGTTTGGGGGTCTACAGCCACTCCAACATTTGCCTTAGCCCCCACCCCTAGTAGTCACCCCTCCCAGCGGCGCCACCCACCTGCCCCACACAGCTGAGTCTGCAAAGGCACAGCACTCCCAGCAGGGGCAGCACCTGGTGGGGGGACTAACTTGGGTAGGGCTCAGAGCAGATGGGAGTGGGCAGACTCAGCTATGTAGGGCAGGTGGGCAGTGGCAGCAGTGCTGGGAGGAGAGGCTATGGGTAGAGATAAAATGAATTTTGGGGTAGCTATAGCTATAGTCCCCTGAAGCCCCAGCCCAGCCCAGCCCAGTTCCCCGACTGGGAAGAGTCTGGCACCATGCCTGTCCACAGAAGAGGCTGGGTGGACCTGGCTGGGCTGGGGGTGGGATGGCACATGACCACCTCTCCTTCCTGCTTCCTCCCCCCCTGCCTCCCCCCTCTCCCCACCATGGCCATAGTGAAGTGAAGTAGAGCTGAGCAGGGTGAGGGTGGATGCAGGCTGCTTGCTGCAGGCTCAGGACTCTCCTCTCTGCTGCCTTTGCCCCAGGGGCCTTGCACCAGCCCCACACTCCCTGCCTGCCTGGCAGCAGGGGGCACAACTCGCTGCCCCCATGGCTTCCAGACAGACAGGGTATGCACAGCCAGCTCAGGGTCCCTGGGGCAAATGCAACAAGGCAGAGAGCCCTGAGCCCACAGCAAGCAGCCTTCATCCACCCTGTGCACAAATCTGGGGGGGGGGGGGCATATGCGCCCCCATGCCTCTCCTTGAGGGTGTGCACAGTGACAGGGATCAGACTGCCTCCTCCCATCCCCCCACACCCTCTGGACAAGCCGCCCATAGTTCCATTCTGCTCTCTGCCCCAGCCCCAGGTCCCACACATCACCCTCACTGAGCGGCACCTCCAGCCCCAGCCCAAGCCCCTACCCATGCTTCACTCTCTCCCTCACTATGGGAGCCTCAATGCTGCCTGTCTGCAAGGGAAACCTGCTATTTCCTACAGGAACCCAGGCACTCAGGTGGGACTCTGATTGGCAGGATCCCCTGGGCCCAAGCCTGGCCATCCCATGCGTTAATCCACCTATGAGTGTACCCCATGACAAGGGAAGAGTCTTTGCTGATCTATGAGTCAAAAATCCTCAGCCCCACTAAAGGGCTTAGTTGTGCCTAATGGTAAGACCAGACAAATTCTGGGCAGGCTGGATAGGCCTACCATCAGTAGCCCGAGGGGTCTGCAACTAAAGTCAAAGTATCTAGTAACATCAGAGAGTGGTAAGGGTGAGGTATAGGGGAGGAAGAGCCCCATGAAAAAATTCCTCTGATAGTCCTTGAAGTATCACCCAGCAGAACCAGCTCCCCAACAAAAATGAGATCAAAGTTGTGGCAGGTGAGAAAACAACATAAGAGCAGAGCTGGGGGATAGTGCTGTCTTTTCCATAACTTGGTGTCATTTTTGCAGGGAAGATGCCAGGTTGGAGGGGGCCAAGGCCATACAGCACCTACCCCCAACAGAAGGTTGTGTGGGACCTCATCAAAAGCCTTGCTAATGTCTAGATGCACTATATCCACAGCATCCCTTTCATTCAGCCAAGTAGTTACTTGGACACCAAGCATAATGAGTTACAATAGGGACCTGAGGCCCCTGACAGATATTCAGTTAAACATGTGATGGGATCTGATCTACAATCCCAACAGTCATGCTTCCTGCCATGATACACTTGCATGGCAGGAGGTGCAGTTGTGGAATCAGGGACAAGATGCTAATAGCTCCCAATTGCCAGTGCAGGAGGAACCTGGGATCGTAATCTCAGGCTTCTCTTGTGCTGGCAAGTAGCAAGCCAGGGACCTGGTGTGCTCAGCTTGAAATGCCAGTCAGCTGATTGGCAGTGGGCAGTTATTATATTTGTAGCATTACAAACATGAAGGAGACAGACATGCATATCCCCTGTAGTGCTATGTAAGTACTATAGAAAAGTGTTTGTCTGAAACAGGAACTTCTCTATAGTACTGTGTTTTGTAGCACAACATTTAATATCTGTTCAGTTATGTGTAGCACTTCAGGGAGCCACTGTGTTCCTCTTCTCCCCTCCTCCCACAACCCCCACCTCCCCCCAGTGAGAAGTTGGGTTCAAATATAGATATGTGTCCAAAATTCTCTTTTTGTAGTAGGAGATCAGTGATTCTGAAATATTAAGCCACTTCAGATGCATAAATGAAGATTTAAGGTCCTGGTTTTAAGGTACCTTTGCTCTGTAGAGTTTGAATGAACTATTTCATACTAGAGCAATGCCAACGATGGACACAAGTATAACACAAAATGAGAAATATTCTATAATACCATATGCTGAATAGACAAAATTGTCATTTTTTAAATCTTTTTCCAAAACAGGTAATTTTGGTGGTCAGATGCAAGATAAAGAGGGTGATGCTACACATGCCATTAATTCAAAGCTATAAAACTCCAGCAAAGAGTTCCCAAATTATTTTTTTATTGCGTACCCCTTCTAGATTTACCAGCTGCCCAAGTACCCCTATCAGTATATGTTTTATATTTTAACCTCTTAAATGACATTTATTACCATGAAAATTTAATCCACCATTACATAATTTCTCTTGCATACCCCTCCCCCACCAGAGATGTCTTGCGTACCCACAGGGGTATGCATACTAGAGTTTGCATATTGCACTGGAGTTTATTGCATTTGAACGTGTTCCTGAGACCACAGCATGCTGAGTTGGAGCACCCCCGGGCTGGCACAGGGCCCAAGGGTTAAGCTTGCCAGCCTGGGGTTACTCCGACATGCTGCAGAGGGGCTGGCTGAGGCATAAGGGTGCTTCAGTGTGGGGCTAGCCAGCACGCAACCTCCACACTGAAGAACCCTTGTGCCCCAGTCAACCCTGTCAGTGTCTACACATGCTATGCTGCATAGTAAAGAACTCCACACTAGGATAGTACTTGTGAATACAAGTACTATCCTACATGAAGTTTATTAGATTACTGAGGCCTATTAGGGCTGTACGTGTAGACACAGAGACTTTACCATGGAGTTAATTAGGCAGCTCTGTAGTAAGCATCTTGTGTAGGTGCACACAGAGTTATGCAGATTAGGAAAATAATATAGCATTGCTTTGTGAGAGTGTTTCTATAATGACTGGCTTTGATTAAGGACCTTGCACAAGAATTCCCTGTAAGTGAGCTGAAACATTGCTGAGAGGCTTTAAAAACAAACTATTTCTTGACTTTTTTGCTTTAACAAAAACATGGATATTTAGTAGTTTGCTTTATCACATACATATGTGGAATGGAATAACAGCAACATTATCCAAGTTACCTTCCTTCAGAAAAAATAATAGATACTTTTAGAACAGTGTTTCTCAACCCAGGGGTCATGACCCAAGAGTGGGTCGCAAGTATATTTGCAAAGGTCATGAGCAATTCCCAGAAAAATGTGGGAAAGCATGGGCTTCCCCTTGCAGGCTGGCAGCATCCCAGCCTGCAAGGAGTCGCTTGGGGCAACTGGAGGCAGCGGGCGCACGTGTGTCTGTGCATACACACACAAATGGTCAGCATGCAGCCAGGCAGGGTTGTGGGAGCAGCACCAGCAACTGGATGCAGATAAGTGTCTGGGCAGTGGGGATTGGAGGTCCAGGGCTTGGGGTCTGTTGGGAAGGGGGGGGGGCATTACATGTGTGTATGTGGCTGTGGAGGGGATGGGTGTATCGGGGGGGAGGGTGCCTTCTGGCACTGGGGGAAGGTGGCCAGGTGCTAAGGCTGTGTCAGGGCGGGGGGGAGGGGGGGTCAGGGGGAAGGTGCCTGCCTTGCCAGTGGGGAAAGGGGGTGGGAGAGCCCTTCGGGGGAAGTGGGGAGCTGTGTGGCTTGGCTGGCAGCATTGGGGCCAGTGCCCGTACTCACAGGACCAGGGCAGCCAAGAGACTCTATTGGGGGGTGTCACAGGGCACGTCAGTGCCTTGCTCCTAAGGGGTGAAAACTGCCAGGGAGAGAGAGCCCTGGCAGAACATAATGGGCACAGCTGCAGGTTGCTGGGGCAACTAATGGGAGTTAGCTGGCCAGAAGGGGGCAGGGCTTGGCCCTTATAAAGCCCAGGGCTGAGGCCAGGTTGGAAGTTCCCTGCCAGCAGCCAGAGAGGCAGGAGCTCCTGGAGGAGAGATGCGAGAAGCAACCGCAGGTACTGCTTGAGAGTCAGCTCCAAGATGTTGGAGCAGTGTGGTTGTAGCCAGGCGGCTTATAGTTATGTTGCAGCCTAGGGGCTCGTGCTTTGTGTTGTTTATTAGACCGGTGGTTTGGGTGAGGCTATTAGGGGTTGGAGGAGGCCTCATAGGGGGCTCACGGTAAAGTGAGGACCCCGGCGCCAGTGCGGGCACAACCTAGGCACTAGTGAGGGCGCAACCTACTCATAGGGACCCACAGCAGTGTGGGTGGACCCCAGCGCCCAGGAGGGTGCAGCATACAGGGTGTATAGACCCCAGCCCTAGGGAAGGGCATTTCTGAAGCCCCAGTGTGGGTGGGGCGAGCTCCCAGGAAGGGGGCCATTTTGTAAGCCCAAGCGGGGCACAGCCAGGTTACGGGGTGCATAGACCCCAGCCCCAGAGAGGGGCGATTGAGCCCAAGGGTGGGCACAGTGAGCCCCAGAAAGGGGGCAGCACAGTGAGCCCCCGAAAGGGGGCAGAATAGAGATAACAGCAATTACACCTGCGAGGCTTGGACTGCAGTATTAGGGGAGGTCAGAGCCGCAGAGCGCCCCCTGGCATCGGGGCATTATAATGGGCAGCCTCCCGCTAATTAATTAAACATCAAGACGTGGCAGGAGAGAAGGCGGGCGGTTGCCGCAGGAACAGGTGAGCAGGCTGCAACTTGGCTCGGAATCGATGCCTGTTACACTGTTACAGTGGGGGGTGGGGGTGGAGCCATGACCAGGCTACTTGGCATGGTGAGGGAGCCCCAGCCCAGGGGAGCACGTGACACAGGCCTCTCCTCCTTCTCCTTCCAGCCCATGCCAGGACCAGACTCACCCCACTGCTGCACACATGTGCTGGAGCCACTGCAGCCTCCATGCTCTGTCCCAAGCAGGATGGGGGTAGATGGGGACCCTCTCTGGCAGGGTTGGGAGGGGCAGGGTGCTGTGGATTGGGAGTGAAGGGCACCAGCATGGCCTGGAGAGGCAGAGAACTGTGGGTTTCATAGATTTCATAGACATTAGGGCTGGAAAGGACCTCAGAAGATCATCGAGTCCAGCCCCCTGTCCAAGGGGCAGGAAGTCAGCTGGGGTCATAAGATCTCAGCAAGATAAGCAATTTTCTCTTGAAGGTGAGGGTCACCAGCAAGGCCAGGAGGCTGTGGCCTAGGAGAGAGGGGCATCATCAGGACCAGAGGGCTGTGGCTTGAGACTGGCCATCAATGTCTACTGTCATGGTGTGGGGTCCCTAGCAATGGCCATGATACCCCTAGGGCTCCATGACCGTGCCAATCCTGTCCAATGGGCACCCTTTTTCTCACCTGTCACATGTTGCTGATAATTATAATAAATAGGGAGGCTGCCCTCGAGTTTGTGTTTGGACATAGTCCTCATGGACCCCACTGAACCCTGTGGGTTCTTGGACCCCTTCTGGGTCCCACTCAAAATAAATGCCTCACGGGACACCCTCAGTTTTATGGGCTAGATGCCTGGCTCCAAAACTGCCTCTTTACCACACCCTAAGCCTCGCATATGGTATTTAAGCATTGTTCCTCTGAGGCCTTAATCTAGTTCGGCCTCCTGTCATCACCGGGCTCTCCACAGCCCTGTCTCCATGCCCACACTGGCACTGGCTCTCCGCAGCCCTTTGTCACTGTGCCCCCTGACACTGCACCAGCTGGCACTGGGGTCTCCACACTGTAGTGTGCCCCAATGAGGCCTCCTCCTCCCTAATAGCCTTTGTCCGGTCTGCCGGTTTATAAACAGCAACCAAAATATGACCCCCCTGGGCTATAACATAGTAGAAGCAGTTCAGAGTGTGCTCTGTCCCTTTAAAAGAGTCAAACTCCACCCCCTGCCCCCCACCAGCATTAAGTGCCTTGCAGGCCAGGGTACCTGGTGAGCTCCTGGAGCCCCATTAGCCCTACATGCAGCATATCAAGCGACCACCAGCATCTCTGGGCAATTCTTCCTTGGAGGCTCCTTCCCCTGGCTGCTGCCAGAGAACTAACCCCTGCTGGCCTCAGCCCTGGGGTTTATGTGCCCAGGGCCCTGCCTTCTTCCGGTCCTTCTTAGGTGCAGGATAATTCCCTTATTAGCCTGCTGCCATAGTAACCTACACCTGTAGGGTTTCTGTCTGGCTCTTAGGGCCCTCTCCCTGGTCAGTTTCTGCTCTTAAAGGAGCAGACACTCTAGTGCCCTGCACCAGTACAGTGTGTCCTAATGGGACAAATGGGTCCCAATACAAAAAAGGTTGAGAACCACTGCTTTTAGTTGGTTTATAACTTTGCCAAATGCGTTTGGTTTATCCTGAGTACAGCAAAAGCCATATCCTGATGCTCTGCTGTATCCTGATGCCCTGGCAAACAGCTAATGCCCTGCCAAATTCCAAGTCTCTGCCCAAAGCTGGGGTGATGTATAGGGGCTGCACAGGGGGTGCATGTCCACCTCCTGCATGTGGCGGTGCTCCCCCTACAAAAAGGCACCACTGACATTGTCGGTGCTGCCTGCAGGAGGTTGCCACTGGCCACCCTACTGCCGGCACTGCCAGTGGCAACTGCAGTTGGTCTGCAATCCCTGCTGGCCACTGCTGATGCTGCCGGCAGCAGCTGCATGGTCACTAACCTTTGGTCAGCACTTGCTACCCCCCACAGTGCCGGCGGCATCTACTGGAGCTCCCCTGCTCACCACCGCCACACTCCCGCTGCCACTGTGCCCACCCCCCCAGCCACCAGGGGCGCAAGTCATTCATGGCCCAAAGTAAGCCTAAATGATTGCAACAGTTTTTATAGCATAAGCAAAAAGACTTACTTTTTCTAACCTTGTTCTCTATGCACATAGCCCACTTTAAATGAAATTTAAGAAAGAAAAAGAAAGACGTCCACCCTGGCAATCTTCAAAAAACTTCTTGATGTCCATCTTGCTGCCCACATGTAGTGGGGCTGGACCCAATGATCTGTAAAGTTCCTTCCAGCCCCTAACAACTATGAAACTATTCAGAGAGTGGTCATGTGTGGTAGACACCTGCCTTGGAAAACCTCAGCCTGAATGATTAAGCTTGGCAAAGTTATAAGCACCTGAAAACAGAATTGTAAAATGGGAAGTGGTAGGTAACTTTAACAATATGTAGTGCTATTTGACTTGCCATTAAGGTTCAAGGACATTTGTTTTGAGCATATGATGATACAGTGATCATGAAACAAGGAAAAACATATTCACAAAGTTATGGCCAAATTTTGCAGCCAGGTGTAGTATTATGTCCAGAGGCAATCTCCAATACAGTTTCATTAAATGCACAAAGAGATCATTCAGAAGTGATGTGGTTCAAAGTCTGAAAAGGGGTGCCACAGTCTCAGTTCATGGAGTTAGTCCAGTCCTGTCGTTGTAACAGAAATCCACATCTGCTGTGTCCTGTCCTGATTCTGTTTACAGAAGACCAAAGATGTCTAGGGAGATCAAAGCCAGCTTGTCTAATGCTGGGATTTGTGACAATTATTTCTGTATTAAGAGGTAAATTGAGTCACTCTTGCATCCAGGCATCTTGGATGTTAAAGGAGTTGTTTTCAAGTTGAATTGTTGTTCTCCAAGCAGGATGTCTAAATTTTAATCTCAGATGCAGTGACTAAGAGATTTTTGTGTATAGGCAGCTGTGTGAGTGTGTTGTTTTTTGGTTTTTTTTTAATCTTAGTGCATAATTTAGTTAAGGCATGTTTTCTTCTTAATGGGGAAGAACACATGTTACTAAAAATAGGGAGCCATTGAAGAGGGGGGATGGGATTGTTCCTGTAATGACTTACATTGCTTGGTTGAGTTGCATGTCAGTATGATCACTGTTTAACCAGATTGAGGCACAATATTCTACTGAAGAGTGGACCAGTGCTAAAACTGTTGTTCTCAGTGCATCAGCATCAGATCCCCAAGAAGTCCCAGTGATTTTCTGGAGCAAATTATAACAGGTTTTTAACTTAGCTCTGTCACAGTTAAGTGATTTTCAAAGGACAGTGTTATATCTAGGATGATTCCTAAATATTTAGGAGTATCATTATAGTGTAGGAGGTAGTTTCTGAAAACAGTAAGGGGCTGATAACTAGCTTGTTTATTGTTCAAGTGAAATGTTATCACTTCCGTTTTCCCAGGGTTTGGGTGAAAATGCCATTGTTTCAAGTAGTCATCTTAAGTATTCAGATCAGATGCAAGTATTATTTCTGCTCTGGAGAAACAAGTTTGTTGTATAACAAGGGCTATATCATCAGTGTAGGTGAACTTTCTTGAGGAGGTACCTGAGAGGTCATGAATGTAAAGATTAAACAGCAGAGGCACAAACTGGTTCCTGTGGGAGCCCGTTATTCAATTTATGTGGTCTTCTCTTTATTTTATCAGAAAAAATTTTTGAATCATCTATTACTAACCATGTTGCCTAATAAATTAGCAATTTTAAGACAAGATATGATGTCCAAAAACTTTAAGACAAGTCCTTGTCTCCAGACTGTATCATATGCGGACATGAAATAAAGAAAGACAGGTACTGATTTAGTGACTTTTCAAAACCATTTTTATATTGGTAGGCAGGGCCATAATTTGATCACAGCATCCTCTCTTTGGTCTAAACCCCACTTGCTCAGGGGCAATATGTTCTTTTACGATCTGAAAAATGCTATTATATAAATCAGCCTGTCTAATAATTTGTAAGTTATGCTTAATAAAGCTATTGGGTGGTAGTTCTCAGCTTAATTTGGGATCCTTAAAAGGTTTTACTATTGCTATTATTTTTGTCCTCTTAAATAAAGCTGGTAATTTTCTGGTGTCAAAAATATTGGTTAAAAAAAAAAAAATAAAATAATCTTTGCTACCCATTAAATAGTTTTTGGGCCACAAAATTTAAGAATTCCTGGAGTATCTCATCCATGAAGCTGTGGACCACCAAAACCATGTGGCACCCACAAGGACAGCCCAGCCTGAAGAAGGAGAACATTGGGAACCTGAAAGCCATGGGGAGACCAGCACTACAGAACAGGTAAGAAACAAGAAGGTAAGAAACAATGGGCCCCTCCGGACTCGGAGCGAGGGGGCAGCAAAGGCACCAGTCGCAGGGCTCAAGTGCCTATATACTAATGCTAGGAGCATGGGGAACTAGCAGGATGAACTAGCGCTCCTGCTTGCACTAAACACCTATGACTTAGTGGGGCTAACAGAGACCTGGTGGGATTCATCTCATGACTGGGCGGTACATATTGAGGGCTATAGATTGTATAGAAAGGACAGGTCAGGGAAGAAAGGGGGGGGGTTGCACTTTATGTCAGTGAGCAATATACATCAACCCTCATCAAGACAGAAACCAAGGTTGAGGAAGTAGAAGGATTGTGGGTTAGGCTACATGGGGGGCAAGGAGAAAGGGATTTGGTGGTAGGGGTCTGCTACAGACCCCCACACCAAGGGGAAGAAATAGATGCGGGGCTCCTGAGGCAACTCTCGGAGACCATAAAAGCTAAAGAGGCGGTAGTCATGGGGGACCTAAACTACCCGGACATCTGCTGGGAGACGCAGACAGCAAGGTCCCATCGCTCACGCAGGTTTCTAACTTGTGTACAGGACCTCCACCTGACACAGGAGGTGCATGGTCCCACTAGGGGGAATGCCATACTGGATCTGGTATTGGCAACAGGGGATGACATGATAGGGGACCTCCAGATCGGTAGCCATTTGGGAGACAGCGATCACCTTATAATAGAATTCAACATAAGACGGTGAGTGGGTAAGGTAACTAGTAGGGTGAAAGTGCTAGACTTTAGGAAAGCTGATCTCAAAGCACTCAGGCAATTAGTCAAGGAAGCACTGCAGAGTAGGAGTTTTGATGGGATGGGAGCCCAAGAAGGGTGGCTGTGCCTAAAGGAAATGATCCTTCGGGCACAAAGCAAGACAATCCCCGAGCGAGGCAAAAGAGGGAAAGGGGCCAGGAGACTTCCATGGCTGACTAGAGAAATCCAGGGCAGCCTAAGGGCCAAAAGGGGAGCACATAAAAAGTGGAAACAGGGTGAGATCACTAAAGATGAATATACCTGCTCTGCTCGTGCTTGTAGGGAGGCAGTTAGGCGGGCCAAAGCTACCATGGAGCTGAGGATGGCAGCCCAAATAAAGGACAACAAGAAATTATTTTTTAGATATATTGGGAGTAAGAGGAAGGCCCAGGGAGGAATAGGACCCCTGCTAAATGGGCAGAAGCAATTGGTGACGGACAGGGGGGACAAGGCTGAACTCCTCAACGAGTTCTTTGCCTCAGTGTTCCTAAGTAAGGGGCACGACAAGTCTCTCACTGGGGTTGTAGAGAGGCAGCAGCAAGGCGCCAGACTTCCATACGTAGATCCTGAGGTGGTGCAGAGTCATTTGGAAGAACTGGATGCCTTTAAGTCGGCAGGCCCGGATGGGCTCCATCCGAGGGTGCTGAAGGCACTGGCCGACATCATTGCAGAGCCACTGGCAGGAATATTTGAATGCTCGTGGCGCACGGGCCAAGTCCCAGAAGACTGGAAAAGGGCTAACGTGGTCCCCATTTTCAAAAAGGGGAGGAAGGAGGACCCGGGCAACTATAGGCTGGTCAGTCTCACCTCCATCCTTGGTAAAGTCGTTGAAAAAATTATCAAGGCTCACATTTGTGAAAGCCCGGCAGGGCAAATTATGCTGAGGGGAAACCAGCATGGGTTTGTGGCGGGCAGATCGTGCCTGACCAACCTAGTCTCTTTCTATGACCAGGTTACGAAACGCCTGGACACAGGAGGAGGGGTGGATGTCGTATACTTAGACTTCAGGAAGGTCTTCGATACGGTATCCCACCCCATACTGGTGAACAAGTTAAGAGGCTGTGATGTGGATGACTGCACAGTTCGGTGGGTGGCGAATTGGCTAGAGGATCGCACCCAAAGAGTCGTGGTAGATGGGTTGGTCTCGACCTGGAAGGGTGTGGGCAGTGGGGTCCCGCAGGGTTCGGTCCTTGGACTGATACTCTTTAATGTCTTCATCAGCGACTTGGACGAGGGAGTCAAATTTTGTCCAAGTTTGCAGATGACACAAAGCTATGGGGAGAAGTGGACACGCCAGAGGGCAGGGAACAGCTGCAGGCAGACCTGGATAGGTTGGACAAGTGGGCAGAAAACAACAGGATGCAGTTCAACAAGGAGAAATGCAAAGTGCTGCACCTAGGGAGGAAAAATGTCCAGCACACCTACAGCCTAGGGAATGACCTGCTGGGTGGCACGGAAGTGGAAAGGGATCTTGGAGTCCTAGTGGACTCCAAGATGAACATGAGCCGGCAGTGTGACGAAGCCATCAGAAAAGCCAATGGCACTTTATCGTGCATCAGCAGATGCATGACGAATAGGTCCAAGGAGGTGATACTTCCCCTCTATCGGGTGCTGGTCAGACCGCAGTTGGAGTACTGAGTGCAATTCTGGGCGCCACACTTCAAGAAGGATGCAGATAACCTGGAGAGGGTCCAGAGAAGGGCAACTCGTATGGTCAAGGGCCTGCAGACCAAGCCCTACGAGGAGAGACTAGAGAAACTGGACCTTTTCAGCCTCCGCAAGAGAAGGTTGAGAGGCGACCTTGTGGCTGCCTATGAGTTCATCACGGGGGCACAGAAGGGAATTGGTGAGGATTTATTCACCAAGGCGCCCCCGGGGGTTACAAGAAACAATGGCCACAAGCTAGCAGAGAGCAGATTTAGACTGGACATTAGGAAGAACTTCTTCACAGTTCGAGTGGCCAAGGTCTGGAACGGGCTCCCAAGGGAGGTGGTGCTCTCCCCTACCCTGGGGGTCTTCAAGGGGAGGTTAGACAAGTATCTAGCTGGGGTCATCTAGACCCAGTGCTCTTTTCTGCTTATGCAGGGGGTTGGACTTGATGATCTATTGAGGTCCCTTCCAACCCTAACATCTATGAATCTATGCCTGTGGCTTTACCTTTCTTTATGGCACTAAAGGCCTTTTGCACCTCATGTACAGGAAAAGGTTGGGAGAAGGAAAAGGATAATGCAATGGAGTGTTTATTTGCCTTTAAACATGATTTCACTTGTCTTGTAAAAAGCTTGTCAGTCAGAGCCTTAGACATGATGGGCTATTGCATCCAATCTAATGTGGTTTTTGGGTCTTGAAGCTACAGTGCTTGAGCCCAGTCAACATAGTACAGCTCAGGCCTTCCTACTTCAGTGGGTGAAATTAAGATTTTCCATTGTATGTATCCATTTTTTCCTTCAAGTTTTGTCCAGGGAACTCGTAAGAGCTTGGTGGCAGTTGTAGAATGGACATTTCCTTTAAATTCCTTATAAACAAGATTTTTGTCTTCATTCCATCCTGATATGTATTCTTTTCTAAATCCTCTTGGGATACATCTCTTTTTATTACACCTACAAATCTCACATAATTTTCACTTGTAGGTTTTATCTATCTTATATTAAAGTCAGTTTGTTTAGCAAAGGAGATCCAGTCAGCTTTACTGAAGTTCCATCTGGGCTTTGGAATTGATTTGATGATTGGAAATTGAATTGCAACTGCAGATAAAATTGGTCTATGTTGACTGTGTGGAAACTTAGTGAGCACCTTGAGGTGTATAGGAGGGCTGTGTTGCTGGGAGTTCTGCTTCATGAAACAGAAATCAGGTGCATAGTCCTGTTGCCAGCAGGCTGAGTGGAAAGTAGCTCTGTCTTTCACATCATAGACTAATTCAAGGTCCTCTTGCTCTATCCAATCTAGAAGTTCAATCCCATTTCAGTCATTGTGGCAATATCCCCATAGACTGCGTTGACTGTTAAAGTCACCGAGGATGATGCTTGGGTGATGTAAAGGAGGTAAGGCAGGGTTGGCCATACAATGCCAAGTGATTTGTACATATTAATTATTGTCCTGTCAGAAATTTGGACTGAGACTATGTAAATGTCATCAGTGCGGCTTGTTGATATGGCCTTATAGTTGTCAATGTTATTTACAATGTAAATTGCCACTCCATAGATGGAATAATTAATAGATACAGCCAGCCTGAATCCAGAGATTCTCCCTCTGTTTTGTAGCTGATGATGTAGCGTTCGGAGTTTCTCGAAAGGCAAGGGCATCAATGAAATTCTGACAAAGTTTTTAACAAATATTCACTTTTAGCTTATTCCCTTAATATGCGATTGGCAGATGCACAGTGAGGTCCCAGTGTTACAGATCTGACAGCTCTGTGAAGATCTGTTCATGCTCATTGGCTGCGAGATCCAAAGGACAGTTTGGCATCGTCAAATTGTAGACAATTTAGCATTATCCAGGGTGTACCGTGAGGAGGCAGTTTACATTACACCCCACAAGGGTATTATCTGATAGATAGATATTATTAAACATTACATTACTTTTGCTTTATTTATACATAGTTAATCTAATAATGTAATCAAATTTTCCTTCCTTGGAATATATATCATCTCCTACAATGGATAAACACTTTTTTCCCCCCCTAACGTGCAGGATGTTTTGGACTAGAAATCAAACACGCAGAAATCTATTTGCACATACAGTTTCTGTAATGGCTTGTGTAAATGGTTATCATATATGGTCTCCTTGGCCTGAAGTACCAATATAGTTAATCATGTAAATCCAAGAAACTAAACTCCAAACTGTAAAACCACACAAGCATTAGGAAATAAGATAAAATAACAACATTTTTTTTTGTCTGATGCTGATGTCTTAATGTACATGGAGATAAATAAATACATTTGAGACTATAGAGATAGCAGCAAATGAAATGAATACATAAATTTGCATGGAATTAGCAAGCTGTCAGTCACAAAAATAATAACTGTCATTCAGGTCCCTACTTCTACATTCAAAGCTTTTTAAAGACAACAGATGGCCTAGCTAGTAATGTCTCAAACTAGTTTAATGGATAAGTTCCCAGGATCTACTGGTAATTTCCCAGAATTACACAGCACATATAGTATAAAATGCTCTAACTCCTAAACAACAATTCCTTTCATTAACTTTCATCCAGTAACAAAGTTGCAATCTGCAACCTATCTATTTAAAAAAAACCCCAAAACTTTCTATCTAGGAAATTAGCCTTGTATTAGTGCAACTGGCAATGAAAGTTATGCCCTTGGCCGGGATTTCATCCATAAACTGCTTAGATGTCCTAAAACATCACTTTTAAGGAAACTGCTATGTAGTGAAATCCTCAGCTCTGACTTACGCTCCCAGATACCCAGAACAAAGAAGCACCAAACTAGCTAGAAGTCAAATGTAAAGGAAAGGGTTACAGCTTACATGCCTGAGCAGGTGATTTGGAGCGAGATACACAAGTCCCTCTACAAATTTTATTTATTTAGTTATTTATTCAGTTTATATGCTGCCATTCTGAACAAAGTGTCAGGGTGGCCTACAGTAAGAGAACAGAAAACAGGAGAACAACAACAGAACAAAACAATTCACAAGGGAACTAGAGCACCAACGTAAAACAGAGACTTCCTAAACTCTAGTTCAGCCTAGCTTTGTTTGCTAAATGCCTGCCCATATTGGAAGGTCTTATACCACTTCCAAAAAAAAATATAAGCACTTCTAGAATTGGGCTCTGGTGAGCCTCAGGAGGGAGGGACTTCCAGAGTAGAGGAACACACCTAAGAACAACCTCTCATGCATTTTCACCTGCGACAGGAGTGACATCAGGGTTGCCGTGCTCTACCCTGCTGCCTCCTTTACCGTGCCAAGTTGTCTTCTTGCACCCTCCGATTCTCACCCGCCACGTCTTGGATGTTAGGAATTTTTTTTTATAGGGAGGCTACCTTCAGTCCTCTTGGTCGTGGTCCTCCTGTCTATGGTTGTCTCATGCACCCAAGCCTTAAGGGCTATGCGTGGCTCCTACCACCCCGATACCACGCCCCAAGCCTCGCAGATGTAAAAGGGACATTGTTCTGTCCCTCCCTCTCTCTCTCTCTCTCTCTCTTCGCACCCTCTTTAGCACTCAGGCTCTCCAGCCCCGTCTCTCGGTCTCTTTCTCTCACTCTCGGGCTCTTCTCCCTGCAACGCGGCCTTCCTCACAAGGGCTCTTCTCTGGAGCTGGGGTCTGTACACCCTGAACTCTGTGCCCCCGCTGGGGCTGGGGTCCTCACTCTACCGTGAGTCCCCTATGAGGCCTGCTCCATCCCCTTATAGCTTCACCCAAACCACCAGTGTAAACAAACAAAGCAAACACAAGCCCCTAGCCATAACTGAACTTAACACCACCCGGCTGTAATTACATTACTAAAACATCCCAGAGTTGCCCTCCTTAACCCTGCTTTGAGCAGTACCTGCAGTTCTCACATCCTTGCTCAGGAAACTCTTTCTGCCTTGTCTGCTGGTAGGGAACTGCCTCTGGCCTCCTCCCGTGCTTTATATATAGGGGCCAGGCCCTGCCCCTTCCTTCAGCTGGCTAGGCAGGTGTAAGTCATTAGCTCCCTTTGGTTGCCTCGGCAACTGGCACCTGAAGAGTCTTCCTGGCTCTCTCAGTAGCAGGCACCTTAGTGTCCTACTACATCACCAAACAGATTTGGTTACTGATAGCACTTACAGGAAGTTGCTCTCAACTGATATTAGGGATCATGGTAGGGGTAAAAGGCAGAAAGTGGTCCCTTAGGCATTTGGGGCTCAGACCACTTAGGGACTTATAGGTAGGGTCACTATACATCCCTGTGTAGCCAAGACAGTTCTGGATTTTGGAGACTGGTCCTGGCTGACTGATGTGAATTAAAATAAGCATCCTGGAAATGCAGGGCCGTGGGGCACAGTCTGGTGGCAAGGTGGAGCAGAGCGGCATGGATTGTGCCCAGCTACACTGCCCTGCCCCGCTTCACTCTGCCCCCACCTGCAGTAGTGCCTGCCTCTGACTTGGGAGAATAGGGACGGAAGGGAGGAGGCAGGTAGTGTCCCAGATGTCCTGGATTTATACCTACTTATAGGTCAAAACCAGCACCTTGAGTTGTGCTTAGAAAGCTATTGAGAGCCAGTGCAGACTCTGGAGCAATGTAATTGCATGATCCTGGTGATGGATCCCACACTGAGCAGGCAGGCTGCTGCGTTCTGCACCAACTGCAGCTTCCAGACAGTCTTTGACGGCAACCCTACACAGAGCATATTGCAGTAGTCTAGGCTCACAGTTTCCAAGGCATGGATGATGGTGGCCAAATCTGAAAGAAAACATTACAGCCTTCTCACCACATGGAGCTGGGGAAAGGCACTCCTAGCCATGACTACCACCTGAAGATCTAGGTGCAGCAGAGAATCCAGAAGCACTCCAAGACTGCAAACCTGAGTGACAAGAAGAGGCTGAACTCCATCAATGATAGCTGTCCCTTTCCACACCCACTCCTCCTTCCAGCCCCACCACCATCACCTCTAGTTTACTAGGAATTAGTTTAAATAGGTTCACCTGCAACTAATTCCTAGTTGGAGCAAAGCAATGGGACTGAGATTGTGCAGCCAACTGAGAAAGAGGTAGTCGGGTGCTAACATCACACTGATGGTACCTCACTCCAGACTTCCACATAGCCTTGCCCAGTAGCCTTATATTGAACAGGAGAGGTAACAAAATGGAGCACTGGGAGACCCAATGGAAAAGATCTCAAAAATAGGATGTTATTTGGATGTCTGAACTTTGGCTTTTCCTCTGGAATGCCAAAGAGAGAAAATAGGAGAGAAGTGAGAGACAGACAGACCATAATAACCAGTACTGGAACAGATAGAGCATTCCCCTGGGATGGGAAGGACCCCGATTCAATCACCCAGCCCAGGGCTGTCCAAATGGTGATGTATAGGTTGCATGCAGCTCCTGAGGAGTTAACTTGCAGTCCCCAGGCTCCCCATTTGGGTATTGCTCTCCCCACTGTTCCTCCTGCTGCCACAGGGGTCTCAGGGCTTCCTTTCCATCCTTCTTCCTACTGCCTGCCCCTGCCCCTGCTCCTGCCCCTGGTGGCTCAGGAGGGGCGGTGTAGCCATTGGTCAGGCCCATGGGAGCCTGGAGGCTCCTGTGTATGCTCAAGCCATGAATAAAAGTAGATTCCAGACAGCAAGGGCATTTGTAGATGTGCTCTGGGAAATGGGAAGGGGTGCTTTAATTAGCAAGCCATGCTAATTAAAAGTGTCCAAGCAACATGTGTTGCAGCCCCCCTGTGCTGAAAAAATGTCAGTGGGGCACTTTGAACTAAAGCTCATTTGACGAGTTTTAGTTCAAAGCGCCCTGCCACCATTTTTCAGCCTGGAGATGCTGATACACATGATGCTGGAGGCTGCCAGAGAGCACTAATTTCCGTGCTCCAGCAGACTCAATAAATTGCATCTGCTCTGACGCACTGGATTTATAGCATGTCAGAGCAGACTCTCAGGTGTGTAAGTGCCCCAAGAGACTATACCTATCATTCTACACCCATGAGGCAGAATCCTATCTCACTTAGGTACCCAAATGCAAGATTTCCAGCCATGCAATTGGTATTTTTTACTCTTACCACAGTTTGCAATTCTCTTTCCTGTTCAGAGTGGCTTTGTCTATACAGCTACTGAGCATGCACCAGAGGCTACATGTTGGCTAGGCATGTACATGGTTCCGTATGCACAGAGCTAGGTAGACTTTTGTGAGTATAAGTCACAAAATTCTACCCAGGGAAGTGAAGAAGAAGGACACTCCTGTTTTTTAGCCCAGATACCTCACTACTTAGGGCACCTGCCCAGGAAGGTAGCAACTCAGCCACCCTGGTGATCTTCAAAAAGAGTCTTGATGCCCATCTTGCTGGGGTCGTCTGACCCCAGCAGTCTTTCCTGCCCAAGTGCAGGAGGGCTGGACCCAATGATCTGTAAGGCCCCTTCCAGCCCCTAACAACTATGAAACTATGAAATACAGTAATGCCAACTGTTGCAAAACCGTTGTGAGACTCAGGATTTCTAAGGTGAAATAACTCCAGCTCATGATCTCCCAATCCAACCCTCAGATCTCTATTTTTCCCAGCTGGTAAGTGGAGGGAAAGGGGTGGGGGGTGAGGGAAGGGGTGGGGGGGAGATTTAAGGCCCCTGCAGTGAGGGAGAGAATGGGGCAGGAGCAGGGGCGGGGGTGAATGGGACCCCAGGGCCAGAGTAGGTCATCTAAAGGCATGGGAAGGGAGCAAAAGAGGGCTGCCTGCTGTGGGCTGGGGCTCTGTGCCCTGCTGCCTTGCCCCAGGAGCTCAGCTGTGTGACTCCAGTGTGTCTCTTGCTGCAGGGTGGGCAGGGGATGTGGGGCGTGGCCAGCACACCCCACGTCCCCTTCCTATCCAGTGGGTGGCAATGGCATCATGAAGCTGAGCTCCTGGTGCAAGGCAGAAGGGCACAGAGCCCCAGCCTTCATCCGGCAGTCCACCCCTGCTCTGCCGGAGACACATGCCCCCATGCCTCCCCCAGGGGTGTGTGCTGCTGCAAGGGGCTACATCTCCCCCACACCTGGGGCCCCCTGGAGCCCCATTCACTCCTGCTCATGGCCCACTCCATCCTTCACCGCAAGGGCCTCAATTCCTCCCCCGCCCCTTTCCCTCTACTTACCAGCTGGATGCTGTCTGTGGACATGTGTAGATGATACAGGCGTTAATGTAGAGTGCCTGAAAATTTTAACACAGCTTTTATTTGGTGCGGTGCATTTTTATTTGCATGACACAGTGTTCATTCATTTATACCACCTGGTATAAATGTTTGTGAACCAGCCTCCGTGGTCCACCATGGCTTGCAGGATCATGGAGGCATATCCTTTCCTGTTTGTGAAAGCCCTTTCCCTCCCTGCAGGGCACACCACTGGGATCTGAGTGCTGTCTAAAGCCCCCGCACAGTTCAGGAACCCATTCTCATTAAATCCATCTAGGACTTGCTGCAGATTCACCAGGTGGATAATTTTGCTTGTGGCAATCTCCTTAAGCAGCTGGCATACCTCATGAGTTGCCAGCCTGACTGTGCAGGCAGCCATACCCAACTGGTTCATGATGTAGCGGAGTCTGGATAGGCTGGCCAATTTTGTGATGGCCATTAGGGCAGTGCGAAACAGCACTGTTTCGTTTTGACTTCCGTTTTGCCATTTTGATGGGACAGTGTTTCGTTTTGAGTTTTGTTTCATTTTGAAAGCACTGCTCCATTTCATTTATTCAAAACAGTTTTGCTGTTTCGATACTGTTTCAACCTTTCGCCCATAAGCTATAATGGGGAAGCACAAAACTGCCTATAACTTTGTAATTTCTCGCCCAATTTGGATGATACTGGCAGAGATGGTAGCCCTTTCTGAGGCCATGAAGCCTGCCAAGTTTCAAGGAGATAAGCACAGGGGTTTCTGGGAACCTGCACCTCAAGCTGCTGACAAGCAAAACTCGTGTCACGTGTGTGTTAAGGCACAGCAGAGTGAAAACTGCAGGCATGGTAGCCCCTGATGAAATGATGATTTATTAATGGTCAATAATAATTCTAATGGTTCAATTCCTTATCACAGTATTTCAAAGCAGGTAGATCTGCTTTATCACCCTGCACACATCACACACACCCTGGGCCTCCACCATATATATATAGCCAATATATGATATAGACTTATGTTATTAATAGATTGTTAGGGGCTGGAAGGGACCTTGCAGATCATCGGGTCCAGCCCCCCTGCTCTAGGTGGGAAGACAACTGGGGTCAAGTGACCCCAGTGAGATGACTGTCCCGTCTCCTATTAAAAACCTTCAGAGTAGGTAACTGCATCACCTCTGGAGGGAGTTTATTCCACAGACTGGACACTGACTATGAAGGAGTTTTTCCTGGGGTTAAGCCTGAAGTGGCCTTCCAGGAGTTTGTATCCATTGGTACTGGTCTTCCCCAGGGGTGCCCCAGTGAGCAGTTGTTCATCGAGCTCTTGATGCAGTCCTCTAGTATAGCGGTAAGCTGCTATCAAGTCCCCTCTCAACCTTCTCTTCTTTAGGCTAAAGAGGCCCAGGTCCCTCAGTTTTTCCTCATATGGCTTGCCTTGCAAGTCCCTGATCGTAGAGGTGGCTCTTCTCTGGACCCTCTCAAGTTTTTCCATGTCCTTATTGCAGTGCAGCGCCCAGAATTGGACTCGGTACTCCAACTGTGGTCTCTCCAGTGCTGAGTACAGTGGGAGTATCACTTCTTAATTTTATATGAGATGCATCGGTTGATGCATGCCAGCATGTTATTTGCCCTGCTGGCCACCGCATCACGCTGATGGCTCATATTCATGCGATGGTCAATCATTACCCCTAGGTCCCTTTTGGCCATGGTGCAGGTCAAACTGTCACCCCTAAGCCTGTATGTATGTTCAGGGTTGTTTGCCCCAGATGGAGCACTTTACACTTGGAAGTGGTAAACTTTATCTGGTTCTGGTATGCCCAACTCTCTAGCCTGTCCAGGTCTGCCTGTATCTACAAACTATCTTCTGGCGTGACCACACTGCCCCATAACTTGACCGCACTGCCCCATAATTATAAAAACATATAATTACAGTTCTATGCCCTACAATGAGCAAGCAGATTCTAAGTGTAAAGCAGGTGATTATGCGCCCTCTCTGCCTCTTTCCCCAATGCAGGGAGGGGGAGGAAATGTCCACCTCCTATTTCAAGCTCCTCCCGAGGTCCCTCTTTACCCATGGAGAAGAGATACATACCTTTCTGCTTTACATACTACCCTTACTGAACTTGTATTATTTCCTCCTCCTGGTTGCTGGCCACAACTACTGCTGAGGCTTCTCTTCTGTGTACTACTTGAATTGTGGAGGTTTTCTTCATAGGCTTTAGCCTAAGCATCAGCTCAAGTATGGTAAGAGTTGCACAAGTTCTACAGATCTATTTCATATTATTCTAGCCCTCCTCCTGGTTGCTGGCCCTGTTTGCAAATAAGTGTATTATGGAATTGTAATTAGAGGATTGTTGCTGGCCACCAATGCGGAGGCTTTCTTCTTGGTTACTGGCCAATACCTCTGGCAAATTCCCTCCTGGGGTCCGGGTAGTAGGCTCAGGCCCGTGGGCTCTTCACCACACTTGCCCACATCTGCATCTCTCTGTTGCACCCTTGTAACTTTCAAATCGTTGCTGGCCAGAAAGAAAGCTGTTCTCCTGAGCTATGACCCCTGCAGTGACAGAAGTTGAGGCTTCTTTGCTGGCTTTGGCCTGAGCATCAGCTTGATTTGCACAGTTCTGCAGGCCCACTTCATATAATCTTCTCACCCTCCTCTTGGTTACAGGCCATGTCCTGCATCAGTATGAACTAGACAAATTCTGCAAGCACATTTCATTCATAGATTCATAGATTCATAGATTTATAGATGTTAGGGTCGGAAGGGACCTCAATAGATCATCAAGTCCGACCCCCTGCATAAGCAGGAAAGAGTGCTGGGTCTAAATGACCCCAGCTAGATACTCGTCTAACCTCCTCTTGAAGACCCCCAGGGTAGGGGAGAGCACCACCTCCCTTGGGAGCCCGTTCCAGACCTTGGCCACTCGAACTGTGAAGAAGTTCTTCCTAATGTCCAGTCTAAATCTGCTCTCTGCTAGCTTGTGGCCATTGTTTCTTGTAACCCCCGGGGGCGCCTTGGTGAATAAATCCTCACCAATTCCCTTCTGTGCCCCCGTGATGAACTTATAGGCAGCCACAAGGTCGCCTCTCAACCTTCTCTTGCGGAGGCTGAAAAGGTCCAGTTTCTCTAGTCTCTCCTCGTAGGGCTTGGTCTGCAGGCCCTTAACCATACGAGTGGCCCTTCTCTGGACCCTCTCCAGGTTATCCGCATCCTTTTTCAAGTGTGGCGCCCAGAATTGCACGCAGTACTCCAACTGCGGTCTGACCAATGCCCTATAGAGGGAAAGTATCACCTCCCTGGACCTATTTTGTCATGCATCTGCTGATGCACGATAAAGTGCCATTGGCTTTTCTGATGGTTCGTCACACTGCCGACTCATGTTCATCTTGGAGTCCACTAGGACTCCAAGATCCCTTTCCACCTCCGTGCCACCCAGCAGGTCATTCCCTAGGCTGTAGGTGTGCTGGACATTTTTCCTCCCTAGGTGCAGCACTTTGCATTTCTCCTTGTTGAACTGCATCCTGTTGTTTTCTGCCCACTTGTCCAGCCTATCCAGGTCTGCCTGCAGCTGTTCCCTGCCCTCCGGCGTGTCCACTTCTCCCCATAGCTTTGTGTCATCTGCAAACTTGGACAGAGTACATTTCACTCCCACGTCCAAGTCGCTGATGAAGACATTAAAGAGTATCAGTCCAAGGACCGAACCCTGCGGGACCCCACTGCCCACACCCTTCCAGGTCGAGACCGACCCATCTACCACGACTCTTTGGGTGCGACCCTCTAGCCAATTCGCCACCCACCGGACTGTGCAGTCATCCACATCACAGCCTCTTAATTTGTTCACCAGTATGGGGTGGGATACCGTATCGAAGGCCTTCCTGAAGTCCAGGTATACGACATCCACCCCTCCTCCTGTGTCCAGGCGTTTCGTAACCTGGTCATAGAAAGAGACTAGGTTGGTCAGGCACGATCTGCCCGCCACAAACCCATGCTGGTTTCCCCTCAGCATAATTTGCCCTGCCGGGCTCTCACAAATGTGAGCCTTGATAATTTTTTCAAAGACTTTACCAAGGATGGAGGTGAGACTGACCGGCCTATAGTTGCCCGGGTCCTCCTTCCTCCCCTTTTTGAAAATGGGGACCACGTTAGCCCTTTTCCAGTCCTCCGGGACTTGGCCCGTGCGCCACGAGCATTCGAATATTCCCGCCAGTGGCTCTGCAATGACGTCGGCCAGTGCCTTCAGCACCCTCGGATGGAGCCCATCTGGGCCTGCCGACTTAAAGGCATCCAGTTCTTCCAAATGACTCTGCACCACCTCAGGATCTACGCATGGAAGTCTGGCGCCTTGCTGCTGCCTCTCTACAACCCCAGTGAGAGACTTGTCGTGCCCCTTGCTTAGGAACACTGAGGCAAAGAACTCGTTGAGGAGTTCAGCCTTGTCCCCTCTATCTGTCACCAATTGCTTCTGCCCATTTAGCAGGGGTCCTATTCCTCCCTGGGCCTTCCTTTTACTCCCTATGTATCTAAAAAACAATTTCTTGTTGTCCTTTACTTGGGATGCCATCCTCAGCTCCATGGTAGCTTTGGCCCGCCTAACTGCCTCCCTACAAGCACGAGCAGAGGAGGTATATTCATCTTTATTCATCATTCATTGCTGCACAGGGCTTGGGGTGCAGGTCACACCTTCCACTAAGGAAGCTGAGGCTTGAGTTTCTTTTCTGAATGGCAGAGGCCTTCTTTTTGGTTGCTGGCCAAAGCCTCCGGGGTCCGGGTAGTAGGCTCTTTGCCCCACTTGCCCACCTCTGCCTTACACCTTGCAGAGGCTTTCTTCTTGGTTGCTGGTGAAGACCCCCGGGGTCTGGGTACTAGGCCCAGGCCTGCAGGCTCTTCACCCCACTCACCCACCTCTGGCTTACACCTCTCTATTGCACCCCACTAACTTTCAAATTGTTGCTGGCCACAAAGGAAGCTAAACTTTCTTCACTGGCTTTGGCCCAAGCATCAGCTCAATTTGCACAAGTTCTGCAGGCCCATTTTATAGTTTTCTTGCCTTCCTCCTGGTTACTGGCCATGTCCCAGCAAATTCAGACTGGGGTACATGTCTTCTGATACCCACCTGTCACAACCCAAGGGTGTGATTTTGTGTGTGCGCACTTCGGCACTGCTAAATTATTTCCTGCCATGAGGAGCTTTCTTTGCAAGGTGCATTTCTCAGTTGCAAAGAGAAAACCCCGGTGCAAAGAAGTTCACGCCACCCGCATGCAAATTTGTGTCCCACTATTGGCCAGTTCTAAATTATTCCCACGTGGCGGCTAGCGATTGACTTGCTAGCCGTATAAGAGGCTTGAGCGGTTTCCGCCCAAGTTGGAGATCTCCAAGGAGAACCCCGCAAGGAAGGACTCCACAACCATCTGGAGGAGGGGAACTTCACGTCTCATGAAGAACTGTAAGCGCTGCATAGCCTAACGGACCCAGCATGTACCTTAAGAAGGCTATAGGGGTCTGATCAACCTCTGGCCTCTCCCCGTCGCCAAATGATCCCTCGACGAACCCCTCCCCTGCGCGCAAGTTCCACGGAGCCTAGCAAACTTCGTGTGAGTGTATCCAGAGCTCTTCTCTGAGTTGTTTTCTTCGGTTGACATGACGGGCTCGTGTGTTTAGAGCCTTCAGCCAGATTGGGCTAGAGTTCGCGAGTTTAGAACTCTTGTCCGCTCTTCTTTCCTGTCTGTAACTGCAACTCAAGCAAGTTTTCCTGCCTGCACCGTGACCATCTACGGTGTAAGTAAAATAATCTTTAATCAACCGCTACGTGTCCGTGCCTAATTCTAGTCCGCTGGCCTGCATTCCCCGACTCGCGTGCCAGGGCTGCTGGCCACAGCCCGCCGCGCGCCCCCGAGGGCCTCGGACTGCTCCCGGCCCACACACCACCCACCACTCTGTCTCCTTGAGGTTTCTGTCTCCTTGAGTTTCTTCTCTGACTTGCAGAAGGAAGGAAGATTTTAAATAAATAAGGATAACAGAAAGTAGTTTAAATAACAGGACGTGGTTTAAATAAATAAGGATAACAGAAAGTGGAAAGTCCCCTGTCACCTGAGGGGGCCCCTCCCTCCCTCCCTAAGCTTTGCGGCCAGCAAAGTTTCTAAAGTTACAGTGTAACATAGAGTAGCATGGCCCAGTTCAGCCAGCCTGCTGTGGGGGGCCATTCCTACGAGCGGCAGGAAATCCTGGGTCGTGCAAACACAAACGCAGTTGCATCAATATAAATGGGCAATATTGTTTCATCTACACACACTCCCTGCATCTGTCAGTGTCTCTGTGTGTCTCTCTGTCTGCTCCTCAATCCCAAGCCACATCCTACCCAGCCCTGTTGCTGCTTTTCACTCCTGACCCACAGTACCCCACATCCTGCCACAGTGTGTGGGGACCCCTCTCTGGGCTCCAAAGCCCACACACAGCCCCCAACACCTTCACAAATAACACCACCCCCCCCCACACACACACACACTTCAAATATAGCGTCTCATGATTTAAATGCTAATCTCTTGATTTTTTTAAGAGTTCATCTCATGATTTTTGGCATGGTGGGGTTGGCAATACTGCAGATATTTGTGCCACTGCTGTTTCCCTGGGGAATCGCACATGCATGTTTGTGAGGATGAGCTCTTTAAGGAGAAGAAGTTTGACCCAAATCCTCTCAGCATTTTCTGTTAGTGAGAACAGGAGGCTCCTGTCCCATCCCACTTTTAAGTGTGAATTTAGCTCCTAATAAAATCTAATGAGGTACCCATCTGCTTAATCTAAAACTAAAGTCCAATGAGGTACCCATCTGCTTTAGACACCTGAATTCTATTTAAAACAAAAAAAGAGCTCCATTGCTTTAAACAAGTCCTTCCATATGCTCTGTCCTGCCAGTTCAAGACCATTCAGCTCCTGCTTTTTAGAGAGAGAGTTAAATCCAGTTTAATTGAAACCCTTATTTGTATACTTAGAGAAACAATAGGTGTTTGGGGAAACCTTAAGACCGCTTAGGGGAAACCTTAAAGCCACTTAAGGTTTGTGTTAAGAGTGCATGGTGAAATAAATTAAAATTATCTTCTGCAAGCTGATAAAAAATAATCAGTGTTGAACTCTTGCATGAACAATTAAAAAGTATGTAAAGAAAGTCAACTGATATTTCTAATTTAGCTTCTTTCTTCATCTCCTAAACCTCCATATTTTAAAAATACACCTAGCTTTCTGACTGTGATCTTGTTTGCATTGCAGGGTTAGACTAAAACACTGCAGCCCCCAGAGAGGTGTGAACTTCTCTTGAATGCATTTTAATGGCTGTTTACCTCAAAATACCATTTTTGACCATTTAAATTATAGCAATGTTAAGTACTGTATACCCTAAATAGTAACACCCTTTCAGGTCCTTTACATTTATTTATCTGTGTTTTTCAAATACAAAACAGTATTATTTAATTTTTTCTGTAGAACAAAGTTCTTTCAAAGTGCCTCGATTACAGTGGATGCACTGGTACCTCAAGCCAACCCCCTGCACAGTTGCAGGATACCTAAATCATCCCAGAGAGATGCCTCTCTAGCCTCTTTTTGATAATCTCTAACAATGGAAATTTCACAGCTTCTCTAGCTAGTTTCTCCATTGTTCTACAGTTGTTATAGTTAGGAAGCTTTTTTTTTTCTGAGATTTAATCTAAATCTGCTTTCCTACAGTTTAAACTCATTGCCTTTTGTTGTGCCTGCTGTAGACAGGGAAAACAGTTGGTAGGCAGCCTTTCAAATATTTGAAACTTGCTATCGTATCCTCCCCTAATCTTCTTTTCTCCAGACTAAACATGCCTAATTCTCTCAGCTCTTCCTTATCACTCTTGCATTCCACTTTTCTTATCATCTTTTTGTTTACTTTGGGATGGGCTCCGGTTTCTCTACATCCTCCTTAAAATGAGCTGCCCAGAATTGGACACAATACTCTGGATGAGACCTAAGCAGTTCCAAGAAGAGTGGTATTATCAGCTGATCTGATCCATCTTGCATAAAGTACTTCTGTTAATGCATTCCAAAATTGCATTTGCTTTTTTCTTTCTTTCTTTTTTTTTTGTAATAGCATGACATTGCTGACTCATATTGAGTTTGTGGTCCATTGTAACCCCAGAACCTCTTCACAGTGCTATAGCCTAGTCAGGTAGTCATTGGTATTTACAAACTTGTTTCTTCCTAAACTGTAGCTCTTTACATTTGTTTATATTAAATTCTAATGGTATGCCCCGTGTTTGCAACCCCTCCAAGTTTGTGCCATGTGTAAACATGATCAGAAAGTGCTATATTCCTGCATATAAGCCATTTTAAAAAAATGTTAAAAAGTTACCAAATCCAAAATGAACTCCCTGGTGAACAGCCCTTGAAAACCTCCTGCCATTCTGACATTGATTCATTTGTAGGTGCCCTTTTTTGTTGTTATTCAACCAGTTGTATATCTATCTAAGGTTAATTCTATTTAGCTGACATTTCTCTAGTTGACTTACAAGAATGACCTGTGGGAGTATCTTAAAAGCCATACTAAAGACCAGAGATATTCAAAACATCCACCAAACTAATTACCTGTCAAAGAAAGATTTCAAGTTGTTTTGGCATTATTTGTTCTTAACGAATCCAATTATCTGCCAGCTATTGTCCCTTCCTCTTTCAGAGGTTTTCAGATTGTTTCTTTCACAATTTGTTGTAGGTGATAAGGTCGAGCTGAAAAATCTATAATTCTCTGGGTCTTGCCTTGCCCTTTTGGATCATGGGCATTATGTTAGCCCTTCTTCAGTCCTCTAAGCTAGTGTTTCCCAATCTTTTCCAGTACAACACACACTTACATTAATAAACATTTTCCACAGCACACCTGCTAAGGCATTCCCCATCCTCATATTTATGAGTTCATTGTAGCTCATTGCCGTGGCAAAATTCTGTGGCATACCTGTTCATTTCTGACAGCACACCATTCTGCCGTGGCAGCACACCAGTTGGGAAACACTGCTCTAAGCCCTTGCCTGTCATCCATGACTTTGCAAATATTCTTTGTACTAGATTAGATTTCTTTAGGTAGCCCCCTCAGCATACTTAGAGGAAGTATGTCAGGTCCTGTAAAATTAATTTCAGTCAGACTGTGTATGAAGTCTCAGAGAGAGCTGAGGAAGGGTATTTCATATCCCAAAGTCTCCCAACTATACCGATGATCCAATAAAAGATATCACCCATAACAATCTTTGCCTCTCATTTTTTCCTACACTATCACAGCTACAACATTGGCCCAATGCTATCACAACATGGAGGACATCAAAATTTGCAGCTTTTTAAGTGATATTTAAAATCATTCAAGATTCAGTCAACTATATATTAAGGACTTGATAAATTTGCATGGTCATACAATAACAATAGTGTGAGATGTTAAAAGAAATCATTATGAGTCTTCAGTATTGGTTTTCTTGTTTTGAACTCATTTTAAAAGTTGTTACAGCATTTATGGGAGCGAAATGTCCTGTGCTCTAACCTTAAAAAAATCTTATTCCAAATCCTAAATTTTGAGTCATCTCATAATGTTGAAACTAATTTCTCTTGGACTAACCAACCAGGAATTCTACAGATATCCATCTCAATTAACAGTCTGGCACAACATTATGTTGATGAATTTGTAGACATTGAGAGCTCATGTACTGAATGTCATCTCAACTTACAATGAGCTATGTGCTGAAACACGACTGCCCACACAAAGCAAAATATGGGCTTTGTCCCAAACAACTCTGCAACGCAGGCCTAGCTATTTGTCTAGGTTTCCCAGTAGTTTATTGACTCCTCACTTCTGTGGTATGTAAACAACTTGTTTATGTCTATCCCGACCGTGCATTTGGTCCAATAAAAAATATCACAACAAAAATTCTTCCCTCTCGCACATTTCCTGGACCATCATGGCTACAACATCATTATTACAGTCTTTAATATGCTTCTTAATACAACATGCCTGTGAAGAGGATAGTATTGTTAACCTCATTTTGCAAAAGAAGAAATTAGGTACAGAAGCCCAGCTCCTCCAAGGTTGGAGTTAAACTTCCTAAATGCCTTTTAGAATTGGGGCCAGAGAAACAGTCTGCATAAGGAAATTTGCTAGCATAACTACTGTCTATCAGTATAGTTATGCCACTAGAATTATACTGCTTTCTTCTTATTGTAGAATAAGAGATCCATCTTGGGTCTTACATAATAGATAAATTGTGCTGGTAATTTTTCCTGTGTAAATAAGCATTTAAGTGCCTTGCCAGATTTACACAGGAAGCCCATGTCAGAGCAAAGAATTAGACTTGGATTTCCATGACCAGGGTAGCATTCTGAGAAAAGACTATCATCCCGTGGGACAGATAGTTCAGTTGCAAACTGAAAGTTCAGTTTTCCAAGAGGTGCTGTTTCTTATTATTTTATATATATAAATGCATTGCAGAATTTGGTGATTAATGAAAGTGGTGGAAGCTGTCTCCATTTACTATGTGCATATTTGAAGCACAACAACAAACTATTCCAGCATGGTGGAAAGATAAGAACTGCAGAACACCAAGGTGCCTAGTAAGTAGCTTCTTAGCTACCTATGCATCTAGAGGGAAACATGAAGGCAATGGAAGGAAAGGTGAATGACTAAGAAAGTCTGCCAAGGAATAGCAAGAACAGGCAGGAACAACATCAGAAAAGCAAAGATAATAATGAAATATAAGTGGCAAGGGATATCTAAGAACATGAGGGGATTTTCTAAATATGTCAGAAAAGAAAGACCAGGGAAACCATAGATCCACTGTTCATTAGTGAGGGTGAGCTATTAATAGAAGATGCAAAGAGGGCACTTTGCCTCAGTCTTCACAGAAAAGATAAAAGTGCAGTCAGCTAACACAATGAATAGAAAGACAGAAGGGGAATGGCTGCAGGCCCTGATAAATAGAATGCATCAGAAAGTTTTTTGAACATTTGACTGAGATGAACTTTACAGGGTCTGACAAACTTCCTCCCAGGACACTAAGGGGACTAGCTGAAGAAACCTGAGCTAGCCCAAACAATATTTGCAAAGTTCTGGATCACGGGCAAGGGCATGGTGAACTGAAGTAGGGCTAAGACAATGCTCATCTTCAAAAAAAGAGAAGAGCATGACCCAGGGAATGATAGACTCCTCAGCCTGACCCTAATACCTAAAATAAACTGTAACAAGAACAACAACAAAAAAAGCAACCAGTAAATCCCTGAAAGAGGAAGGGACAATGGCTAGCAGATAATCTGAATTTGTTAAGAATAAAGGAGGCCAAACCAAATTGATCCCTTTCTTTGCCAGGGTAATTAGTTTGGTGAAGGAGGGCAATGGTTTGAATTAAAACATGCCTGGTCTTTAGGAAGGCTTTTAACACCCCACTTTCAGCTAGAGAAATGTGGGCTTGTCTCTAGTCTCAGGTCCAGGAGCAGGCAGGGCCCACAAAGATCCTCGCCTCTCGCTTGGCAGCAAGTGGCTCCCTTAGAAAAAGCCTCTGTTCTGTTCTCAGGAGATCAGGAGGCCTCTTCAGTATCAGCTGCATTCAGAGCCAGCACAACAGAGCCCCAGGTCAGCAGGGGGAAGATCTTCCTGGTCCCCCTGATGGAGCTCCAGAGCCAGGCATGCTCCCACCCCCCTTCCTTGTCCAGGGCAACACATTGTGGGCACTTGGTGTAAGGCACTGCAGCCACCCATTGCATCTCCCAGCTCCCGGGTAGCAGCAGCACTAAGCCATGTGCTCCATGCCTACATGTTAAATGCAGGCGTGGCCCCCAGCTCCGCAACAGCCATACAGTGAGTGCTAACGGCTCCAGGCCGGGGCCATGTCGGTCCCTTCCCACTCCCTGGTTCTTTCCTGCCCCACCTCAGCCCCATGACGGGCTGTGGCTGCCAGCATTGGGACCTCAGGGGGTTGTGAGGCAGATAAGGGGGCAGAGATGGTGGGATCTGCCCCTAGTGCAGGAAGAAGGGAGCTGAGGTGAGCTGCAGCCCTGTGGTGCTCCACTGGAAGCCAGGCCTCTTGGCTGTGCTCTGTTCAGCCCTGGGGCACCCAAGCCTCCCCTCAGCCCCACTGCAGAGCCCTTGTCTCCTCCCTGCTGGGCTGGGAGGTCTTCCCAAAGGAGGTGAGCTGAGGGGGAGGGTGAAAAGGCCAGGAGCATCTTGAGCACCTGCTTCTGTTCTGGCAGCATTGGCTGATGCATGCTGTCACAAATGGACCCCAAGTGGGAATCTCAGATTGACCATGGTGCCCCAGTTCCCTTGCCCAGGCATTACCACCAGGTTTTAAAGTCCAGAAGGGGGCTTCAGAAAGAGCAGCATGGAGTACCAGGGGGACAAACCCATCAGAGTTGTAGGCCAAGCATCTATTTACATTCAAGCTGAGGAAAACAGCTAAGATAGACTAGACTGGGGTACTCAGATCCCTGCCCACAGGCCATATCTGGCCAGTGGAGCCATGGCATCCTGCCTGCAGGGCTCCTCATGGGTTGGGAAAATTGGCAGCTAGGAGTGGCAATTAATGCTGCAACCCCTTTCTCACTACCAAATTCCCAAGCCCTGCATGGACAGGTTACGACATGCTCTCTCCTTCCAACATGGCCAGGTCAGGGCTACGCTATACGTCCTTCCCCCCATGCAGCCACCCTGTGTGCCAGAGCAGGCCCACTCCCACAGATGGACTAGGCACTGCCCATCTGGCCCACAGGGCAAAAAGGTTGAGCACCATTAGACTAGACTGGTCTGCTCATGGGGTTATTCAGGAATAGCTACTGGGCTTTAGATTCAAGCTTTAACTTAATGAGCTCTCTGAGTGCGAGCAGACTTGGGCTAAACTTTGCTCTCTGTTTGTTCTGCACCAAGAAGAGTGGGCTCTTGGCCTACTGGACATGTGTACACGAGCCACTTACTGCACAGTAGCTCATTAATACTGTGCGGTAGCAACACATGGAACGAACCATGATGCAATGTGACTGTGCAGTACTTAGAAAGCTGTGCAGGGACACTACTGTGCAGAAACACTGGCTACTGCACAGTCATTTAGTACGTGGGTATGCAAGTACTAAATGACTATGCAGTAACAACTGCTCAGTTAGCATCTTGTGCAGATGAGGCCATTGTGTGCTACAGCAATACACAACATAGAGAGAGGAAATTGGCAGTATTTGTCTGAAGTCAGGTAGAAGGCAGAGTAGAGGTGCACCTTGCAGACTAACTGAATTAGAGATGCATCAGCTTTTGCATCAAGAGCTCACTTTATCAGATACATAATAACCCTGAGAGCAATGCTTGGCAGTATGCTTGTTATGTGGGCAAAATTTTTCCATCAGCCTCCCCTCTAAAGCATTTGTCTAAATGTTTTTTTAAACAATCAAATTGCTTATGTCACTATAGCTCATTCCTCTAAATTTACAGCTAACATCAACCTATTTTAAATGAGCATATTCTAGAACATTGTTCTTCTTTAACTATATTGTTTCTTAAACCTGTATGGTGTTGGTGGTACAAAAACTTTGTGTAACAGCAGGAAGAGAAAATAAAGTGAAACTGTGTGTTATCAATGGGAAGAGGTCTTTAATAATGTAAGTTTAAGGGTCTAGAGGATTAATTGACTCAGTATAGGATTGAATGGAGTCTGATTAATTTATTTTCTCTAAACTTTGCAAAGTTTGGAACACACTAGTTTCATCTGATTTGATAGTGCCCAAATTGCGGTAATATAAAGGACAATTCTGGGCCATCTACCATTCTGGATTTTGATGGGGACTCCCATTGATTCAAAGAAAACAGGGAACCAATTCTATGACGCTCTACACTTGAAGTCACTTAAATGAATAAAAGTGAGTGCAAAGTAGGCAAAGTATGGAAAGAAGAGAGAGAGAATGAATGAATGAATCATAGAATCATAGAAGTAGGGTCGGAAGGGACCTTGTAGATCTTCAAGTCCAACCCCCTGCCTGGGCAGGAGGAAAACTGGGCTCAAATGACCCCAGTCAGGTAGGCATCGAGCCACTTCTTAAAGACCCCCAGGGTAGGAGCCAGCACCACTTCCCTTGGAAGTTGGTTTCAGATCCTAGCCACCCTAACTGTGAAGTAGTTCTTATGGATGTCTAATCTAAACCTACTCTCCAGCAACTTGTGGCCGTTATTCCTTGTTATCCTGGGGGGCACTAGGGGAAACAAGGTCTCCCCCAAACCCTTCTGGTCCTCCTTAGAGAGTTTATAGATGGTCACCAGGTCCCCCCTCAGCCTTCTCTTGTGAAGGCTGAACAGGTTCAGGTCCCGTAGCCTCTCATTGTAGGGTCTGCCCTGCTGTCCCCGGATCATGCGTGTGGCCCTCCTCTGGACCCTCTCGATGCTGTCCCCATCCCTCCTGAAGTGCAGCGCCCAGAACTGGATGTAGTATTCCAACTGCAGCCTGACCAATGTCACATAGAGTGGGAAGATCACCTCCTTGGACCTACTTGAGATGCACCTGTGGATGCACGATAGGGTCCGGTTAGCCCTGGCGACCGTGACCTCGCACTGTTGGCCCATGTTCATCTTGGAGTCAATAATGACTCCAAGATCCCTTTCTGCCTCTGTGCTCTCAAGAAGGGAGTTTCCCATCTTATAAGTGTGCTGCTGGTTACTACTGCCCAAGTGCAGCACCCTACACTTGTCAGTATTGAAACGCATCCTGTTTTTGTTAGCCCACCCTTGCAACCTATCCAGGTCTTGCTGCAGTCTTTCCGTCCCTACTAGCATGCCCACCTCACCCCAGATTTTGGTATCATCAGCAAATTTAAACAGGTTGCTTTTCACCCCGTCATCCAAATCGCTGATAAAGAAATTGAACAGTGCGGGCCCAAGGACCGAGCCTTGGGGGACTCTGCTGCCCGCTTCCCCCCAGGTCCAATATGACCCATCGACCACCACCCTCTGAGTAGAACCCTTCAGCCAATTTGCAATCCATTTGACCGTGTAGGCATCAATGCCACAGTCACCTAGTTTTTTAATGAGGATGGGGTGGTCGACAGTGTCAAAGGCCTTGCTGAAGTCCAGAAAGACTACATCCACGGCGACACCTGCATCCAATGCTTTTGTGACCTGATCGTAAAAGGCAATCAGGTTGGTTTGACATGACCTGCCCCTAATGAAACTGTGCTGGTTGCCTTTGAGCATCATCCCTGATGCCGGCCCATCATAGATGTGCTCCTTGATGATCTTCTCAAAGAGTTTCCCCAGGATTGAGGTAAGACTGACAGGCCTATATTTGCCCGGGTTCTCCCTCCTCCCTTTTTTAAAGATGGGGACCACATTGACTATCTTCCAATCATCTGGCACCTGGCCCGAGCACCATGAGCACTCGTAAAGCCATGCTAAGAGCCCTGAAATAACCCCTGCTAGCTCCCTCAATACCCTGGGGTGGAGAGTATCTGGACCTGCTGATTTGAACACGTCCAGCCCCTCCAGAAGCACTCTAATCCAGTCCTCCTCAACCTTAGGTCTGGAGGTGTTCCCCTCGAGTCCGTCTTGAACCATGGTGGGGGAGTCCTGGTCCCTGCACAAGAAAACGGAGGTGAAGAATTTGTTAAAGAGGTTTGCCTTCTCCTCTGGCGCAACCACCAGATTGCCCAGCATATCCTGCAGGGGCCCCACGTTTCCCAGTGCCTTCTTCATCCTCCCTATATATTTGAAAAAGGACTTTTTATTATCTTTGATCTTGGACGCTAGTCCTAGCTCTATGTCTGCCTTAGCTTTCCTAACAGCCCCCCCTACAGGCCCTACAAAATGAATGAATTCTACAAAATCAGAAACATAGATAGCACTTTACACCCACTCTGCACATACTATGTGCAAATAGTAGTCAATCAGGCCCAATGTTGTATGGCAATTCAATGACTAAGTATAAAGGGAGGCAGGGATTTTTGTGGGCAATATTTTTTATTGAATCAAGTGAAATTCCCAGGTTTGTCTTTTGAATGTGTTCTGTCTGCTGTTTAGCTCTGTCATGTCTGTTGGTTTCCCAGACAGCTGAGGAAGGATACAGTGGTACCCAAAAGTCCTTCCTGACTGACTAGTTGGTCCAATAAAAGATATCACCCTCAAAAATCCTTACCCCTCACATCTTTCTTGGACCATCACAGCTATATCACCTTAGAGACACTGCTATCCCCATTTTCACACAAAGACTTGGTAGCATTTATATAAATAATATTCACTTTATAGCAGAATGCTATAGAGGAATATATCAAGTTACAACATGGTCCAAAGTATTTGTCCTTAAGTAAGCAAGAAGAGATATACCAGAGTAGCTATGATAGTCTATTAGTCTGTGTGTTTTCCCAAGTGTATAACAGTCTCTTCTAGACTGAAAAGATGCTTCTGAAGGCATCTAACCCTGGGCAGGTCTATGACTTTAGTTCATCAATGTTGCATTAGTTGAACTTTTTTTTGCATTTCTTCCCTTTGATCTTGACTTCTTTCCATCCTACCCTCTCATGCACTACTGCAAATGCAGAGAGAGATTCCAAAATTGTATTGGGCTTGTCTTATTTCTTTGCAGTGTATGCTGGCTGTCAAATGGCTCTGGTCCTAATTGAGTATTCCCCAGCTACACATTTTTAAAGTTGTTACTGACTGCCTCTCTGAAAGGTAGCTTTGGCTGATGGTAGTGACCCCCTTGAAAGAGTGGTAGAGCCTTTCTAATGAAGAGCCTGGCTTAGAGGAACTTGCTGCCATCTGGCAGGATCTGGCCTCAACTTGATAACATCCACACACAATATGGGACTCCTTTGGTGTAGATGCTTGCTTAGTTGACTGGTAGAGTTCTGATGTAATCTGGGGTTTCTGGAAATAGAGAAGTGTAAGGAGAACTTTGTTCCTTCACTGGTATTTCTTTCACAGAAATGTATGCAAAGAGTAGATTGATCTTCTTATTGTTTATAGATGCTTTCAAAATACATCTGAGACGTTGAAATGGGCTTTGCTTAAGCCATACCCAGAAGATATTATGGAGATAAGCACAGGATGAGAATCCATGTAGAAACAAATTGAAGCAAAAAGCTACTTGTTCCACAATGTAACACTGAACATTTGCCGTGTGGAAGACAATGCCAATGGTTTTTACTGCAGAACTGACAGCTAGTTAGGGCCATATTAAAGTTTCTGGAGGTTGCAGCTTTGCAATTTATATTACAATAACCTGTGGAAGCCCCAGTTTAGGAGCAGATGCTGTTGTATGAGGTTTTACAGTAGTAGTCTAATGGTTTTTGCCTACATAGTTTATAATCCAAAGATCACAATCCTGTAAACACTTAAGGATCATGCTTGATTTTGGGACATGAGTAGGCCCCCAAATAAAAGCTAGTAAACAATGGGTACAACTATACATGCATTAATGAGCCATTGCTACTGTGCATTGAGTCTAGTACCTCTAATATGAGGTACTAACTAAATGTGCAGTAGCAGGCACTACTGCACAGTAACAAAGGCACATGGTCTTTTCATGATGCTTAATGCACAGTAGACTAATTCTACTGTAAATTAGCACATTAGCATGGCTTCTGCTGTGACACACTAATGTGCAGTAGAATTAGTCTACTGCACATTAAGTGTCTCATGTAGGTGCGCCCAGTAAGTATTACCCTGTCGATGAAGACAGGGTAATACTGACTCAGTCAATTAACCTTGAACCTACCCATAGATCTCCTAAATCCCTATCTAACATTTTAACAAGACATGTTTTCCCTCTCTCAGGATGAATCTTACTTACCCTTGTTCTGTATTTTTGTTTCTTTACCTTTTCTCATTTGTTCTGGGCCTGGCCTTGCTATACATTGCTTGTACATGGCATCAGGCAGTAAGTGATTACTGCAGAGGTGAGCTCTAAGCTTTTTATGTAAAACTGGTGCTTTCTGGTCATCACCTGGAACATCAGCTTTTATTAGTAGATACAGGTGGAAGTACTGCAATTACAGTAGGGAGGTTTCAAATCATTAAACACTAGGACATACTTCAAGGATGGTTGCAAGCTTCTGTAGTTAGCAGTCTTCTAATTAGTCAGTGGATCAGTCCTGTTGCTCTGTATTTACCACGTTGCACTGACATGCAAGCAATCCAGAAACAATAATGTGTCCAGTCTCATTCATAGAGGCTGGAAACATAGCAGGGACATCTTTGATAGGCCTTCCTGGGGAGTGAATGCAATCCTAGTAGGAGCAAAGCTGTTGGGAATTCACCATCCATTGATAGTCTGGTGTAGTCAGGTGTATATGTATGAGGTCTGAGGGAGGTGGGGTGGTGAATATTTTTTTCAGACATGTTAAAAGGTGTCTTTCTGGGGAAGAGGGGTGGTGGTAGGATGGAGAATTTGCTACTTAAACATTTTGGGCTTCTGGACTTTCAGCCTAGCCTTGCAGATAATTTCATAGATTTCATAGATTTCACAGACATTAGGGCTGGAAGGGACCTCGGAAGATCATCGAGTCCAGCCCCCTGCCCAAAGGGCAGGAAATCAGCTGGGGTCATAGGATCCCAGCAAGATGAGCATCCAGTTTCATCTTGAAGGTGTTCAATGAAGGCGCTTGAACCACCTCCGGTGGCAGGCTGTTCCAGACCTTGGGGGCTCGGACAGTAAAGAAATTCTTCCTTATGTCCAGCCTGAAATGGTCTTGTAGTAGTTTGTGACCATTCGACCTCGTCATCACTTGGGGCACTCTGGTGAACAAATGTTCCCCCAGATTCTGGTGGTCACCCCTGATAAACTTGTAGGTGGCCATCAGATCACCCCTGAGCCTGCGCTTTTCCAGGCTAAAGAGCCCCAGGGCTCTCAGCCTGTCATCGTAGGGTCTGCTTCCCTGACCTCTGATCATGCGCGTGGCTCTTCTCTGGACTCTCTCAAGCTTCTCCACATCCTTTTTGAATTGTGGACCCCAAAACTGGACGCAGTACTCCAGCTGCGGCCTCACTAAGGCCGAGTACAGGGGGAGAATGACGTCCCGGGATTTGCTTGAGAAGCATCTATGGATGCAAGCCAGCGTTTTGGTCGCTTTACTAGCCGCAGCATCGCATTGCAGGCTCATGTTCATCTTGTGGTCAATGATGACCCCCAAGTCTCTTTCTTCCATAGTGCTAGCCAACATAGCACTGCCAAGCCTATAAGGATGCTGCGGGTTTTTTTTCCCAAGGTGGAGAACCTTGCATTTATCGGCGTTGAACACCATCAGATTCTCGTCCGCCCACTTGCTGAGCCTGTCCAGGTCAGCCTGGATCACCCGCCTGTCTTCTGGTGTGGATGCTTTGCCCCAAAGTTTGGTGTCATCGGCGAACTTGGCCAGTCCGCTTCTGACTCCAGTGTCCACATCATTAATGAAGATGTTGAACAGTATGGGTCCAAGGACAGAGCCCTGGGGGACCCCACTGGTCACAGGACACTACGATGAGTGACTTCCATCAATTACTACCCTCTGGGTCCGACTCCGGAGCCAATTTTCCAGCCAGTGGATCGTGGAGGACCCAAGACGACAATTGGCTAGTTTCTCCAAGAGACGATCATGGGAAACCAGATCAAAGGCTTTTTTGAAGTCAAGATATATGACATCAATCTCATCTCCCTTGTCCAGGTGATAGGTCACCTGGTCGTAGAAGGAAATGAGATTGGTCAAGCAAGACCTACCTGCAACAAACCCGTGCTGGCTATCCCTTAAGTTGTTGGCGTCAGCTAGTCCATTAAGGATGGCCTCCTTAATAAACTTTTCTAAGATCTTCCCCGGGATAGAAGTCAGGCTGATGGGCCTATAGTTAGCCGGATCCACTTTTCTCCCTTTCTTGAAGATAGACACCACACTGGCCTTCTTCCAGTCTTCGGGCACTACACCAGAGCGCCAAGAGTTTTCAAAGATCTGCGCTAGAGGCTGGGCTATGATGCTCGCCAGCTCCTTGAGTACCCTGGGGTGAAGATTGTCAGGGCCGGCTGACTTGAAAGTATCCAGCTTCTCAAGATGTTCCTTCACGAAGTCAGCATTAATGGAGGGCAGGGGATCACCCTCACCCGGACTTCCCGGCCCTGTAGCAGGCATGGGCGTCCCATGGGGCTGATGAAAGACTGACGCAAAGTACCTATTTAATAGGTTGGCTTTTTCCTGGGCGTCAGTTGTCAGTTGCCCCATCTGGTTCAGCAGGGGTCCAACGTTGCCCCTGCTTTTCCTCCGGCTCCCCACGTATCTGAAAAAGGACTTTTTATTGTCGTTGATACTCAAAGCTAGCTGGAGTTCAGTTGCAGCCTTGGCTTTCCTGGTCTGCTCCCTACAGGACCAGACCAGTGCAGAATAATCCTCCTTGGAGGTGACTCCCATCCTCCATCCTTTGTAGGCCTTTCTTTTTAGCCTCAGGAGGTCTGCTATGTCCCTGGAGAGCCAGGGGGGCTGCTGTGCCCTCTTGCTGCCTTTCCTCCAAGATGGAATAGACTTAGTTTGTGCATTGAGGATCGCTCCCTTGAGGAGCAACCACTCTTCTTGAACTCCCCTCTCCCCATGGTCATGGTCCCTTAGGGCCTCACTGACAAGCCTCCTGAGCTTGTCAAAGTCGGCTTTCCTGAAGTCAAGGACTTGCGTGTTGCTGACTGACTTGCCAGCTTTTCGGCGGATGGTGAAGGTGATCAGCTCGTGGTCGCTGTCACCCAGCTTCCCATCGATCACTAGGTCACCAACTAGGTCATCCCCAGTAGCCAGTACCAGGTCGAGCAGCGCTTTGCCTCTCGTTGGCCCATAGACTTCTTGAGTCAGGTAGAGGTCATCCACACATGAGAGGAAGCTCTGTGACCGCTCAGATTTTGCTGAGTGATCCTCCCACGAGATGTCCGGGTAATTGAAGTCACCCATGACAACCATGGTCCTGGAGCAAGCTGCCTCAGCCAGTTCCTGGGCAAACTCCTGGTCAAGCTCAGGACTTTGGGTGGGAGGTCTGTAATAGACTCCCACCATTGTGTCCCCTCTGCCGTGTTCCCCACGGATTTTAACCCAGAGGGTCTCCAGCCATCCACCCTGGTCGCCAATATCGGCTTGCAGGGACGCGTAGCTTTCCTTAACATAGAGAGCTACACCCCCGCCCCTTTTCTCTACACGATCCCTCCTGTACAGGGTATAGCCATCTATACCCGTGGTCCAGTCATGGGTGGAGTCCCACCAGGTCTCCGTTATCCCTATGACATTGTAATTGTTTGCACTGAGCAGGAGGATGAGCTCCTCCTGCTTATTCCCCAAGCTCCTGGCATTTGTGTACAGGCAGGCAAGTGCCCCCTGGGGGGCTCCTTCCTTGCCCACAGATTTTACCAGGGCTGGGGCCAGGGTGGGCTCCCTTGAGTGCCATGATCCTCTGGCTTTGCAAGGATTGCTCAGCGGGCCAGCAGTGGCAGTAGTCCCCCCGTCCCCCAGCGGGCTTAGTTTAAAGCCCGGTGGAGCAGGTCAGCCAGTCTGGCTGAGAAGAGCCTCCTCCCTAGGGGAGAGAGGTGGAGACCATCTCTTCCCAGCAGCTCGCTGCCTCTCTCACCAAAGAGCGGGCTGTGGTCATGAAAGCCAAAGCCTTCCTGACGACACCAGTGCTGCAGTCTTTGGTTGACCACATAGATCCTCCTGTCCCTTCTCAGCCCATAGCCTGAGACTGGGAGGATCGACAAGAACACCACCTGTGCCCCCAGACCCTTTAGCCCCGCTCCCAAATCCCTGTAGCACCTCATGACCTGGCTGGGAGTGCTCCGAGCAGTATCATTGGTGCCCACATGAATAAGGAGCATGGGATAGTGGTCTGTGGGTTTGAGGAGCTTTGGGATCCTCTCCGCAATGTCCCGGATGTGGGCCCCTGGGAAGCAGCAGACTTGCCGGGCTAAGGGGTCAGGGTGGCAGATTAACCCCTCAGTCCCCCTCAGGAGGGAGTCTCCCACAACAAACACCTTACGTTTTGTCTTGGGGAGAGCAGGGGCGGGAGCTGCAGTTAGGCCCATGTTGCCTGTGGGGGCCGGCAACTCAGCAGGCTCTGCTGGGGCAGCAACAGGTGCATACCTGTTGCTCAGCTCTGGTGGGGGAGGGGCCTTGGTGCGGCGGGCCTTAGGGCCTATGACCACCTTGGTCCATGCCCCTGGGTGGACACAGCAGGAGGTCCCAGAGTCCTCCTTCGGCGTGGAGGGAGACTGTGGTCTACCCTCTGCCTCCCGGGGGAGAAGGGCCTGGCAGTAGGAGTCTATCTCCTGCTCGCAGTCCCTGATGGCACGCAGTCTCTGGACTGTGGCCTGGAGCTCTCCAGCTGGCGTGCCAGATACCCCAAAAGGGAGCAGACCCCACAAGGGGAGGTCACCATGCTCCCAGGCCCCAGAGCCTGAAAAAGGGACAGGCAGCCCCCGCAGCTGAGAGCCAGGGGCTCCGTCTGCGTGGAGCCCAGAACCAGGGGCTCTGTCTGGGTGGCAGTCTCTGAGGTGCCGGGGGGGGGCCGCGGAGCCCGAGGGGACCCTCGGGGTGCGGCGCATGCCCATCCATGTCATGCCTCTGGTAGGCTGGCTACGGCTCGGTCTGTCTACCCTGGGGGGTGCGCTGGCAGGGTCCAGGGTCCTCCCGTGCGCCCTCCCGCGTGAACTCTGCGCTAACTCACGCGCCGGCAGAGAAGCACGCCTGTTTGCACAGCCTGTTCGCGCAGCTCCCTGGGGGGCTGGGCGAAGTAGGGGCCTGGGCGGGGCTTGACCCGGCCCGGCTCCACTCAGCCGCCTCCTCCCACACACACACTAAGGGGTTAGCCCCCTCTCTCCACGGGCCCCGCTTACCCCCGGCTGTGCTGGGGGTCGGCGGGGGGCTCCGCGGCTGCTGGAGGGTTTCTGGGGGGCTTCGGGAGAGCAGAGGCGCAGCGAGCTTTCACCCGCGCGTCTCTTGCCGCTTCCGAGCCTAACTGGGCTTTTTCCCGGTCGGCGGGCCCTTTTAAACTGCGCACATGCTCAGTGGGCCTGCCATCGAGGAAGCTGCTCTTAGGGCAATAAGGGGGCCCTGCCCGGGATTTGGGGGACCCTGCCCTACTGGAGGGGGGCAGGTGAGTACCCCCCCTCCTCTCTCTGTCTCCCTGGGGGGCTGGGCCAAGTAGGGGCCTGGGCGGGGCTTGACCCGGCCCGGCTCCACTCAGCCGCCTCCTCCCACACACACACTAAGGGGTTAGCCCCCTCTCTCCACGGGCCCCGCTTACCCCCGGCTGTGCTTTCGTTAAGATAAACATTAATGAAACCTTTTAAGTCTAGATTGCCACAAATTAACTGTCTGTCTGCAAGTGTGCTAGTTGATCCAAAAACGTAGTTGCATCAGAGGTCTTCCAGAACTTTGTATCTCATTTTACAGTGGCCACTTATTTCCCCCCAGTTGGCAAATCATTCGGTGGAGTGTTTGGTACATGGTGCACAGAAGCAAAAGAGTGAAGAGAAAAGGAGCAGTAAGGAGATGTTGATTGTAGTAACAGTCAGCTTATAGACTGAATCTGTTAAGAGTCAGTCAGGAGATATATGGTATTCACTAAGAAACTAAGACTTTCTAGAAAATTAATACACGTTACTCAGGACTCATCTCATAGAATCATAATAGGGGAGTAGGGCTGGAAGGTACCTCACAAAGTCACCTGGTCCGGCCCCCTGCTCAAGGAAAGTCATTCCTGACCAAATCATCCCAGCCAAATGCCTGTCTAACCTGCTCGTGAAAACTTCCAAGGATGGCAATTCTACAGTTCCTCTAGGTAGCCTGTTCCAATGCTTGACCACCCTCATGGTCAGAAAGTTCCTCCTAATCTCTAACTCTGGGGTTGGTAACATTTTTGACTGGAGTGCCAAAAAACACCCCAACCCTGACCCACGCCTTGACTTGGCATGCCAGGGGCATACTGTAGGGGAGCTGAAAGAGGCCCAGTCCTCGTTACTGATAGCAACACATGTGCCTCCATGTGAACAGCCAGAGTCGGGCCAGGGTTGTGCTCCCCCAACCCCTTCTCTGCCCTGTGACCTGTGGTGCGCATGCAGTCACTGCCAGCACAGAGCCAGTGCCAGGGCTCCAGAGCCCGGTGCAGTTGTTTGCAACTTGCCTGCCACCTGCTGCACCTGCCCAGAGCTCAGGCCAGCTGTGTCAGGCAGCCAAGAGCTGCAAACAGGTGCACCAGGTTCCAGAGCCCCGGCTGCATGCCTGCCTCCGGGTCTGAGACACCACAACCCCAGCCACTCCCAACCATTTGCCTTGGAGGTGCATGTGCAGTCTCTGCCATCACAGAACCAGGCCAAGGGCTCTGGAGCCCAGTGCAGCTTTTTGCAGCCTCACAGCTGTAGCTGACCTAAGCTCTGAGTAGCTGTTGCCAGCCATAGAGCCTCGGCTGCTTGCAGCAGGGCTTGCAGCCTCCTGGATGTCTGCTGCGAGCAGCCCAGGCTCTGTGGCTGGTGGCAGATGCCCAGAACCCGGACTGGCTGTGGCATGCCATGCCAAATGACCTCTAGTGTCATGCTCTGGCACCTACTCTAACCTTATTTTCCCTTGCTGGAGCTTGAAGCTATTCCTGCTAGTTCTGTCCCCTATGGCCACAGAGAAAAGCCCATCCCCATCTTCCCTGTAATTGCTCTTTAGGTATTCTCCACTACAAAGCTTTTGCCTCTGTAGGTACGCCAGAAGAACCTTTCTGAGGAACATATGTTAAGCTGGCAAAAGAGCTGTCCTGTTGGCAAACCTGTACCCACACCAGCAGTTTTGCCAACATAGATATCACCTGGGGTAGAGGGATTTCTCTCTCCCCTACATACCTCCAGGTTGTATAGCTATGCCAGCAAAACTTCATAGTTTTGACTGGTCTCAGAGTGTTGAAATACTGAGGACAGCTTTGATGAGGATGTGATGCACTAAAATAATCAAATAGCTGCTAGAAAGCTGGCTTCATTTTTCTAAAAGTAACAATTGTATGCATGTGGAACATCTCTGTGTGTGAACAGAATACCCAACCATGCTGTACAAGCATATTTGTTGCATTTCATAGGCACATTTAGTACTTACTATTTTTTTGTTTGCCAGTTTATTATTTTTTATTTACTGCACTACTTATACTAGTAACAGACCTAATGTAGACACCATTGTACCACTGGTACAACTTCTGTGCACAGGTAAATTCTACTACATATATTTGCTATGACAACAGTGAAATGGTCAATGGCTTTGTTGTCCCATTGAGAAATTCCCAATTCTCCTTTGGAAAAAATATCTCTGTATGAACTCACTGATTCTCTCTACACTAAAAATGAAACTACTTCAGCTGTCTGGGGACCACTGTGTCATAATCAGGGTCTTCAGTGTGGATAATGAGGTTTTAATATTTAATATGTGGCAGGTTCTGCTTTATAACGTATACAAGATCTCTAATGTTATCTCCAAAACAATAATATAGATTTCCAGATCAAGTTTTCTCAGTTTACCCTCCCACCCGCACCACCCCTCAAAAGGAAGGGGTTATCTTCTCTGACATTCAGAGTCCAGCTTAAAGCTGGTGGTGGAAATCAAGCTGATTTTTTTCCTGTTTGTGCATATTGCCAGTGATCTGCATGATGGATACAGTCCTTGCTAATAACTAGATAACTCATTTTTCTTCATATTTAGCCTTTTCATCTTTATACAGCATTGTTTGCAAATAAGTTGTATGGGGTAACAAAGGCCCTGCAGTTGAACATCATTTGTGAACTTTGATATAGTATCATTTACAGTATCGTTGTAGAGACAACACAGCTAACAGGATTAAATATTAAGCTTTGAAATATTTTTAAATACTCAAAGCTGGCAGGACTCTGAATGTGTATAGGACCAGATCTGTTGTGGAAGAAGGCTTTTTCCATAGTTGTCTTTTGGGGTTAATTCCTGCAGTAGTGGAACCTGTCTGCTTAGCATGCTGTGTTCAGTAGCCTTGGTATTTTGTCTTTAACTTCCCTTAAGATTTATAAGGGCAGCCTGGCTTTCCCTTGAGATCACTTTTAAGTCATTGTCTTTTGAAAAAGGTGGGTAAGTTCCCTGCCATTTACTTCTGAGTAAGGGTAATGCAAGTTTTCTTCTTGGTGCTCTCTGAATGGCATTTCTGGTGTGAGTGGTTTTCCCACATGTAACAGTTGATTGTAACTGTGCCTCCTGATTTTTGTGATGGTTAATTTTGAGCACAGGTTGCTTGGGTAGAAGGTTTCCTTGTCAGAATTTAGAATAATTCATGCATTTGAAAGTGTTTCTCCTTGCAGCAGGTATTCGACATTCTCAAGTTTCTGTGAACTTGTGTGGAATGCTGTGTCAGCACGTGCTTGAAGAAAGCCAGTGAGAAGTTGTTGGCATTTTTATAGTGGTTTCTCTTTGTCGACAAGTGCCTATTTGTAAGGATGAAAAGTTGGTCCATACACCAAATTTTCTTTAAGATGGCATTGTTCCTTTCTGCCTCTCAGCAAAATAACATAATAGCAAATATAATATACTATGCTATTCAAAATAATAGAATAGCATGGTGCTGTCCAACTGGCAGCCTGTAAGGGGTTTAATTGTGGTCCCTAGGCACCAACTTGGCTGTCGCTCCCCACATTGCTCTGGCTGCAGTAGCAACCGAGGGCTCCAGACCCCCTTTCCCTCCAGCTTCCTCTTCCTGCCCCTGCTACTGGGGCAGAAAGGGGCAGGGTGGTGGGATCTGTTCCAGGGAAGCCCACAGCTGAGGTGCCTGAGTGGTAAGGTGAAGCAGGGGAGCTTGCCACTGGGGAGCTAAGGGTGAGTAGGGGCATGAAAAACAGCAGAGGGGAGGCACCTCGGCTCAGGGTGGAGCAGCAGGGGCACATGGGATGCAGCAGGGAGAGGAGCTTGGACACACGGTGCAGCAAAAGTGGGGACATGTGGCCCCCATGGCACATGGACTCTGCTGGTGTGGCTTCTGCTAGGGTGGCCTGAGGGGTGCTCTGTATCTTCCCACAGAAAGAAAGACAAATCAAGGCTGGTTTACACGTGCTTGAAAGCAAGGGAATTTTCAATGAAAGTATCTTTAATTTCATTATTTAATTCCCACTCATCAGGCTCAGTGCTTTAATTATAGGCCTTGCCCCTTTACAAATGTCCCTTACCCCTGCAATATGCACACATACATGTACCCATTCCTCAGTGTTGCACTAGAATGCAAAACAATAACCTCAGTGACATCAACACGCATGCCTTAGGCGCCAGCGAACCAGTAAATTGGTACTGGGTTTCTTAGTGGATCTAATGCACAGCGTACCAGTAAATTGGTACTGGGTTTCTTTAGTGGATCTAATGCACCTTCTTTTTTTACAAGTGCTTTGGGATCTGTATACAAATAGTGATATATATTAATAAGTTGATTTTTATTGTTAGATAAAGCTACATGTAAGCTATGGACTCTCAAAATATCAATTAGAAAGTAAAAACAAAACAAAAATGGATTTAGAAGCAGCATGTTCTTGCAAATTCAAGAGGAGGTTGGATGATCATGTCTGGGGTCTTGTGAACCCAGCATTCATTCCTGCCTGTGGCAGGGGGTCAGGCTAGATGATCTGTTCACGTCCCTCCTGACCCTAGCTACTATGTAACTATGAAACTATGTTTTATCTTTAACTTTACAAATCCTTGCACTGACATTTTTCTTCATATTCCCTAATGACAGATATTAATTTCATGAATCTGTGTGTTCCTAAACCAGAACCATGCAAAATCACTGAACATCTGAAGCACACTAGTGCTTCAGATGTTCAGTGATTATATATATATATCTATATATCTATATATATATATTTTATTAATGAATTCCTAGTATAGCCTTGTGCAGCGGTAAGCAGGACTGTGCAAGGACAGCAAATCTTTCCTGTATCTTTGGGCCAGGGTCAGCTATTTCAACTCTACTCCTCCTTACCGAGTGAAATAAAAGATACCAGCAAAAGCGCAGTTCTGCAGTTATGACTCTGCCTCCAGTAGGAGTTTCTGCCGGCAAAGCTGTGCTGGAACAAACCCACCCACCACCTTGCCCTTAACTGATGTCGTTCGTTGTGCTGGCAAAATGCTAGTGTAAATCTCTCTTTAGTACTGCCATTGTCCTCTGCTAGTGAATTTTTTTTCTAAATCTCTAAAAGGTGACAGTTACGCTACACATTTTTATTGTTCATCCTCATTTCCCTTGTGTGACAATCCCTTCTAACTTGACAACAGTATAATGCAAAAAATCAAACAGTCAAATTTCTCTTGAAGTACATATCAACATTGCATGCTGAGGCTGGGAGCTGGGAAAGGGGCATCATAATTGTTAGAGTAGGTGTAAACTTCTCAAAGGACTGGGAGCCCTGGAACCAATGTAAACCAAGAAATAATTTGGGTGGCTGGAATATAGCTCCTTCGTGGTCGAGTTTGGAATATATATTCCATTAGAAGATTCTGTGAGATTTTGCTCCCCCTCACCACTGCTATGAGCATAATTCAAATTAAATGAATCTGCCTGCAGTTTCAGAGATGTGATTTTATGCTCACGTAAAACTTTTGGGGAGAAATAATGTTTTGGAGATAAGAAGTGACCCTTAGACACATTATCTAAACTAGGGAATGCCTGCATTAGGAGCAATATTTTATACAAGTGTTCCTGATGGGGACTTGGTTATACTGACAAAGGTGTACTTTGCCCACAGATAGTGCCATTTCCAAGCAAAACAAGCCATACTCTTAAAAGCGCAGGGTTTTTTTCAGTCATTATTGTGTCTATGCTCAGAGTGTGTGATGACATAGTTCTCAGTCAAGGGCTCACACTTTTTAACACCTGTGATTGATGTTGCTATGCTGGGAGAAGTTGATAGGGTAGGCATGGCTGAAGTTTGGGCTAAGGAAATAAACTCTCATTTTTTCAGTCTCTAAAAGGCGGCTCTGGACACATGCTGTCATGAGTAGTTCTGTGGTTTTCAGTGGGTGGGATCCTGCAGAAGCCGAAGGGGCAACTTGATATAGAGGCCTACTTCTCCATAATATGCGTTTGAATGAATGGGTGCACATAATTAGTGTTGTGCTAATCATGAACAGGCAGGGATACTTGACAGTCCAAGAGCTATGGTGACTTCCGTCTGTACTTTACAGTTTATATTGCTGAAAATATTACTTCAGCTGATTTTTTTTTTGGTTCTGTTTAAAGTACTGACAGTCAAAAACTATATATTATGTGTACAAGGCATGGTTGCATCCTTGGATGTTAACATAATAAACATAATTTAATAATGTGGGGGAAAACGCCCGCACCTCAGCCATCCATCTTTAGTCCTTCTACTTTTGTGCATAAAGTAGGGGGAGGCTCTCTTCTCTTAAGCCTCCTTACATTATTGTATTGGAGCATGTAAGCCAGCTAAACTGTTGTTGAGAGGCACTTCAAAGTGGTGTAAAGTGCATGTGAATCAGTCTAACTTTCTGATGTCCCCTGAAATTTCTACCATTTAGAAAATATACACAAGCTGCATTTCCATGCACAAATACATGTTTGTATACATGTAATCCCATGCAGTTAGATATTTGTATGCAGTCTCCTTTTTCCTCCCATGGCATTTACTCTGCAATATTTGAAGTTTGGCACCTCTCTTCCTTCGTAGATATGACCTGTCATATGACGCAACCCTCATGGTCTAGGCCAGTGACCTTTTTCCATTTTTATGAATCTTGTTTTTTATTTTTCCATTGATTGGCTTTTTAAGGCAAATGTCTTCCTGCTTTGCATGCTGTTTTATCTTTTAAGGTTCTGAGGATTTTTTTTTTGGTCCTGCTCTTCACAAGGAAGCAAGAAGTGTGACAGAAAGGTGTGATTTTTAATTTACACCAGACTTCTCAGCAAATAATGACTTTTCACACCCTGTTATTGCTGCTTAGCCTGGGGGAGGAGTTGTATGGCTACTGTTGTCATATCAAATTAAATCCACTCTTGTAATTCGGAAAGACATTCCTTTTTAAATTAACCCTTTTCGGTTTTTGAAGGAATTGCTAGAGAATATTTTGAAGTTCATTTGCTGCATACAACCTATATTTTGGGTAAATTTCACACTGAAGTGAGAAAAATGTAAATATTTTTTTTTAAGTATAATGTGAGAGAGGTTGTTTTTTTTTTTCATTTGATGGCTCTGCTTCTCCAGTGAGCTTCCTGGGGACGCACCGTCATGCTGATATGGAATTTATTGCAAGATCAAGGCCTACGTGTATCATCTAAGGTAGGAAATCTAATGTGGCTGATGGTCCTGGAAGGAACATGATTGGTTCATCTGAAAGGTTCTCTTGAATCAGTAAATGCAATATTTCTACTCACAAAGCAATTATTTCAACTCTTTGAGAATTACCTCGGAGTTCAGTTGGCACCAGAGGCAAATTACACTAGGATGGAAGATCAACAAGAAAAAGCACACACGTGGCAAAAGTTTCTCACTGTAAAATAGTCATAAAGGTGAAAGGGCAATTTCCCCTACAAGTCTTCGCGATGCAATTGTTTAATTTTTTTTTTATGTGCTGCTAATTTCAGAGTAGTCCAAAAGCCAGATTAAAAGCAGATTAAGCCAGTCAGTAAGCATAGATTTAAGAATCTTGTACTCGAGATGTGGAGGGATGGATTCTGAGGTTTCCAAGCTGTAATGAAACGAAACCATTTTTCTCATCTCAAGGGCTTGTCTGTATGCTAGTCTTGCTAGTCTACAACCAATGATTGACTTGTGTGTCATTTACAACAAAAAGATTGGTTCAGACAACCCGTTCAAAGAAGGAATATTTATATGGCATCAAAGTCTTTGGGTGGAGAAGTCAGGCAATCTTACAGCAAAATTAGAGGAGGAGCTGAGTTTTCTTAGTCCCATGACACCGGAATTGAATACTCCTGGGATTGGACTGTCTTGATACCCTCTGTTCCATGTATTATGCATTTCATAGGGATAGTCTGAGTTTGAAGAGTATGAATAGCAATTAGCAAAACCAGCTCCCCCCCTTCATTTTTCAGAAGCTTTTATTTCCCCTTATTGTTTGTGATCAAGAGTTAATTGTTCACTCCACCAGTTGCTTGGTAGTGTAGAGAGGGTTAATGTGCTCGATTTACTATAACATATATGTGGCAGACTCTTATCTGGTTTCTTTTTTTTTCTTTCTGTAAAATGTCAACCATTTCCTGATGAGCAGGGTGGTGGTGAATTTCACACCTTTCTCTTCTCTGTGTGGAAACCTGGGTGTTAATGGTACAGGATCAGGTCGCATTTTATGTTATAAAGAATGAGGCAGTCTGTTAGAACAACACAAGGAAGGCAGGGAGGAAAGGAAGGGGAGGTGAAGAAAGAAGAAATCAGAGAATTTGCTGTTTGAAACAGCATTAGTTTAGTTTTATTTCTTGATACTTAACCTAGTTTTACTCAGCACTTATAAATGTAACATTTTGTGATAGAAATCTAGCTTTCTATAGAGTTTTGGAGTTAAGCATAAATATAATCTGGACTCAAGCATAAAAATAATCTTCTAATATCATTCCACAGTGGAATTTACTATTGCAACATCAGAAGATGGAAAGTTGGTCAGTTGATCAAGTCTGCAACTGGTTGATTCAGAGAAATTTAGGAGAATTAGTTCCTAAATTTCGTGGTAAGGTGTTTGTGGTTTATCTGCTTTTATTGTTTATTAACTTTTTTTTTTGTAAACAGCTTTCCTCCTCTCTGCCTTAAAAAACATAAAATGTATATTTTTTTTTACATTAAATTGTTTTTTTGATATGGAGGGTAGTTATCTGTTATAGAATAGCTTCAGCTTTTTATAGAATTTGAGAGAGAACGGATTCAGGCCGGATAAATCAAAAGGAGTCTAAAGATTTATTAAGAAGCCTAAAAGAACTAGTGTGTGAGACTGAAATCTATAAATAAGTACACCTTCTAGGAACAAAATTGTAGGTTTATGAGGATATGTTTAGGCCTATTTAATATTGCATGAGTCTATTTGAAATGGTGCATCTTTAATATGTAAATGTTTTATCTGTGAATATATGAATGCTCTACAAAGGATTGAGGAGACTGGCATTCAGGCATATTGTGCTAAAGCTTTTCCTCATTAAAATATCAGTATGTTCTGATCCAAGCAAATAAGCCTGTCTGAAAGTACTAAAATAGTTAGTTAGTTTTGTGCAAACTTCATGTTCCAGATTCAAATTCTTGTTACTACCCAACAACCTGTAGAGAATTTTAATTCCTTAGCATTTTGGAAGAGACATTTAGCAATAAATTGTTTATTTTGGTATGATCCATGGAGGAGAATTTCAGAGGTAAAAAGCAGTTTTGTCTTGGAGATACCTCACCTTCTATCTTCATGGTGCATTCAGAATCTAACAATAAAGTAACATGACTTTTTCTTTCTCTTTAATATTTAGAGGAAGAAGTGAGTGGAGCAGCTCTTTTGGCTCTGAATGATCGTATGGTGCAGCAGCTAGTAAAGAAGATTGGGCATCAGGCAGTACTAATGGATATGATTAGCAAATACCGCCAACGAAATAATGAATTAGAATCCCTTACTTACAGTTGTGACACAGTCCCTCCAACATCTCCAGAAGCAATCAGTGGGTGAGTTGTCATGAAAGAGTAATTATGATTCTGTTTAAGTACAGTTTCCTGTTAATAATTTAACACTAGCATTCAATATTTCTGTAGCTGTAAGTTTAACTTTTTAAATATTTTGATCCTAGATGGAATGCGTGTTCAGTGTTATAAAAGCGTATTACTGCATGGTTTTTATGAACATTCCTGAACAAATTGTTCTAGGTGGGACTGATAGCTGCATTTACGAAATTCGCCCAGTGTTTCCTTTATAAGATGTGTTTTCATTTGCTTATAACTTTGCCAAACTTTAACCACATAGACTGATATTTTCCAAAATGGATGTCTGCCTCTGACTGAAGTTTTCTGGAGAAGTACAATCAAAGAGCTTAAGCTATTTCCAAATATAAGGCTAGGGAAAAATGCATTAGTACCCTTATGCTTTGGAGTCGGGTCTTGAAATCTTACAAGGAGGTAATCTTTGTTCCATATATATTTCCTTTTTTGAGATCTTTATAAAATCTACCCACATTTGCTTTAAAAAAAAATCAGACCTTGACCAAGCTCAGAAAGGACTTTATGATTTTTAGAAGCTTTGGGAAGAGTACGCTGGGATAAGAAGCCCTGGAGGAAGTACGACTGGAATTTTAAGGTGGCAAAGAGAAGGGAGAGAAACTGAGAATAGGAAGGGGAACCTGTAGGAATTAAGAAGTGTAATGTAATAGGTGATGGGTGTTTTGAACTACTGTGAGTAGGGACCTGGAATTGGATATAGAAAGGTTACAGCAGTGCTTAACCTGTCATGTCTCTCCTCCTATTTTTAATTTCATGATCACATACTCTCTTTTCCACAGGATGCCTGCCTCAATCAGTATATCAGAAGCACCTGCTTCAAGGATGGAGCAAGGCCAAGCAGTAAAGTCTATTGTCAGTGGGGCTCCTGTTTCATTTGCTGCAGAAGCTGGAAGGTGTGTAGCAATTGCAGTAGAGAATTGCAAAAAGGGAAGGGATGGTCTCTTTATTAAGGCAGCTGAATGCTGCCCTGGAGAATTGGATTCTGTCTGTGCCAGTGCAGTAGAGTTCCTACACAGTGCTAGAACTTCTGTAGTATCACAAGCAATAAAACTTTCATCTTTTTTTCCCTTTCTACCACCACATATTTCTTATATGGATACTATTCCTAGCTGACTTGCAACTCCTAGACTTCATCATCCTATTCATTTTCCAAGGGGCACCAGATGAGACAGCAGGAGTTCTAACAGCCAGGGGGTTGTACTCAGTCTAGCATCTGCCTTGATTGGGTACCAAAATGAGAAGTTGTAACTATATGAACATGAGGTGATGAAACAGTTTCACATCCAGCATTTCTATTGAAGCCCCTGAAATTTTGAATTGGGACTTGGATACTGGCTTAGAGCTTTAGGTTTCTTGCTAATTATATGGTCAAAATGCACCAGGAAGTGCCATAGGACCTGACAATTTTGCATGGTGTCTCCACGGCTGCGTGAGTGAACAGTCTAGTGCAGGATTTCCAAAGTATGACCCACAAGCCAAAGGCAGCCTATGAGTCTTTTGATGTGGTCCACCACCCAGGACCGCTATTTCAAAATGGCATTCCCTCCACTGGGAAGAGACTGGCACAGCTCCTGGCCCTGAGCCCACAGTAAGCAGCCCATCCTCACCCTGCACAAAAATCTGGAGGGGCACATGTCCCTCATTCCTCCCCCAACGGTGCACATAGCTGTGGGGAGCTGCCCCACCTCCCCACCCCTCCAGATGAGCCACCCATGACTCTATCCTGCTCCCAGGGTCACATTCACTACCCTAGCTGGGCAGTGCCTGCCCCTACCCCACTCCCTCCCTCACCATGGGGACCTTGATTTCCCACCCCAGCACAACCCTTTCCTCCCCATGCCCCCTCCCCCCACAGACTTAACAGCTGGGTGCTGCGCTCCAAGCTGCCAGGATGCATTTCTGTAAATCAGCTATTGGATCGGTATCAACTGATATGGCTTGTTAATAATTGGCCATCAGTATCAGCCAAGAAAATCTTTATCAGTGTACCCCTACTTAAAATCATGACTGTTCAATTAATTCATGGAAAATCACTTTGTATTTCTGCAGTTAAAATTTTGGAATTCTAAAATTTCTCTCTGTACAAGGGCTGTCCAATTGGCAGCTGTTGGAGGGTTAATATGTAGCCTTTGAGCTCCAGCCTGGCCACCACTGACCCCACCATTGCACCTATCTTGGCAGCTGGGTTCTTTGGGCTCTCCCACCCAAAGAACCACTCTCCTCTGGCTTCTACTTCCTTTGTCCTCTCCTGGGGGCAGGATGACACAGCAGAAGGAGGCTATGGTGGGATGGGGGTGAGGGGGTCTTAGGATCATAGGAAAGTAGGGCTGGAAGCAGACAGGGGTGCTGCAGTTGTGGTGGGGGGAGCCAGAATGCCCATATGGCTATGGGGTTGGGGGGAGGAGTTGGGCTGCATGCCCAGCTGGGAGGGGAATGGGGAGGCAGACTGCCTGCACAGCAGGTGTGGGAGGAGCCGTGCTACCTGTTCTGTGCCTGCAGTAGGGAAGAGTTTCCTGAGCTGCCTGTTCAGTGGGGAAGAGCCCAGGGGAAGCTGCCAACATGGCTAACAGCCCCTGGGCTTATGGCCCCCATCTGCCCAGAAGCTGGACAGCTCTACTTCTTATAATTTTTGTGAAATGTACAGCTCATCAGTGAAAAACCTTCTCTTCCAGGACTAATGATGTGCAAGTGTTCAATCCCTTTGGTCCTACAGAGAAGACCCTTTATTTTTCTCCAGCAGAAAATAAAGAAGGATTAATTGACCGAAGAGTCTTAAAGCATAAGTGAGTTAATAGAGCATTTGCTAACTTACAGTTGTTTTGAAAATGATGTTAAATGTTTGTTTCTAATGCTGAGACTATGTAGTTATTTCTTGTTGTTAGGACATTCTTGTATGCTCGGTTACAGAAATTATTCAATCTGTTCCTAAATACTGAAGGACAACTCTGCTCTCAGGTATACTGATATAATTCCCAGAGAAATTAGTAGGAGTTGAAATACAGTTATGCTAGGGACAAAAGGGAGTCCTTGTTTAACAGTGAAGTGAGTAGGTTAGATTTTTTTTCAACACTTCTAGCTTTCTGCAGGAGAACAACAGTTTCAGAAGACTGTGCTTTTCTTTTTCTTTTTTTTTTGTTAAATAAAACCCAATATTGGCAGAATTCTGTAGAAATGAAAGCTGCTCCTGCAATGTTCTGACTTGCTTCATGGAGATTAGCCTTCTTTCATTAAGGGCTTATGGGCTAAAATATTGCACATGGGCAGTTATGACAAAACAGCTGACTTATAATGAAGCCCTGCCTTTATATATATATATTGCACCATGGTCAATTAGATGCATGTCCATACCCTTAGTTTTGCCTTTATAGACATTTTTGCTCTGCCAAGATTTATACAAGAACATTTCCCTGAAGGACAATGTACTGTAATATTCCTTTAAAAAAACAGAAAAGGTGGGGACACATCTATTAGGAACTAGGAAGAAAGGTACAAATAAATCAAATAATGACAACCTTAAAAAAAAAAAGAAAAGAAAACGTAATGGTTTGTCACTTGAGAAGACCCTTATTTAACTAGGAAATAACTCACAAGTCCTAAACCCTAAAATTTCACTGGCACTTTCAGCATGTTTCTATCAGAAAATAAACTATATATAACTTAGAGTATAACTTTTCCAATAAACCATAATAAGTGTTTGTAACTTCCAGGATCCATTTATTTTTAATGATGAATAATTTTATCTTATGTTTAATGATGGGTAATTTTATCTTGGGCTGCACACTCTTAAAATGGGTTATGTGAATCACCATAACCCAGAATAGACTAGCTCCAGAAAACATCTTCACTGCTACAGTGTGCAGCTTTCAAAGACCCCATAGCTAGTTAAGGGTTACAATTTCTTGATCCATGCTTTCTTTGACTTAACAACAGTTTCACATGTTGAAGCATACACTATGCAAAATGGATTCACTTGAGGGCTACTGGTATATATACTGGGTTCAGAGGAGGCAACAACTGTGAGTGTATGTCTTCATTGTTTGACGATATAACTACAAACTATGACCCATTTGCTTGGAAGGTCAGAATGAGAAGCTAGCATATAGATTTTGCCTGACTAAAAAAAAAAAGAGAGAGAGTTAAAATTGGGGTAGAAAGTGTTACTTAATGGACATAGTACATCCCACTAAAGTAGCGATCTTTTACAGACACAAGATGTTTACTGCAGAGTTGCCTAATTAGCTCCACAGTAAAACATCACTGTCTACATGTGTGGTGCTATTAGGACAGAGTAAACTAACTCTGCCATAGGATAGTACTGCCAAATACAAGTACTATCTTATGGCAGAGTTATTTACTCTGCCACAGTGCAGGTGTGTAACAATGGGGCAGCCAAACATACCTGTCTCAGCAGGGGAGAGTCCCTGGAAGCACAACAAGCCCTTGGTGGAGAGTAGCCGAATGCCCAGTAGGGCAGGAGGCAGTTAGTATTTACTTGCAGGTGTAGAGCCGACAGCGACGACAGAGCAATTGGTGCCACTACAGCTGTTTATAAGCACCTACTCCCTGCAGGTCTGGCAGCGTGCCGGGAGTGATATCACGAGCCCACAACCTGGCCCAGCCAGTAAAGGGGAAGCAGGGCTGTACAGAGAGGGCAGAGAGAGCACCACGGATACAGCAGACCCAGAAACTTTGAAGTCGGCAGGGAGCAGACTGGTATCCACAGCCTGGAGACTTGGAGAGGTTTGCAGCCAGCCGGTGGCCCAGGATCACCCAGGGAGAGACTCCCTGTAGACCCTGGCACCCAGGAACTGGGAGAGAAGCATGCAAGTCAGGCAGCCGCTGGAGCCTGGAGATCCAGGCGTGATGAAGACACTGCCACCTTTTATTTCCTTCTTCCTCAAGAGATAATTGATGTTGATGTAGAAGTTGCAGACTCAGCAAAGGGGGCATGGACTTAAAGGCCCTGAATTGATAGTCTGCTCACAAGTTGATTTGAGCAGAGGGGATTAATTGATGTTTGATTTTGAAAACCCACAAAACTGATTATAGACCGAATTAATTAAAGGAAGCCCATGGATTAATCGGTGTGATGTTAATGTGGGGTGACCCCTGAGTTAATTGGTTGCAGCTGACCCAGGATTGCATTTGGACTTTATTGTTCTAAGTAAATCCAGGAATTAATTAATTTTTTGTGAAGCTGGATTAAAACCCCATGGTTTACGTGACAAGAATAGTGAAGACCTGTGGGCCAAAACTGATTGAGGACCAGGCATCGCCAGGGCATAGGTGTGTGCCATCAACATCAGACCAGGGTAGTCTGCGAGCAGGACTGCTGACACCATCATGAGCTTGGTTGGCATGTAGATGGGGTGTAGGGAAGGAAGAACCCCAGGAGCCTCCATAGCATTGTGCACTCACAAAGGTACTGATAACATCTCAAGATCAAGGCATGGCAAGAAAGTTGAAGAAGGTACCCCGTGCACAAGTCACATTGCCACCCTCCTGTGTGGGTGTCCGCTTCACAACTTGTAGACACTGATGGTGCTGCCTGGGGCATGAGGGTACTTCATGTAGGAGCTGCCTGCTGGCCCAGCCAGACCCTCTGCAGTGCATTGAGCTGGGCTTGAGCAGCCCTGGGCTGGCAGGCTGACCCCCAGAAACCCCTGCCAGCCACAGCTGCTCTGCCCTGGCCCAATATGATGCAGTCCTGGGTACACATGTAAATAGAGCAATAAACTCTGGCACAAACTGCAATGGAGTTTATTCAATCACCTTAATAGCACACGTAGATGTACCCTGTGGTATTAAAAATATGTAAGGTTGGGATACGCAGCGAGATTACATTTTTTCCTGAAATGATAACTGTTGAATTTTAGGTGATAGTCTTGACATTTAATGTGCAGAGGCCTGAGGTTTTTATGCTGTCTGTATACAAGTTGCTAAGGGGCAGAACAAGATGTATGCTGTAGAACAGGAATCAGCAACCTATGACCCAAAAGCCAGATCTAATTCGCAAAGCCTCAATCTTGCACAGGAAATGGTAGCATGGAGCTGCACCATGCTGCTGCTCCTGTCTATTTCGGAGCCCACTGCTCTGCTATGTCTGTGCTGCCATTGCTGCAGAGGGGTGAGGAATCTGCAGCAAGGGTGAGTGCAGGCAGCTGGCCACTGTGGGGGACAGAGAATTCCAGCCCACAGCCACAGATGAGTTGCAGCCTCCATCCTATGTCAGCAAAGGCCTGCCAACCCCTTTTCTAAAAGCTTCTATTAGCAGAACAGAAAAGCTGATAAACTCGTATGGGTGGATCTTTGGTTGGTGTGTAAGTAAAATAGAAGGCAAGGTAGATTTGCACCTTATAGATTAATCAAAGTAAATGTATATCTTTGGCTATAGATACTAGATATATATAGCATAAGGTTTCATGAGCAGAAGCTCACTTCATCAGATATTGTGAAAGGACGTACAGAAAGCAGCATCTGATGAAGTGAGCTTCTGCTCACGAAAACTTGTGCTAATATATATATATATATATATATATATGCAATTAATATATTTGGTTAGTCTATAAAGTGAAAATCTACCCTGTCTTATAGTTGACTGCAGACTAACACAGCTAACTAAGTCTCTTTCTGCTCATGGTAGTAAAATCCTGGGCTGGGCTGGTGGAGAGGATGGAAGTATGGAATACATATCCTGAAGGTTCCTTTTTCACTCCCGGGGTAACTTATATGTGGTATATTTGGATTTATCCACCAAAGTAGGATAAGTTAACATGTATTCAATTATTAAACACTTAAAAAAAAAAAAAAACTTGAGATCAATAATGGCTACTTTTTTGGTAATTCACCATAATGTTAATTTGATAATTTTTCCAGTGTTTTTGGCCTTGGTTTTCTTGTAACTTTTTATCATCTAGTGATGCATTTGTTACTTTTATGCTACAGACTTGAAATAGTGTAAACAGCATAGCAATGTAAACGAACCAATCCATGCACCAGTTGTTCTATGGTAGCTGCTTGTGTACATGCTCTTACCCCGCGATGAACAAAAGCTAAAACTGTGGCAGCTTAGCTGTCAATGCAACAGAATAGGTGACTTGTGATAAATCCTTGCTTTCTTTATCTTAAGGTAACTTTTTCAAGTTCCCGTACCCTTAACCCATGACAGCTTTCTTTCATTGAGGGGTATGCTATCTTTCATTTACCTTGCAGTAAGAGCCTGCACAGTGTCTCTGCTGACACATGATAAAGCCCCATCATTCTTTGTGTCTCAGTAATTTGTTCATGTGCCCATGCCCTAGCAATGTCCATGTGGAGAGTTATAGAAACTACAGCACTATGAATTCACACTGTATTTTTTCCCTATGTAGGAAACTCCTAAAAGCCTCCTTCAAAGTACATTTCTTAGTATTACAGAGAGGTCAAGAGAGACCATCATCAACTTGATCATTTAAACATAAAAATAAGGGTTAAGAGCAGCATGCCTCATATACTTTACCCTCTCTTCCACTATTGAAAAGAAGCACCAAACTGCATTGTGAACTCATAGTCAGAAAGGAATCTGCAGGCTGTGATGGCAGAATTCTTTTCAGTAATAGGTCAAGAACAAATAAATCAATGGGGAGACTGTTCTTGTTGAGCACTCAAAGTAAAGGTTAAAGCTGTAGTAAAGCTCTTCTCTGAAATAACCCACATAACATACAAAAATGCTCTGGTGAATATTTTCCATATCTGCTTTTCTGTCTCTAAGCACTAGCTCCTGCACAGCTCCAGGCAGTCTAAGTTGGCCTTGTTATTAAGAGAGCAGCTGTTTTTGCTTCTGGGGACTTGAGGCTGCTGTACAAAATAAACATATTTATTGGCATATATTCTATACGCACTTCCTCAAGGTTCATTTTTATCAAATAATATATATTCCATACCCCTTTCTGACCGTGTCTTTTAAGAAACTCAAATTGTTCTCTTTGAAGAATGAGCTCCTGACAAAGATTTATTCTCCCTCTTTCTCAAAATGTGTTTCATAGCTTTCAAGAGGTGTTGCATAATGGACTTCCTTTCTGAATGCCTTGGAGTGATATAATTCATGCAGGGGAGATTTCTGTGCACAAGCAAGACAGCAATTTTTCCTTTCAAATCCTTTCTAATGTGCTAACCTCATTAGTGTAAATATGGGAGGGATTTTTTAGGTTACAGTCTCACCTTCTATGAGCTAAGTGTTCATCCAATATCAATAAATATCTAAAACATTCTCATTTTAATCTGTCCATCATTTGCTGACACACACTTTTTAATCATCCATAATCTGAACCTAGATAGTGTTAGGATATTGCACAGAAAATATATTTATACTTGTGCAGGAAAACCAAAAGACAGTGGTAAATCTAACTAGTCCTGGATGATTTTTTTACTTATTATTTTAACCTGAAATGTTATAGATTCATAGATTCATAGATGTTAGGGTCTGAAGGGACCTCAATAGATCATTGAGTCCAACCCCCTGCATAGGCAGGAAAGAGTGCTGGGTCTAGATGACCCCAGCTAGATGCTTATCTAACCTCCTCTTGAAGACCCCCAGGGTAGGGGAGAGCACCACCTCCCTTGGGAGCCCGTTCCAGACCTTGGAACCTTTCCTAATATCTAACCTCAACTTCCCTTGCTGAAACTTGAAACCATTGGTCCTCGTTCTGTTATCTGTCACCACTGAGAGCAGTCTAGCTCCATCCTCTTTGAAATGCCCTTCAGGTAATTGAAGGCTGCTATTAAATCTCCCCTCAGTCTTCTCGTCTCTCCTCAGAAGTCATGTGCCCCATATCCCTCTAACTATTTTCATTGTCCCCCACTGGACTCTTCAATTTGTCTACATCCTTTATGTAGCTGGGGGAGGGGGAGATGTGCAAAATGACAATACTCCAGATATGGCCTCACCAGTGCCAAATTGAAGGGAATAATTGTTTCCCTTGATCTGCTGGCAACGCTCCTACCAATGCAGCCCAGTATGCTGTTACCCTTGTTTGTAACAAGGGCACACTGCTGGCTCATATTGAGTTTATTGTTCACTGTAACCCCCAGGTCCTTCTCTGCAGAGCTACTACTTAGCCAGTCAGTCCCCAGGCTGTACCAGTGCATGGGATTATTCCATCCTAACTGCAAGACTTTGCATTTGTACTTATTGGACTTCATGAGATGTCTTTTGATCAAATCCTCCAATTTGTCTAGGTAACTCTCTGAAAACCTCACCCTACTCCTCCAGCATATTCACCACTCCCCTGAGCTTGGAGTCAACCACAAGCTTGCTATGGGTGCAATCTGTCCCATCTTCCAGATGGTTGATGAAGATACTGAACAAAACCAAGCAATCACCTACTGAACATAACTACTCAAATTATTGTCAGCACTGGGTCTCCAAAAAACCTAAAAAATGAGGAAGTGGAATATAACATTATCCTGCTTTGGAATTCCCGTGGTATATATCTTGCATAAAATGCCAGTGTAATGATTCTAAAAGAAAAGCTCCACTGGCTTGTTTGTCAAATCTTTGTTTGCAATAAGGCTTTTCTGAATAGACTTTTTTTTTATCCTCTGAATATATTGTACCTTCCCTGCCATTAGAGTGATCATTGGTAGCACCTTCCCTTCTGGACATTATAGGTTTTTTCAGTTGACTCCTTACAGGTTTGGTGTGCAAGAGGAGCCAGAATGGATGTTCTCATGCTTATTACAATGAGTCAAACTAGAACCAGGGAACTGGTTCCCACTGGTATTTTTTAAATTGAAATGGGACACTACCTGAACTGTAATTTTGTCCTATCTGAACCAGAACTGCTGTAAAAACAGGTTATAGTTAAAGTAAAGGTGTAGCTGGGTATTTTAAGAAAATGACCACAATCTTATTTCCCTTGTAAAAGAAGACATGGGTGAGTGATTGGTAGTAGGAGGGTTTCCCCTACTGACAGCAGTGACATTTAGGAGGTTCACGTGGGTGCACATGCACCCCCTATGAAAAGGTGCCAATGACACTGTCAGCAATGCCTACATGTGCCGCTCACCACCCCTGCCACTGATACTGCCGGCAGCATCTGTGGGTGGTCACCAACCCCTGGCTGTTGCTTGCCTCCCTCCCCCCACCACCGCCAGTGCCGGCGGCATCTGGAGCAGGTCCCCCACTTACCACTGCCACCGCACTCCCGCCTCCACCAGCACCACTGTGCCCCCCACAGCTGCCGAGGGCACATGTCATTCATGCCTACTGAAGTGAAAAGAGAATGAAAATAGAAGGAAGAGCTGCATAGTGCAAGGCAGGAAGATACTCCATCTAGCTTAATTTGGTCCCTGGAATGGACAAGGTTGGGATGGAAACCATTGCCCATCTTGATCCACTGGGTAATCCTCAGTTGTTCTGGTGCAGAAGTGTGGAGGAAGGGCACCATCCTTGAGGTTAAATGAACTTGCCCAGGTTGGTAATAACTCATGGTCACCTATTTCTGAACTGCTTCTCAGACTTTTTTCTGCTACTTTGCAAAAATCACAACCCTACTTGATTTAGATTCTGGAATATGCAATTGGGCTATACAGTTTCCTTTGGTTTCTTTTTAAAAATAAGTTTCTGCTATAATTTACTACAGCAGTTGAAAATTAATCATGGGGAAGATCCAATAAAATTCCTAAGAAAGTTCTTCAAATATGAAAATATTTAAAACAAACAAACAATCTTTTTTGGTCAAGTTGGAGAATCATTGTGCAATTCAGTCATGCCAGAAAATCATGTTGGCAACCTGGAAAGACTCATTGAAAAGCCACTGAGTGGTATAATGTATCTTCTATACAGGGAGAGAAAATTTACAAAATAAAACTAGCAAATGGCTGCAATATGCACAAAGTTGTGATGATTCTACATCCAAGAAATCTACCACAGCACAAGCTGTTTTGTACTCCAAAGTTTATAACTAAGGCAATTATTATAATTATTTATGAAGTTCCCTTATTGCATTCTTGCTGAGAATTAGTCACTGCAAATGGAAAGTTATAGACATTTTCCAAAATTATTAACCCTTTTTTAGAAGGCTTGGGGACAAATCTTGTACTGAAGGCTGAAAATATGAGACAAAGTTGCCACTGTTGCAGCCACCATGGGGGGTGGGGAGGGGAATCAGAAATCATGGGAAGACTAATTTAATTGTCAAATGACTTGACTGATTCCATTTAGGGATTAACATTCTGTATATATTGCAGGACACATTGCTTTTCTAACCTAGCACTGAAAGAAATCAAGAAAAGATGACTCTCCAAATATTTTAAATCCAAGATTCACAAAATTGATGCATATAGAATTGTTCCAAGGTACACAAACGGCATTACAACAAGTAATGGAGTAAAAGTGGTGAAAGCAGTGAAGGTAGTGGTTAGGGATCAGGATGCTGAAGGTATAAAACAAAAAGTTCGGAATAAAGGGTGAACAGAGTGTTTGCTCTTCAGAAAAGATGCTTAAGAGCAAGAATATAGACCAAGATCAGAATAATTTTGATGAATGTGGTTGCAGGAACTCACTTTGGTCTGTCACAGCTAGGACATTGGTGTTGATGTACTTACTAGCACTACTGCAACTTCACAATTACTGCAAACCAGGTATAACTTTTCTAGTGTTGTGGGTGTCTCTATGAGCTCACCACATAATGTATAAGAGCAGGCTGTTAAATCTGATAAAGTAGTTTATGCCTCTGAACCAGCTGGTCTTACACATTTCATTAGTTTAACCATAGGTGTAATGTTGCTCTATTTTAATTAAGCGAATATTTCTATATGGTTGCTTGTGTATATAGGAAGGATATTAGTGTGGAGTTGCATCTCTTTCTCGCTGACCCAACTATTCAATTTTAAAATTATTTTACTTATTTATTATAATTACTTACTCATCTTTGAGGTCACCTAAACCTAACATATTTCTTCCTTTACAGTTCATGGAAATTAAAAGATTTTTTTCATACCTTGTTTAGAGATTGAAAACTAATTATGTACTCCCGTGTAGGCTGGGGCAAGTTTGAGAGAAACTTCAACAGTACTGTGGAGCTTGGAGTGCTTGTTATGTGCTGGGAAGCTTTGAAGGGGATAGGGAGTGACAGTTTCCATGGAAGCAGACATGCTGGTTTCCAGGGAAGTTTTCTTAATTGACTCACAACTTTCATTTAGGAGTTTGACTTCAAGCTAAGCAGCTTTGTTCCAATGAACTGAGGCAGTGGAAAGATATAGCTTATAATTCTAACGGGGCCTGGTGACAACTTCCAAAACTTCCCACCTTTCTTGTTAAGGTTGGTTTGGCTCTAACAGTGGTAGCAACATTGCCCATCTTACTGTGTGATAGTTTGCAAGCTAGCTACATGGTTTGAACTTAATGTCAAATCGACCTAGCTTGAACTGGATTAATTAATGCTGGTTAAAAATCACTGGTGATAGTTGGCTTCCCATCTACTCTAGGACTTCCATTATTAGTAAAACTGAGGAAATTGAATCAGTGCAGGTGGTACCAAAAAGCAAAAGGATCAAAAATCATGGGCTGCACAGCACCTTGAATAAATAGCATTTAGAAAAGGAAGGCAAACATCAGAGGTGTCCATATCATCTATGTGCGATGTCTGTATTCCAATTAACATGTATAATTAAAGATAAAAAGGTTGATTCAAAAAAATTGCATACCTTTTTCTGTAATATGGTTAAGCCTAGGTATACAATTCTTACTCCTCTGTTTGTCACGCTTGGTATTCATGGGGTACAGGCAGGTGTAATAATTGTACTTTTATCAATGAATACTGATACAAGATGTTATGATGCAATTGTTAAATCAGCATGAATCTGTAGCACTACAAGTGTAGTAAAACTGCTCCAACTTTAACCCTGCTTCGTCCAAGGTCAAATTGAGGGCAGTTTCACTAACTTGTATCACTCCCTATAGACTCAGGCCCATGTAAATAGCTGTATCCTTACAGGAGCTCCCCCTTTCCTTTTAAAGTGGCTTAAAGATATGATTGTTCATACCTACACTCTTGTATTTTTCTGCCTTTGATGCCATTAACTAAGTAACAGTTGCAAAACTGATCTGGAGGGAGAGGTAATTAGCTGTGTTAGTCTGAAGGTGAAGCTAGGGTAGCACCCTGGGGCATGTATAGATGAAACGGAGACCCTGAATTGAAGCGGTAGGTTTTTAAAAACAACACTTCAGTTTAGGGCCCTTTAAACCCCAGTGTTGTGCACACACCTGAACTTACCTGCCTCTCCGGTGGCGGTGAGGGGAGGGCAAGCTGCCGGCAGGTGGAGCGATCCCTGGGTTGGGGGTTGGGGACTGATGCTTCCCTCGGTGGCAGCGGCAGCCCCCACAGGCAACACCTGCCTGCAGGCACCCAGCTCAGGCAGTCCTGGGGGGCCCAACAGCCATGGAGGGAAGCACCAGGCCCCTGCGCAGCTTAGGCATGCAGGCAGGCAGGCTCTTGGGGTGATGGGGGGGGAAATAAAAAGATCTTGGGTGGAGCCTGTTTATCCAGGCTGTGGCCAAGCTGCCTCCGTGAGCTTCCTGCAGAGCCCTGAGCTGCATGGAGCCTGGTGGATTTGCTCCACGGCTATAGGGCAGCAAACTAAAACTCCTCAGTCATTTAAGGTGCATTACACTGCCAAGTTTGCTACAGTGGCTGGAATTACTGTGCAATACACTGCCGAAGCATGCAAACAGTAACACCATTAAAGCGCTGCAGAAGCATTTAACCCACTTTAAAGTGTTGTGCGCACATGCCTCTCATTTCGTCAACACACAGCCTTATAGAAACTGGTTCAGAGAGCACAGAGGCTTTTGTAGGTGACAGCTAGGGTTGGATCCAAAGGAGATACAGGCTAAGGACCAGAGCATAGAAAGTTTGAACTAGTGGCTAGGACACAGGAGAAGGCTACAGGCAGGGGAATTACAGAGGCATAGTCTATGTCACAGGTTGCCAAAGCTGAACAGAGTTCACAAAGCCCGAGCGTATTAGCAGAGCTGAGCAAACTGGAATTCAGAAAACCCCAACGTCCAGGGAGGCTCACCACAACAGACTTTCAGGCAGAATTGTTGGCTGGTTTACAGTCTGATGCCAAAGGTGGACTTAAATAGGAAGCTTGCTATCCTCAGTAGCCAGTCAGCAGGCCCTGCAGAGCTTTGTAACCTAGAGAAGTACGTAGAAAGGAGTTTTTTCCTGCCATAATAGCTTCACCACTTCACCATCCCTCTGCATGAATGCTTAGCTAGCAAAAGCTGTTAGCTTCTACAGTGGGGGTTTTATTAGCATAGCTACATTGGTTAGGTGTGACTCTTTTTTGTTTGGTTGGTTCTTCAATGCTTCTAGTTGATATAGAAATGCCAGTAGACCCGTGGCTTAGTGGCTCTTGTGGAGAGAACTTGAGACATGAAAAGATGTATATTTTGTGTTAGACCTCAGTCTAGTCCAGTGATTCTTCCAAGGGTGCTACGTGGTGCTACACAATGTTAATACTGTTAGGTGTGTAAACATGATTCACAAGATAAACCCAGAAATTTCAAATAGGAATCCTTAGTGTCACAACATTTTGACCTGTAATCTTTCTTTGCAACAGAAGAATTCCTCTATTATTTTTCTGTAGTCAAAAATGGAGTGCAAACTAAGAGCTGACATCTTCTGAGGGGCATCTTGAGTCTAAGAAGGTTGAGAACCACTGGTTTAGTCTCTCTCTCTCTCACCTTCCTTTAGTAATTGCCTAATAATTGTCATTGTTAATTCAGTCACAGTTTGTGCTAATCTTATTTTAAAAGGAAATTTCAGTCACGGCTTGTGCTAATCTTATTTTAAAAGGAAATTTCCATAACTCCCAATACACTCTCACAAGATGCCAGTTGAAATTCATTCAGTGATTCATGAGAGCCATTGAACTTGCAGGGCTCCTAGCTTCTTTAAAACTAAGACTGCCTCTTGCAGTTCTGAGACATATGTTTGTTTTTGCATCTTGATATTTTTCATAAACATAGTATTATTCACACTTCCTGATTGTAGTGAAACATTGATTGTTAAAAACAAGTCTCCACATAGGTTCTGGCATAAAATGTGCACATACTCTGTGCACATTTGGTTACTGATCACATGTATGGCAGTCTTTTCCTAGCACTTGATTTAACATGCAAGTGTTCTAACATCTTCAAAGATTTTATTGCATGCTGTAAATGCAGCTTTATTTTTCTACTATAGAGACTGAGACAGGAAAAATAAGTCACCTGATTAAGTCCAAAAGACTAATGACTTCTAACCAATACGGTCATAGATTTATTTTGTATAAAAGTATGTGGTTTGTGGTGTGCTTCCTCCCTTCTCTTCCCCCCACTATTTCCAGCATGGGAAAATGTAACTATTTTAGAATCTGATAAACTTTGGCTAATTTCATCTCTCTCTCTCTCTTTCTTTCTCTAGAAAAAATATGAAGCCTGTTTTTGCAAGATATAAGACACTGCAGTGGACAAATTCATACATTTTGCCTGAGTTCCCTTATGATGTCAAATGTATATTAGCAGAAAGAAAGTGCCCTGACCACAGCATGCGAATAAGGATTATTGAATTTTTACAGGCAGACATGACAAAATACCTGGAAGGATCACTGTAAGTACAGCTGTTTTGGATTTACTCTTTTTGGAGTTGTCAACAGACTGTGAAATGAACTTTTTCAGACGATTCTAAGCCATTTGCTATGTGAGATTTAAATGATAAAAAGTGTTGATTCCAAGCTTTTTGAAGTGAATGAAAAGACTCTTGGCTTTAGTGGACTTTGGCTTAAATTATAAAGGTTCTCCCCATGCAATACTTTTAGGATAACCTTTCCTTTAATGCAATTTAATATAAAATATGTCAGAAATACTGCATCAGTTGACCATATCTAAATTATGCATTTCAGATTGAAGACAAAGTGCCAAAAATGCAAACAATTCATATATGCTCTTCATTTTGTTCAAACAGATATCCAAACAGTCAGCAGTATAACGTTGTTGTCAATGCACTGCTACAGGCATATCCATTTCTTGATGAGGATGGGAATGGTTTTGTAAGTATTGCAAATAGTACAGTTTTCAGGTTGTTGTCTTAAGAACACTCATACTAGAAAACATTTTTTTATCAAAATGTTCAGGAGGAGTTGATTTAGTTCAAGGGAAGCACACCAGGTGTTTTTGTTTCTTTCTTTCTTTTTGCATAAAATGGAAGCTGCTGCTCTTAGAGATGTATGCCAAATCATGTTTAATTTAAACACCAGCAGTTGCATAGGATTAATCAAATTACAGGCTGCTTATCAGGTCACTGTCAGATCATACAGGCATCCACATAATACTACTGAAAAATTACGTACTTGTTGCTTGGGAGGGATTTTACTTCCACTGTAATTTGCTTTTTCTCCTGAGGGCCTGCCTCAATTAGATAAGTATTAAAGTGCATTGATTTAAAAAAAAAAATACTGGTGGTGATACTACTTAATAAGGCCAGTAGAAAATTGTGTCGGAATGAAAATACACAGCCATTATTGAATGAGTCTTTTGTTTTTACTCCTGCTCTTGAAATATATTATGATACCTTGTGTGCTGCCATTCTTTATCTAAATCAGTAGTCATAGTAGCTGCTGCTGTCTTTAAATGTGGCAGGAATAGATATACTTGGACAAATTAAAAGCATAGCTCTGCATAGCACCATTGTGGTTCTGTCTATGGCTTCATCAGGAAGCAGAGTAGGAGGAGAAAACAGTCTTAGTTTTAGGCTAATATTTTTATTCCTATGGTCTAGAAATATGTATGAGAGAGAGTCTCAAAGGCTAATGTTCATCTTTTGACTTCACATCACTTTTTTGCCATGTGATAGTTGTAAATGCAAATATCACACATGCTTGCTTTTCCTCCCAACCAAAAGGATAGATGTGTTGTTTTGGGTTTTTTTAACTGAAATACGTCTTTCAGCAGCTGAGGCTTTAAGATTAAAAGGTGTTTTCTTAAGATTTACAAGAAAATCTTGAGAACTGGCAAGACTGGATTTATAAATCCTGAAAATAAAGGAATATTTTAATCCCCTATTGAATGAGCTCAACAGGCCAGGAAGAGGATGCTTCTACTGTCACTTCTAAAAATGTCCTGGGTGTGCAAAAGTCGATAATTCTTTTTGCTTATTGTTGCTGCTTATGCTAACACTGATTCAAGCATCTTGTCGGATATGTTAAACATTCAGATATGTTTAACACCACCCCCCCCAAATAACCCTATTCAGATAATTCGATTGTCAAATCAGAAACACTTGTTCATCCACAAGTCTTGGATTTGGAGAACATGTTTGTGTTCCAGATTCCTGATGTTTGAGACAATTAGTAATTACCTCCAGCCTCTGAGGAGGCACAGAGAAAGGGTATAGACAAAAATACAACTGGAACAGTTTCAAGTGGGGAGGGAGATTTTACCCTGGATGCCAAAAGCTGGTTTCCTGTACAAGTCAAAAGAAGATACAGTCAGAGTTAGGCTAGTTATCCAGAGTCAAAGCTAGGGTGATTTATCTAATATGTATTACTATATTCCCATGCAGCTATAGTAGCTGCTGCATATTCCTGAGCAACATCTCCTTCCCCATTTTAGAAGCTGTTACAAACATACATTTGTCCATACCCAGAGTCTTTCCTAAATATTACAGGAAAAGCAACTCAGAGGTGAAACAGGAATTTCATTCCTGGAGGACTGTGCCCTCAAAAAAGTAAATGTAAAAAAAAAAAAAAAGGTTACAAAATTGCATGCCCTAACTAAATTACAGATTAAGAAAATAGAACATGGGCTGCTGAAAAGTATAGAGCCAAGTTTGGTTAGACAGTTTGTCAGGCTGTATGGGGATAGATAAAGGTGGAGTTGGCAAAGGCACAAAAACACAATCCAACTGTAAATGAAACAGTAACTTTGGGTATCTATACATGCATGTATGGAAGGGGAGGACGGGCACTAATTAAACTGTCTGCAGTGTCATATGTATTCAGCATCCTGTTTTTCAGTAATCAGGAAAGTGTTAACAGATTTTTCTGTCAAAAAAGCAGTTTGCTGTAAAGACAATGTAAAGCATCCTCCAAAATTTGGAATAGTTGGCCTTAAAATGGAATTTCTCCCTGTGCCCTATCCCTTTTGTTTTCTTCACAAATGTTTTGAACATTTTCAAATGTGGGGACACTGAATACACATGACACAGAGGCTGCTGAAGCACTCGAATTAGCATGCTCCAGCAGACTTGCAACAGACTTGATTAATCGAGTCTGCTCTGATGTGCTAATTATCACATATCGGAGCAGAGGTCCATCACATGTATAGGTGCCCACTTGTCTGAGACTGCTGAGAGCTTAACCCAATACCTTGAAGAGGGTGTGCTTCATACATCTCAGGCTATGTTACTTCCACATCTTCCATTTGGAGCAACTTGCCACCCAAGGAGATGCAAGCTTCGTTGGTGGAGTAAGTACTCTGTGGGGAACTGAAAGGGCATTGCACCTCCTATTCATGAATGTAGTTTTGTGCAAGGGCAGGGCTGTGGCAATTTAGCTATGAGAAGCTGTACGTTTGCGCTGGAGGAATAGAACTGAGCCAACAAAAAACTTGTTTCAAAATTAGGTTTCATTTTGAATTGGAATGGAAAGTCAAAACATTCAATTCCAATAATTTAGATTTTTGGCAAAGAAAGATGAGGAGGGAAAAAGCATTTGGAGAGCAATTCTAAAAAGCCCTGTAACACTGAAGCACATATTACTGACAGGAAGATATTTTCATAGAAAACATTTTGAGCACTCCTAGGTATCACCAAAGTGAAGACTGGGAACACATATGGGAACATAAACTCCACCCCCATCTCCTCCATAATGGGATCTGGGAGAGAAACCCAATGCTTTAACTTTATTTAAGGATTTTTTTTTCAAGGGGGATTTTTCACTTCTATATAGTATGTATCAAAACTGGGGAAGAGAGAAAAATAATCTTTCTTAGATGGTATAGGCTGTTCTGGTCTATATGGTATTTAAAAATGGTTATACCAAAAATGGTTCAAAGGCCTTAATGGGCACTTAGATAATAGAAAACTAATGCTGGATGAGTCAAACATTATCTTTGGTTTTCTGAATAGCAGAGAACCCTGAAAGTCATTGTGTATGCAAGTTTTATATTTAGCAAGGGGAAAAATGCAAGTTAGGCATAGTGAACAAGAAGTGAATGAAAGTGGCAATCCCCTATATAAAGAGCTCAATAAGACTTTTGATTAAAAGTAACCATAAAGTGAAGTTTAGATATCTCTGATTCAAAACCAGCAGCAGAATTTAAAGATACTGAACAACCAAATAATTCTGCAGTTATGATACCAATTTTTAATGCTGGCTGCCTGTATTTATTTTTGGAAATGTCAAATTAGGGGAGGAAACTTCACATATAACATTATATAAGCTACAAAACTTATTCTCCGCCAATTTAAGTCAATTTTAAGAGGTGCCTTGACAGAAATTGACTTAAAATCTGTTAGTAACACTCAGAGTGGGCAAAATCCTTTCCTTCAAAAATGCATTCACCTTTCAGTAATCAGGAAAGTATTAACAGACTTTTCTGTCAAAAAAGCAGTTAGCTGTAAAGACTACCTAAAGTATTCTCCAAAATTTGGAATAGTTGGCCTTCAAATGGAATTTCTCTCTGCTTCCCTAACCCTTTTCTTTTGTTCACAAATACTTGAAGTGCAGCACTAGTGTGTTTAGGGTTTTCTCTTGAGCTACCTCTGGCTTAGGACCTAAAACTTGGGTTCAATTCATGGTAATTTCTACTTGAATACCTTGGCATGTTAGCCTGTTTAGCTTCATGTAAGATGAAAGTGAATACATAGGGGAAGTATTGAGTTCAGTGGAAGATGTTCTTTGGGGAAGCCATAGATCAGCCAAATTAAGCAGGGAAGCTTAGGGCTGTGTTTTCAATCATGCAATAGAGTGAAACCCTTGCAAGGGATACAAGTGAATTTGGATCTTTGCTCGGAGTTTCTGTTTTGAGGATGGCTTTGAGCAGGGGTATCTAGCATCCACCCTGCGGAGCTCATCCATCCAGGCTGCAGAGCTACTAGAGAGCCAGGGAACTTGAGCGTATGGCCAGCAGTGGGCATGGCTTAATGCTGAATCCCAGGGTCTGGGCCTCTGGTTGATGTGGCCATCAATGTTAGGAGGAAGAGTGAGGTCTGTCTCACTTGCCCCACCACCCCTTTACTCGCTACCACTTGTGCCACAGCACAAGTCTAGCTGCCTGGCCTGTAGCTGCTTGCCCCACTGCTGCCATGGTGGCTACTGCCACCATTGCTCTCTGGTCTGGGCCAGGTCTAGCCCACCTGGAAACTCATGGTCTGGATTTGGCCAGAGGCACAAGGTGAGTTGGTTTAGAGGTTTATCTTGTTCATTTGATCATTGACCTGGCCTTTTTAAAACTGGATCAGATGAAACAAATTGTAAACCAACTTCAAAGTCTTGTTGTAATGACTTTTTTATTTAGTTCATATTAATCTAACTCTGTAGGGTGTGTTGTTGTGTTAGCAGTTTTCAGTCCTGTTTATACTAGGTATATCATTTTTATTTTTATTAAAATATAAGTGTTGTTTTGGTTTGAATCTGGAAGTGGTGAACCCCACATTATAATACAGTTTTAAGCCTGCCATATTGACCACAGTTGAGATCAGTCGGATCTTTGGGACTGGATTTCCCTTGGTATAAAGAAAAAATACTGTCAGGGCACTTTGAGGGTTGCTTTCCTTTGGTTCACATTGATTTGAAATAGCCTAAATGTTACCTCCTGGCCACCTGCAGAGCCAAACTGCCTGCCTGGTCTCAGGGACTGGATTTATGAGGCTTTACAAGCTCCACCCCTTCCAGTCAGGGGTTTCCACTTAGGCCTGACAGTCTCCAGGGCAGCGTAGTGCTGCTACTCTCTAGCAGTGCCCTTGCTGCCCAAGCAGGGCTCTGCCCTACCATCCTAGGCTAAGTACAGACAGTCAAAAGCCACAAGGCTAATTTGATTCAGTCTTTGCAGTTTAGTCTAAGCTGCAGATATTAAACTGAGAAACAACTGGATACACATTCACTTTTGATTCAGAAAATGCAGCTACATACCTGCAGTGGCTCAGGCCAAAAGCCTGGGGGCACTAGGACACGGCTCTCTGGCACATAGCCACACACATAGGCTGTGTGTTCGCTTTTTTTTTCCCGCTGCCCCCAAGGTCTGGGATTTGCAGTCCAGAATTACAACAGCAGGACTCTACAGGGTTGCTCATCACTTCCGCTTCCTGCTTCCAGGTGCCTCTGGGACTTGTAGTCCACAGTCGCAGCCAGCAGTAAGTTTTTAGCTGAGCAAGGCAGCTCTGTACTCAGAGGAAAGGAAGTTTAAGCCCCTTCCCTGGCCCCAGACCCAAGCTGGGGTTTGCCAGGAGGCGGGGCAGTTCCTGCCTCCCCCACCACCCACAAACCTTCTGTGGTTGAGCAGACAGCACAGCCCAGCCCAGGGCTAGAAAGCATGCTGGGATGCTGAAGGACTGTGATTTAACTTAAACCTGGAAGTGGTCTGCGACAGTAGTCCCACAGACCAGTTTGACCTAAATCAGTTGAGTCTAATACTACATTCAACCATGTTCATCTAAACCAGTTTCAGCCATTTTGAAACTGGTTTGTGTGCACTGAGCTTCTGTTCTGTTACAGGTTTAAACTAGTTGCTGATGACTTAAACCAGTTTATGTGTAACTTCTGTGCCTAGCCCTATTGTTGAGCCACTAGCCCTGCAATAGATCCTCATAACCTGTGGGTCTGTGCTGGGTTCTCCTCTGCAGCCCATAATGAACAACCTTCCCCCCCTTGGGGACTTCCCTGTGGCTGCTTCTCCCTTAAAGTAAGGGGATCCCCTGGGTCCTGTTACACTGATGCCTGAGGAAACTTATGCCTCTTTGAATGAATGAAACTTTGAGGATGCTGACAGAAATGAAAAAAGAAAACAGCGCTTTACTGGAAGAAGTGTGGTAGTTTGACCCAGCTCCCCAGCATCTGTATAGATCGGGCACGTCAGTGGGGCTTTCTGACACTTTTATCTAATAGCTGATTCAATCAGCTATTAGATAAAATTGCCAGAAAGCCCCACTGAAGCACCCAATCTATACAGACATTGAGTGAGCTGGGTCAAACTAATGCAATGCCTTTTCTGGGCATGCACTGCACTTGCTGTAAAGGCACTCCAAACTGAGAGTAAAGCACCATTTTTTCCACATCTGTAAGCAGCCTAAGTGTCATTGCCCTACCTGTGGCCAGCATACAATGTGACAGATAGTCTTTAACTACTAACCAGGGTTCAAACCAGTATAGATGAGGCCTGCATTCAGTTCTGTTGATGTTTTAAATAAATGTAACAGGGCTTTCAATCAAATACTAATGGAGTAAATTGGGTATTTCAGTTCACATCTGTTCTGATGCTACTGTATGCTCAGAGATGGTTTCTTGTGAGGTTTGTTTGTATATGGCATATGAACTGGTTTGGCCAGGACAGTCCTGTCTTGGGGGGGAAAAAAACTGTTCCAACCTCCAGAAGAAATTTAAAATATCTTGATTTTTGTCCAGGTTAAAACTGTTTACCTCAGAAAGACAGTACTTTAGCCCAGTTATACCCAGTTTTTTTTAACAATCTGGTTGGAACGCTCTTTGACTAGGCATGTGCTGCCTCTCAATTGGAAACAGTGAAGCCACCTTGGAGCAATGCTGTGTGGACACCAGTTATGTCTGCTGAGAGGCAGAGCTGTTGAGATGTGTATGCCAATGCAGCTATACTGCTTCTGGCTTGCAGGGTAGTGGACCCAACATATTCAGGAAATGCAACCTGGCACCTTATTGGGACAGTATAGGTATTACAGTTGAGACTCCCATGATTTCTGTTGCAACATGGGAGGCCAAATGCAGCTCTGATACATGCACACAACTATTGCAGTCACTTTTATAGGATCAAGTGGCAGAACTTGGCCCTTTATCTATATATTCACATACTGTTTTGTTTTTTAAAAAAGGGCTTAAATTTGGAGGAGGCAGAACTGTTGGCAGCACTCTTTTTCCCTCCCGTTCCAAAAAGAATTAATTACAGGCTCTGTTTTAACCTGTGTTTTTTATCTTCCTCTGTCCCTGTTAAACAGTCACTACTCAGTTTGTGTCACTTGCTTTCTTGTTGTAAAATACATGCGCGTCTATGTGTGCGCACATACACACGTTACAGAGGTAGAATTTGAATAGTAAATTGCTTTAAAATGTGGGAGTGGATCTTGAATTAAATTTTTACACCGAATTGATTGCAATATAGAAGCTAAATATATATTTAATTCCTGTACCAAAAGACTTCTTAAAAACATGTAGATTCAAAGCTAAGGTCAGAGTGTGGGTTGAATAAAAGCCTATGATAATGCCTTCATTTTGATTTGGTACTGCATACGCGATAGGCTATTATGGGATGGATATCTCTCAGTCTCCCTGCTGGGTTGAACCATTCTGTATAATTAATTAAGCTCTCACTGACGAGACTGACTCTAGAAGACAGTGGTTAGGGCCATCACCTGGGCTGTGGCATAGCGGTGTTTAAGTCCCTGTTCTGCTAGTCATCCATGTATATGGCTCATGAGTCATGATCAGATCATGCTCTTGGTTATTCAGAGGTGGTGTCTTGGTCCTTCTGTGTGCGTGTGCGTGTGCACGTGTGTGTGCGAGAGAGAGAGAGAAAAAGGGATTTTGCTTGTAAAGTACTGTTTTATTTGTGGTACCCTTTCTTTCAGGACTAAATACTAGACAGATCTGGATGTGGGCAGTCAGTAACCTCATTTCAATTTATTTTAGCCAGCATCTAGGGAAACATATCAAGCTTCAAAAAGTAAATTTTATCAAATGTAATTTGGAGGAGGGAGGGGTAAAATGGAGGGAACTGATAAATCCGACCTCCTATATAACAACCCATGCTTCCAAATTCAGCATTCTTCTGCAGTACTAATGCAGTGAAATCCTGAATCTCTTTGTTGATATTTTTATTATATAACTGTTGCATACAACATGATTATTCTCTAGTAAATTACTACATTTAATCTGCCTATAATCCTTTTCTTCCTCTGTCAGATACACACAGAGTAATCCTTGTTCTCTGCTCATGAACACTGTAAGCCTTCCTGATTTTATGGTGCTAGTTAAAACAAAACAAAGCAAAACAGCTATGTAGCTAACTGCTTACTCATTAAAAAAAGAGTTTATATTGTGGGAAGCAATATGCACATTTGCGTTATCTTAACTTGTGGTAGAGGTTAAGATAATCCTGTTGCAGAAATAGATTCAGCTTAACCTTTAATTTACATAAAAAGAGGAGGATGAAATAGGGAAGTATTTTGAACTTCAGGAGAGATTTAAAGGTCCACATAGGTTTCTGTCTGTCTTTTTGTTAGAAAAATGAACTAGCACATCTCCAAAGCAAGCAAGTGGAGCTTTCCAAAGGAGAAACCTACACAAAGCCAAATTAAAATAATATTTTAAAATACTCAACTTTTATAGGTTTTTAAATATATCTTTGGGATATATCATATTCTCCCAAATATTTAATATCTACCAAACATTTCAGAAACTAAAGAAGTTTTAAATACTAACCTAAGAATTCTTATTTCATGTTTTTACTTTGTATTTTCTCAGGCACACATATACAAGTTGTTTGGCTCTTTGCAACCAAATACAAATGCTTGGATCCAGGTTTAGACATCTAACAATGCCAGTAGGCTTCCAGTAGGATTTTCAAAAGTGTATAAGCACCTTATTCTTATTGTAGTAATGGAAGTTAGGCACCCGCCTCCAAGCTTTTGAAAAACTCAGTAGATGTTTATCTATATCTTAAGGTGTCTCATAGTTTCTTTTTGTGGTGTATTTTTCTTTTAATCTAACAACCCTCAAACAGACGTGTAAGTATTTAGATACAGATATGCTTTTGGCAGAAAACTGAATGAACAGAAGGGCTTTACTGTTAACCCTGAGGTTCAGATCGGGCAGTGATTCAACAGTAGTTCTTGTGTTTAAATCTGAGTGAAAGCCAGATTTGCAAAAAGATTTGGGTTTGCAGAGTGTATCAGTGCAATGTCTATTTTTCGTTACTTACCTGTCTAATATAATCTGCATCCCCAAATTCGTAGCTTAGAACCTTTTTATATAAGGCATACTGAATGGCTAAGAATGGGACTAATGTTGAAAAGTGAACTGCCTTAACTAGCTAAAAGGAAATGCCAAGTAGAGGGGATGACCCAAGCTATTCTCCTAAAAGAGTCTTCTTATTACCATTGGGCTGTAGGAGGTGTTCCATCCACTTGGGTTCACAGCCGCTGACATTTTCCTGGACTTAGGTGTCTAAGCTAATCCTTTCTCTTAATATGCAGCAGGAGGACACACTGGTGGTCCATCTACCTATGATGTGTGAAGCTAGGGTTTAGACCTACTGTCTGCCTAAGGGGAATTGAACCTACTCCTTTCTTACAGGAGAGTGTCCCAGTCACCATGCCGCACACTCTCAGTTTCTTCTGATGGAGCTGTTTCACTTCAAGAACATTTGAATATTCATATACAGGAAACCCTCATTATTCGTGGGTTCAGCATTTGCAGTTTCAAATATTCGCGAATGCCAAACCAACATTATAAGTATGCTTTATACATTTACCGGAGCTCCTTGGGAGCTCTGCGCTTGCTTCCACCGGGCTCCCGCCACCACTGCCGGGCTCCTGCCACCGCCACCAGGCTCCCACCATTGCTGCCGGAACTGGGCCTCTTCCCCCCAGCCACCGGGGGCATATGAATTCATGAACACAGTCTGCGTTCATGAATTCAACACCTTATTTGCAGATTTTGCCATTCGTGGGGGATACAAGAACATATTCCCTGCAAATGTCAAGGGTTACCTATACATCTTATTTTAATTGAAAAAATCAGTATCAAAGTGTCACAGATGAACATATTTTCAGTGCTTAATTCTGGAGGGATCTTACTTACCATACACAAATATATTTCCAACTTCAAGTTACTACTGTTGTGTCTGGTCTCTGTTTACAGGTAGTGGTAAGCTATATTCAGTTTTATAATTTTTAAGTTTGTGGGAAGCATGGTGTTTAGTATGAATGTATTTTTTAAAACCTTACTTAAAATGGGCAGTCAGTTGATTGCTAAACCAAGGGCCAGGAATGTTTTCAACAGGCTATCCACGAAGAAGGAAACCCTGGCAAATCTATCATTTCAAACCATGGAACCCTAACAGAAGAAATATAAGGTTTCATCAAATCCATCTTAAAACTGCTTGTCACCCAAAGACTGATTTTCATCCAAGACACAACTGACTTCCCGCGAAAACTCAAAAACATAGAACACCTTCCCAGCAATGCCCTGCTAACCATCATGGTTGTCACTAGCCTATACACCAACATCCCACACAAGGATGGCATCCAAGCCTGCCTCAGATATCTACAGGAACAAGATTACAACTCAGTGTACACACCCCAGGACATCACTGAATTTCATCCTCACACACAACAACTTCAGCTTCAACGACCAACACTCCCTCCAGACTATGAGCACAGCTATGGGCACCAAAATGGCCCCACAATCTTCCAACCTTTTTATGGCCCACCTAGAAGAAGACTTCCTCAAGAACTGCACCATCAAACCCTTACTATACCTGAAATACATACATGACATCTTAATCATTTAGACCGAAACCCAGCAGTCTTTGATTTATTTCCACTAAAAAATCAACAATCATCATACCTGCATCTCCAGAAATGTTGTACAGTAGAACCCCGACTTACGTGTATATTGCATTCCTGAAAAACATTGCATGTGTCGAATTCACGTGACTTGAGGTGAATTTTCCTATAGAAAATAATAGAAAAGTGAGGGGTTCCGTTCCTTAGACCTATCATTTATGACACAAAAGGTACCAAAATAAAACCTTTTTCAAACAATATTTTATTTATTATGTTACAAAAAATTATTTTTTGGGTTCTCCCTCAGAAGTAGAGGGCTGAAAGTCAATTGATTGAGTCAAGATAGTGCCGCTTCTTCCTGTAAAGCTCCATGTAGCAGGCATTGGCTTCCTTCATCAGCCTGGCAACCTTAGCACTTCTTTCACGATTGGGGTCATTTTCGTCAAAGAAGGCTAGGTAACCATCCAAAAGTTTGAACACATCAGCTACTGAATGAAGTGTAAGGGGTTAAGAGAGCTCTTAACTGAGAGCGTTAAGAGGAGATGCTGCTGCCACAATGGTGACATGGAGACTGAGCGAGCCTCCACAATCCTACTTGGGAACCTAAGCTGCACATAACTCTGACTCAGCCTGCTCATCTCTCAAGGCGTGTCTTGGGGTGTATTTTTCTGCTTGGGCGTTAATATTAATTTGCATAAACGCGAGACTTGGGTAAGTCAAATACACGTAAAACGGGGGTCTACTGTATATCTCCCCCAGTACACCAAATGCTCTGATGGAAAATATGTAAGAGAAACCAACCAACAACTGCACACCAGAATGAACACACACTGAAAATCTATCAAAGACAAGAATACCCAATTACCTGTGGGTGCCCACTTCTCACAAGACAACCACTCCCTCTCCAATCTCTCACTTCTAATCCTCAAAGGGAACTTACAAAACACCTTTAATAGACAAGCTTACGAACTTCACTTCATAAATTTACTGGATAGAAAAAATCGTGCACTCAATATAGACATTGTTTTTATAACACATTACAACCTGCCTGATATCTGATTCATCAGGTACTACCCGACCTGACCTCTTACATTTTTCTTTTCCCCCATCTTTTCTCCACTCCCCTCCCCTACTTTTCTGTCATTTGTCTCCCTGATTTCCTACTATTTCCTTCTTCACTGAGAGCCTCTTTCTTACCTTGTATTAGTACCACTGTAGTGTTTCACTTTGGCCATTTTTCCTGTACTTTCTTCCCCTTCCCTTACCTGCTTTACCTTTTGTTTTTCCTTATTTACCTATTTATATTTTCACTACATCCTTTCACACTTTGAGCTTCTCTCATTCCTGTTTTCCTGATCTCCAACTATTTCCTTTTTCACCGACAGCCTCTTTTCTACCTTGTATTCTATCACTGTAACGTCTCCTTTTAGCGTTTTCCCCCCGCTTTCTTTCCCCTCCCCTCTCTGCTTTACCTTTTGTCTTTTTAATTTCTACCTTTTTAATTTCTACCTATTTACATTCTCACTGACATCCTGCCACACTCTTAGTTTCTCTCATTCCTTGGAGTCTCAGAACAGCAGACTCCCTATGCCTGAAGAAGGGTGACTGTGTCTGAAAGCTTGCCAAGAACTTTTTTCCAACTACTCATTTGGTTTAATAAAAGATATCATATCTACTCAAAGAACCTTGCCTTCAATAGACTATAGGTAGACAAGGGTCTTTGTTCACACCTCAGAAAGACACTAGTTTACAGGGAGCAAGCCAATATCTGTAATGTGCACACAAACAGTACTGAAATAAATTTCAAAGGGAGATGCCTCAGTTTACCCAGACAACAACTAAAGTGCATTTGGAGGTAGTTAGGTTTATTAGTCTGAAGTCAGGCAGAAGACAGGGTACATTTACATGTTTATAGACTAACTAAAGCAGAGATGTATAGCATGAGCATTTTGTAAGCAGAGAATTTATGTCATCAGATGCTGTGAAGGGACTGCAGGAAGCAGAGGTGATAAATAGAAAGCAGTAATTAGAATACAAAGGGTAAGGAAGAGGTTTAGGAAAAAGAAGGGGCACTGCTAAGACAGGCAAGGTGGGTAAGAGAGAGAAAAGCAAAGCAAATAACCCATTGAGGGACATAGGACTTTTAAAAGCTATAGTAATGGGATAAGAATATATAGTCTCAGTTTAGATCATATTCAACATAATCTAGTTTGTGGGTGGTGTCTTGTCCTGCAACATCCTGTTCAAGTTGTTTCTTAAAGTTTTGTCATCTAAGCACAGCCACTCTGAAGTCAGAGATGGACTGTCCAGGGAGATTAAACTGTTCTGCCATAGGCTTGTGTGTATTTTTGGGATTGTCAGATCAGTGTTTCTTCATTCTTACATTCTTAAAGATCACTCTACCTGTCCAATGTTATGCCCCAGCAGAGGGGCACTGTAAGCAGGTGATGGCATATATGTTGCTTAGAAGGTATTTCACTTCCACTTGAATATAATATTAACTGAGGGAAATCTGATTTGGAGTTATAATATTTGCTCTCTTCCTGAATACAGGTTTCCCTTGCTTTATGCTGTACATGCATTCCTGGAAAATGGTGCATAACTTGAATTTGCATAAAGAGAACCCACTTTACAATGTAATAAATAGGGATTCATTCCAAGACCTCGACTGCACTGACCACCAGACTCATTTCTATCAGTTTCACGAGACAATTTTTATACTCACCAACAGCAGACAGTACACACAAGCACAGGGCACTATCATAATGGGGATAGAAATCGTAGAAACACGTGTTGTAGACAACGAGAGAGGAGCACAGATCCATACGGGAGACTATATTTTGGTGCACATCACTCCCACAAAGCACCACACAAAGCAGCTGATTGTGGGCTTCCACCACACCAATCACGTAAGAGTGAATTTACTTCCCATATAATGAATTTTTCATATAAAAAGGGTCATCACATAAGAGCAAATTTGCACATACAGAACCAACATAAAGTGAGGGAAACCTGTATAATAAAGATTATGGAAAGCACCTAACTTGTTCAGTAGATTCCTGTCTGGGGGAAGGAAATCATCTGCATAATACACATTCTCCCTGAGAACTGAATAAAGAAATAAAGATGGGGAGATATTAAAGTATTTGAGATGCCTTCTGAGGAGAAAGTTTTTTAGTTAACCCTGTGCCTTAGGGCAAATTCCTGACCCCCAGCTGCAATAGATGGTAACAGTGTGGAAGAACCAGTTGAGGGAGCTGGTAACTGCTGGATGCAGAGACTATCAAATAAGTTGTTCAGTTTTATATATCTTATTGATTGTTTCTGGGAAAGAGTGTTTCCAGAACACTTGAAAACTAGGGGAGTTCATTTCCATGGAGATGAAATTGCTGGCACTGTGGTCCTCCAACTAAGCTGTAAGATCCAGACTGAGTGCTGGTTTAAACTGCGATTTTGTCTACCAGAGAAGTCTGGGGAGCAAGATCAAACAGGCATCCTGGGGTATCCCCCCCCCACCTTTGTGACACAAAGTGAAATAGCTTCATGCAGAAGATAATGAAAGTCTACTCCAGAATAGCCTGTAGCCTTGTGATTTGGGACACTTTTCCTAAGGGGTGAGAGAGGTGGGTTCAAATCCTTTTAGAAAGGGTCTCTCTCAACCTGGGGAATGGCCTAACAGGTGGGCTTCCGAATCAAGGGGACAGGAATAGTTTAGTGGTAACTTTGTACAAGACCTGATCTTCTAAGAACTCCTTCCATATTGTGTCCAGCAGATAAGGCGGATATAGGGCTTTTGGAGATAGTATTTAGAAGCAGCTCAAAGTGCTGGGAGAAAGCAAGAGGAAAACATAGGTATTTCCCTGTCTTCACTGATAAACTTTCCTAGTGCTATATAGTGTGTCTTTTTTACGTGGTTGTAATCACAGCTGCTCCCTTTTACAGAATCAGGAGTACAGTATTACTGAGAAACAAAAATGCAGTAACTGTATCCCAGCAGACTTGTTAAAATAATTAGGATGGGATCTTAAATTCATGAAGTGGTAGAAAATTAGCAGGAGGTCATCGCCTTGTATTTTGGGAGGAAATTTGAGTGATCACTTGTAGTTTGTAGTTCACTTTTCTTGGCAGTTTTTGGGCCCAGTGTGAAGTGTTGACATGCAATGTTGCACCTGTAAGTCAAAGAATTGCATCTTAAGTAGTCAGATGTTTCAGATGCCCAGTTTACTTAGCTTGGCTTTGCGTGCCAGAAATGCTTGGGGAAGACCATGCAGCTCTTTGATAGGATCTCTCATGAACCAAATACTAAGACTATGCAAAATTTCACCAGCTGTTTCAATTCAACACTGTTTTGAATCATTTTGAGCTCGAAACAGTGAAATCGAATCGAAACAAAGGGCTTCGAAACAGCCTTGAAACAAAACGAGGCTAGTCGAAACATTTCAAAACTTTTGAAATGTTTCGAGTTTCAAAGCAGCCAGCAGCGAGGTGGTGGGAGACAAGGGGGACCCAGGGCTGCGCTCCCAGTAGCAGCCAGGAGTGCAGCCCTGGCTCTCTTTGTCTCCCACCACCGTGCTGCAGGAAGCTGATCACAGTGCAGGGGAAGGGAACTGAGCCTGGACTCAGTTCCCCTCCCAAGCACTGTGATCAGGATGGGGATGGGAAGTCAGCCCAGCTAGAATAAAGCTGCTCCTTGAAAGTTTTGCTGTGAATACTGTTCTTTGGTGTCTTACTGAGAAAATTGGCTTGAAACTGGTAATTTCCTAATAAAGCCAAAATGTTGAGAGAAGTAAATGTCATTTAGGGGAGAATGCAAAGTTCTCATCTCCAAGTATAAAGTGTAACACTTCATCAAGGACCCAAAGCAATTAAGGCTTTGTAATAAGACTTTGGTGCCTAAAGTGGTACTTGGTGGAATGAAAGTTCTAAAATCCGAGTATATGATCCTCCCAATCCTGTAGGTGCCTCACTGAGAGCAAGCGCTCAAACTTTTGTCAGTAAAATTCTGTAAGTACCTAAAGTTTTGTTTTTGTGCAGGTTCAGAACTGCTGCCATCCTTGCAAGTCTTGATTGTTTGGCACCTAGGCCCAGCTAGGATTCAGATGAGGCATTTTCTTGTCTAAGTCTCTCAAAGGACCCTACACAATAGGTGTTCTCTGAGCCCCTATCCCTAGGGGTGGAGTGGTGTGGCATAGCACAGGGAGCTGAGGGTGAGCCTGAGGCCTTGTGGACCAGTGGTGCAATGGCTGTGGGACAATGTTAACATGTGATGCATTGGTGGGGGATCTCTTATGCAATGCAGTGTGGGGGCGTCTATGTGGAGCCCAGGAGGCTTGTGGCGCAGCTTGGTGTCTAGTGTTTACTCTAAGCCATTGGGGTCTGGGGATGGGGTACTCACTCAGACCTCCATACTTTTGGGGTTCTGTCCTCGAGTCAGCATTCAGCAGAGACTGGTGGGGTGGTAAACAGCTTTATTAGGAACAGGATTCAGCAACTCACATGCCCACAGCTTGCAGGGAGAACTACAACTACCCACCACCACAAACCACACCCACGGGGCATCGGGGGAGAGACTGGGTCATCCCACTGCTGGCCCCTTAAAGGTACATTCCATATACAACATCCCCCTTCTTTACTCTGGAAGCTCCGTCTTAAATAGTTGGATGTTCATCAGGTGCTACTTTAACATGGAATGTTCAGGATCGTGGAGCCAGAGGTTGCTAGCACATGGCTCCCCGGTGGGGTCTGGCCTTTACCGCTATCCCATTACATAGTCCTTGTGCTTCACAGGCATTCTCACCACATGTCCACTCTTAGTTTGTGTGGTGTCATCAGGTTCCTCTGTGGGTGCTGGTGGATTCTCTGGAATGTGATGAACCTCTTGCTCATGGTGGTCTGGTTCCTCTGAAGTTTGTTCTGCTGCTGTCTCCTGAGGTACATCAACATATTCTGCTAGTACTGATGAGTAATCCTTTCTTAAGTGTCTTCTGTTCCTCCTGCAGACAATACCGCTGGGGGGTTTTACTACGTAGGTGCACGGTTTATCCCTTTTTGCTGTAACAGACACTGGTGTCCAACCTGTACTTGTCTGCATCCTTACTTTCTTCCCCTCTCGTAGAGGTGGCAAGAATGCAGCTGTGCAGTCATAGTGCTCCTTTTGGCACCTTTGAAGGTTCCACAACTTGTGGGAGGCAATTGATGGTAGTCTGGGAGTCAGCACTGCTGTTGTAGCAGGGACAGTATTGCGTAGAAGTCTCTGTATCAGAAGCTGCGCTGGAGCATACTCAAGACCGGTAATGGACGTGTTCATCAGATTGAGGAAAGCCAAATATAGATCAGAGCCATCCTGCAAAGTCTTCTTAAACATGGATTTGATGGTTTGAACTCTGCGTTCAGCCTGACCATTGGATTGTGGGTAACTTGGGCTAGAATGGGACATGGTTGTGCTCCAGTCAGTTGCAAATTGTTTCATCGTGTGACTTGCAAATGGCACATGATCACAGACAATTTCTTTAGGTATGCCATGACAAGCAAACACAGACTTCGTTTTGGCAACTACCATGCCAGCTGTTTTGTTTGGAAGGTGCAAAACGTCAGGGTACTGGGAGTAATAGTTGACTATGATCAAATATAACTGTCCCCGTAGGTCAAAAATGTCTGCTGCCAGTTTTAGCCAGGTCAGGTCTGGGATCTCATGTGAGATCATGGGCTCTTTCTGATTACTGGGTTGGAGCTCTTGACAAATGCACAATTCACAATCCATTGCTTGATGTGGGCATTCAGTTTAGGCCAATACATGATTTGTTGAGCTCACGCTTTCGACCTTTGTATGCCTTGATAGGGTGAGTGAAGCAATGTCAACATGTTGGTCCTCACACCACTTGGAATGATTATTTTCAGCCCAATCATAAGCAAATCATCCTGAATCCGGATCTGGTCTCTAAGAGGCCAGTAGGGCTCTAGTTCAGGTTTGACTTGTTTTTGCCTGCTTGGCCACCCTTTAAGATGCTGCACTCTAAGAGCTTGTAGTTCCTTGTCAGACTTCATGTTCTCCTGTAACCACTGGAGTAACTGGTCACCGGGTGGCTCTGTTTCCATCCGAACATAAATCACCTTTTCTGAGTGGAAAACATCAGGTTCAGGAGGAGGAGTGAGCATTGTGGCTCTAGACAGCGTGACAGCCACTAACATGTCTTTGACTTGGGTATAGTGAATCTGGATGTCATATTTTTGGAGCTGCAACAGCATCCTCTGTAGCCGTGCTGGAGCCTTTCCTATGGGCTTCACAAAAATTGCTTCCAGGGGTTTATGCTCCGACTGGAGCCATACCTGGGCACCATACACATATTGGTGGAACTTTGCAATGGCAAAAACAGTTGCCAGAATTTCTTTTTCAATCTGCACATAATTTCTCTTGGATCATGTTAGAGCCCTCAAAGCATATGCAATTGGCTGCTTCTGCTGAAACAGACATGCTCCTAAGCCATCTTTGGACATGTCAGCTTGGATTTGCAACTGCTGTGCTGAGTTGAAGTATCTGAGCACAGGTGCCACTGTGATGGTTTGCTTGAGCTTCTCCAGGGCTTCCTGATGCTCAGGTCCCCTTTTCCAGATAACATTGTTCCTGAGAAGTGCTCTCAGCAGGGCCATCAGGCTGGACTCATGGAATGTGTTGTGCTGAGCACTGAATGGCTTTAAGGAGTCTCTGAAGGCCTTTTTGTCTGGGCATCCTGTTGATGGTTTCCACTTTGTCATTGTCTGGTTTAACACCATCTTGTGAGAAGATATGGCCCATATACCCAACGCTGCTGACTAAAAACTATATTTTGTCCTTATTAAACTTCGCTCCTTTCAGACGTGCTCTCTCCAGGACTTGTTTCAGGATCGTGTCATGCTCCTCTTTGGTAGCCACTGCAATGAGCATATCATCCACGATTATGTGGATTCCTGGAAGTCACCAAAGCACTCATGATTCTTCTGTTGGAATATTTCACTACCCAACTTAATACCAAAGGGCAAGTGATTGAAGTGGTACCACCCCTCACCACTATGGGGTGTTAAAGGTACACAGCACTGCCAATTCCTTGTCCAATTTGACTTGCCAGCAGCTGTCCTTTTCATCAAGAATTGCGAACAGCTTCTTACCTGACAAGCTCTTCTGCACATCCTCTACACTGGGAATCAAAAAGTGCTACCTCAGCACTGCCTTGCTGAGGTCTTGTGGGTCTAGACAAAGTTGCAGTGAACCTTCCTTCTTTTGTGTGATCACGAGGCTATTGAGCTAGGGTGTGGGCTTAGTCACCTTTGTAACGACTCCCATAGCTTCCAGCATTTCGAGGGCAAGCTTCAACTTGCCTAGGGTTGCATAGGGAATTTTTCTACACCCATGCACAATTGGTGGTCCTCTGGGTCGACATAGATGTGGTGGGTACCAGGAAATTAGCCCAAACCTTCAAAAACATCTGCATATAGTTTGAGAGGGTCCACCTGGGTTGCAGGTGCTGTCAGACCCATTCCATGGACTCGCCTGATAAAGTCTAAGGTGGTGCATACCACCCTACCAAGTATTGGTGAGTCACTATTGTCTGTTATATAAAAAGTTAAATAAGGTTCATTAGCACCAGATTTGCAGCGTGCAATGATTGCACCTTGTGGTTTGATGCGTACACTGTCAAATGCAACCAATGTAACATGATCTGGAGTCTTTCAAAGCCTTGCAAAGCCTTTGCTACATCTGCTGGGGTAGTGTTTGCTTCTGCTCCAGTATCTAACTTAAAAGCAATTGGCAAGTCAGAAATCATGACTGTGCTATACCAGGCATTTTGGGTATCAAAGGTCTGTGAATGCTGCCTTGCAGACATTGTGCTGACATATAGTGTGCCTCTCCCTTTGATATGCACATTTTCTCAAAGTGATTCACTCCCAAGCATTTGTAACAAGTTTCTCCAAAAGCTGGGCAGGACCCAGACTTGTGTGTGCTTCCACACCTTCTGCAAGCTCTGCCTTTGTTAGTTGATTGCCCACCTGTGCAGCAAAATTCACTGATGGCTTACTTTGTTTTTGCTCACTGTATGCAAGCTTACTTCTGCAGATATAACTCAGGCCTGAGCACTTGTGAGAGCCTTTGCTCTGCAGATAGCCACAGCCTGTGCTAGGGTGAGGGAGGGATTTTCCAGAAGCCTTTCTTTGAGCTTGCAGTCAGTTATACTGAAGAAAATTTTGTCCCTCAACATAAACAACCTCACCAAATCCAAATTCACAATGCTGTGATCTGCTTCAGAGCTCTGTAGGAAAATCATCTATGCCTGCAGCCTCATTGAATCTAAGTTGCCGGAACGGATACCTTCCAAAGACAGGGTTTTTTTTCTGGGTTCTCAGTAGTTCTTGAATGCTGCAAGCACCTCCTATAAGGTTTTTGTTATTAGGGTCTGCAAACACCCCTTGCATGTTGTTGTAAATTTCTAAGGCTTTATCCTCAATGCAGTGAAGCATGACTGCGATTTTATAATTCTTTGCCTCTTCCTCAAACTCCGTGACTGCAAGGTATAATCAAAGCTTCTGTCCCCATCTCCTCCAATTCTCTCTAAGATTTCCAGTAAAGCATAATGCTGGTGGAAGTTTGAAATGCTCCATTTTTTTTTCTTTGAATGAAAGCTGTAACCCCCTTAATCAGGATGCTGGTGACTCCACCGAGAGACGACACCATATAGTGTTTACTCTATGCCATTGGAGTCCAGGGATGGGGTACTCACTCAGACCTCCATGCCTTTGGAGTTCTGTCCTCAAGTCACCATTCAGCAGAGACCAGTGGGGTGGTAAAAGCCTTATCTTTTTTAGGAACAGGATTCAGCAATTCAAATGCTAACAGCTTTCAGGAAGAACTACAACTACCCACCACCATAAGCCACACCCACAGGGTATGGTGGGGGTGGGGAGAGACTGGGTCAATCCCACTGCTGGCCCCTTAAAAGTACATTCCATATACCACAGGTACAGCCCAAAGGTCTGCAGCTCCTCCTGGTGTGGTTTGCAGGGCATGCGGCCTCCAGCCACTTAGAAGTTGGACAGCCCTGCCTTAAATGAGAAATCGTGAATCCTGTTCTGGGGTATGTGTCTCTTAAGCACTAAAGTTAGGTGCCCACACCTCTGACTCAGGTGGGATATACAACACATGACAGTCCCATGCCAGGATTTCTAATTTGCTGTTGTAGGCAGCTCTCTGCTCAATGTGCTGTTTGTCATGGACCCTATTCCCTATGAGTTCTATGGAGAACTTAGGGACCCAACTTAGGGCTGTGGCTTCCACTCCAATGTCCAGGTTCATGGAAGTTGGCAATAGTTTCATAGTTGGTAGGGTCAGAAGGGACCTGAGCAGATCATCAAGTCCGACCCCCTGCCATGGCAGGAAAGAGTACTGGGGTCAAACAACGCTGGCAAGGTGTTCATCTAGCCTCCTCTTAAAGACCCCCAGGGTAGGAGCCTGCACCACTTCTCTTGGAAGTTGGTTCCAGATCCTAGCCGCCCTGACTGTGAAGTAGCGCCTCCTGATATCTAGCCTGAATCTACCCTCTGCCAGCTTGTGACTGTTATTTCTTATCACTCCTGGTAGTGCTCAGGGGAACAGGGACTCTCCAATGCCTGCCGGTCCCCCCTGACTAGTTTGTAACAGGTCACTAGATCCCTCCTCAGCCTTCTCTTGTGGAGGCTGAACAGGTTCAGGTCCCTTAGCCTCTCCTCATAGGGCCTGCCCTGCTGCCCCCAGATCATGCGAGTGGCCCTCCTCTGGACCCTCTCCATGCTGTCCATATCCCTCCTGAAGTGCGGCGCCCAGAACTGGATGCAGTACTCCAACTGCGGCCTGACCAGTATTGCATAGACGGGGGGATCACTTCCTTGGACCTGCTTGAGATGCATGTGTGGATGCATGACAAGGTACAGTTGGCCTTCTTGACCACGTCCCCACACTGTCGGCTCATGTTCATTTTGGCATCAATAATGACTCCAAGATCATTTTCTGCCTCTGCAATGATGAGAAGGGAGTTCCCCAGCTTGTAGGTATGCTGCTGGTTCTTCCCCCACCCCAGGTGCAATACCTTGCATGTGTCAGTGTTGAAACCCATCCTGTTCTCATCCGCCCACCCCTGTAACCTGTCCAGGTCCGATTGCAGCCTATTCCTCCCTTCTAGCATGCCCACTTCTCCCCACATCTTAGTGTCATCTGCCAATTTGAACAGGATGCTTTTTACCCCCTGTCCAAGTCGCTGATGAAGATGTTGAACATTACAGGCCCCAGGACCGAGCCCTGGGGAACCCCACTGCCCACATTCCTCCAGGTCGAATAAGACCCATCCACCACCACTCTCTGGGTATGACCCTCCAACTAACTAGTGACCCATTTGACTGTGTAGGTATCGACACCACAGTCTCCTAGTTTTTTAATGCGAATGGGTTGAGAGACAGTGTCGAAGGCCTTCCTAAAGTCCAGAAAGACTACGTCCACTGCGACACCTAAGTCTAAGGATTTTGTGGCCTGGTCTTAGAAAGCCATCAGGTTGGTCTGACAGGACCTGCCTCTAATGAACCCATGTTGGTTGCCCCTAAGCATAATCTCCCCTGCTGGCCCCTCGCGGACATGCGCCAGGATAACTCTCTCAAGCTTACCCAGGACCGAGGTAAAACTGACTGGCCTATAGTTTCCTAGGTCCTCCTTCCTCCCTTTTTTGAAAATGGGAACCACATTGGCCCTTTTCCAGTTCTCTGGCACCATGCCAGAGCACCATGAGTGTTCGTAAAGCCGTGTCAGGGGTCCTGCAATGACCTCTGCTAATTCCCTCAGTGCTCTGGAGTGGAGATGGTCAGGACCTGCTGATTTAAATACGTCCAGTCCCTCCAGAAGTTCCCTGACTAGGTTCTCACTGACCCTAGGCCTGGGTGTGCCTCCTCTGGGATCTACAAGGGTCCCTGGGGGAGGGGGGGGGAGAGAAGGGGTGACCCAGTCCCTGCTCAGAAAAATGGAGGCAAAGAAATTGTTAAATAGGTTAGCTTTGCTGTCTGGTGCGATGACCAGATTTCCTAGCATGTCCTGCAGAGGCCCCTTGTTACCTGGTACTTTCTTTTTACCCCCTATGTATTTAAAAAAGGACTTCTTGTTGTCCTTGATCCGGGTAGCTAGTCCCAGTTCCATCTCCACTTTGGCCTTCCTGACTCCCCCCCCCAGCCCCAAGCAACAGAGGTATAGTCCTCCCTGGTGATAGCCCCTCACTTCCATTGGGTGTACACCTCCTTTTTAGCTAGGAGATGTTCTTGGGTGCTTTTGGTGAGCCATGGGGGCTCTTGTGCCCTCTTGCCCCCTTTGATCCGTGTTGGGATTACCTCCCTTTGGGCTTGGAGGATTGTCTCCTTAAGGAACGACCACTCTTACTGGACACTCAACTCCCCTCCTCTCCGGGACCTCAGTGCCTCCCTGACTATTCTCCTCACCTCATTGAAATCTGCCCTCCTGAAATCCAGGGCTGCTGCCTTGCAGCAGGCCTTCGCCATGTTGCGCTGGATGGTGAATTCCAGCAGGTGATGATCGCTGTTGCCCAGGTGGTCAAGTACTCGCAGACTCCTTACCAGGTTGTCGCCCATGGCCAGGACCAGATCCAACAAGGCATCTCCCCTGGTGGGGCTGCGCACCTCCTGGGTTAGATGGAGGTCCTATATCTTGACTAGGAACCTACGTTAGTGGTCAGACCTGGCTTACTGCTCTTCCCAGCACATGTCTGGAAAGTTCAGGTCACCCATGATAACCACGTCCTTTGAACTAGCTGCCTCCGTGAGCTGACTTAAGAATTCCCCGTCTAGCTCTTCCCCTTGATTGGAGAAGTGATAGTGACTCATCTCTCTAAGAAATGGAAGATTTTTTTTAATGTACTTGTATGGTGAGGAGGGGGACTGTTCAGATGTACTACAGGAAGCATATTTCCTTTTGTTATCAACATAGAAATATCCACAGGTGGATGGAACCTGATAATGAATAAGCATAGGCAGTATGAGATTCTACTGTACTAATTGTAGCCATTGTAGAGCATCTCACTTGGGAACCACAGTCCAATTAATCACATAGATTGGTGCAGGGAAGGGAGCTAGATACAAAAATAGGACTGTAAGCTACTTCACATTTGTCTGTGTTGTATCCCTTGTTACTGTCATATTTCATTGCCTGCATATATTGATGCAAAGGCAAGATGCAGTTGATGGCAATCTAAAGACTGTGGGCAGTCTTTTAAAGTACTCAAATGGCACCTACACAGTTGCATAACTGCTATTTTTTTCACTTATGCAAATGCTCCTGTGTGTGTCTATTGAGCACATTCCTTTCTGTTTTTAGCCCAGTGGTTTGGGCACTTACCCAGGAAGTGGAAAACCTAGGTTGTAGGTTAGAGTACAACCAGGGCTAGAGTACTGTGCTGGAAAGTCAGAAAAATGAGGACGACTTAAGAGCTTGACTGTCCTGCTTCCTGGGCGATTGCCTTGGGCACTTGACTTCCTTTCCATTTTCTTGTCCTTATGACAAGGTGTTTAGCAGAATTTGCAGATTTGTTGTAATCTGACAGGGCTGCACCATGAGCACATCTGTTATGGCCTCAAACTTGCAACCTCTGGGCTTTCAACCATGTACCCAGCCCAGCCACTTGACTATTTGGCAAAAGAATGGAAGTGTCCTTCTTGCTCTACTGCCCCCTCTAGTCACAGACTTTTGCTGGGTAGATTTTCATAATTTGTGCTTTCCCCGCTGTGACTGGCTTTCCCCGCTGTGGCTGGCTTCGGTTGCATTTTTTTTTTTTTTTTTTTTTTTAATATGCCGGTACCACCGTCAAGTTTTGCTGTATTTTTCTTCTTTGGGGATCAGCTTCCCCACCCCTTTACTCGCCTGCTAGGAATATGCTATGAGTTATCTGATTCTTAAGAAACAGGGATGTTGACCCACAGGTTCCCAGACAGGCTCCAGGCTCACCACCTGTAGGATAATGAGGTATTACCTTAAAGGCAAAAATGCATGTTCCTACCTCCCCTTGATGTGCCCTGTGACTCGCAGATGGTTTTAAAAATGTGTCTTTATGTTGGGGGTCTCAGCCATTGGGGCTTGCTCTCTCTCTCTCTAGCTAGGCCTGTCAGTCAAAACCCACTAATCAGGGCTTGACTCCAAGGCTCTAGCTCTCTAACTCACTTGGGCTCAAGGCCCTCCGTTCCATGCTGTCTGCGACACCAGGCCTACTGACCCTTCTACACTGCGTGTCCCTGTAGTGCCAGACTGTTGGGGCCTCAGCCCCTTTCGGCTTTGCCCCTCTTTCTGTAGTTAGGGCCTTTCACCTAAGTCTACCCGCTAGGACCTGGCTTCAAGGCTCCTATCTTGCCTTCAAGCGACTTTGGGCTCGTGGCCCTAGTGTGGCACCCCTAGTGCAGCAGGGCTTCTCGAGCCCTCTATCACAGTGCCCCTTGCTGCTAATAGGGTCTCCTCCACCCCTACAGCCTCAACCACAAACCACCGGCCTTTTTAACATCAAATGTAAACCATAGGCTCCTATGGCTATATAATGAAAATAATAATAAAGAAATAAGAGAGGCAAAGTGCCCACTTACTTTATGTGATTGTCCTTCTGTCTCACAGCGTGGTGTATTTTTCCCAAAGCTGCAGCTGCACCATAGTCCTCAGGATCCCCCTCTCTGCTCTCTCTCTGGCTTCCTCCACTTGCAGTTTATATGGTTCTGGCCTTCCCCTTCCTGTCACCTGACCAGCAGGCGGGGCTTGATACTTAACCCCTACTCGACCGGCCAGCCGTGCCTGGAAGGTTCTGGATTTAAAGGGACCGCCCTATTTCTTGGTAATAGGGCTAGGGTTCCCTGTTACACCTGCCTTTGCATGTACAGCCAGATACCTGTTGCATGTTTAGTAGTTATATGGATAGTCGCATGTCTACACTGTGCATAGAGTAGGGTTGTGAATTGTGTAACTATGAGAAATGGCAGTTTTGCAGCTGGTTAGCTGCCATTTGGAGACATAAAATGAGCTGGAATTCAGGTCCAATAAATACTGAAGCATTTATATGAAGCAGGATGATAGTGGAGTAAGCAGAATATCTAAGAAGACTCTTTGAGGATCTACAATTAACATCCATTGATTCTAAAGGATGTTTTCCAAAGTTAAAAAAACCTCCATAGGATAATAGACCCATTTGAGTTCTGTCTTGACTTTCTCTTTCTCATGTCTTTGTGACAAGTTATTTAGCAGAATTTGCAGATTCTTTGGAATCTGACATGGCCGTGTTGTGAGTGCTTTTGCTATGACCTGCAACTCTCAACTTTCAGCTGTTCACCCCAGTGTCCACAACACCAGGGTGGGGTACTCTAAGGTGATTATTGGATATCTTAAAACATTTAAAAAAACAGAAAAATGAGTTGTTGCCATCCCCTAGTAGCAGGTACACAATTGATATTTTCAGAAAAATTTGGCTTGGGGTGATAGGTTTGGGAGTGAACAGCGAAGAGCCTCAGACAGTATCTTTTAACATCTTGTTTTAATAAGCATTCTTTTATTTATCCCTCTTGCGTTATCAGTTCATGCAGAAGTATAAAATATAATTCATAGGATGCTGCTGACCTTGGGAGATAAAGTTGAGAAAGAGATTTCTGAATTGCAGCTCGCCTGTGGCTTCAAGCACATTCTTTAGCTTGTACAATTGTTTGCTGTTTTTTGAGGTGGCCGTTTCATGTTGAGATAAGGTGTCGTTAAAGAAGCTTGCCGAAAATGTGTGTCTAACACAACTTGTCAGTAATGCCTTTACCTGGAAAAAGAGGGAAATATCCTGCTTTAGGAATGAAGTACGCTTCTCAAAGATACTAACAATGTTGGCTTTCTTGTACAGTTGCTATGGAAACGAGCCCTTAAAGATCGCTTCAAATATGTGCGGAGACCAATTGAAGATGATGAGCAGGTTCTGAGGAACAAATGCAAGTTTGGCCACAGGAGAGGACAGACTAGGAAGTCTGCTGCTGCTGAAAGCAGATGTGATGAAATCCAAGTGGTACAGATAAAGGTAAGGTTTCTGTCTCAGTCTATAAATAGTATGTATGGGTCCTATAAGCTTCCTTAGGCTCCAGTATGGCAGTAAGCCACAGCCTGCCATAGAAGGGAGTATGGAGAGGCCACTCCTTATTAAAGGGCTGACCGTGTTGGTCAGAAAAGAGGAGACTAGGTTATGACCCCCATTCCTTTCTGGGGAATCGTACAGTGACACTGAGAAACCCAAAACAGGTGATCCTCTGTTGTCTTGCACCATTGCTTGTAGCACCAGCTAAATGGATATAAAATAGTATTTGCCTTCCTAAAATACTTTCATTCCATTTGTTTGACTTCAAGAGTGTCTTTCTTGACTTCAGCAGTAACTAAGGGCTTAGATATTTGGAGGAAAGAATAATCAAAGATATGCAAACCAACAGAAACTAAGACAAATAACACACTGATTTTATCCAAGGGAGGTCACACCAGGCTTAATAAATAGCCTTTAGATAAGGGCAAGGTAGTGGACTTAGTTTATCTAGATTTAAGCAAAGATTTTTGATATTGAGCCCTGTGGGAAATGATTGGCCAAATGGAGAGAATGGGGGCCAATACTACAAACACGAGGAGGGAGGTAAAGGAGACTACACTGGGTTACGTGGAAGAGTGGGTTTTCAGACTGGAGAGTGATCGCTAGTGAGGTTCCTTGGGGATTGGTTTTAGGGTCTGCTTTCTTTGTGCAATTCATGCAATTCATGCAATTTTTATACAGTGCCAGTGCCAGGCTAGGTGGTGTCGTTCCTCACCTCGCCCACCCTCCATCTTCCTTGGGAGTACTGAACATGGCCACAGCTATGTTTGGGAGTTTTGACTGAGGTGCATTTGCACATGTGTTAAAAAATCTCCTGGCTGGGGGATCTTGCTCTGTTCCAGATCAAACCAATCAACACATTTGAGGGTAGGAAGGAATTTTCCCCTTGGGTTACATCCACAAGGACTAAATACTTTTTGCCTTCCTTTCTAGTCTGGGGAATTAATTGGTCCTCTCCTTGGATCCTCTGACCATACAAATGCAGTGGGTGCCAGTGTTTTTGGCAGGCTTGCCACAAATTAGACACACTCCCTCCCTGAGTGCCACTCCAATTCTTTTCCCCTGCCTGATCTCCAGCTTTGCTTCCTGCCCTGTGCTCCCTGCCTGATCTTCTGCTCTTCCTTCTGCTTCTTGCCATATCTCCTGCTCTGCTGCCTGTCTCCCACCCTGATCTGTTACATGCCATGCACACAGGCTGCCCATGCCACTTGTGACACTCATGCCACAGGTTGACAACCCCTGAATTAATCAATTATTTGCAGTTGCAGTGGCAGGGTACAGTCAGTGCCCTTGTCTCCCAGGCTTTTTATCAGTTGAATGCTGTGTGGCATTCTGTGTGTTTCTAATTGTGTGCCTTGTAATTGTGATGTATGAGGATTTGGAGTATATGATAAATAGGGATCTTTGCCCATGAGTGCAGAGGCTCAATAGCCCAGCTCAGTGTACCAGTCATGTTGCAGGTTTTGGAGTGCAGACCAATAGACGCTCGGGCTCAAGAACTACAGTTGTACAAACGCAGCTGAGTTCTCCATGTGCAAAGAAGAATGCATGTGCACACTTGACTAGATGCTGAGTAACCAACCTTTTATCCTCATACCATATGCCTCTTTGTGGTATGCTGAAAAGCAATTTGTGTATTGCTGTAGAGGGTTCTGGTGAACATAACAGGCAGTTCCTTTATTTCCTTTTAAATAGAGTTTCTATTCCAGAAAGAGCCATTACTGTCTTGTGTTTTAAAATGTACTAATTAATTTATACATTTTCATGCAAGCATGCATTTTTCAATTATACTTTACAAATTCTCTTACCACCTATTTCAATAAGGCAATTAAATACACAGTTAAACATTAAACTATGCACTTCTGTGAATGTGTTAAAAATCAAGACACACAATCAAATATTTGGCCTTTAGTTTGATCTAAATATGTCCATCCACTCCTGGAAAGGAGAACCCAATGCTCCCTTTGGTTTTGTGGTCACACTTGCCTCCTCTTGCTTCCATGTAGCTGCATGGTTGCTTCGTCTGCTGCATTGTTCAAATATATTATTTAGTTTTTGTTTGTTTTATAGTTTGGGGAAGGACTCAAACTGTTCCGCTGAGGAAGGAACAACAGTTTCAAACAGAGAACTCAGTTCAGTAGCATTGAAATGATGGACATTTCTCACTGGTATTTCTTCTGTCCTTGTCTATTTTAGAATAAGTGTCTTGGGCTTTTAGTGTCTGTTATCTCTCAGGATACTCAACACTTTACTTTTTTTATTTATTCTTTATCAAAAACACCAAGGAAAATTAAAATGCAAAAATTATTAATGCAACCTTTAAATTTGAAACAACAGTCTTGTAAAATTAAGGACTTTGCACATTATTTCCTTATGTATGTATCACTACATAGCAACCAAATACATCTGGCTCAGAGGTCCTTGCAGTTTCGTGATTTAGAAACTGCAAACACACACTATTGAGCAAGTGTTCTAGCATCCTTTTAGGCAAGTGCCTTTTTGGTTTTGTTGTTTGTTAATAAGAACACAAAGAGAGGCATGCATCCAAGGTGCTGGCCATCCTGCCATGAATTCAAATTGCAGAATGCATATTCTACTCTTATATCCTTACAGAACTTAATATTCCACAGACAAAAGGAACTGGTAAGTGCAATACTACCAACACATCCAGTCTTCTTTATCTCCTTTCTACTGACTGGAAAAACAGATGGGCCTGAATATGTGGGCTAGAGGGCAACATGGTGGGTACTTGAGACCACAAGAGTGGGAGCAAATTCCAAAATGAAGGGACCCCTCTAGAGAATAACATGCCAGAGAACTCCAGTTTTTGTGTCAGACTACAACCGGGTCTGTATGAACCTGTGAGAGACTCTCCAATAGGCAGGTCCCAGGCCAGTTAGAACTTCGTAAGTCAAAGCCAGCTGGTAACCAGTGAAAATTTAAGAGCACATCTGTTCATAATGGTTGATCTGCTTGCCAAATGTACAGCTGATTTCCATACCATGTTCCAGCTTTTGCACAGACTTAAGATGCAGCAGCTCTATGGTGTATACTTTGTAGCAGTTCACTTTTCAACTGTTAACAGCAGAAAGGTGAGATCCTTGCCTAAAAGAATGCTAGTAGAGCCAAAGCCTATTCCACCTATTGGCCATCTCAGCAGACTTCTGATTCTGTTCCACCCCATTCAAGTCCTGAAAATTAATTGATGCATCTACTTTTGAATCACACCACCATCTTACTTTTGAAATTTAGTCACAAAAAGGCAGTGAAGAGGAGGAGGACTAGCTCACCTTCACTGCATTGAGCAGGGTGGAACAGAATAGAATGAGAATCGCACTTAGGAACTTCAGTCCATATTTGTGCCAAAGAGTGGAAGTAGAATCTGACCCCTAGTTTTTGTAGTCAGAGTTGGGTTTGGGTTAACAAACAACACCCTTGACCACTGGTGTCCAAAAGGCATGACAAGGGCCAGGGACAGACATGCATTTGTAGTGCTACAAGTGCTGCAGCACTTAATGGTGCTACTAAAAATTACCCCTGTGTGGGTTGTACATATGTTCACAGCCTCCAGGCTGGAGTGTTACAAAGTCACTGCACAGGTGTGCTTTCCAACCAGCGGACAATAGGAAGTTGTTCCTCTGCTTCTTCCCACCTCCAGGAGCCTGCTGGTGAGCCCAGTCACTCACAGCCTGCCATCTCCTCTTCTCAGAAAGGTGGTTCACCAGGCAGGTTGTTAGTAGTGGACAAACAATGTCTGAGCATGACTGGAGAGAGTGATTGGTAGGCACTGGTGCCTGCCACCCCAGAGGGGCAGCAGTGGTCTTGGGCAGTAGGAGGGCAAGCAGAGCTACAGCGTCCTGCTATCTAGAGGAAGCAGGGCTTTTAAGGTAAAAACAGATGTTGCCAAATGAGTTCTTTGCATCTCTATTCCTAGACACAGACCAAGACAAATCTCCCAGTTGGACCATAGATAGACACAGGAGGGACACAACTGTTAGCCTAGACTTAGTGAAGGGGCACTTGGAGGGGCTGGATGTGTTCAAATCAGTGGGCCCAGATGAACTTCATCCAAGGGTGCTGAAGGAATTGGCCAGTGTCATACCAGAGCCACTGGCACAGCTGTTTGAGAACTCATGGTGCTCCAGTCAGGTCCCAGAGGACTGGAAAAGGGCCAATTTGGTCCCTATTTTCAAGAAGGGGAGGAGGGAGGAACTGGGAAGCTATAGGCCGGTTAGTCTCGCCTCTATCCTTGGGAAAACTCTGGAAAAAATCATTAAGGATCATATTTGCGGGAGCCCAGCAGGAGAAATAATGCTGAAAAGAAATCAGCATGGATTCATTGCAAGCAGATCCTGCCTGACAGTGAGGCCCTAAGGGACTGTGACCACAGGGAGAGGGGAGTTCAAGAAGAGTGGTTGCTCCTCAAGGGAGCGATCCTCAATGCACAAACTAAGTCTATTCCATCTCGGAGGAAAGGCAGCAAGAGGGCACAGCAGCCCCCCTGGCTCTCCAGGGACCTAGCAGACCTCCTGAGGCTAAAAAGAAAGGCCTACAAAGGATGGAGGATGGGAGTCACCTCCAAGGAGGATTATTCTGCACTGGTCCAGTCCTGTAGGGAGCAGACTAGGAAAGCCAAGGCTGCAACTGAACTCCAGCTAGCTTTGAGCATCAAGGACAATAAAAAGTCCTTTTTCAGATATGTGGGGAGCCGGAGGAAAAGCAGGGGCAACGTTGGACCCCTGCTGAACCAGATGGGGCAACTGACAACTGACGCCCAGGAAAAAGCCAACCTATTAAATAGGTACTTTGCGTCAGTCTTTCATCAGCCCCATGGGACGCCCATGCCCGCTACTGGGCCGGGAAGTCCGGGTGAGGGTGATCCCCTGCCCTCCATTAATGCTGACTTTGTGAAGGAACATCTTGAGAAGCTGGACACCTTCAAGTCAGCCGGCCCTGACAATCTTCACCCCAGGGTACTCAAGGAGCTGGCGAGCATCATAGCCCAGCCTCTAGCGCAGATCTTTGAAAACTCTTGGCGCTCTGGTGTAGTGCCCGAAGACTGGAAGAAGGCCAATGTGGTGCCTATCTTCAAGAAAGGGAGGAAAGTGGATCCGGCTAACTATAGGCCCATCAGCCTGACTTCTATCCCGGGGAAGATCTTAGAAAAGTTTATTAAGGAGGCCATCCTTAATGGACTGGCCGACGCCAACATCTTAAGGGATAGCCAGCACGGGTTTGTTGCGGGTAGGTCTTGCTTGACCAATCTCATTTCCTTCTATGACCAGGTGACCTATCACCTGGACAAGGGAGATGAGATTGATGTCATATATCTTGACTTCGAAAAAGCCTTCGATCTGGTGTCCCATGATCGTCTCTTGGAGAAACTGGCCAATTGTCGCCTTGGGTCCTCCACGATCCACTGGCTGGAAAATTGGCTCCGGGGTCGGACCCAGAGGGTAGTAATTGATGGAAGTCACTCATCGTGGTGTCCTGTGACCAGTGGGGTCCCCCAGGGCTCTGTCCTTGGACCCATACTGTTCAACATCTTCATTAATGATGTGGACACTGGAGTCAGAAGCGGACTGGCCAAGTTCGCCGATGACACCAAACTTTGGGGCAAAGCATCCACACCAGAAGACAGGCGGATGATCCAGGCTGACCTGGACAGGCTCAGCAAGTGGGCGGATGAGAATCTGATGGTGTTCAACGCCGATAAATGCAAGGTTCTTCACCTTGGGAAAAAAAACCCGCAGCATCCTTATAGGCTTGGCAGTGCTATGCTGGCTAGCACTATGGAAGAAAGAGACTTGGGGGTCATCATTGACCACAAGATGAACATGAGCCTGCAATGTGATGCTGCGGCTAGTAAAGCGACCAAAATGCTGGCTTGCATCCATAGATGCTTCTCAAGCAAATCCCGGGACGTCATTCTCCCCCTGTACTCGGCCTTAGTGAGGCCGCAGCTGGAGTACTGTGTCCAGTTTTGGGCTCCACAATTCAAAAAGGATGTGGAGAAGCTTGAGAGAGTCCAGAGAAGAGCCACACGCATGATCAGAGGTCAGGGAAGCAGACCCTACGATGACAGGCTGAGAGCCCTGGGGCTCTTTAGCCTGGAAAAGCGCAGGCTCAGGGGTGATCTGATGGCCACCTACAAGTTTATCAGGGGTGACCACCAGTATCTGGGGGAACGTTTGTTCACCAAAGCGCCCCAAGGGATGACGAGGTCGAATGGTCACAAACTACTTCAAGATCGTTTCAGGCTGGACATAAGGAAGAATTTCTTTACTGTCCGAGCCCCCAAGGTCTGGAACAGCCTGCCACCGGAGGTTGTTCAAGCGCCTTCATTGAACACCTTCAAGATGAAACTGGATGCTTATCTTGCTGGGATCCTATGACCCCAGCTGACTTCCTGCCCTTTGGGCGGGGGGGCTGGACTCGATGATCTTCCGAGGTCCCTTCCAGCCCTAATGTTTATGAAATCTATGAAATCTATGACTAATCTTGTTTCATTTTATGACCAGGTCACAAAATGCTTAGACGCAGGAGTCAAGGTAGATGTCATCTACGTAGACTTTAAGAAGGCCTTCAATACGGTATCACATTCTGTTTTTGTAAATAAACTGACAGGCTGTGATGTAGATGATTACACGGTCAGGTGGGTGGCAAACTGGCTTAGGGGTCACACCCAGAAAGTGGTGGAGGATGGGTCGTTATCGACCTGGAAAGATGTGGGCAGTGGACTTCCATAAGGCTCGATCCTTGGACCAGCGCTATTCAATGTCTTCATCAGTGACTTGGATGAGGGCGTGGAGAGCACCCTGTCCAAGTTTGCAGATGATACCAAATTATGGGGCAAATTTAACAGACTGGAGGGTAGGGAACAGATCCAGGAGGATCTGGAGAGGTTGGAAAAATGGGCAGAACAAAATAGGATGTTCAACAAAGACAAATGCAAAGTGCTGCACCTGGGTAAAAAGAACCACTAACACACTTACAGGCTGGGGGAGGACCTTCTTAGCAGCATGGAAGTGGAAAGGAATCTTGGAGTCATAGTTGACTCCAAGATGAACATGAGTCGTCAACGTGATGAAGTGATCAACAAGGATAACTGCACTTTATCATGCATTAGCAGATTCATGATGAACAGGTCCAGGGAGGTGATGCTTCCCCTCTATGCAGTATTGGTCAGGCCACAGTCGGAGTACTGCATCCAGTTTTGGGCACTGCACTTCAAGAGGGCTGCAGAGAAGCTTGAGAGGGTTCAGAGGAGGGGCACTCATATGGTCAGAGGCCTGCAGGCAAAGCCTTACGAAGAGAGACTGAAGGACCTAGATCTTTTCAGCCTTCACAAGAGAAAGGTGAGAGGTGATCTTGTGGCTGCCTATAAATTCATCAGGGGAGGGCAGCATGGAATAGGAGATGCTCTATTTACTAGGGCACCCCCTGGAGTAACTAGGAACAATGGCCACAAATTAATGGAGAGCAGATTTAGGTTGGACATTAGAAAGAACTTCTTCACAGTAAGGGTTGCCAGAATCTGGAATGGGCGTCCAAGAGAGGTAGTGCTCTCCCCTGCCCTGGGGGTCTTCAAGAGGAGACTGGGCAAGCACCTAGCTGGGGTCATCTGACCCCTGCGCTCTTTCCTGCCCAGGGCAGGGGGTCCAACTCAATGAGCTACTGAGGTTGCTTCCAACCCTAACATCTGTGAATCTATGAATCAGATCTCTGGTTGCTGTTATGTTATGACTTTCTTTTTTCAGGGTATGCAATTTCCACTGCTTGTATGTTAATATAAGGTGCAAAGTACAGGTTGTCACTCTCTTTAAAAACAAACAAAGAAACAAAAACAAAACAAAATTAATCTTATTTGCCTCTTCAGTCAATTTGACAATTTGCAGACCAAGAATCACTCATTGCCAATAAACTCTTTTAAAATGTGTGGTTAGTGCTGGTACACCTGTCTAGTCTTGAATGTGTCCATCTGGCTCTAGAGGGTAGTTACATGGCGCTAATGGAGTGAGAGCCGACTTTTAAGATTTCTTCTGATTATATGTAAGATTTGTTCCAAATTACTCTGGTTCTGATGAAGAAATAGTTTTTGTTTCCTAGTTACCCATTTTTTTGATTCAGATATTCAGAAAAAAGGGGAGGTGGAGAGACCTACCATCAACAGTAGGATTAGGGGTGCTTCATGCTGCATGCTTTCTGAGTCTGCTGACAAGTGAGCAGGGCATCTCTTCTACCTCAGGAGGAACGTATACCCAGCAAGGCCTTCATCTGCTGTTTCTGCTTATACTGCATTCAAATTTCAGTAATGCCAACCCTAGTGCTGACAGCGCTGACACCAGCTACCAGGCATCCACATGTGATGAATAGTAAATGTGCACTGACTGGTACTGAACTTATGGTGCCCTGAATGCACAAGGTCTTAAAACATCCTTGAAAGAAATTTTCTAAGCCCTCATTGACACTGATGGCTGGGAAAAAGTTAGTGACTGCAAGATGAAGCAGCAAAGACAACACAAGACAAGGCAGCAGCAATACAGACTTCAATGCTGGGCCTATGCCAGCACTTGTCACCAGTACCAAGTCACTTCTTTCTCACTGCTGAGCAGCCATGACACAGGAACTGAAATATGCCATTACTACAAATTGGAGACACTAATTTCACATTGCAATAAAGATAGGGCTGATCGGCAGTGTCTAGCTGCTTTCCCTGAGGCCCTTACATCTATTGTGCAATTACTGGTTAATTGCACAATAAATTTAGACATGCAGCATGTGCAAAGTAATTAATGTACAATAAAAGTAGCCAACAAGCCATAAAAATGACCAAAAAGTCTCAAAATTGGTGCTTGGAAAAATGTAGAACATGTTTATAGCTGATTTCTATTAAGCTTTAATTTGAACATGTGGCATCTCACAGATAGGGTGATAGTATTTGGCCAGGCCCTCCAGCATTCCAGGGTAGATTGCTTTCTTCCTGCAAGAGAACTCGCTGTGAATCATGCTGAACTGCTGCCCCAGAGCCCAGTAGCAGAAGATGTCATGACCAAGGATCCTGGTTTTCTCTGATTTAAAAAAATCCCCAATTTTTGGTTAAAAAAAAGTAACCCCAGATCTACATTTTTCCATGATTAAAATGAAATGTCAAATATCTCTATCTATCTACCTATCTAGATATAGATATATAAATATAGATATCCATATCTTATAAGCTATAAAGCTATATCTATTGATTGATAGATAGATATGTCTATATATAGATATCTATATGTCTATATAGGCAGCTATATAGATATATAAGTGGTGTTTCATTTTAATCATGGAAAAAAGTGGTCTGGGGCTACTTTTTTAAACCAAAAATTGGGGATTTTTTTAAATCGGAAAAAAACAGGATTCCTGGTCATGACTTACTGCCACTCTCCTCCTTTCTTCAACCAATCTTAAGTCTGCTGCTTTAAGAAGCCATTAGCACCTCTATGAAAGCCAAGGAGTAAACAAATACTTAAGTGACATGCTTTACTTCTCTGACACAGAGGGAGATGGGAAGGGAATTTGTTCAGAAATGTGGGGGCAGGATAATCACATACAAAGAAGAACCTAATAAGGTCCCTGGATAATTCAAAACCTGCTGCGCCTTCCCTCCCTCCTCCACCCCATCCCACTGCCCTTCTCCTGGGTCTCCCCAGATCTGCATGAGGGCTGGGGGGAGCAGCTCCTTACTGGGGGGAAGCCCAGGCGACTTCTTATTCCCAGACAGCTGAAGAGATAGATGACAACCCCTGGCAGCAGCTTTCTAACTCCCCTGACTGGCAAGTGCTGGCAGAGCAAATTATCAAGATACTTTTTCCTTTCTGGATAGCTTGTCCTTTCAATGTGAAGCAGGTCACGTGGCATGACAGTTTCCATGACGTGATATTACCTTCATGGAAATAATATCTGATAGGGACCTGAGTATACTGAAATGATCAAAAGCATAGTCTGATCTCATTTTTTCTGCAAAATGGCACCATGTTTAAAATTTTTTCGGGATGCTACCAGCTTAATTGACTGATGATGTATAGATGACCTAGAGTCTTCCCTAGATTTTAATTCAGTTGACTAAAATGCAACTTATAAACTAAGTTTGTCCCCATTCTTGCTGGCCAACTAGCTACTGCTGGACATGGCTGTCACAGAATTCAAATTGTGTTCAAACAGTATTCATCCAAAAAATTTAAGTCAATGTAGTTGGTACACGCAGCTATAAAGGGATCATTTTATTACTGAATGGCAGCCACTTTTCTACTGAAATGACTTTTCATTTCATTTGCCTCTCTTTTCATTTACTGTAAGTCATCTTGTAACAAGCTGGAAGATAAAGGAAGATGTGCGTAGGTAAAGTAAGAAGAAATCAGTATGTAGTTCTTTGAATGTTTAAGATTTTCTCATTTCATTTTATTCAAGCATACAGCATATAATGGCTTGTTCACTGCTCTTCCTTGGTAAGACTTTATTTGGTAAATGTGTATAGGAAAAAAATGTTCTGAAATATGCTGTTTCAGTAATAAGGTCATTATATACAGAACATATTCTGCTGCAAGCATGAAGTTTAACACATTTTTGTAATAGAAGAAATCTTTTGATGTTAGACTTTAATAAATTTGTATGGATATAAATTATTTATGCCTTAAACAATGCTAGATTTTCCTTAATCTATCAAAACCCTCAAATACAATATGAATAAAACTACTTAAAAATACTGAACAAGTGTAAAGAAATAATTTTTCCACCTTTATACTTTTAGCAAGTTAGGCTATGAAAGCAACTATTGATCCACAAGCATGTGTTAGTTCAACATGCTGCACTCCTGTAATGACTCTCTGCTGAGAACAATTACTGGATAAACTAACATGGCAGTGGAGTCCCAAGTGCCTGATCTACCGGTGATTGATGTACATGTGCCACTCTTCATTAAATATCAATTGGAATTAAAGCACATGGTGATGGAAGGATAGGTTACTTCATGTATCAACTAATCTGTACTTAAGTTGCTTGGTTAGAAGGCGATAAATGCGTAGATCTAAAAGGCTCAGGCATATCTGTGTGTTGCTGCCTTTGTGCACTAAGCTGAGAGCCTCACAACCATGCCAGTGACAGCCCTAAAAACCAGCCTGGAGTTTCAGTGGTAGATGTTGTATTTCCTTGATGTAGCATTTTACACTTCAGCGTGCTTTACACATGTTTCTTAGCTAGTCTGAAAGGATAGGAGGATCAGAGCTGCAGACAGATATACATTAAACAAGACTTTTCTTCAGTTCTTTTTAGTCAAGTTCATCATTTCTTGAATGTGAGGTTTTTGTAGGTTTTATGGTTTGGGGCATCCATCGGGATTGCATGGTATAGCTTGCCTAAGCTAGAAGTACTTGAAATCCTCGTTATTCATGGGTTCGGCATTTGCAGTTTGAAATATTCGGGAATGCTGAACCCGCATTTTAAATACACTTTATACACTTCCAGGAACCCCTTGGGAGCTCCGCACTTGCTGCCGTGCTCCCACCAGCGCCGCCGGAGCCATGCCTGTATCCCCTGAGATATGTTCTTGTATCCCCTGCGAATGGCAAGGGTCGCCTGTAGAGTTTACAATTTCAATGTGTTGGATATCATCAACCCAGTGATGCAGCCCAGGGTGAAGTTACATGTTATACTTAGGCCATACTAAGGATACTTAAATTTGAGCATTCCCACATTAAAGCTCCTTAACTCATGCTAATTACCCCTGAGCATCTCAAAGTTATGCCACTTCAGGTGAGGGTTAACTGGGTTGTGCTACCTGGCTCATGTTAGGATAATTTCTGTCTGCCCTACCGAGATAAAACAAGCAATTTGCAATCCTCCAGCAGCCCAAGATGCTTCCTTCCCACCTTCCCTCCTCCCCTGCCCCCCATTACCCTAGAGCAGGGTTAAAGATAGATGTCCTGGCTCCTAGCCATGCCCCTGCTCACCAGTCCTCTGTGGCAAGTCAGAGCTGTGGAGGCAAGAAACAGTATTAACCCTTAATATATGACTGCTCACAGGATGTTCCAACTTTAACAGCACTTGAAGTTCCACGGATTTGGTGTGGTCTGAGCGTAACGCAATTTCACTATGAGAGGTGAGTGCTTGCTGATTAATCATAGGATGCCCAGGAGTTGTCAGTATGCTGCAGCTGTGAAAAAGACCAGCACAATATCCTAAGGAACATTAGGATGTCTGCACGCAGCAGAGACAAGAGGTCCTAATAGCATTGTACAAGGAATTGTTATGACCCTTTTTAGAATAGTATGCAGTTCAGGTCTGCATTCAAAAAAGATAAATTGAAACAAATTGAAAGTAGTTCCACTAAAATAGTTAAGAGAAGGGAAATCCTTTATTATGAAAGAACATTAAAGAAGCTTGGCTTGTTTATTTTAGCAAAACAGACTGAGAGGGAATACAATCACTCAATAAAACTACAAACATGGGTCAAATATTAGGGAAGACAACAGGGTGTTTTTTAGGGCTGAAAAACAACAGTGGCACTAGGTCAAATAGCTACACACTAACTACCATAAATTTAGATTGGAACTTAAAAGCTTTCTAATGATCAGAGCAGTGCAGTCTTAGGCAAGGAGTGTACTTCTCCCTAAGACTGAACTGGTTAAGTTGATGGGTAGGATGGGAAATTTTGGCTTACAAGTCAGCATGTGTAGATGTAGAGTCGTGTAATTGCGGCCCCCAGGGCTGTACTGTAGAGTGTAGCTCTGCAATGTGGAAGGCCTCTGTAATCAGGGCATTGCTGATTGTCACTTGGGGCCAGGATGGGATTTTTTCCCTTTATGAGTGTTGCTGGCTTTTATTTCACCTTTCTCTGAGATATCGAGATATTGGGAACAGCTAAGGCTGGGGGTTCTCGACTGAGGGGCGCTGATGCTCTTGCTGGTACTAGTAACCCAGAGGTTTCTCGAATTGTTCTTCTGTTTATCGCCAAATTTGAGGCCAAGAGGGGACTTTTCTGCTGGGAGGCGTACATATGTATGGGGTGGAGGGGGGGATGGGTTGCTGCATAGGCAGTCTTTTTCCTAGGATCTTCTAATCATGTATTTACTCAGCGGTTCCCAAACTCTGACAGATCGCGCACCACCAATTTAAAACAGTACAACCTTAAGTACCACTAGCAATGTTTTCAGTTCAACCTTAAGTCTGACCAGCAAATTTTTGTCATATAATGATAATAAATCTGTTAACGTGTACACAGGTTATCTGTGCACCACTGGTGTTATGCACACCACAGATGGGAATTGCTGTATTAACTACTTTCCTGTTATTGCAGTGACAGGGCATTGGCAGTGCCCTCGTCTCCCCTGCTTTTACAATGATATGTGAAAAGGTATCCCTAATGTTTTGGATGTTGTCCATTGTAATCGCATGTGACTGTTTGAAGTGGCAATTTGGAGGATTATTTCAGATAACGATAGCCAGGGGATGCAGGGGACTTGAGCTGATAGACTAGGAGTCCCTTAGCTTACGTTCGTGTTTCACGTTTACCCATGTAAAACGTCTTAAAGCCTTCCTTGCTCTGCCAGTTCCACCAGTTCAAGAGGGATGACAAGCATGAACGAAGTGAATGGGACTGGTCCTATATCAGCTTTTTCTTTGGATCTGCAGTTACTCTAAGGCATTGTGTTATTTCTGCTGCTGTTTGTTATGAATATTTGTGAGTGTAGTTCAGCTACTGAAGTCAGTAAAGGAAGTCGCTCAGGACTGCACAGCAGAATTGCAAGAAGGATCCAGTCATCAGTTTAGCTGTGTTTGCCTTGATAGGTGTGGGTGGTGATAAAATAAAGGTCTAGTCTTACTGTTTTGTTTCTAAGAACAGGGTCCACTTGCTGTAGTCCTGCCATGCCAGATTGAATCTCTTGTGAGTGGGTTATTGAAGGTGTTTCCTTCTCCAGAAACGAGCAATTGCAGCATAGATCAGGTGTCTGAACAAACTGGTAGTCCATTGGCAGGGAGACTGGAAATGGACCCAGAAGAACCATACACAACACCAGTGCTACTTGATGTTGGAGATGACATTTGCATGTAGTTACTTGTGGTTTTTGAAGTAAAAATCATTGCTGTTTTAAAGAAGTCCTACTCTGTGCATCATGCATGTGCATGTCTGACTAGGAGGTTGACATTTTATCACATGTCCTTGTACTATGGCTGCATCGTGTTGCACAAGCTGGTATTGAATGCACTTAACATGCCACGATGTATATATTTATGCCGACAAAAACTGTCCCCTTTAACTGGAGTGTGTTTGTTAAGAAAATGCTCTAAAAGCATTTCAGATACTTCTAATCATAGTGTTGGAAAGGCCTTCAAAGGCTATCATCTCTGTATGAGATTTGCTGTTACTAAACCAACCCAGGCAGATACCTATTGAATCACTTCATGAAAATCTCCCATGAGTAAGATGTCACTAGTTTTTAATTTGTTCCATTGTACTATGGCTTATGCTGTTAGGAAGTTTTCTTCAGATTTGATCTAAATCTGCTTTGTCCTGTGTCTGAAGAAAGAAACCAGTGAGGTAGCCATGGCATATTATGAAATACTTTGCTAACAGTAACTCAGAAGGATATTAAATAGTAGCAGTAGAAGTTAGACTTCTTAAATCAACATGGCCAGGTGATTAGTACCAGAGAGCTTTAAGAGATAATCAAGGAGGTATTGTGGTGGAGGTAAGGGCAAATGAGTTTCATACCCCTGATCTAAATGACATGGTAGTGGTATTCCCCAAGCCCTTCCTAAACAAATATCCTCACCATTGTGCTCCTACCATCCGAGCTGTACCGGTGGGGTACTAGTATAAGTGCAGCCCTAGAGTGAATTATCTGACCAGTACTCCTTTTTCCATATATGTATCCCAGGGTCATTTCGACACGCAAAATCACTGGTTTCCTCTAACTAAGTAATTCCAGATTTGTTACATATATTTATTCTGATGGCATCTTTCCCTAGTAATTACAGGCTTTATAATCTTGGCAGGGACCGTAATGATTTTTTTAAAAGGAAAATTGTAAGTTAATGCCTGCACCTTCAAAATAAATAATGTCTCAGAAATCAACAATTAAATTACTTAACTTGTGGTTGCCATAAGAATGGTAGTTTCCCCTCTTCCTTTCTGGTTTAAAGCTGTAATATAGACACTGAGAAGTTAATGAAAAATGTCAGTGTAGTGGTCCTCTGGAGAGCAGATGTACGCAAATGACTACTTCACTCAATTAATCATACTGGGATTGGTCCAGCAAACATTTAATTGTGTGAGTCATCCTACTGATATCAATGGGATTATTCAAATGAAAACAACTATCTGGCAAATGAGTACCTGAGAACACCAGTGGATGGGACTAGACTGAGCAGCTGAGGTGGCCCCTTCTAGTCCCATTTTCCTACTTGTGTAGGAGCTGGGAGAATGGTCCCATCTGTTCCATATATTCTTGGTCTTATCTATTTCCTAAAATCCTTTACTTAGCGTTAAAGAATCAACATTCAGAAGGGTGTAAGAGTACATCATTAATAACATCGTTCACATATCTCTAATAGGCTGCATCTGTGCACCCCGAGGAAAATTAGTGGGATTGCACAAAGATCAATAAGAAGATCATTTTAGATGGAGAAAATTTACTAAAAGCAGTAATCTGTAGAGAAAGGGAATCTAGTCTGCATCTCAGAATCTAAGTTGAGTTTGCAGTGCTGGGGCCAAGACATTTTGTCTTAATTTATACATTATAAACGTTACATACTTAACCCGAAGACTAAAGCACAATAAACATGAAAACCAATACTATTTTTATATATTGTACATGTTCAGGAGTGGATCCAGGATTTCCAAAGGGAGGTACATGAGCAGCAACTTACACTGTAAGGGTGACTGCACCCTGGCTGCCAGCTTCCTCCACACCTACCAGTGCAGGCAGACTGAACCACAGGAGCCTCCAAGAAATTTTTTAAGTCCCTAAAGAACGTGAAAACCCCTCTCCCTTTTCCTTTTTGCTCCAAGAAAGGTGCCTCCTTCAACCCCATTCCTCTGCCTGTTTTCTCCCCTGCTGGGGGGTGGGGAAGCTGCAGACCCTGCTGGGCTCAGCTGGGGAGGCGACAGCAGCAACAGGGTAGCTTGAGAGTAGTTCTCCCCACCCTGTCCTGTCTCAGTGCAGGTGCTGCTGATGTCCCCATCCCCAGCTGATCCCAGCCTCCTTGCAGGGACAGAAATGACTTTGGTGCTTCCCCACCCCTGGGATAGTGGAGAAAGAAAGGCAGTGGAGTAGGGAGGGACAGGAGCGAGGATGGGGCATGCTTTTGAGCAGGAAGGGAAAAAGATTTTCACCTGCTTTAGGGAATTTAAAAAGTTCCCAGGGGGTCCCATGGTATGCTCCAATCCAACAGGGGCGTGCAGTCATGCCACTGTACCCCCCTCGGATCTGCCTCTGTACATGTTTTACATCCTGCATCAGACAAAGCTACATCTGGTCTATTTAAATTTGTAGAAAAAAAATCTGTCTTTTTATATCTCACAGGAGGAACCTGCCTGTTTTGAAGGAAGTGAGATGAATGAACACACTAACTGGTTTAAGCAAGAATATGTGAAAACAGAGAGGAACTGGGAAGAAGTTGATAATAGGATGAATATGACATTAGGAATACGAAGAAAGATGATTAATAATAAGGCACCTTTGAAAGAAATTCTGCGCCTGTTTCCATTTCTAAGGTGTCCTTATCAGGTAGTATTCTAGGTCTCTCAATAGCGATATTGCATTTTATCGTGAAATATAAACAAGCAGCATGTCACCAGGTCAGTTGTTCATTGCCAGGAACGCATCCATCATTACTCAATCTATTCCACTAATGCAATGGTAAATTCATATTGCTGCATCATTTTTAAATATTTGCCCATTACATGTTAAGCTTGCTATACACTATAATATCATACTAGATACTATATGTGTTCTGGTGAAGCCTGAAATACTTACTATTTTTAAAAAAACCTGAAAAAATTGTCAGTGTATAATCCTGATTTATTAACCCAGTCGTCAACGTTTGAGCCTCAGTTTTGTTTCGTCTTGTTATGAATACTTCGATAAAATAGACTTTTTCTCTCTTCTTTTTAGCTTTTTAGGGAGTTTCACCTCCTGACACACATGGATATTTATAAAAAAACAGTTGAGATTTTGGAGATGTATTCTGAAAACATATTGTCTCTGTACTCGGTGAGGAATAATCCAATTAATGTTATGCTGCAAGAAAATCTGAAACAGCACATGGAGGAAGACATTCTGAAATGTTAGTATAAACTGGCTCTGTATTTGAGCGTTGTAGCAGGTAATTGTGTTACAGTAATTAGACTAGCTCTTATGGGTAATGTAGAAACATTGTTTTAAAACTGGTGGCTTCTTGAAAATACACACAAGATAGAGAAATATCAAGCAAAATAAAACCTATTAATAAATGAAGAGGGGAAAATATTAATAAAATGAATAAGATACTGAACTCATGTTTTTCTAATAAGATAACGAAAGAAAAATGTTAATGGGTAAAATAACTATTATAACATGTTTGGCTAATCAGAAAGAAATGAAATATTTCCAAATATACAAAAGTGCCTTATTGTATCATAGAGGAATTGTGGACAGAGAGAGGGGCATCTGTTGGAGAAAACCAAATAGCAGAACCTCTTTTCTAAAAATGAAAGAGACATGATCTGAGATATTATTGTTTTTACGACTGAAGTCTGTTCCTGATGAAATAATGGAAAGAAAATTACTTGCTAATAACAGTGCTAATAACTCTGACTCTGGTAGAGTGTGATATTGTTGAATACTCTATGATATTTTTGAATGCTCAAGGTTATTCATTTTGAATGCTCAGGGATATTTTTGAATGCTCACAGTTCCTTGTGATGGAACCATTTGAAAAGCAGTGAGTAGTGTAGCCAGGCAGCAGGATCCTGGTACATGAACATTTGCCACTGTGGGCATAAAAGGGATTACATATCCCCATTGCATTGGATTTTGGGGGAAGAAATGTAATCTAGAATACTAGAGTGTGGCCAGAAGCATGGGAAGTGAGGATCTGCAAAGGCAATGCAGTTGAGCTCATTTCTAGGAATATGTCTTTTTCCAGAATTGCATTAGCAAATCCCAATAAGCTAGAAGTAACACCTGTGGAAGACAGCTGAAAAGATCTCTTCAAACTAAGGCTGCTCTCCTGAAATGCAGGAGAATGCTCTCCTGGGATGCCATATCAAGGGTGTAATGCACTGTATGATATTCCCAACAGCAGTTTTGTAAATCTGGCTGGTAGAGCTAGCTGGAGGAAGTGCAACCACGTTATGAACACTGGCTCCATGGTGTACTTGGTAAGTTTGTTTTAAACATCAAAGAAGGAGCATTCAGGAACGTCAGGTCAGTAAGATATTTGAATTTACAGCCTAATCCAGCCTTGTGGTAGAGCAGTGTTTCCCTACCAGTGTGCTGTGGCACAATGGTGCGCCATCAGAAATGAACAGGTGTGCACTGGAATTTTGCCATGGCAATGAGCTACAATTGAGGATGGGGAGTATGAGGATGGGGAATGCCTTAACAAGTGTGCCACAGAAAATTTTTATTAATACAAGTATGCCTTGGGCTGGGAAAGGTTGGGAAACACTGTGTTAAAGGTATACTCCCATATCAACCTTGAGGCAAGGTGTAGGGAATTTTCGAAAGTGTTTTATTTAAATGACATACCAAAGCTCTCAATGTCTACTTCTTAAGTGGTGAGGTCTTGGTAAAACTGGGAGAGATTACTCAAATGGGTTATACAGTATTCTTAAGGTGTAACTAGTTTGAAAGAGGTTCAGTAAAGGTTGTACAGGCCACCTAAAGCTTTGTCTATACTAATGATTCTCAGCCAAGGTACTGCAGCACCCTGGGGTGCCTTTAGGTACTTTCAAGGGTGCTGCAATGTTAGCACCATTAGATTTAGATATGCCTCATAAGATAAGCCCTGAAATTTCAAATAGAAATCCATAGTCATGGGTTTTCTGAGTCCTTTGCAAGAGAAAAACTGCTCTATTATTTTTATGTAGGCCAAACAAGAGTGAAAAACTAAGAGCTGGCATTTTCTGATGGGTGCCTCAGTTGACAGAACCACTGATCTGTCTATACAATGACAACAAACTCTTTAAAATTCTGATAAATTGAATTTATGCTAATTTTCCCAACCTAGATCAGGTCTAACAATCACCAGGGAAGAATTCAAGTGAGGCTGAAGGACCACTTCACTTTTTGTATCAAAACTATGGATGGAATATTTTACAATACTTGTAATGCTTACAATAACTCTGAAAAGTAGGAGGGAAAAGTGTATTGTTTGGAACATTTATTCAAATGAAAAAGTGAAAGTCACCTGAGCCCACTGAGGTACTTAGGTGACTACACACCAGTTTTTGTAGCCCGTTATTGTGGATCGCATTGTATTTGCCTGCTTGTAACTCTCCAGTCTGAATGGGGAGACTGAGTTGACTAGGGGCAGCATCTGGCATGGGCCCAGAGCAGGGTTTGAAGTCATGCCTCTGGAAGATGCCTGAACTGTGGGGTCACCACACCCCAGCAGAGAATTTGAGTGAGACGTACCCATTTTTTCTTTTAAATGCCCTATGCAGAATAATCCAGTCATGGCAGCAAGATGGCCTAGATTACTCCATTAGGTTTTCTCCTTCACTGACTTCTATAGGGGATTTGGATTCAGAGTCTAATTTTAGCGTGATTAAAAATTAGCAGCTAATTCTCTGATCTGGAACGCTATACTATACTTTTTTTTTAGTATCATTAGTTGTGGATTTATGAAATTCTGTGCCTTTTTGAAAGTAGTATGTTGGTGGCAGAGCTGAGGACAGACACTGGAATTTAAATCAACACAAGGGTTGCAGTTTACTTTTCAAATTACTTTGTAACCAAGAACATGGATACAGTGAGGAGTTTAACCACCACCTTTATAACCTACAGCTCTTACTTCATAAATCAGTCTGCTCTTCCACAATGATATCGAAAAGCTTTCGTTCGTAGTTCAGTAAAAACCTTTGCTTTGACAGATATGAAAATGACGGCCACTTGTTTACTGCTGCCAGACGCCTTTGGAGATGACACCAGTCTGTTTGTTGCTGTGAATGAGGAGGTATTTAAATGTGGCTATGAAGGCTAGTTACATTTCTAAACAGATAAAATCTACTGCATTTTCCCACCTTCTCCGCCATCTAAATTAAATATCCCTTCCCTTCCTTTCCCTACCCTCCCTCCTGTGTCAGATAGTGGGGGACAATTGCAGTGATTAGGATTTTTTTTTGTATGTCTCTTGTATGATATCTAATGACATCACACATCATAAAGTGACATTTAAAGGAAGAATGTGATGTAGTACTAAGATCAGAGGACCATGTCTATAGTTCTGGTTGTCTTTCTGTCACTAATTGCTTAAGAGTCAGTCATTTAATCCTTGATTAAGTAAAGACTTTCAGGTACTGCACTCAAAGACTGGAATCCAGAACCCAGAGTTTGGTGCTTATGCTGCATATGCAGTGCCCAAGGAAAGGGGTGACCCCAAAAAGCCTCACACTGACTGGGGAGTTGCCTAAAGCTGGCAAACAGGAAATGCTGAACTGAAATCCCACACCACGTAGGTGCTTAGGAGCCTGAATCCCACCCAGGATTCAGAGTCCAAACCTCTCCTAAGTGTAGGCATCTGCCAGCAATCTTTGAAGGTATTGAGTAGAGATCAGTTTTCTTTTTAAAACACAGCTGGCAGAAGGAAGCGGAATACTGAATAGCAAGTTCAGTGATTCTAGATGGGACCAGGGTGCTGTGAAATATTTTGACGGGGGCTCCTAGGTGTACAGGGATAATCGCAAACTCATCCTTGTCCAGGTATTCCCCTATGGCCCAATCTCTGTGCAGGGAAGTAAGAGCAGTTTTGTTCCTGTCTAGCTGCTCTTCCTTCCTCTCCGTTCCCTCCCCTGGCTCCCATTGCCTAGCCCCTCTGTGAGGAAGGAAGCAAAGGCTTGTCCCTGCCCAGCTGCTCCCTCCTCCCTGTCACCTTCCCTGCACTGCTCAGCTCCTGCAGAGAGAGTAAGCACATGCTCTCTTGCCCCTGGCTGGTTTTCCCCCCCACCCCCTGTCCACTTCCTTAGCCCCTGTACAAAGAGGTAAGCACTGTAATAATAACAGTTTTTGAAATAGGGTGTCACTCAATTAAGTGAAGTTGTGGAGGAGACTTGGGGTCTAAAAAGGTTGAAACTATGGGAGAGGCCATAGACTAGTCCAGTGAAGTGGGATACCTGGGCTCAACCTAGAACACTTCATGGACACATCCTGTATGCCTCCAGCTGAAGCCTAGGCCCCAGTAGAAAGTGCCATGGGAGTGGGGCAGTAGGCAACAGTATCCTAGTGCTTTTGATGTATCCTAGTGGTTGGGACACAGCTGGGAAGAAGCGCCCTGGGCTCCAGTGTCTGCTCACAAAACTATTTATACAGTTAACATTCATTCACTGGATAACCCCCCTCCCGCCCCCCAGCAATAAGTTTGAAGCCAGGAGCTCACCTCTCCCAGCTGCACGATCTATGCACCCAGCTGCAGTGAAACACCCTCTTGCTTATTTTCTTGTAGCTCCCAAGTCTTGTCTTCTTTTCTATGCTATGGCCCAACTTCAGGCAAGAAGGTTGATGAGTCTCCAACTTCATCCTGGGCAAGTGCTTCTGCTCTGCCCTGTTTTTCTACCTCAGTGGGGCTTCAGTAAGAGCCAGGAGCCTGTTCAGCTGGACCAGTTCTGGGCAAGGACAGAAGGGCAATACAAGCGGCCCAGGGGACTTTCCAGGCCAAAGAGGGACCTGTCCAGTAAATTTAGACACCTCCATAATTGCCAAGTGAGGGTTTTTTTAAATCATGATTTTGGATTCAGTCTGCCTAAGTTTGATTTTAGACGCATAACTCTAAAATCTTCCCCTTAGCCTTTTTGCAGCTCACTATCTTCATTGTAAAACCCTGGCCTATGTTACTTAGTGTCTTTTGATGCAAAAGATCTCAAACACCCATAGAATTATTAACCAATTTCGAAGCACCTCTTGAACATGAATGTAACTGGCAATCCTCATGAATTTTAGCTTTTTGTTTTATTGCAGGTGAAGGTCTCGACACCAGTGTTGGAAGTGAAAAACCCCTTCAATGTTAATACGTGTGAGTTTGCTTTGTATGTGGAAAAAGAGAAACTGGCTCAGCTTGATGATTGTACAATGGCACTGGCTGCTCTGCTGGCTGCGTTCCATGTGTTTGACATCCAGTGTCCAGAAAAGATCCATAACACACTTAACTTTCTAGAGTCACTGATCTTTGAGGTGAGATGTCCGCAGTCTTTCCCAGTGAAGGTAAAGAGAGAACTAGAAGAACTTGAATGTCTGACCATTTGATAACAGATGTGATACTCGTCTCAGGGGAATGCCTTTGGAGCACTGTCAAAAGAAATCTTTGGTTGTGAAGATAAGTCAGTGTAATTCTTTCCAGTGGAAGTGTATGAATATTTATAATACAGCTGTGTTTTTACAATACCTGTTTTTTATTGTATGGGCTGCTGTTATTTTTAAAATTTAAAACCTGAGCATTTTCATTATTTTTAATGAAAATTCTAGAGACATTTTTGTGTTAGAAAAATAGTTTTATAGTTCACTGTAACTGCATTATTTTTCTGATAGAGCTTTTTTACTCCATTTGGATCAAGTTTTGATTAAGTTAAAGGTAAGAAACTCACTTGTGAACTAATTTACTTTTAATACTTTACTGCCTCAGTTGTTTATATTCCTTGCATTTGGATTCATGGTTTGATGTGGGTGTTTTTCCTTGAAGTGATACAAGTTAAAGATTTGCAATTAAGAGGTAATGTGGTTTCACTGTAATACGATCATTGAAAGTACTATAAATAAGTATTTTTCCATTTAAAAAGTGCTGCGTCTGAGGTTTAATTTGCAGACACTGGATCTGTGGATAGTATAATTTGGCCAGAGCCTGAAGAATCTTCCCTGCCTATGTGACACGACTTACCTTTATTTTCCTGATTAATTGCACTTGAAACAACTAAATGAAAGTTCTAAGTTACAAAGAGTTCCTTAAAAGTACTTTGGAGCTGAAATCAGCAGATAGATCTCTCTCTCTCTGGATTTGTTTCTCACTTGTCTTCTTTGTGGGGTGCAATTTGGCCACTCTTCTCTTGCTGCACAATTGAGGTATAATGTCAGCATGTGTGTGCAGAGACCATTTTATGTGGAGATGAGTCTTTGTGCTAGACCAGGTTGCCTCAATAGTGACCAGGATCATCTTCCACATTATGGCCCAGCATGGTTCTTTTAACTCTCAGAGCCTTTGCTTCCTTGGAGTTTCTGTGGTTGAAAAATGGAAGTAGCCAGCAAAATGTCACCATTTCATTGCAGAAACAAAGATAATGCTCTTTGTTTGAATTCCATGATTTTAAAGCTGTCTTAAAGTATTTATGCAGGATCTCTTGAGTTTGTTGTTCCTGCGTTAATTTTAGGAAGCAGAAGTAGCTTGGAAAATTCCAAAGCTTTGTTTTTGATTAGTGGTTCTGCAGATATACTGGGGGACTTGGATATACAGCTTGGTTACACCCAGCATAACTTGCATCTCTGCATAGTATGTTACTGTTTCAGCATCTGTTGATAGTAGGGTGAGCAAGTAATAGCCTTTTTGCCTTGAACAAACTGCTACCCTGGGTTAGGCTGCAGACCAACACACACACACAACACTGTGGATTTATCACTGATTTTTCCTAGTCTACACTGAACTTACATAGGATGCCATGTTACATAGCTCCTCTTTTTTCCATGGCACCGGAAAGGGCAGTTACAGTAGTGTAAACCTTTTGTGTGTCCAAGCCCTAAGTACTATGGTGGAGAAGGTGGTGGTAAGTTTCAGAGCTAAATTCAAACTATTAAGAGATGATGTTTCTGTGTGACTTTTACTACAGATTACAGCAGTGGAATAGCTGCCAGTCTACCTCCTGTACCATGTTCTAAGGAATTTAGTTTTAAATATGCAGAACTGCTTTTCATTTCTTTTTGTTTTCTTAACAAATTTTCTCAACCTTATTAGTCTTCCTAATACAAATTATTTGGACAGCTGCACCTCTTGATATGATACGTGTTTATCAAATTGGAGATAGTGTGAGAGAGTAATGGAGGGAAACTACTTTGGGTCTGGGCAGTACTGAATAAAAGACTGGGCCTGTGTCATTTAGTCCATATTCACAGAGGTGTCTTGTAAATGATAAGCAAAAATTTCTCAAAGTTCAGTACTTTTCTAGAGGCAAGAGGAAACTGTAAGAAAATCCCAGTATATCTCCATAGAAATCAGCTATTCCTAAACTAATTTGCAAGGGATAGCTGATAGTTCACATGGTTTTGGTACCTCATTGGCTTCTACAGGCTTTCAGGTCCTTCTGAAGAGAAGAACAGAGAGCACCTCACTAATCTGTAACCTAGAGAAATGTCTGATGAAGAAGAGAAACAGGGAAAGTGCACAGGAAAGTATATACAAAAGAGCCAAAATGGATGGAACAGCTGGGTGGAGAAGACGAAAAGGTGATTAATTGCATTAATTTCCAAATGTTACATGCCTGTGTGAGCAACTGATGTTGCCACAGGTAGGCTGCGTGATACAGGAAGTAGCTCATGAGATGATATCTTTGTTAAGTAGGTGTTTGGGGAAACAGGAGAGAACTCTTTTATAGCTGATTTTATAAAATCATGTCAACAGTTGAGTTGCTGTGTAGAAATCAGTCCATACCACCCTGTAGACCAGCTAAGTTCATTTTTGAGAATCCTAGAAAAACACAAATGTAACAATCTTCTCCAATTCAGATTTTATTTTGTATTGTAGATACAATAAGAGTGCAATTTGAATGTACAAATTTTGAACAAAATGTAAAAAATATTATTTATGCAATGTCATGGAAGGAGCCTAATAGAGTAATGCAACTTACTTCATACTGACCCTGTTTTACCTCACATTATGGCAGGTGCCAGTCACTTAAGTGACCCACAGTGGCACAAAGAGTTCTCCAAATCTTAAGGAATTCCAGCCAATTAGGAGGCCCTAGCAAAGTGTAGGAAGATTTTGTTCCTCCCAGCCTCCTGTGTGGTAGGAATGTTTTGCTCATTCTAAATTGCAAAGATAAACGATCCCCCTTACTTCACACTAGGCATAAGAGATTGTATGAGCCAAATGATCCAGTTCTCACCTTCCTCCCATGTGGATCATTCTCACAAGGAGGATTCTAGATCCATCCTTAGTCTATGGGTAGCTAGGCCTTTCTTAATTTAAAGTGCATCTTGTTCTATATCCTTTTTTAGAAACAGTGCAACACCTTCCCTTAATCGAATGCTTCTAACAATCCTTCAAGAAAGAAGGGTGTCTTACTTAATTACCCACTGTAGGAATTGGTGCCTGAACTCACAAGTGTCATGCACCTTGCTCCTCAAGTTTTCCTTTTCTTCCTCCTTTCATTTTCCTTTGCACCGTAAAATATATTTCCTAACTTGGGGTGACCTTCAGGCTAGGAAGAAGGGCTAAGTAATACCCCAATGGTAGGAAAATGAGCACCCTTCACTGAGCATGGACCTTGGGGAGCAGTCTGAGCCTTTGTACTCCTCTTTTTCATTATTGCAGTAAGTACTGAAGACCAGAAAGTACAGACATAGAAAAGGTTTTCTTTTTGTTTTAAATTCTTACCTCAAATATATATATATATATATATATATATATATATATACATATATATATATACACACACACACACACACACACACACACACATACACACACACACACACAATTTTTTACTCCATGTGCTGTATAACACTTGTGGGCTCCCAGGTTTGAAAAAAAAAAGAAACCTGGAGTGCCATGGTGCAGCATGAATAATGGTATTCTGTGAAGTCAAACGCTATTCCTCAGTTGCAGCTTTCTCTATACTGGTCTTTCGGTAACTTACATTAAAGATGCTGGTGGAAACCCCACCCCCCCATGTAACATTTTTATAATCGTGCAAAAGTAAAAACATTCAGTTTATCCAAAAATCATTAGAATTTCAACCTCAACAATGTAATTGTTACAAGCAGGTAGACAATTTCATAATTTTGGAAAGTTTTCTATGTTGTAGCATAAAGTGGTATTTATATAGCATAAATGTGGTGTTTTAAACTATGAAACAAAACCTGCATTAGCCACAACAGTCTGAACTGGCTACTTGTAGCCTCATTTTTAGCTAACCAGTTTTGTTTTGACAGCGTGAAGTAAAAGTTACTGCAAAGAAAAATGGATACGTGAAACAGAATTCAGGAGTTCTTAGAAAATATTACCATTTCCCTCATTTTATTATAGCATAAATAATCAGCGAAGGATTTCCAGATGCCAAAATAAAGGTAGGAATCCTATCTAACAGTCCATGAGAGAAATAGTGCCATTAATTTGGTAAATAAGACTAGCTGACTCGGGTGTTATACAGTACCTTGTTAAAGGCTCAAACACTTCCCAGAAGGATTCAGGTGTAGTTGCTCTCAAAGATATTAAATAGTCCACCAGCACTGGCTTATTTTTCTTCCATTCCAAGAGTTCTTACTTGACAATTCTAGTGAAACTTTGTGCTTTGAATAAAACATAAGCTCCAGTGGAGAAAGCTGGCTTGTATACACTTTCCATTACTTTCAGAGTTCATTGTGTGAATTTTTCTCTGCGGCTTTGAACATCAGAATGGAATTGAAGATTTTTAGGGCTGGTCCCAGTTTAATGCTCATTATTTTGACTATGTCTGTTTGGGTCATTAGCAGAAATGCTTCTCCATCAATTTGCTTTAAAAAGAAACACAAGGACAGCTATTAATAGGCTTGATGCTGTAATAATGTAACTATTTAACAATCTATAAAATAAAATTCCCAGCAAGCCAATTTATTTCAGACTAGGCTTAAGTGGAAGCTTGAATTTATATCTCTCTGTATGCAAATCTGCCCATTGCTTTGGGTTAAATCAATTCTACAAGGGTGTCTGTACTCTGATGCTGGATTTCATCCTAGTCACTAAACTTGAATTAACTGTTCTTCCAAATATAAGTCTTATGCTGCCCTTCCACCCCAAACAACACCAACAAAAAAAAAAATCAAAACTTACTTTCTCTGTTTTAACACAGGGGGCTAAAAAATACTTGGCTCCAGGTGCCAAAAGGTTTGATAAAATGGCTTTGAGCACAGATAAAGCTTTTTACAGCATTAAATAATAGATAACCATGTTCCTCCAAATTTTATAGCTTCACTATTTTAGTACACATAATTCATGCATGGTTTTTTCCTGAAATGCCAAATCTATTGGAGGTTAATTGTAGAAGGCAGCACAAATACAGACACGAAGGGTTACAATACCAGCTTAGTCATACCAGGCCTCTGTATTGAGGCCTACACAACTTTTTCCCCCAGGAGCAAAGAGCCATGGGTAATTTTTCAAGTCACTTAGAATTATATCCAACAGCAGGGGCAGAAGGGTTTCATTACAGCTCTTGAACAGATCAACACTTCTGGATGAGCTACCAGGAAGCCAAACTCTTTCTTTCTCCATCCCACTGTGGAGGGGGTAGGGAGGGAGACTGGAGCTCTGTAGGATGCTGGGGGGGTCTTAGCAACCTCTGTAGTGTTACATATAACTGAACAGATGCTACATGCAGTGCCATAGAGCATAGCACTACAGAGGAGTTCTTGTTTTAAACACAAAGGTCTCTGTAGTGCTTGGGTCATGTTTGTAACACCATATACTGTTCGTGCTCCTGTACGCTCACATTTTGTAGCGCTGTGAATGAATGTAACAGCTGTCCATATCCTCACTTCAAATCCTTCTGACAATGCATGGCGGTAGAGGGAGGAGAAGGCTTGTACACAGGCCATAAATTTAGCAGGAGTGAGAAAGAGAAACCCATACAAGAGTCAGCCTTACTCCACAACCTAGGGGTTAGGACATTCAGCCCATCTCAGGGAGATGTGGGTCCAGTCCCTGCTCCAATGACTATTTTAGGATTTCATTCACTGAGTAACACAAAATATATCAATTTGCACCAGGACTAGAACACCCAACTGAGCACCCCAGTCGCTAGCTTGTGGAGATATGCTCATATTTGCTGATATGACCCTTCTTTTAACCACTTAACTGTTAAATAAAAAACAATCAATACCTTCTGAAGCAAAGGCTTAGGAACCTAACTCCAGGGGAGACCCAAGTCCCAGAGAGAGTACACATTAAGGCACATGCCTCTTGTCAGTATTTCCCATTGGCTAGTTTAGGCACCTCTCCTCTCACTCTGTGGTCTTTTCTGGTTCTTGTCTTTCCACAGGCTGTATAAAGGAAACTAAGACACCTAAATCAGGGCTATGGTGAAATGGCACCTCAATATTAACTGGTGCAATGCTGAGTTTTGTAGTGGTAAGTCTTGGGCAAAACTAGCCCTTAAAAATTAAATTACCTGACTGCAGTCTGACAACTTATTTTAATAGGTTTAACAGGAACAAAGAATCTACAGAAAAGGATTTCAATAGCCCTATGGAAACCTTCTGTACCTAAAACTCTGCCATCCCCCGATGACAGGCTAAGCAGGACTAACTTACGCAGAAACCACAAGTACAAGTCTGGGTCCGCTGAACAATACATATCCAGATGAGAGTAAGCAAGCAAAAGCAAATGTAATTCTGTAGCTCTGTGAGGAAGGCAGGGAGGGGATCAGAGAAAATTAGGGTTGGAAGGGACCTCAGGAGGTCATCTAGTCCAACCCCCTGCTCAAAGCAGGACCATTCCCAACTAGATCATCCCAGCTTCTGGAACTGTTACATTAGACAGTCTTTAAATAAAAAAAAAAGCAGAAATAACTCTGGCATCAGGGACCAGGACTCTACATTCCCTGTCCCTCCCCAGTGGGAATGTTCACATCACTGGCCTACAGAATCAGGCTCCGTCTTGCTAGTCCTCCTCCCAGCATGGCTCATATTTCACCTCCCAATGATGGTATAGAGGGTGGACTCTGCTCTAACTTGGTGAGTAAGGCACTCTCCTAGCAGGTGAAAGATGTAAAGTTGAATCCCCTGAGGTTGAGGAGGAAGAGCTTAGAACCCAGCTCTCTTCCACTTCCTGGACAAGTGCTCTAACTGGTAGGCCATTATGTGGAAAATCACCACCATTACTGGCTGTGTTTCCAAGTAAGAGTGTCTGTGGATTTTGCACCTGTACTGTCACTCCATGCAGCTGGTCTGAACTAGGCATGCCCTGTGGGTAACAAGTGGACTGGGATTCTTGGAGGATTTAGCCACCTCTTCAGATCAATTTAGATTGTACTGGAGCTTAGACAGCAGTTATGCATGTAGCTGCATGAATCGGATCACTCCTGAGCACTTGCAGGAGCCTAAGCCTAGGCACTGAGACCTTTTCAGGCCAAAACAGCAGTGCCTAATGATTGTAGGCATCCCAGGTGTTGAGAGCAATGGAAGAAAAAGCAATGCGTGAGACCTCTAATTTAGGTGCTCAAATTCTACCTAAGGCCTGTTTTGCTACCAAAGTGATCTGGATCTGGGTTTAAGTGGTGGACATAGGTGTGACTTTTGAAAATGGGCCTTAGACTTTCCAATCATTTTAATTGTTTTTACCCAAAGTTCTCGAGTCTACCATCAGGCAAAGGCCAGCTGACCTTGGTGGCAGTCATGTCTGAGGATGGGTTTTAGCATTTAATCCTATGGCTGTAGATAAGTAACATGCTATCAGTTTGGAATGCAGGCAAGCAATCATTTCTGTCACACTTTCCGAAACAAAAGCTGTACCAGACTCACCTCATCCTTAAACACCTTGCCATGCTCTTCACATCCTGGTAAACTTCGTATGAATTCAGAGACCTGCCACCAAATCATAACAAAAGGTTTGGGGGTGGGAGTGGGAAAAATAAAACCTAAATAATTTCCCTAAAGTTTTGCTTCAAACTGCTGATACATGGTGAAGCAAAACATTTCTCATCAGTCAGATATTCTTTAAACTAGAATTACTCAGTGACTTGGCCTCAGTGTTGCAGAGTCTATGTTTAAGCATCCTGTAGCCTAGTAGTGATTAGCTGCATCAGTCTGCAGTCAGAAGGCAGGTCAGTACTGAAAGACTAATTGGTGGTACTTTAAAGACTAATTGGTTCAGAAAGGTATGAGTTTTTGTCAGCAACAATTTATTTTATCAGCTGCTATGAATGGAGACAACTCCCCCCGATCAGCTGACTAACTAACCCAGTCAACAGAAGATGCTAAGGACAGGGTGGCTTAATCCAGGTGTCTGTCTACACATGAAATTCACAACCATTAAACCTTTCCTAGGGTTATCTACCTAAACCAGATAATTTATTTCTGGCAAAAAAGGAAGAAGAGTGCATAGTTCCCCTTTCTGCCTTTCTACATACATACCTTTTCCCTACAGTCTCACTGGTCAGAGCGGTCACTGGAAACTGGAAGACCTAGGTTCAAATTTCTACTCTGACTATGGAGAACAGAAATTTGAGGTCTCCAACCTCCCACAATATTGGTGCCCTGTTGGGTTGTAGGGCAGTCTGGAGCACGTCTCTCTCAAACTCTCCCATTAAAATCATCCCACTTTATTTATTTCGTATAAGTTATCTGAATGCTTCCCCAAGTCCAACCAGCTGGTAGTCACTATCCCTAGTCATTAGGCCAGGGAACAAAAGGAAGCTGGCCACATTATTTCCTTGTGGGCTGGTGGGTATAGTTGCTAATGTGCCTTAACCACACTAAGTTGATAAGCTCTCTAGGCCTGGGGCAGACCTTGGAATTGGATGCAAAGTGGAAAAGCTTTACAGGAGAAACAGACTTCACAATACCCAACATCTTGAAAATCAGGGTAATATCCTGGATTTGGGAGACCTGGGACAAGTCCTTGCACCAAATCAAGGTCTGTCTTGGGCAAACCTCCCCTTTTCCTCTCCCACCAACTACACTTTTTGTGGGGTTGGGCACACCCATGAGATGAGTCCTGCAGCAAAGTTGGCAGGAGAATGACTAATTTGTGAATCTGTGGGGGCTCAACCTTTTGAGGAAGCTGTTAAGCAGCTCAGTTTGGGCAGTTCTGTGTGTGCCCAGTGGGAGAAAGGTAGACACCTAGGTACATTAGATGCATAGGGACAGGTACCAGTTGAGCAAGGATTCTGCCAGTCTTGAACTCTGGACATACTTAAGCACCCACATTCCTCTCGGGAACCTAACTCTTTGGGTGACATTCTGCTTTTTCCTAGTTATCTACATGGCTAGTTTTGGTCATCTATGTCACATCTGTGACAGTTCCATGCAGACAGGAAACCTGTTTCTGGACTGTACACTGACAGAATGGGCATGTGCACTGGTAACAAAATGGGAGAGGGAAGAAGCCAGTTCCCACCTCTTCCTCTTTAGAACTTAGAGGCTAGGGAAGTTGCCAGGGAAGTCAGAGGGTCTTGATGACCTCCTAACATAACACTCTCACTATGCCACAGGTTAAATACTAGTCAGTCTCTTCACTAGCACCCTGTATGGAGAGTGCCACAAAGCTATTGCTTCACTGGGAGAAAGAGCCCAAACTAAAATCCAGAGCCCTTCCCTGCCAGGCCAGCAGCCCCTCAGTCTCTGTTTATTCTCTTCCTCCTGGCCCCCCTGTATCTCACAAGTGTCTCCCTCTCAGGGCTTGGTGGGGGAACCAATTCCAAAAGGAGTGCCAGAACAGCGCCTGGATAATGGCTAATAGTTGTGTGCAGTGACCTAAGTGCTGTGGTGGGAACTCAGAAAAACCCAGGATCAAACTCAGTCTAGGCACAGGGGGGCCTAGAACCCAAAGTCTCCAGCTTCACAAGTAAGTACTCAAGCCACTCAGCTATTGAAAGAAAAAGAAGGAGAGGGCCTTTTTTCTCTCCTGAGTGTAAGTCATGGATTTTGACAACATTTTCAGGTACCTAAGGCCACTACACAACTATAAAGGTGGAGGGGAAGAAGGGGTACCCTGGCTCCTTATGCACATGCCCAGTCTGCACACATACCTAAATTACTATAATTATCCACCCATGCAGGAATCCAGGAATGTAATTCCTACCTATGCCAAAAATGCCATGTTAGACAACCAAAAACCAGCCCCTTGGACAACCAAGCAAGAACCGAATGTCACCCTTTGTGTACAAATTATCTTCAGAATTGCTGTGTCATTTACTTGTCATAGAGCAAATCTGGGCTCTATCAGCTGTACAACGAATATATGTAATCAAATAATATGTACTGAGTGCTGAGGCTACAAAGACTGATTCCACAAAGGAAGCCCTTCTGAAGTAAACCCACCTCATCAGTACTCCACTTAGACACTTGACTGGCTGGGATTCCCACCACACTTGGAAGAAGCTTGCTCTGCTGTTCCCAGCGCAAAGGTAGACATGGGATTTGCAATTTAGAAGACAAAACGACTGGCTGAGGAAAAGGCTTCTGGTTGCTGGGTTCTTCTCTATCTGCAAAAGGTGGAATAAGCATTAAATCCCTCAACAAATGGCTAAATAAATCACACTGAAACATATTCATTATTGTCCACATGCATGCACACATACCCCTGCACCACCTGGAAACTGTATGGCTCTATCTATACTGCTGCAGTTAAAGGGGTACAACTCCCATAGTATGAACACAACTATATTGTCTCTATATATTGGCTCTATAGCAATACAACTATTCCTGTATGGGAAGAAGAAGAATCACAAAAACATGTTCATCCATTCAGAGGTTGCATTGGTGTAAGTACTGGGTAAAAAAAATTCTCCCATATCTAATATTGTCACGTGGTACAACTTCTGTGTTGAGACCAGGTTCAAACTATTTTCAGATGTGTATCTGAAGTTCAACCTTACTAAATCCAGAATTGCAATGGTATAAAACTTCAGTGGTGAATCAGGCCCTCTCTTTCCAGGACACACACAACATTTAAATCTTATAATTAGGAAAACACCTTCAGCTATTTTCAAAGATTTGTACAGAAAAACAATGCAAAATCCCTAATCCTCTTTGTTTGGAAAAGTATTTCTCCCTGGTTTTTTTTTTAATGCCCATTTTCCTTTTTTCCCATTAACCGTGCCTCAACGCACAAGGGTGCATCCAGATGAGAGCGGTTATCCAGTATGTGGTGCTGCAAACGTGTCTGCAGCGCCACATACTGTACAACCTGGTGTTCTCCATGCTGCAGGAGCACACTGCCCAAACGTGCACTGCTCCATTTTTTATTTCTGCAGTTTTCTTTGACCCCTAGATATTCAGGGATCAAAAAAACCCACAGAAAAAAAAACAGAGCAGTGAACGCTCGGGCAGCATGTGCTGCTGAGAAACGGAGCTGGATCACCCAGCGCTGCACTGCGGTGATGGACACTAGTCCCCCTTGCCCTCCCCCTTCCCTCATCCTCGCTCTTCCCACCTGCCCTGCTGCCTTCTGATTCCTGCTGGGTCACCACGTGTCTTCTGCCTCCTCCTCGCCCCCATCCCCCCACTCCCACCAGACTGCGCCCTTCCTGAGCTAAAGGATAACTGGTAAACTAATTGGTTATCTTATCAGTTAAATGATTAATCATTTAACGTTTCACATCTCGATTCTCCAGGGGTTGGTCCTTACTTCATTTCACCTTCTTTCTTGTAAGTTCACTTGTAAACAAACAATCGATTAATCTCTATGTGGATAGCCTCCATAACTCTTTTTCTTCTCCAGAGCTGCCTCTGTCAATCTAAACTAAACTAAACTAAAAATCCCAGCCTCTCTCTCTAATGTCCTTTCTGGGGGACTCACTATCAGTTCAAGTTCAACATGGCTAAAACGGAGCTCTTAATCTTCCCTACCATGCACTCCCAACACCATCTTGCCTGCCACTGCCCATAATACAGATGGCACTTTCTGATGCACACCTTACTCCAGGTCTTCATATCTAGCCTGTCTCAGGTATTTAGATGGCAAACTCTCAGGTCAGGATCTGCCTCTTTTTGTACAAAGCCTAGTATAATAGGGCCACTGACATCATCTGGCATCCTTAGGTGCTCCCATAATACAAAATAAGGAATAATATTTAATCCTCCCTAAAATTTAGGACAAATGCAGCATTCGGTAATTATGTAAAATATCCCATGCTCATACAAGGGTTGATAACCAGGCAAGGGACTGTTGCCAAATGAGTATAAAGTAGAATAAATAGCATGCAGGAAAGCAGCATAAATAAAATGCAGGAAAACCATGGCAACGAATTCAGCAACCAATAGTTAGCAGCACACAAGAGACTGCATGGGAAAATTAGGCATAGGCAGCCATTGCATACAGCCTCTGTTGGGTCAGCAGGCAGCATGGACTAGAAATGGTGATCAGTTTAGAGCCGCAGCTGGGATGACTTTATAAAGCCACAGATCCATCTGCTCAGTGTGTTGAATTCCGGCTAGAGCTGTTTGATCTCAGGGCATTTGGTAACTCTCCTCAATTTCTCAGAATACACAGCAAGGTAGGAAATACATACAGAAGAAGAACATGTCACATCTCAAAAAACTGGATTAATCTCCATTTCCTCAGGATAAGCCTCTTCATATATTTACTGACATGCATAAACAGGTACATAATCAGCACAAAAAGCAACAGTGGCCAACCATGAATAACTGCACTCAGGGCATGATCTGCAGAAAGACTGAGATGTTACAATAGAGAACACTGCAATGCCTAACCTTTATGTACTCTGCTACCCTGTGACATCCACAGCCTAAAGGTAGGTACCCTGTTCTATGCACGATGCATGGAGAGAGTTAGGTGATTATGAATGTGATCTGCAAAGGCCTAGAGCAGGGGTCAGCAACCCCCAGCACACGTGCCGAGCGTGGCATGCAAGGCCATTTTGCTCGGCACACCACTGCCAGCCTGGGCTCTAAGCAGCTGTTGCCAGCCACGGAGCCCAGGCTGCAGCCAGGAGGCTGCAAACAGCTGCTCTGGGCTCTGGCATGTCGGTACTCCAGCACCTTCCAAGGTAGACGGTGTGGTTTTTTCGGCATTCTGGCCAAAAAACCTTGCCTACCCCTGGCCTAGAGGATAAGCAAGGAGCCACCCATGCTAGCCAAGAGGACGTGCTAAGGAGAGGAGTCTTATTCTCAGTCCCTCTTAAGGACTTTTGTGCCTAGGTCTAATTGCAGATGGAGAAAGAGGTCACTTATCTCCAGAAGAGATTCATAACCAGGGGTCTTAGTTTTCTCTGATTTAAAAAAATCCTCAATTTTTGGATAAAGTAACTCCAAATTCACACTTTTCCATGATTAAAATGAAATGCCACTAATACAGAGATACACTATTTATCTCCACTAGCTGATATATTAGTGGTGTTTCATTTTAATCATGGAAAATGTGGATTTGGGGTTAATTTTTATATCGTAAAATTGGGGATTTTTTTTAAATCAGAGAAAACCATGATTACTATTCACAACCCTGAAGCCCCCGGTGAGAGCTTGGGCAGCCTTACTCACAAAACATAACAATGGCAGGACCTATGCCTCTCTCTAACTGTAAAGGAGTTAAAGCACTGAGCTAGAATGTAGGGGCAGTGAGTACAGTTCCCTCCTCTGGCTTTCTGTGATTTCAACCCATGCATCCCTTGTTCTGGGTGAATACAGGGTGTTCTGATGTGGGCTTCTGCAATCCCAAACAGCTGAAACTATTCCACTTGGCATCAAATAATTAGATACCACATTTATTCACGTATAGTACTGTCTAAATAAGACACACACCTTGTTTTCGAAAGACAGAATGAAGAAAAAGGATCTTTCCTTAAAAATACTGGTATGGATGGTATTTTATCAGCAAAGTATCATGGGTTCTCTGTTAGCCCCTTGCTCAGGACACCACAGGTATTGCTGCCTGAGTCAAACTACCTGATCCTCTTCTCTTCTCAAGCTGAACTGGGTGTGCAACCAGTAGCTTCTGCCAGGCCAGCTAAGGGCCCAATCCTAACCAGTAACATTTGCAGTCAGCTGAAGGCCCAGACAACTGAGTCAGCAGGAGCATCTCACCTGCACCAGGGATTCTGTTCTGCTTTAGGAGTACAGCAGAATCAGCCCCAGAGGCTTCTGCAGCACAAGCCTCTGCCCGGGGAAAGAAAAAGTGCACACAGCTGGCAGCCAGGCAGGACTTGCATCATTACCTGATCTTTCTTTTGCAGAGGTTCATGAACAGAAGTTGCTATTACTGTATTTCCTCACTTAAAAAGTGCACCCCAATTTCTGGCAGCTCATTTTGGGGAAAAGGTGCATATACAGGTGGGAAAATAACCGGGCCAGAGAGAAAGGATGCACATGGCTCTAAAAGCCTATGGGTGGCAGTCAGCTAGCCAGGAGGAACATACCAGTTCCCCATCCCTACTCCAATGAATACCTAAACATTCTTTAGGCAGTATCTATTAGGGTGACTGTATCTGGATCTTGGGGAGCACTGGATTTGCAGCTAAATAAAGGCTTTTATCTGTGTCTCAGCAAAAGCTGCTAACCTCAAGGCTGAATGATGTATTAAAATAACCTTGCAAATGCTTAGGCAACTAGTTTCCTAACAATGGGATAGTGTGTGTAGAACATATGGTGTAAGAAGAACAAGATGCAGCCCACCAGCTATCGTCAGGAGATAAAGCAGAAGCAAGACCTTGGAGATGAAGAAGGAGTCAGCAAGAAACCAGAAAGAACCAGCAAGTGACCGAGAGAAGCCAGGGTCACAGTCTTACGCGTGTACTCTTAGCAGAGGCATGTAAATGAGTGAAATGCATAGGCAATCCCATGCTAATGAAGTAGACAGTAAACAGAGGTAGAGCTTGAGATGGGAGGAGAAATGGGGGGAACCAAAGGTGGAGTGAATGTTAATGAGCATGGACCAAGGTGTATAAAATGTAAAAAGTACTAATGTTCAGGGCAGGTCCCTGGTTTGTTGGTTTTTTGGGACCTTTGCCCGAAGCTGTCTCCATTCTGAATAAACCTGTTGTGAGTAATGTGTACAAGTAGCGTTTGCTCCCTGCTTGCTTTGGCTAATGAGTAACAGGATCCATGAGCGATTGGATCGTCATCTCCCTAGTCATTGGGCGCCGCATGGAGTCGGGGTCTAACAGTATCGTTTACTGGACAAGTAGCAAACTAAGACTCAGAAGACCTGGCCCTATTCTAGTCTATTGTAAATGCTTTGAGATCTACTGTTGGAAAACATGGAAGAGTCAAGTGTTATTACTGACTCTTACTGCTGAAGATTTTCTGGGAAGGGATAGGTTTTAGGTTGTTAAACCTCACTCTAGTCCAAGGGTCCTGGCTCCCCAAATTTTGTTCTCAAAATCTCTCCTTCTTCTGACATGTGCCAGACAAGTGAGGAGCTTCTCAGGCCTTCTGTGGTATCCTGTTCTCCAGGTTGCCCTGCCAGCTAGCCTAACCTAAACAAGTACTCTCGTTTCTCAGTCCTCTTCTGCCTTGGTCCAGGGAACAGAGTAGGGAAATAATTAAGAGGAAAGAGAAGTCAGACTTAGTGGAGCAGAGCTACTGGCAATTTTCATGCCTGTAATACAGTGGAATTCACTACATTATTACAAGTTAAGCTTTCAGGTTCTGGGCCAGAACAGGTTGCTCCATCATGAAGTGTCACATTATTGGACCATTAAATAAATATCATGCAGATGAAGAAAGGGGATGAAAGACTATCCATTAAACAATTAAGTTCCTAAGTGAAATGACAGTATCCTGGCTTTACAAATTAAGAAAATGCAGAGTACTCTACAGAAAATCTGAATTTGAAATTGTATATTACGGAGACCTTGTGGGAATATGTTGTTTTGTTAAAACTGGAATGTTTCATAAAATGTAATAGATTCTGCAGGAATTTTGTTTAGAAAAGAAATGTTCAGAGACTGTCTATTCTAGTCCAGCAATTTTTGGAAATTTTTTTAATTTTGATTTTAAATTGCCAAATATTCTGTTTTTCATTTAGATTTTGTTAGTATTATGCACTATGTTACAGTATAATGCTAAAGAAAAAAAATCAAAATCAAAATAATGTCACTTTGTCAAAAGATTTTGAAGAACAACAAATGAAAAAAAAAAAAATAATTTTCCTTCCCAGGGATTATTGAGATTTTCAGTTTTTACTCCAACTGTGAACAAAGATAAATGCCTAAATCTCAAAAACCTTCAAAAATGGAACTTTTGTCCTTTGCATAGGGTTTGTAGTAAGTGGATTAATTAGTACTAATATACTCCTCAATGCAACTCCGCTACACTCAATAAAACCAGTAGTGTCAGGTAAGTTGAAATGTCTAAGCTTTAAATGGGAGCCCAATAGAGGGAACAGAGATGTCCACACAAAAAAGAGAAGTGAAAAGCACATTCATTTGTGCTTCTTAGGAATGATATGTCAGGATGATCCTGAAATACTTTCTTCAACTGAGATTATTTGCAAACTATGGGTTATATCCCTTATTTAGCAATTCTGATCTCTGTGGAAAGGACCACAGACTTAAGAAATTAATATAAAAAACTACTAAACAAAACAGATAATGGAAGAACTACCCTTCTAAAAATAAGAACAGATAAGTAACAATCCAATACAAAACAGCTCCATATAATAAATAACCACAGGTGAGAAAGTAGTTATGGTACAGCAATAATGTGATGTCTGTGTTTTGATTTTTCAAACTCAAACCAGGGTCAATCGAGAGTACATTTAATGACATTCTCTAAAAGGTTTTTCATTAAGTAGAAAAGAAATTCAGGCCCCATCAAGGCCTCGTGTGTCACAACAGTGTTAAAAATAGCGAATGAATGACTTGAAGAAAGAATGGTACTGCAGGGTGCTGTCTTGTGTTCTGTTGTTTAGTCCAGCAAAAGTCAATTGCCAAACAAGTTCTATTTAAGAGCTTGAACTGAACTTTAAACATTACCTGGCACTGTGCTACAAACTCAGCCCTGTTCCAACTTCTCCATCCTATTCTAAACGCTCCAGTTCTGGGCAGTAGAGGAGTCCCTAGGCCACTGGTTCTCAACCATTTTAGACTCAAGGTATCCTTGGATAGACTTGAGGTACTTCTTGGAAACACCAGCTCTTAGTTTTCATTTTTTGCCTACAGAAAAAATAGAGCATTTTTTCTGTTGCAAAGAACTCAGAAAGAGCACAACTATGGATTTCTATCTGAAGTCTTTGGGTTTATCTTGTGAATAAAGTTTGTAAACCTAGCAGTGCACCAACACCTTACGACCTTCCAACCTCAGACCCGATGAAACGGAAAGCAGCAACCAACCCACAAATATTATCAATCTCCCCACACACACGCTTACCAAAACTGAAAAATCTGTCCTTTCTAAAGGTCTAAATTTCTGTCCAGAAAAACACCCTAATAAAATACTTCAATGTGGAGAACTAGAAGAATCTTCCGACGCCTGCGCCTCAAAGAATATTTCCACGACCAAACTGAACCCACTCCCAACATCAACGCATCCTCTGACAACATTCAGGAAAGGATCAATGCCAAAAAAGCCCCCAAAAACATCAGATTGGATACCTCGCAGTGGACAAAACCGCTACATAGACTGCTTCAGGGAAAGAATGAACAATGAAATAATCAGCAACACACGCCACCACAACAACCTCTCTCTACCAGAGAAAAAGGCCATAGAATCTCTAAGATCCAACCACCAAATAGTAATAAAACCAGCAGATAAAGGAGGAGCCATAGTCATCCTAAACCATGAGGATTACATAAAGGAAGCCAAAAGACAGCTCTCTGACACCACCTACTACAAAAAACTACAAGAAGATCCTACTCCCCTTTTCACCAAAAAACTCAACAATACCATCAAATCATTTCCATCAAGACTACAAGCAAAACTACAGACCTTGATCCCCCCACTACCTAACCAGGGGACTTTTTACATGCTCCCTAAAATCCACAAACAAGGGAACCCTGGCAGGCCTATCATATCCAACCATGGGACCCTAACTGAGGAAATATCAGGTTTCGTTGAATCAATCCTAAAACCACTTGTCACCCACAGAGCAAGTTTTGTACAAGACACTACAGACTTTCTACAGAAACTTAAAAACATAGACCACCTTCCCAGCAACATGCTCCTAGCCACCATGGACGTTACCAGCCTATATACCAACATCCCAGACCAGGATGGCATCCAAGCCTGCCTTACATATCTACAGGAACAAAATTACAACCCAGAATACAGACCCAAGGATATTACTGACCTTATACACTTCATCCTCACATACAACAATTTCACTTTTAATAATCAACACTTCCTCCAAATAATGGGAACAGCTATGGGCACTAAAATGGCCCCACAGTATGCCAACCTTTTTATGAGCCACCTGGAAGAAGACTTCCTTAAGAACTGCACCATCAAACCCTTGCTGTACTTATGATACATCAATGACATCTTCATCATTTGGACTGAGAACCTGCAATCTCTGATTGAGTTCCACCAGAAATTCAACAGTCACCATCCCTCCATCCGACTTTCTTTAGAATACTCCAGCACCAACATCCCCTTTTTAGACACAATGATCAGTATCCAGAAGGGTAAAATACAGACCACAGTATACAAGAAACCCACAGACCAACATACATATCTGCACAGAACCAGCAATCACCCTAAACACACCAAAAAAGCTGTGATATACAGCCAAGCCCTCAGATACCACTGCATTTGTACTGAAGAGAACACCCGGGATTGCCACCTCACCAATCTTAAAAAGGCTTTCACCCAGCAAGGACACTCCTCCAGAGAGGTAGATCGCACGTTTGAAAGAGCCACCTGGATACCACGTGAAGAACTGCTGCAGTACAGAAGAAAACCCCCCACAAATCGCACACCGCTGGTTATGACCTATCACCCATCCGTTGAACCTGTACAGAAAATCCCATATTAGAAAGAGACCCTATTCTTAAAAAGATCTTCCCAGAGCCATCCATCCTAGCCTTCAGACAAGCACTGAACCTCACCAACCTCATCACCAGAAGCAAACTTCCTCAAGCCCAGAACACACCAAAAGGATCCAGACGGTGCCATGACAAGAAATGCAAAACCTGCCAACACATCTCCACCACCCCCACAATTACTACACCCCACAACAGAGCCATCAGCATTCCTGGATCTTACAGCTGCACCTCCAGAAATGTAATATACCTCATCCAATGCACCAAATGCCCTGATGGAAAATACGTAGGAGAGACCAAACAACAACTGCGCACCAGAATGAACGCACACCGGAAATCCATCAAAGACAGAAACACCCAATTACCGGTGGGGGCACATTTCTCACAGGAGGGCCACTCTCTCTCCAATCTCTCAGTCCTGATCCTCAAGGGAAACTTATACAACACTTCCCAGAGACGAGCCTATGAGCTCCATTTCACCAACCTGCTGGATACTGGAGATTATGGACTAAACATAGACATTGGATTTTTGATACATTATAATCTGCCTGGCAACTGACTCCCCAGCCCAGCCCAGCCCAGCCCAGCCCAGCCCAGCCCCTGGCTTCTTTACTTTTCATTCCATCCAGGAAGAGCACACACCAACTGCTGCAGCTTCCTGAGCCGGACGAAGGGTTTTTGAACCCGAAAGCTTGCTTAATAACTATTCTCCAACCATTTGGGTTGGTCTAATAAAAGATATCAAATTCACCCAAGGAACCTTGTCTGCCTATGTCCTTAGACCAACATGGCTACAACCCAAACCCCTGCAATATCTGACAGATGGCATTCTTGAAAGTATCTCAAGGCATCCCAGGGAGTTGTGACACCCTGGTTGAGAATCACTGCCCTGGGCATAAGCACTGTGAAAGACTGCTATGAAGTGGTTTTCCAAGGGCTCCTCTGCATCCCATGATCAAGGGGGGCTTGCTAGGTGTGGGGCTGGAGTCAGGACAGGCTAGTGTTGCAGTATTATCATGAAAGAGATTCCAGAAAGTGATGTAACACGCTGCACAGCCCAAGGACACGGCCATCACTTAGGAACACCTGTAGAGATGCCTATAGTACGCCTGGGGTCCTGAAATAACTTGGATCAGAAGGGTATACATACTTTACCTCACCAGGGCAGTCAGTTCTTTAGGTGAGCTAGCGATCACATGTAGATCCACGTGATTGTTATGTCACCGTATACATGACATGTATACACACCCACATTGTCTTTATTTCTTTAGTCTAAGTGAATAAGCACCGAATCATTTTACAAACTACAGCTGACCTTTGGCTAATTCACATTACCTTCTCTTTCCACATTATATGGAAGAGAGTGAGCAAAATAGAAGGTGCAATGCGACCAAAAATAGACTGATGGTGAATAAGATTGCAGCCCTACATATTCGTGCCTTTCTTTGGCTTGTAATCTATTTACAAGTGCAGCAATATACTCCTAAATAAATCCATCCAAGCCCACATCCTGATGGAATGTTTTGGAAGAACTGGAAAGAACTTCCCTGGCTTCTGAGTCCGATTCCTTGCATTTGCTAGCAATCATGAAATAAGTATTTGTTCAAAGAGCTCCACAACAACATCCACTGGGGCACTTCTCCCACCACAACCACAAAGCACCCTACTTAAGAGAGAAACAAAACTGAACCTGCAGCACACCATGAGAAAAGAGACAAGATGAGAACATCACCAACACTACTGATTCTTCAGTGGACAAAACATTTAGGTAAAAAATACACCCTCCTGATCTGAAGAAGTCAACCAAGCACCCTTCCTCCAAAGGAAGTAAAAAACCCAGCAATGGTTCTTGTCAATCTGACCTGGATAAAATTTCTCCCTGACCTCACATCCAGTGATCAGCTTGACTGAGCTTGAGAACAAGACCAACCAGTACAGCGCATGTGAGGTTTCTGTGGCCTGTCAGGGTGCGTTCCATAGGGGAAAAAACAAGCACCACAACACAAAATGCCAAACATGGCATTCAGAGAAGGGGAAAAAAATTTCCTGGCCCTACAGGTATTAATAGAATCTTTGATGCATTTAGGCGCTCAATGAATAGGCTACGTCTCATTCTATTCTCAGTTTTACCAGTGTCTAGCAGGGAAACGTCCATAAAGCAAATGTAACTGTACCGGTGTAAAGGTGATACAAGATTGACTTGGATCTGATAAAGGGGATGTGTAATAGTCAGGGCAGATGTCCAAAGGAACAATGTGTTCGGTGTACACTCACTGAATGACAAAGATAAAAATCAATAAGGTACATCTCGCTCATTACTGTGCCCTGTCTAGTTCTGTCACTGGATGAGTCAGGAGCTCTGCAATGGCATTACTTAAACTATTCAAGTAAAGATTATGACTGTGATCTTCAATGAAATATAAAATGGGCACAGAGCCTCATTCCTAATGAAAGCTACTGTGAATTGGGGACTCTTTCCTTCCTCTCACCCCCTTTGCAAAATTGCAACCTATGGAACAGGCAGAATTAAGGCCAAGTGGACAACCTTACCTTTGGTAAGCCCTGATTCTTAACTGTATTTTTCACATTCTTTTAATATAGTTTTTGATGGAATAAACAAACTTTCCCACCCTTATAGTTTAGCTATTCTCAAAATCAGTTGAGAAAAACACATTTAAAGAGTGATCTTGTATACCAAGATTCAGTTCAGAGCAGATTTTGTGCAACTATGATGAAATTTTAGGCTTGACCTTCAGTGATCACAGAGGCAAAATAAAATGTCAAAACTCCCCAAAGGGGTTGACAAAAGTAGGAAAAAAACTAGGAAAGTAGGAAAAACTTATTTGGGATTAATGACATTGGGTCTTCTTGTGACAAGGGTGAATTTGGTTCATAAATAGAGAGGTAGAACGAATAACCAATCCACCTTTTCATTTTAGTGCCCGACATCAAAATGTTGATAAGTTACCTTTAGTTTCATGTAACGTTGGCAGTTTATTTTCTGTCTCCTCTTCACACTCTTTCTTCTTAGTGGACTCTTTAGCTTGCTGCCCTCCACTGAGGAAAACAATGCATTCATTTTTTGTTAACTTATCATCACACCTTTTAAATATGACAAAAACCCTTACTGAGTGAATTAAACAGTCTGTGTTACTTACACAAACCATACTATACCATATCAATAAAATATATAAAGTAGCTCTAAAATGGCCTGTACCCCAACTGATTCAGATGGTAACACTGTAATTCTTACTGAATAATTCTGCAACTGAGGTTCAAAAGGATTATATATTAAACCCTCACACGTAAGCTGCTTGTGCTCAACAGGTGTACATCTGATCTGAAACTCCACTATACAAAGCACATAAATTAAGATAGGTGCATATATATCTATCTCTATATCTGTCTCTCTATATATAGATATAGATATCTCTCTCTCTCTCTATCCCGGGCTGACAACAGGCAAATAGAACAGTGTATAACAATGGCAAATGAGTAGATACTGCATAGGGCAATAGGAAAATTGTACCTTGACATACATGTACTTTTTGTTTCATCTTAGAAGCAATTTTTGAATACATGTAAGAATTAGGGGATAAAATTAGACTTCAGGTAGGTGGGCTGAGCGTCACTGAGATAAACAGTGCTGCACTTAACATGGTATAAATGGTGTACAGTGCATTTGGTGACCAGAAAATCTAGCCCTATCACTGTAGCATTACACAAATAATTAGTGACATGATAGACAGGGCCAATGAAAACATGCATAGCAGGAATTCCATGAGGTGCCACAAACTGAAAGGGTCTCCGTAGACTTCAATGCCTTCTGTAGAATTTAAGTTTTTATTTACTGAAAGATGATGTTGCTAATACTACATGCAGAGAAAAACCTTTTGAATACGAATTGATATAGAGCTGCCTGAGTAATTTTGTAGGCAGATAAAACAAATGCTCTGAGAGAGTTGTAACTCCTTCAATTATCTTGACAGGTGCTAACACCTGATGGTGACAACATACATTTCAATTTTTAACTATTTCCATGCAGGAAGTTATACTAGAAATATCCACACATTGAACTTAATCCAGTTTAGTTGAATACATCTTAATTACAATAATCATATCTGCACCTTGGAAACTTATTCCATTTAACTGCCAGATTTGAATTCTTGTGCTTCTTATGTGTAAATATTTCCATGGCAAAGCCCTTATTAAGTTAATTTTCTTTGCAGCTATGGATATCTTGTCAATGTACTTTCAAATTCTAGCTGCTCGATTTCTAAAATATGTTACTGGATCTGGTATTACTGTTATATAAATTTATCTTCAGTTTTAATCTCTGGATAGCTCTAGACCTACACACTGCAGGCTCTCAAGACATTAAAGTTCAGAAAAATTTTCTAGCATGACTAACTTCTTGCAGACACAAACACCTTTTACTGTAGGGGAAAAAAATATCCCAGAACAGACTCCTGGTCCCAGCTGAAGACATCGTTCAATACCGGTTATTTGAAATTACTGGATATTCAATTACATTGACCCATGGTAACCAATTAGACGTGGAAGTAATATTAATTGCAGTAAAAGCATAGCATTTAATCTTGTGCAGACGATAACATACACCTGTTTAAAAATGCCATGCTGGATATGATGATGCAGTCTGTTGAACAAAAATGTGCTCTGTATACGTCATATAACAGTAAAAGAGGTGAAATGTAAGATTGCTGATTATTAGTCATCATCACAATTATGATGAGCTGGATGGTTCATTCAAACTCATACTGTGTAAATGCCAGATATTTCAAAGTGTTTGGCAACAGCTTGCTACTCAGGTGAATTTGATTCCCTGGATACTAAGAGAGATATGGGATTTATCTGCTGCTTGAGAACTTGATTCACATAAATAACATCCTGGAAAAATGGAAGGCAGAAGCACAAACTTCATTAGGAACCTAATGATTTGTTTTGAGAGCGCCTCTATATAAAGTCCAAGTTTTGTTTCCTTGAGGAAGCATAGTTAACTTTGGCAAAATTGTACTATTAAAATGATATGTAAATATGACACTAGCACAGGTCATTTGTGGATGGTACACAGACCTATTTTTTGTTCCATCTGTCTTTTCTTGAGATTTAAATTGACTTGGGTATGACTGATAAATGCTACATATCTATCTATCTATCTATCTATCTATCTATCTATCTATCTATCTATCTATAAGTATAAAAGATATGGAACTGGCTATTTTCTCTAATACTGCAAGCTGCAAATAGTCACATTTTTCAACAGTAGCTGGATAAAAAAATAGAGGCTGTGGACAGACATTATGTTTATAGCACTATATACCCTTCTAGTGCTGAAAAAGCAGATGTACAGATGTACACCCTGCCTGTAGCACTACAAAAATTGCCTAAGCACTACAGCAATGGTCCTGGTTGAAACAGGAAATTTTCTGTAGCGTACGGAACATCTGTACAGATACATGTAATGCTACAGGGAATCTTTTGTTCTCCCAAAAGCCCACAGCAGAATGCTCTCCCACTCTGGTCCCCAAAGGTGGAAAGGAGAGAGAGCAGCTGGCTGAATAACGACAGCCCACCATGGAGTGGACCAGCAGTCCAGCCAGAACTAGAGGCTACAGCTTTCCTTGACAGGGCAACAGAGACTTGCAGAGTGCTATCCTAGTTCTGGGTGCTGGGCTCATACATGGCTCTATCTTGCCATGCCCTATAGTGGTTAGCAGCCTATCAGTGAACAGGCTCTGATGGGCTTCCCTCCCAACAGTGGGAGACAGGGGGAGCAGAACTGCAGGTCTGAGCAATCCCTTATTGCCCCCTGATTGGAAAGCAAGCTGCTGAGTGCTTTGCAGTGATTTTGTAGCGTTCCAGCTAAGGGACTCTGCATGTCAGTCCCTGCCAGGTATTGCTACATTTTTGTAGTGCCTTGAAGTGCTGTGGTACTTGCAGTGCTAAAAACTGAATGTTTGTACACAGCCCAGGTAGAGTAATTTAAAAGATTGTTCCAAGGGACAAAGACTAAAGGTTTAAAAGGATGCAAATAAGAAGATATTCTAACAGGTATTTGATTCTTCTCTAACGTAGGAAAAAGTGAAAGAGAGATTGCTATTCCATGGGAATTGGAAAATATCCAGTGGAAAAAAAAATGACTGGAAAATCACAGGATAATATGTTATCTTAGACAACAGATTTGGAAAGAGGAATGAAGAAGCTGTTAGGGAAGGATGCTGATGCGGGGGAGGGCAACCCCCCCCCCCCCCCCCAACAACAACCTGACCTGGTTGCCCAGCTCTGTGGTGGGGGAGGGGGGGATTAGACAATTTTTTCTAGCCTGGCAGTTTTCATAATCCCATCAATTCATTATCTGAATTATGCAAACAGTCTGATAAGAGGAAAATGCAGAAATGCCAAGTAACACAGCTTTTTTAAACATATCCTATATTTTAAAAGGTATATGTTCTTAGGGCAGATGCTGTCCAATTTGCAGTAATTAGAATGTGAAGAGTGAAGGTTCATTATGTCGCCAAACACATCAAAGAGAATATAAGGACCAGTTTGCTAACTAACATTTTAAAACTCTTCACCGCTCACTTAGAATCACAGAATAATAGAAAATTAGGGTTAGAGGGGACCTGAAGAGGTCATCTAATCCAAACCCCTGCTCAAAGCAGGACCATCTCCAATTAGATAATTCCAATCAGGACTTTGTCAAGCCACACTTTAAAAACCTCCAAGGATGGAGTTTCCACCACTGCTCTAGGTAATCTGTTCCAGTGCTTCACTACCCTCCTAGTGAGAAAGTTTTTCCCAATATCCAACCTACACCTCCCTTGCTGCAATGTGAAACCATTGCTTCTTGTTCTGTCATCTGCCACTACTGATAAATCTAGCTCCATTCTCTTTTGAACCCCGCTTCAGTTAGTTAAAGGTTGTTACCAAATCCCCTCTCAGTCTTCACTTCTGCAGATTAAATAAGCCCTGTTCCCTCAGCCTCTTCTCAGAAGACATGTGCCCCAGCCCCCTAACCATTTTCTTTGCTCTTCGATGGACTCTCTCCAACTTGCCCACACCCTTTCTATAGTGGGGGTCCAGAACTGTCCACATCTGGACAGTACTCCAGATGTGACCTCAACAGTGCAGAATAGAGGCGAGTAATTACTTCCCTTGATCTGCTGGCAAAGCTCCTACTAATGCAGCGTAGTATGCTGTTAGCCTTCTTGACAATAAGGGTACACTATTGACTCATACCCAGCTTACTGTCCACTGTAGCCCCCAGGTCCTTTTTTGCAGAGCTTTTGCCTAGCCAGTCCCCAGTCTTTATTTGTGCGTGGGACTGTTCTGTCCTAAGGGCAGGACTTTGTACTTGTCCTTGTTGAACCTCATGACATTCCTTTTGGCCCAATCCTCCAATTTGTCTAGGTCACTCTGAATACTAGCCGAACCCTCCAGCATATATACTATACTCCCCATCTTGGTGTCATTTGTGAACTTGCTTAGGTTGCAATTCATCCCATCTTCCAGATCATTAATGAAGTTATTGAACAAAACCAGCTCCAGGACTGACCCCTTTAGCACTCCACCTGATATAGGCTGCCAACTAGACCTTGAGTCATTGATCACTACCCCATTGAGACCAATGATCCAGTCAGCTTTCTATCCACCTTACAGTTTGTTCATTCAACCTGTACTTCCTTAGCTTCCTTGCAAGAATGTTGTGGGGGACCCTATCAAAAGCCTTGCAAAAGTCAAGGTATATCATGTCCACTGCTTTCCCCGCATCCCCAGAGCCAGTTATCTAATCATAAAAGAAAATCAGGTTGGTCAGGCGTGACTTGCCCTTGGTGAATCCATGCCCCACTGACTGTATTACTGACTGATTTGCCAGCTTTATGGCGGATGGTGAAGGTTCACAGATTCATAGATTCATAGAAGTAGGGTCGGAAGGGACCTTGTAGATCATCAAGTCCAACCCCTTCCTGGGCAGGAGCTTCCCTGGCATCCTACCCTTAGGGATACAGGAGGCTCTCCCAGACTGCCCCTCTCTGGGGCTGGAAGTACTTGCCAAATCTCACTGCCAGCCAGTCACGAGGGAGCACTTTCTCCAAAATGTTAGGGCCCCCAAGGGGACACTTGTGTTCCTATACACAAATGCCAGGAGCTTGGGGAATAAACAGGAGGAACTTGTCCTCCTGCTAAACACAAATAAATGCAAATAACTATGATGTCATAGGGATAACAGAGACCTGGTGGGACTCCACCTATGACTGGGCCACAGGTATAGACAGCTATACCCTGTACAGGAGGGATCAAGTGGACAAAAGGGGCAGGGGTGTAGCTCTCTATGTCAAAGAAAGCTATGCTGCAAGCTGACATTGGAACCCATGGTGGACGACTTGAGACCCTCTGGGTTAAAGTCTGTGGGGAACATGGCACAGGGGGTACTATGGTGGGAGTCTACAAATACCCGCTATCCAGGGTCAAGACCTTGACCAGGAGTTTGCCAGGGAATTGGCTGAGGCCGCGCACTCCCGGTGTATGGTTGTCATGGGAGATTTTAACCACCTAGACATCTTGTGGGCAGGAAGCTCTCCAGCCAGCGCCTGTCTACTGACCCACATGGAGCAGAGGTGCTTGGCAGAAAGGTGAGTGGCTGGAGGTCTGCCACTGAAGGAGATATGGCCGATGGTGTCGTAAGGCTACTCCCGTGAAGCTGAAGGAAGCAACCACAGAAGTGGGAAGTTCTTGTGAGGGCATTTTTCTCCCCCAGAGGAACTACCTAGGGTCCGCTGAGGGTCTGGGGCTCATAGCCCTACATGGACAGTGGTTCTTTTCCTTTTATTTTTTTCTCGTTTTCCTCTGTGGTATGATTTTTCTTTATCTTTTGTGCCTACCACCTGGCTAAGCTGATTGCCCTGTTAAGGGTCAGGACTGCATAGGCTGATTGCCCTGCTGAGGGCAAGGACTGTTGAGGGCCTCAAGGTCTGAAGGTCTTAAGGCAGGTGGGCCCACAGAGGCCTGAATTCTCATTACTTCCCATCCTGGGGGTTGGGGTGAGAGATCAGATAGACAGTTCTCAGCATATCTTTTTTCTCTGTGTTTTTTTTCTGTTGGACATTTAATTGGTGATTTAGTGGCCCCTAAGGGGTGCACCCCAACTGTGTAAAAGGGCCCAACTCGTTGTTTTCTTCTTCTGAGAGTGGGGAAGCACCCAGGTGGAACAACCACTAGTAGTGGTAAGGTTGGGCTGTAAGGAAGAAGGAGCCCCACAAACTGACCCTCTACCCGGTCACATGGGACTGGCATAACTCTCCAAGTGTAACCAGCTCCCCCAGTAGAGAAACATCAAGTCTTGGCAGGTGAGAACTAATGAGGTGGAAGATAGTTGGGGGAGGGAACACCAGCATCCTCAAAGTAAGATAGGACAGAAGGGAAAAATGTCAACCAGACAGGGACCAAGGCCCTACAATACATACCTCTGATACTAATATACTCGTAGAAACCCTTCTTGTTATCCTTCACATCCCTTGATAGCTGTAACACCAATTGCACTTTGGCCTTCCTGACTTCATCCCTGCATGCCCGAGTAATATTTTTATATTCCTCCCTAGTTAGCTGCCCAAGCTTCTGCTTCTTGTAAGCTTCCTTTTTGTGTTTAAGCTCACTGAAGATTTCTCTGCTAAGCCAAGCTGGTTGCCTACCATATTTGCTATTCTTCCTGTACATCGGGATAGTTTATTCCTACACACACAGTAACATTTCTTTAAAATGCAATCAGCTCTTCTGGACTCCTTTCACCTTCAGACTGGCTTGTGGCAGTGTTCTTGGAATCTCAGTGTTACTAGCACATTAAGTCAGGGGAGAAGGAATTAACAGGGTAATTCTTATAGCAAATTCCCACCAAGAGTTGCAATAGTCTTTCAAAGGATGACAGCAAGCTTGGAAACTGTTTTAATATTGACACAATTTACCAGGTTATTTTGATGAAAGTCCATTGTACTTCTATTGTTAGAAGAAAATCCCTTTCTTGTCTTTAACTGAAAGATATTCTTATGGAATACACTAGGGGCTCAGCACATTTTAAAACCAGGTCACTTATTAGGTATGTAAGAGCAGATTTAGAAAACTAAGTCTCAGCTCCTATTTCTGAAAATTTCTCTCTATGATCATAAACAGACACTCTCCTTTGACTGGGATCAGCTATGTTGGGGTATATCCCACCAATTCATTAAGCTGATGCAATTCACTGAGTAATAGCGATGTCACCCATTTTTGCAGAGTTTCAAGAGCCCAATCCTGTGGGACAACTGCAAACAGAGGAAGCCTGGGTTCTCTTGTTTGCAGAAATCTGCCTGTGTTCCCAGGGTCACTTCTGCAAGTGGGAAACCCAGGCCGGGGCTCCCAGGGGCTCTATCCTGTGCACCCCTGGAATTTCCAGCCAACCTACCCAGATGGCACTGGAAAGTGCAAACAGCTGCTGGGTGCCCACAGTCTGCCACCAAATAGACTACTGCCATAAAAAAGTGACAAAAACATTTACTACCTTTTGTTGTGGCCACAATTTGGGCGTTTGTGGCATAACAAGGGGCGTGGACATCTGTTTGCTCTGGCTTTGCACCGCCATAAAAAAAATGTTGGTGGCACAAAGGCAACCTTCATTTGTAGCCTACATTATTTTAGCTTTCTAATATACTGAGGTTCAAATTTTGTTTGCCTGCAATTGACTTCTGATTGTATCATCTGAGTGTATGGTCTGATTCAACTCCTACAGAAGTCAGCCAAAGTCTCTGATTTCAATTGAACGTATATTGAGCCATAATTGCTTAAAATAAAGTTGACTTTGTTTTTTAATGCAAGTATTGTCAATAGTGCAATTGTTCCCTAAGTTGTGTAAGAATGATCCAGAAATACAAGTTACCTTTAGGATCTTAGGAAAGTAGAGCTGGAAAGGACCTCATGAGGTCATCTAATTCAGGCCCCTGCTCAAAGTAGGATCATCCCAGTCAAGCATTTGTCTAATCTGCTCTTGAGAATTTCCAGGGATGAGGTTGTGACAAGGTACCTGGCGCACCTCTAACTTTAAGAGGAAAGGCTTTGGGAGAAGCAGGCGGCAGGTGGCGAAGGGGGCTGATAAGAGTCATGAGACAAGAAGGGAGCTGGGCTTGAGACATATAAGCTCAGAACCTGCGCTGATCACGCAGTCTACACCTGACTGCCATTGGGAGTGGAGCTCCTGGCAGCAGGGCTGCACCAGGACTCCTGAGATAACAAGTGAGCTGGGTAAGCAACACAGGCCTTGGAATAAGTAGGTCTGGAGCGAGGGACCCAGCACCCACGAGGGATGAGGTGGCCTCGGAATAAATAGGCCCAGGGACAGAGGCAGTGACCCAAGATCAATGGCAGTTGATCACCAGCAGGACAATGTGCTATACTGCTTCCATCTGCATTTTGTAGGTTCTGGACACTCAATACAACCATACTGATGTAGCTTACAGTGGTTTTGTGCACTGTAAGTTAAACTGTTGTCTGGGGGACAGAGGCAATGGCTGGTGATCAATGACAGCTGATGGGAGGGGTGGGGGAGGAGGCAGAAGAAGGGAGGGCCTGGGGCCCAGAGGGAGTGAGTATAAGCCCAGGAGGGACTAGGTCCTCAGGAGAAGGTCTGGTGCCTGGCGGAGGGCCTGGTGCCCAGAGCTAGGGTGCATTAAGGGAAGCTCTGGTGCCTGAGGGCCTGTCAGAGGGCAGAGCCTAGGGCCAAAGGGCCCAAGCCCAGATAGTGTGTCACCAGGGCTAGAAACCCCAGAGGTCTGGAGCCCAAGAAGGGCAAACATCAATCAGTTCTGGGAGCCTGAAAGTCTCACTGGCCCATCTATTCCAAGGCCAGGAGCAGGGCCACAGCCCAGAGATGGGCTGAAGGCTGAGTAGGGCCGCAGCCAGAGACTGGTAGGGCCAGAGGAGCCCAGAACTCTCACCCGGCCGAGAAGCAGGGCCAGGGTCTTGGAATGGATAGGCCAAAGACCAGGGGTCACAGGAAGAGACCGAGGGGGCCAAGGAGCCTGTAGCCCAGGAAGGGCAAGGACTGGGGCTGAGAGCCCATAGTCCAGGAAGGGCATGTATTAGCAGATCATCTATTGAGGCATTGCAGCGGGTACTGAGGAGGATGGAGCCCACAAAATTAGCCCTTAAAGCAATGACCATGGGCATCTGTGTTCATAAGAGCAAGACCAGGTTTGGAAAGCCCTGGGGCAGCCTCCCTTTCATCAGAAGTTAATGACATCAAGGTGTGGCAGAAGAGTAAAGGTGAGGAGCCACCATATGGAGTCAGATTGGCAACGGCTCAGCAGCCACCAGAGGACATCACAACTACCCCTAGGATAAGCATTTGCTACAGAGGTGTCCATGATTTCTCTAGGTAGCCTGTTCCAATACTTGATCACTCTTACAGTCAGAAAGCTCCTCCTAATCTCCAATCTCAATTTCCACTATGGAGGCTTCAGGCCATTGCTCCTAGTCCTGTCCCTGTAGCCACAGAGGAAAGCTCATCTCCATCCTCTCTTTATTTGACCTTCAGGTATTTGAAGATTGTTATGAAATAGCCCCTCAAGTCGTCTCTTCTCCAGGCTAAATAACCTTAGTTCTTTTACCCTTTTTTTAAACTCATGCTTCCCAGGGATCTAATAATTTTTGTCACTCTCTACTACACCTTGCTAATCTGTCCACAACTTTTTTGAAGTATGGGACCCAAAACTGGACACAGTACTCTCGATGAGGCCTCACCAGTGCTGAACAGAGCAGAAGAATCACTTCCCTTGATTTGCAAGTGACACTTCTGTTAATACAACCCTTTGTACTCTTACATTTTTAATTTACTGTTTACTCTACTAATTAAAAATAGCTGGCTTACCTTTTTCCCCTATCTGCTTTACCTTTTTCCACTTATTAGGAACAGAATAAATAATATACTTTGAAGCACTGTTCTTATCAATGTTTTATATGCTCTTCCACTTCCTACTGAAATACTCTAGATCAAAATAAAAGGACCCGACAGAATTACTCTTTGCTTTGTTTCCTATCACCTTTCAGAAATTCAGTTTCATTTTCAACAGAAATTACACGGACAGTCTTTCCTAAGGCAGCCCAGTTTACTGTGCAGAATTATGAAAAACCTTGAATATTACTGAAAGTATCAATTCTTTTTTATCATTTTCATATTGCCTTCGATGCCATCCCACACTATTTATTTTTAGGAAATATATTACTCTTTTATTGACTCTACTAACTCAAATATTGCATAATGTTTCAAGAATTGAAGCTTAGTACTTGCAATAAAGTTCAGTGCTTCCATTACAATTTCTTTGAAAAACATTCTATTTTAAAGAGAGTAATTTTGTTTGATGATTTCACAGACAGAAAACATGTCAGCAATGCCAGAATTGCTGCAGATACCTGGGGCACCATAAATAAGATGTTTCTTGCTGGTGGATATTTATTCATTTTGGTTCCCTATACTGTGAAATAGAGTAACACATGTTACTTGGTACTTACATATATTATTAACTACTGCTATACAGAGACTGATATAAACAACAGATTGATATTTTCTTTACGAAACTGCATCATTCCCATAGTGTCACTGATTTGTACTTCTCTTTAATTATAAATCACTTTGTGCAATGTCATAATATCATATAATAATATTTTTTATACATATTTATCACCAATCTTGCATGCAGTGTCAGCAGGGTGATGTGCTATACTGCTTCCATCTGCATTCTGTAGGCTCTGGACACTCAATACAATAATACTGATGTAGCTTACAGTGGTTTTGTGCACTGTAAGTTAAACTATTGTCTGAGGTAAACAGTTCTTCCAGGATAGGTGCTGCAATAGGCAACAGTACAGCACTCCATTGCTAGCTGCTGGAAGAGCTGATAATAATCTGTTTGCTAATGCAAATGGCTGTGCCAGACATAGCACCTAAAGTGGTGTAACTATTTGAAAGAGATGAGGCAAATCAAGCTCAGTAAAAACAAATGTTGATAAAATGGTGAGTGCAGAAGCCGAGGCTATGAGACCAAAGCCATGCAAATGATCCCTCCTCCATCTGGTTTTATCTTCTTCAGAGTCTCTTGAATGAGTCTAACATAGCCCCTCTGAATGTGATCTTCTTTCTGTATGACTTTTAAAAGTCATGAATGAGTTTTCCCCATTTACTGTGAAAGTAAGGTTATCAAAGAAAAAGCTCATCTGCATGATTGTTGTTGACAATTCCAATGTCAATGTCATTTTGACTAATCAATTGCCTATTTAAGGGTAGAGGGAGAAACCTTGGCTGCTTACAGATGTAAAAAAACCCCAAAGAAATGGTGCTTTACTTTAAATTCAGTGCGCCCTTGTGCTGAGTTCAGCACATGCCAAGAAGAGGCATCATGTTAGTTGGACCTGGCTTGCCCAACATCTGTACAGACTGGGTTGAATCAGCTATTAGATAAAAGCATCAAAAAGCCCTGCTGAAGTGTGTGATCTATACAGATGCTGCGGAGCCGGGTCAAACTAAAAAAATGCCTCTTCCATTAAAGTGTGTTTTTTCCATCTCTTCCCTGCCACCCACATCTGTCAGCAGCCCTTAACTCCAAAGATGCATAGCAACCATAGCCAGGCACTTTGAAAGACTCTTGGAGTGGCAGAAAGATCAAAGAGAAGGACCTTATAATGAAAGCGGTCCTTTCCCACTAGAAGATCTATGTGTTTTCAACAGGATGGTCCAGAAGAAATAAGGAAATGAGAAATTTAAAGAAATTTCTTAAAGAAATTAAGAACTGAAAACCAGTCCAGTATAGAGAGAGTGACGGTATTATGGAAGCTAGGAAATAAATGTAGAATCATAACTTCCTGAGAAAAAAAAGTTTACTAAAGTTGAGGATGGGGTGCATA